>NC_079880.1:1817897-2420897 GCF_029227915.1 Hydractinia symbiolongicarpus
TTTTGACTATACGGGCCGAGTCCAGGATTTACGGGAAATCGCAGGTTTTCGTTTGCCGGCGATTAAACTTCATTTATTCAGCGTCTCATCAAAAATGAAAACATTTTTAAAAACTACAAGTCTCATGCGTTTTAGTGGTGAAAAAGTAATTTAAATAATCGTTTGGGAAATGAGTTTACTTCCTGGGTACTTTCTTTGTATACTTTTGACTATACGGGCCGAGTCCAGGATTTACGGGAAATCGCAGGTTTTCGTTTGCCGGCGATTAAACTTCATTTATTCAGCGTCTCATCAAAAATGAAAACATTTTTAAAAACTACAAGTCTCATGCCTTTTAGTGGTGAAATAATAATTTAAAAAATCGTTTAAAAAATGAGTTTACTACCTGGGTACTTTTTTTGTATACTTTTGACTATACGGGCCGAGTCCAGGAATTACGGGAAATCGCAGGTTTTTGTTTGCCGGCGATTAAACTTCTTTTATTCAGCGTCTCATCAAAAATGAAAACTTTTTTAAAAACTACAAGTCTTATGCGTTTTAGTGGTGAAAAAATAATTTAAAAAATCGTTCTGGAAATGAGTTTACTCCCTGGGTACTTTCTTTGTATACTTTTGACTATACGGGCCGAGTCCGGGATTTAAGGAAATCGCAGGTTTTCGTTTGCCGGCGATTAAACTTTTTTTATTCAGCGTCTCATCAAAAATGAAAACATTTTTAAAAACTACAAGTCTCATGCGTTTTAGTGGTGAAAAAATAATTTAAAAAATCGTTCGGGAAATGAGTTTACTCCCTGGGTAGTTTCTTTGTATACTTTTGACTATACGGGCCAAGCCGGGATTTACGGGAAATCGCGGGTTTTCGTTTGCCGGCGATTAAACTTCTTTTATTCAGCGTCTCATCAAAAATGAAAACGTTTTTAAAAACTACAAGTCTTATGCGTTTTAGTGGTGAAAAAATAATTTAAAAAATCGTTCTGGAAATGAGTTTACTCACAGGGTACTTTCTTTGTATACATTCGACTATACGTGCCAAGCCCGGGATTTACGGGAAATCGCGGGTTTTCGTTTGCCGGCGATTAAACTGCTTTTATTCAGCGTCTCATCAAAAATGAAAACATTCTTGAAAACTACAAGTCTCATGCGTTTTAGTGGTGAAAAAGTAATTTAAAAAATCGTTCGGGAAATGAGTTTACTCCCTGGGTACTTTCTTTGTATACTTTTGACTATACGGGCGAAGCCCGGGATTTACGGGAAATCGCGGGTTTTCGTTTGCCGGGGATTAAACTTCATTTTATTCAGCGTCTCATCAAAAATGAAAACATTTTTAAAAACTACAAGTCTTATGCGTTTTAGTGGTGAAAAAATAATTTAAAAAATCGTTCTGGAAATGAGTTTACTCCCTGGGTACTTTCTTTGTATACTTTTGACTATACGGGCCGAGTCCGGGATTTAGGGAATTCGCAGGTTTTCGTTTGCCGGCGATTAAACTGCTTTTATTCAGCGTCTCATCAAAAATGAAAACATTTTTGAAAACTACAAGTCTCATGCGTTTTAGTGGTGAAAAAATAATTTAAAAAATCGTTCGGGAAATGAGTTTACTCCCTGGGTAGTTTCTTTGTATACTTTTGACTATACGGACCGAGCCGGGATTTACGGAAAATCGCGGGTTTTCGTTTGCCGGCGATTAAACTTCTTTTATTCAGCGTCTCATCAAAAATGAAAACGTTTTTAAAAACTACAAGTCTTATGCGTTTTAGTGGTGAAAAAATAATTTAAAAAATCGTTCTGGAAATGAGTTTACTCACAGGGTACTTTCTTTGTATACATTCGACTATACGTGCCAAGCCCGGGATTTACGGGAAATCGCGGGTTTTCGTTTGCCGGCGATTAAACTGCTTTTATTCAGCGTCTCATCAAAAATGAAAACATTCTTGAAAACTACAAGTCTCATGCGTTTTAGTGGTGAAAAAGTAATTTAAAAAATCGCTCGGGAAATGAGTTTACTCCCTGGGGACTTTCTTTGTATACTTTTGACTATACGGGCCAAGCCCGGGATTTACGGAAAAACGCGGGTTTTCGTTTGCCGGCGATTAAACTTCTTTTATTCAGCGTCTCATCAAAAATGAAAACATTTTTAAAAACTACAAGTCTTATGCGTTTTAGTGGTGAAAAAATAATTTAAAAAATCGTTCTGGAAATGAGTTTACTCCCTGGGTACTTTCTTTGTATTCTTTTGACTATACGGGCCGAGTCCGGGATTTAGGGAAATCGCAGGTTTTCGTTTGCCGGCGATTAAACTGCTTTTATTCAGCGTCTCATCAAAAATGAAAACATTTTTGAAAACTACAAGTCTCATGCGTTTTAGTGGTGAAAAAATAATTTAAAAAATCGTTCGGGAAATGAGTTTACTCCCTGGGTAGTTTCTTTGTATACTTTTGACTATACGGGCCAAGCCGGGATTTACGGGAAATCGCGGGTTTTTGTTTGCCGGCGATTAAACTTCATTTATTCAGCGTCTCATCAAAAATGAAAACATTTTTAAAAACTACAAGTCTCATGCGTTTTAGTGGTGAAAAAGTAATTTAAATAATCGTTCGGGAAATGAGTTTACTCCCTGGGTACTTTCTTTGTATACTTTTGACTATACGGGCCGAGTCCGGGATTTACGGGAAATCGGGGATTTTTGTTTGCCGGCGATTAAACTTCTTTTATTCAGCGTCCCATCAAATATGAAAATATTTTTGAAAACTACAAGTCTCATGCGTTTAGTGGTAAAAAAATAATATAAAAAATCGTTCGGGAAATGAGTTTACTCCCTGGGTACTTTCTTTGTATACTTTTGACTATACGGGCCAAGCCGGGATTTCCCGTAAATCCCGGGTTTTCGTTTGCCGGCGATTAAACTTCTTTTATTCAGCGTTTCATCAAAAATGAAAACATTTTTAAAATATACAAGTCTTATGCGTTTTGGTGGTGAAAAAATAATTTAAAAAATCGTTCTGGAAATGAGTTTACTCACAGGGTACTTTCTTTGTATACATTCGACTATACGTGCCAAGCCCAGGATTTACGGGAAATCGCGGGTTTTCGTTTGCCGGCGATTAAACTGCTTTTATTCAGCGTCTCATCAAAAATGAAAACATTCTTGAAAACTACAAGTCTCATGCGTTTTAGTGGTGAAATAATAATTTAAAAAATCGTTTGGGAAATGAGTTTACTCCCTGGGTACTTTCTTTGTATACTTTTGACTATACGGGCCGAGTCCAGGATTTACGGGAAATCGCAGGTTTTCGTTTGCCGGCGATTAAACTTCATTTATTCAGCGTCTCATCAAAAATGAAAACATTTTTAAAAACTACAAGTCTCATGCGTTTTAGTGGTGAAAAAGTAATTTAAATAATCGTTCGGGAAATGAGTTTACTCCCTGGGTACTTTCTTTGTAAACTTTTGACTATACGGGCCGAGTCCGGGATTTACGGGAAATCGCGGATTTTCGTTTGCCGGCGATTAAACTTCTTTTATCCAGCGTCCCATCAAATATGAAAATATTTTTGAAAACTACAAGTCTCATGCGTTTAGTGGTAAAAAAATAATATAAAAAATCGTTCGGGAAATGAGTTTACTCCCTGGGTACTTTCTTTGTTTACTTTTGACTATACGGGCCAAGCCCGGGATTTACGGGAAATCGCGGGTTTTCGTTTGCCGGCGATTAAACTTCTTTCATTCAGCGTCTCATCAAAAATAAAAACATTTTTAAAAACCACAAGTCTCATGCGTTTTAGTGGTGAAAAAGTAATTTAAATAATCGTTCGGGAAATGAGTTTACTCCCTGGGTACTTTCTTTGTATACTTTTGACTATACGGGCCGAGTCCGGGATTTACGGGAAATCGATGATTTTCGTTTGCCGGCGATTAAACTTCTTTTATTCAGCGTCCCATCAAATGTGAAAATATTTTTGAAAACTACAAGTCTCATGCGTTTAGTGGTAAAAAAATAATATAAAAAATCGTTCGGGAAATGAGTTTACTCCCTGGGTACTTTCTTTGTATACTTTTGACTATACGGGCCGAGTCCAGGATTTACGGGAAATCGCAGGTTTTCGTTTGCCGGCGATTAAACTTCATTTATTCAGCGTCTCATCAAAAATGAAAACATTTTTAAAAACTACAAGTCTCATGCGTTTTAGTGGTGAAAAAGTAATTTAAAAAATCGTTCGGGAAATGAGTTTACTCCCTGGGTACTTTCTTTGTATACTTTTGACTATACGGGCCAAGCCCGGGATTTACGGAAAAACGCGGGTTTTAGTTTGCCGGCGATTATACTTCTTTTATTCAGCGTCTCATAAAAAATGAAAACATTTTTGAAAACTACAAGTCTCATGCGGTTTAGTGGTGAAAAAATAATTTAAAAAATCGTTCGGGAAATGAGTTTACTCCCTGGGTACTTTCTTTGTATACTTTAGACTATACGGGCCGAGTCCGGGATTTACGGGAAATCGCGGATTTTCGTTTGCCGGCGATTAAACTTCTTTTATTCAGCGTCCCATCAAATATGAAAATATTTTTGAAAACTACAAGTCTCATGCGTTTAGTGGTAAAAAAATAATTTAAAAAATCGTTCGGGAAATGAGTTTACTCCCTGGGTACTTTCTTTGTATACTTTTGACTATACGGGCCAAGCCCGGGATTTAAGGGATATCGCGGGTTTTCGTTTGCTGGCGATTTAACTTCTTTTATTCAGCGTCTCATCAAAAATGAAAACATTTTTGAAAACTACAAGTCTCATGCGTTTTAGTGGTGAAAAAGTAATTTAAAAAATCGTTCGGGAAATGAGTTTACTCCCTAGGTACTTTCTTTGTATACTTTTGACTATACGGGCCGAGTCCGGGATTTACGGAAAATCGCGGATTTTCGTTTGCCGGCGATTAAACTTCTTTTATCCAGCGTCCCATGAAATATGAAAGTATTTTTGAAAACTACAAGTCTCATGCGTTTAGTGGTAAAAAAATAATATAAAAAATCGTTCGGGAAATGAGTTTACTCCCTGGGTACTTTCTTTGTATACTTTTGACTATACGGGCCAAGCCCGGGATTTACGGGAAATCGCGGGTTTTCGTTTGCCGGCGATTATACTTCTTTTATTCAGCGTCTCATAAAAAATGAAAACATTTTTGAAAACTACAAGTCTCATGCGGTTTATTTGTAAAAAAATAATTTAAAAAATCGTTCGGGAAATGAGTTTACTCCCTGGGTACTTTCTTTGTATACTTTTGACTATACGGGCCGAGTCCGGGATTTACGGGAAATCGCGGATTTTCGTTTGCCGGCGATTAAACTTCTTTTATTCAGCGTCCCATTAAATATGAAAATATTTTTGAAAACTACAAGTCTCATGCGTTTAGTGGTAAAAAAATAATATAAAAAATCGTTCGGGAAATGAGTTTACTCCCTGGGTACTTTCTTTGTATACTTTTGACTATACGGGCCAAGCCCGGGATTTAAGGGATATCGCGGGTTTTCGTTTGCCGGCGATTAAACTTCTTTTATTCAGCGTCTCATCAAGAATGAAAACATTTTTGAAAACTACAAGTCTCATGCGTTTTAGTGGTGAAAAAGTAATTTAAAAAATCGTTCGGGAAATGAGTTTACTCCCTGGGTACTTTCTTTGTATACTTTTGACTATACGGGCCGAGTCCGGGATTTACGGGAAATCGCGGATTTTCGTTTGCCGGCGATTAAACTTCTTTTATCCAGCGTCCCATGAAATATGAATGTATTTTTGAAAACTACAAGTCTCATGCGTTTAGTGGTAAAAAAATAATATAAAAAATCGTTCGGGAAATGAGTTTACTCCCTGGGTACTTTCTTTGTATACTTTTGACTATACGGGCCAAGCCCGGGATTTACGGGAAATCGCGGGTTTTCGTTTGCTGGCGATTAAACTTCTTTCATTCAGCGTCTCATCAAAAATGAAAACATTTTTAAAAACTACAAGTCTTATGCGTTTTAGTGGTGAAAAAATAATTTAAAAAATCGTTCTGGAAATGAGTTTACTCACAGGGTACTTTCTTTGTATACATTCGACTATACGTGCCAAGCCCGGGATTTACGGGAAATCGCGGGTTTTCGTTTGCCGGCGATTAAACTGCTTTTATTCAGCGTCTCATCAAAAATGAAAACATTCTTGAAAACTACAAGTCTCATGCGTTTTAGTGGTGAAATAATAATTTAAAAAATCGTTTAAGAAATGAGTTTACTCCCTGGGTACTTTTTTTGTATACTTTTGACTATACGGACCGAATCCAGGATTTACGGGAAATCGCAGGTTTTTGTTTGCCGGCGATTAAACTTCTTTTATTCAGCGTCTCATCAAAAATGAAAACTTTTTTAAAAACTACAAGTCTTATGCGTTTTAGTGGTGAAAAAATAATTTAAAAAATCGTTCTGGAAATGAGTTTACTCCCTGGGTACTTTCTTTGTATACTTTTGACTATACGGGCCGAGTCCGGGATTTAAGGAAATCGCAGGTTTTCGTTTGCCGGCGATTAAACTGCTTTTATTCAGCGTCTCATCAAAAATGAAAACATTTTTGAAAACTACAAGTCTCATGCGTTTTAGTGGTGAAAAAATAATTTAAAAAATCGTTCGGGAAATGAGTTTACTCCCTGGGTAGTTTCTTTGTATACTTTTGACTATACGAGCCAAGCCGGGATTTACGGGAAATCGCGGGTTTTCGTTTGCCGGCGATTAAACTTCTTTTATTCAGCGTCTCATCAAAAATGAAAACATTTTTAAAAACTACAAGTCTTATGCGTTTTAGTGGTGAAAAAATAATTTAAAAAAAAGTTCTGGAAATGAGTTTACTCACAGGGTACATTCTTTGTATACATTCGACTATACGTGCCAAGCCCGGGATTTACGGGAAATCGCGGGTTTTCGTTTGCCGGCGATTAAACTGCTTTTATTCAGCGTCTCATCAAAAATGAAAACATTCTTGAAAACTACAAGTCCTATGCGTTTTAGTGGTGAAATAATAATTTAAAAAATCGTTTGGGAAATGAGTTTACTTCCTGGGTACTTTCTTTGTATACTTTTGACTATACGGGCCGAGTCCAGGATTTACGGGAAATCGCAGGTTTTCGTTTGCCGGCGATTAAACTTCATTTATTCAGCGTCTCATCAAAAATGAAAACATTTTTAAAAACTACAAGTCTCATGCCTTTTAGTGGTGAAATAATAATTTAAAAAATCGTTTAAGAAATGAGTTTACTACCTGGGTACTTTTTTTGTATACTTTTGACTATACGGGCCGAGTCCAGGATTTACGGGAAATCGCAGGTTTTTGTTTGCCGGCGATTAAACTTCTTTTATTCAGCGTCTCATCAAAAATGAAAACTTTTTTAAAAACTACAAGTCTTATGCGTTTTAGTGGTGAAAAAATAATTTAAAAAATCGTTCTGGAAATGAGTTTACTCCCTGGGTACTTTCTTTGTATACTTTTGACTATACGGGCCGAGTCCGAGATTTAAGGAAATCGCAGGTTTTCGTTTGCCGGCGATTAAACTGCTTTTATTCAGCGTCTCATCAAAAATGAAAACATTTTTGAAAACTACAAGTCTCATGCGTTTTAGTGGTGAAAAAATAATTTAAAAAATCGTTCGGGAAATGAGTTTACTCCCTGGGTAGTTTCTTTGTATACTTTTGACTATACGGGCCAAGCCGGGATTTACGGGAAATCGCGGGTTTTCGTTTGCCGGCGATTAAACTTCTTTTATTCAGCGTTTCATCAAAAATGAAAACATTTTTAAAAACTACAAGTCTTATGCGTTTTAATGGTGAAAAAATAATTTAAAAAATCGTTCTGGAAATGAGTTTACTCACAGGGTACTTTCTTTGTATACATTCGACTATACGTGCCAAGCCCGGGATTTACGGGAAATCGCGGGTTTTCGTTTGCCGGCGATTAAACTGCTTTTATTCAGCGTCTCATCAAAAATGAAAACATTCTTGAAAACTACAAGTCTCATGCGTTTTAGTGGTGAAATAATAATTTAAAAAATCGTTTGGGAAATGAGTTTACTTCCTGGGTACTTTCTTTGTATATTTTTGACTATACGGGCCGAGTCCAGGATTTACGGGAAATCGCAGGTTTTCGTTTGCCGGCGATTAAACTTCATTTATTCAGCGTCTCATCAAAAATGAAAACATTTTTAAAAACTACAAGTCTCATGCGTTTTAGTGGTGAAAAAGTAATTTAAATAATCGTTTGGGAAATGAGTTTACTTCCTGGGTACTTTCTTTGTATACTTTTGACTATACGGGCCGAGTCCAGGATTTACGGGAAATCGCAGGTTTTCGTTTGCCGGCGATTAAACTTCATTTATTCAGCGTCTCATCAAAAATGAAAACATTTTTAAAAACTACAAGTCTCATGCCTTTTAGTGGTGAAATAATAATTTAAAAAATCGTTTAAAAAATGAGTTTACTACCTGGGTACTTTTTTTGTATACTTTTGACTATACGGGCCGAGTCCAGGAATTACGGGAAATCGCAGGTTTTTGTTTGCCGGCGATTAAACTTCTTTTATTCAGCGTCTCATCAAAAATGAAAACTTTTTTAAAAACTACAAGTCTTATGCGTTTTAGTGGTGAAAAAATAATTTAAAAAATCGTTCTGGAAATGAGTTTACTCCCTGGGTACTTTCTTTGTATACTTTTGACTATACGGGCCGAGTCCGGGATTTAAGGAAATCGCAGGTTTTCGTTTGCCGGCGATTAAACTTTTTTTATTCAGCGTCTCATCAAAAATGAAAACATTTTTAAAAACTACAAGTCTCATGCGTTTTAGTGGTGAAAAAATAATTTAAAAAATCGTTCGGGAAATGAGTTTACTCCCTGGGTAGTTTCTTTGTATACTTTTGACTATACGGGCCAAGCCGGGATTTACGGGAAATCGCGGGTTTTCGTTTGCCGGCGATTAAACTTCTTTTATTCAGCGTTTCATCAAAAATGAAAACATTTTTAAAAACTACAAGTCTTATGCGTTTTAATGGTGAAAAAATAATTTAAAAAATCGTTCTGGAAATGAGTTTACTCACAGGGTACTTTCTTTGTATACATTCGACTATACGTGCCAAGCCCGGGATTTACGGGAAATCGCGGGTTTTCGTTTGCCGGCGATTAAACTGCTTTTATTCAGCGTCTCATCAAAAATGAAAACATTCTTGAAAACTACAAGTCTCATGCGTTTTAGTGGTGAAATAATAATTTAAAAAATCGTTTGGGAAATGAGTTTACTTCCTGGGTACTTTCTTTGTATATTTTTGACTATACGGGCCGAGTCCAGGATTTACGGGAAATCGCAGGTTTTCGTTTGCCGGCGATTAAACTTCATTTATTCAGCGTCTCATCAAAAATGAAAACATTTTTAAAAACTACAAGTCTCATGCGTTTTAGTGGTGAAAAAGTAATTTAAATAATCGTTCGGGAAATGAGTTTACTCCCTGGGTACTTTCGTTGTATACTTTTGACTATACGGGCCGAGTCCAAGATTTACGGGAAATCGGGGATTTTCGTTTGCCGGCGATTAAACTTCTTTTATTCAGCGTCCCATCAAATATGAAAATATTTTTGAAAACTACAAGTCTCATGCGTTTAGTGGTAAAAAAATAATATAAAAAATCGTTCGGGAAATGAGTTTACTCCCTGGGTACTTTCTTTGTATACTTTTGACTATACGGGCCGAGTCCAGGATTTACGGGAAATCGCAGGTTTCCGTTTGCCGGCGATTAAACTTCATTTATTCAGCGTCTCATCAAAAATGAAAACATTTTTAAAAACTACAAGTCTCATGCGTTTTAGTGGTGAAAAAGTAATTTAAAAAATCGTTCGGGAAATGCGTTTACTCCCTGGGTACTTTCTTTGTATACTTTTGACTATACGGGCCAAGCCCGGGATTTACGGAAAAACGCGGGTTTTAGTTTGCCGGCGATTAAACTTCTTTTATTCAGCGTCTCATAAAAAATGAAAACATTTTTGAAAACTACAAGTCTCATGCGTTTTAGTGGTGAAATAATAATTTAAAAAATCGTTTAAGAAATGAGTTTACTCCCTGGGTACTTTTTTTGTATACTTTTGACTATACGGGCCGAGTCCAGGATTTACGGGAAATCGCAGGTTTTTGTTTGCCGGCGATTAAACTTCTTTTATTCAGCGTCCCATCAAATATGAAAATATTTTTGAAAACTACAAGTCTCATGCGTTTAGTGGTAAAAAAATAATATAAAAAATCGTTCGGGAAATGAGTTTACTCGCTGGGTACTTTCTTTGTATACTTTTGACTATACGGGCCGAGTCCAGGATTTACGGGAAATCGCAGGTTTCCGTTTGCCGGCGATTAAACTTCATTTATTCAGCGTCTCATCAAAAATGAAAACATTTTTAAAAACTACAAGTCTCATGCGTTTTAGTGGTGAAAAAGTAATTTAAAAAATCGTTCGGCAAATGCGTTTACTCCCTGGGTACTTTCTTTGTATACTTTTGACTATACGGGCCAAGCCCGGGATTTACGGAAAAACGCGGGTTTTAGTTTGCCGGCGATTAAACTTCTTTTATTTAGCGTCTCATAAAAAATGAAAACATTTTTGAAAACTACAAGTCTCATGCGTTTTAGTGGTGAAATAATAATTTAAAAAATCGTTCGGGAAATGAGTTTACTCCCTGGGTACTTTCGTTGTATACTTTTGACTATACGGGCCGAGTCCAAGATTTACGGGAAATCGGGGATTTTCGTTTGCCGGCGATTAAACTTCTTTTATTCAGCGTCCCATCAAATATGAAAATATTTTTGAAAACTACAAGTCTCATGCGTTTAGTGGTAAAAAAATAATATAAAAAATCGTTCGGGAAATGAGTTTACTCCCTGGGTACTTTCTTTGTATACTTTTGACTATACGGGCCGAGTCCAGGATTTACGGGAAATCGCAGGTTTCCGTTTGCCGGCGATTAAACTTCATTTATTCAGCGTCTCATCAAAAATGAAAACATTTTTAAAAACTACAAGTCTCATGCGTTTTAGTGGTGAAAAAGTAATATAAAAAATCGTTCGGGAAATGAGTTTACTCCCTGGGTACTTTCTTTGTATACTTTTGACTATACGGGCCGAGTCCAGGATTTACGGGAAATCGCAGGTTTCCGTTTGCCGGCGATTAAACTTCATTTATTCAGCGTCTCATCAAAAATGAAAACATTTTTAAAAACTACAAGTCTCATGCGTTTTAGTGGTGAAAATGTAATTTAAAAAATCGTTCGGGAAATGCGTTTACTCCCTGGGTACTTTCTTTGTATACTTTTGACTATACGGGCCAAGCCCGGGATTTACGGAAAAACGCGGGTTTTAGTTTGCCGGCGATTAAACTTCTTTTATTCAGCGTCTCATAAAAAATGAAAACATTTTTGAAAACTACAAGTCTCATGCGTTTTAGTGGTGAAATAATAATTTAAAAAATCGTTTAAGAAATGAGTTTACTCCCTGGGTACTTTTTTTGTATACTTTTGACTATACGGGCCGAGTCCAGGATTTACGGGAAATCGCAGGTTTTTGTTTGCCGGCGATTAAACTTCTTTTATTCAGCGTCTCATCAAAAATGAAAACTTTTTTAAAAACTACAAGTCTTATGCGTTTTAGTGGAAAAAAAATAATTTAAAAAAAAGTTCTGGAAATGAGTTTACTCACAGGGTACATTCTTTGTATACATTCGACTATACGTGCCAAGCCCGGGATTTACGGGAAATCGCGGGTTTTCGTTTGCCGGCGATTAAACTGCTTTTATTCAGCGTCTCATCAAAAATGAAAACATTCTTGAAAACTACAAGTCTCATGCGTTTTAGTGGTGAAATAATAATTTAAAAAATCGTTTGGGAAATGAGTTTACTTCCTGGGTACTTTCTTTGTATACTTTTGACTATACGGGCCGAGTCCAGGATTTACGGGAAATCGCAGGTTTTCGTTTGCCGGCGATTAAACTTCATTTAATCAGCGTCTCATCAAAAATGAAAACATTTTTAAAAACTACAAGTCTCATGCCTTTTAGTGGTGAAATAATAATTTAAAAAATCGTTTAAGAAATGAGTTTACTACCTGGGTACTTTTTTGTATACTTTTGACTATACGGGCCGAGTCCAGGATTTACGGGAAATCGCAGGTTTTTGTTTGCCGGCGATTAAACTTCTTTTATTCAGCGTCTCATCAAAAATGAAAACTTTTTTAAAAAATACAAGTCTTATGCGTTTTAGTGGTGAAAAAATAATTTAAAAAATCGTTCTGGAAATGAGTTTACTCCCTGGGTACTTTCTTTGTATACTTTTGACTATACGGGCCGAGTCCGGGATTTAAGGAAATCGCAGGTTTTCGTTTGCCGGCGATTAAACTGCTTTTATTCAGCGTCTCATCAAAAATGAAAACATTTTTGAAAACTACAAGTCTCATGCGTTTTAGTGGTGAAAAAATAATTTAAAAAATCGTTCGGGAAATGCGTTTACTCCCTGGGTACTTTCTTTGTATACTTTTGACTATACGGGCCAAGCCCGGGATTTACGGAAAAACGCGGGTTTTAGTTTGCCGGCGATTAAACTTCTTTTATTCAGCGTCTCATAAAAAATGAAAACATTTTTGAAAACTACAAGTCTCATGCGTTTTAGTGGAGAAATAATAATTTAAAAAATCGTTTAAGAAATGAGTTTACTCCCTGGGTACTTTTTTTGTATACTTTTGACTATACGGGCCGAGTCCAGGATTTACGGGAAATCGCAGGTTTTTGTTTGCCGGCGATTAAACTTCTTTTATTTAGCGTCCCATCAAATATGAAAATATTTTTGAAAACTACAAGTCTCATGCGTTTAGTGGTAAAAAAATAATATAAAAAATCGTTCGGGAAATGAGTTTACTCCCTGGGTACTTTCTTTGTATACTTTTGACTATACGGGCCGAGTCCAGGATTTACGGGAAATCGCAGGTTTCCGTTTGCCGGCGATTAAACTTCATTTATTCAGCGTCTCATCAAAAATGAAAACATTTTTAAAAACTACAAGTCTTATGCGTTTTAGTGGAAAAAAAATAATTTAAAAAAAAGTTCTGGAAATGAGTTTACTCACAGGGTACATTCTTTGTATACATTCGACTATACGTGCCAAGCCCGGGATTTACGGGAAATCGCGGGTTTTCGTTTGCCGGCGATTAAACTGCTTTTATTCAGCGTCTCATCAAAAATGAAAACATTCTTGAAAACTACAAGTCTCATGCGTTTTAGTGGTGAAATAATAATTTAAAAAATCGTTTGGGAAATGAGTTTACTTCCTGGGTACTTTCTTTGTATACTTTTGACTATACGGGCCGAGTCCAGGATTTACGGGAAATCGCAGGTTTTCGTTTGCCGGCGATTAAACTTCATTTATTCAGCGTCTCATCAAAAATGAAAACATTTTTAAAAACTACAAGTCTCATGCCTTTTAGTGGTGAAATAATAATTTAAAAAATCGTTTAAGAAATGAGTTTACTACCTGGGTACTTTTTTGTATACTTTTGACTATACGGGCCGAGTCCAGGATTTACGGGAAATCGCAGGTTTTTGTTTGCCGGCGATTAAACTTCTTTTATTCAGCGTCTCATCAAAAATGAAAACTTTTTTAAAAAATACAAGTCTTATGCGTTTTAGTGGTGAAAAAATAATATAAAAAATCGTTCTGGAAATGAGTTTACTCCCTGGGTACTTTCTTTGTATACTTTTGACTATACGGGCCGAGTCCGGGATTTAAGGAAATCGCAGGTTTTCGTTTGCCGGCGATTAAACTGCTTTTATTCAGCGTCTCATCAAAAATGAAAACATTTTTGAAAACTACAAGTCTCATGCGTTTTAGTGGTGAAAAAATAATTTAAAAAATCGTTCGGGAAATGAGTTTACTCCCTGGGTAGTTTCTTTGTATACTTTTGACTATACGGGCCAAGCCGGGATTTACGGGAAATCGCGGGATTTCGTTTGCCGGCGATTAAACTTCTTTTATTCAGCGTTTCATCAAAAATGAAAACATTTTTAAAAACTACAAGTCTTATGCGTTTTAATGGTGAAAAAATAATTTAAAAAATCGTTCTGGAAATGAGTTTACTCACAGGGTACTTTCTTTGTATACATTCGACTATACGTGCCAAGCCCGGGATTTACGGGAAATCGCGGGTTTTCGTTTGCCGGCGATTAAACTGCTTTTATTCAGCGTCTCATCAAAAATGAAAACATTCTTGAAAACTACAAGTCGCATGCGTTTTAGTGGTGAAATAATAATTTAAAAAATCGTTTGGGAAATGAGTTTACTTCCTGGGTACTTTCTTTGTATATTTTTGACTATACGGGCCGAGTCCAGGATTTACGGGAAATCGCAGGTTTTCGTTTGCCGGCGATTAAACTTCATTTATTCAGCGTCTCATCAAAAATGAAAACATTTTTAAAAACTACAAGTCTCATGCGTTTTAGTGGTGAAAAAGTAATTTAAATAATCGTTCGGGAAATGAGTTTACTCCCTGGGTACTTTCGTTGTATACTTTTGACTATACGGGCCGAGTCCAAGATTTACGGGAAATCGGTGATTTTCGTTTGCCGGCGATTAAACTTCTTTTATTCAGCGTCCCATCAAATATGAAAATATTTTTGAAAACTACAAGTCTCATGCGTTTAGTGGTAAAAAAATAATATAAAAAATCGTTCGGGAAATGAGTTTACTCCCTGGGTACTTTCTTTGTATACTTTTGACTATACGGGCCGAGTCCAGGATTTACGGGAAATCGCAGGTTTTCGTTTGCCGGCGATTAAACTTCATTTATTCAGCGTCTCATCAAAAATGAAAACATTTTTAAAAACTACAAGTCTCATGCGTTTTAGTGGTGAAAAAGTAATTTAAAAAATCGTTCGGGAAATGCGTTTACTCCCTGGGTACTTTCTTTGTATACTTTTGACTATACGGGCCAAGCCCGGGATTTACGGAAAAACGCGGGTTTTAGTTTGCCGGCGATTAAACTTCTTTTATTCAGCGTCTCATAAAAAATGAAAACATTTTTGAAAACTACAAGTCTCATGCGTTTTAGTGGTGAAATAATAATTTAAAAAATCGTTTAAGAAATGAGTTTACTCCCTGGGTACTTTTTTTGTATACTTTTGACTATACGGGCCGAGTCCAGGATTTACGGGAAATCGCAGGTTTTTGTTTGCCGGCGATTAAACTTCTTTTATTCAGCGTCTCATCAAAAATGAAAACTTTTTTAAAAACTACAAGTCTAATGCGTTTTAGTGGTGAAAAAAGATTTTAAAAAATCGTTCTGGAAATGAGTTTACTCCCTGGGTACTTTCTTTGTATACTTTTGACTATACGGGCCGAGTCCGGGATTTAAGGAAATCGCAGGTTTTCGTTTGCCGGCGATTAAACTGCTTTTATTCAGCGTCTCATCAAAAATGAAAACATTTTTGAAAACTACAAGTCTCATGCGTTTTAGTGGTGAAAAAATAATTTAAAAAATCGTTCGGGAAATGAGTTTACTCCCTGGGTAGTTTCTTTGTATACTTTTGAGGATACGGGCCAAGCCGGGATTTACGGGAAATCGCGGGTTTTCGTTTGCCGGCGATTAAACTGCTTTTATTCAGCGTCTCATCAAAAATGAAAACATTCTTGAAAACTACAAGTCTCATGCGTTTTAGTGGTGAAATAATAATTTAAAAAATCGTTTGGGAAATGAGTTTACTTCCTGGGTACTTTCTTTGTATACTTTTGACTATACGGGCCGAGTCCAGGATTTACGGGAAATCGCAGGTTTTCGTTTGCCGGCGATTAAACTTCATTTATTCAGCGTCTCATCAAAAATGAAAACATTTTTAAAAACTACAAGTCTCATGCGTTTTAGTGGTGAAAACGTAATTTAAATAATCGTTCGGGAAATGAGTTTACTCCCTGGGTACTTTCTTTGTATACTTTTGACTATACGGGCCGAGTCCGGGATTTACGGGAAATCGCGGATTTTCGTTTGCCGGCGATTAAACTTCTTTTATTCAGCGTCCCATCAAATATGAAAATATTTTTGAAAACTACAAGTCTCATGCGTTTAGTGGTAAAAAAATAATATAAAAAATCGTTCCGGAAATGAGTTTACTCCCTGGGTACTTTCTTTGTATACTTTTGACTATACGGGCCAAGCCCGGGATTTAAGGGATATCGCGGGTTTTCGTTTGCCGGCGATTAAACTTCTTTTATTCAGCGTCTCATCAAAAATAAAAACATTTTTGAAAACTACAAGTCTCATGCGTTTTAGTGGTGAAAAAGTAATTTAAAAAATCGTTCGGGAAATGAGTTTACTCCCTGGGTACTTTCTTTGTATACTTTTGACTATACGGGCCGAGTCCGGGATTTACGGGAAATCGCGGATTTTCGTTTGCCGGCGATTAAACTTCTTTTATCCAGCGTCCCATCAAATATGAAAATATTTTTGAAAACTACAAGTCTCATGCGTTTAGTGGTAAAAAAATAATTTAAAAAATCGTTCGGGAAATGAGTTTACTCCCTGGGTAGTTTCTTTGTATACTTTTGAGTATACGGGCCAAGCCGGGATTTACGGGAAATCGCGGGTTTTCGTTTGCCGGCGATTAAACTGCTTTTATTCAGCGTCTCATCAAAAATGAAAACATTCTTGAAAACTACAAGTCTCATGCGTTTTAGTGGTGAAATAATAATTTAAAAAATCGTTTGGGAAATGAGTTTACTTCCTGGGTACTTTCTTTGTATACTTTTGACTATACGGGCCGAGTCCAGGATTTACGGGAAATCGCAGGTTTTCGTTTGCCGGCGATTAAACTTCATTTATTAAGCGTCTCATCAAAAATGAAAACATTTTTAAAAACTACAAGTCTCATGCGTTTTAGTGGTGAAAAAGTAATTTAAATAATCGTTCGGGAAATGAGTTTACTCCCTGGGTACTTTCTTTGTATACTTTTGACTATACGGGCCGAGTCCGGGATTTACGGGAAATCGCGGATTTTCGTTTGCCGGCGATTAAACTTCTTTTATTCAGCGTCCCATCAAATATGAAAATATTTTTGAAAACTACAAGTCTCATGCGTTTAGTGGTGAAAAAGTAATTTAAAAAATCGTTCGGGAAATGAGTTTACTCCCTGGGTACTTTCTTTGTATACTTTTGACTATACGGGCCAAGCCCGGGATTTAAGGGATATCGCGGGTTTTCGTTTGCCGGCGATTAAACTTCTTTTATTCAGCGTCTCATCAAAAATGAAAACATTTTTGAAAACTACAAGTCTCATGCGTTTTAGTGGTGAAAAAGTAATTTAAAAAATCGTTCGGGAAATGAGTTTACTCCCTGGGTACTTTCTTTGTGTACTTTTGACTATACGGGCCGAGTCCAGGATTTACGGGAAATCGCGGATTTTCGTTTGCCGGCGATTAAACTTCTTTTATCCAGCGTCCCATCAAATATGAAAATATTTTTGAAAACTACAAGTCTCATGCGTTTAGTGGTAAAAAAATAGTATAAAAAATCGTTCGGGAAATGAGTTTACTCCCTGGGTACTTTCTTTGTATACTTTTGACTATACGGGCCAAGCCCGGGATTTACGGGAAATCGCGGGTTTTCGTTTGCTGGCGATTAAACTTCTTTCATTCAGCGTCTCATCAAAAATGAAAACATTTTTAAAAACTACAAGTCTTATGCGTTTTAGTGGTGAAAAAATAATTTAAAAAATCGTTCTGGAAATGAGTTTACTCACAGGGTACTTTCTTTGTATACATTCGACTATACGTGCCAAGCCCGGGATTTACGGGAAATCGCGGGTTTTCGTTTGCCGGCGATTAAACTGCTTTTATTCAGCGTCTCATCAAAAATGAAAACATTTTTGAAAACTACAAGTCTCATGCGTTTTAGTGGTGAAAAAATAATTTAAAAAATCGTTCGGGAAATGAGTTTACTCCCTGGGTAGTTTCTTTGTATACTTTTGACTATACGGGCCAAGCCGGGATTTACGGGAAATCGCGGGTTTTCGTTTGCCGGCGATTAAACTTCTTTTATTCAGCGTCTCATCAAAAATGAAAACATTTTTAAAAACTACAAGTCTCATGCGTTTTAGTGGTGAAAAAGTAATTTAAATAATCGTTTGGGAAATGAGTTTACTTCCTGGGTACTTTCTTTGTATACTTTTGACTATACGGGCCGAGTCCAGGATTTACGGGAAATCGCAGGTTTTCGTTTACCGGCGATTAAACTTCATTTATTCAGCGTCTCATAAAAAATGAAAACATTTTTAAAAACTACAAGTCTCATGCGTTTTAGTGGTGAAAAAGTAATTTAAATAATCGTTCGAGAAATGAGTTTACTCCCTGGGTACTTTCTTTGTATACTTTTGACTATACGGGCCGAGTCCGGGATTTACGGGAAATCGGGGATTTTCGTTTGCCGGCGATTAAACTTCTTTTATTCAGCGTCATATCAAATATGAAAATATTTTTGAAAACTACAAGTCTCATGCGTTTAGTGGTAAAAAAATAATATAAAAAATCGTTCGGGAAATGAGTTTACTCCCTGGGTACTTTCTTTGTAAACTTTTGACTATACGGGCCGAGTCCAGGATTTACGGGAAATCGCAGGTTTTTGTTTGCCGGCGATTAAACTTCTTTTATTCAGCGTCTCATCAAAAATGAAAACTTTTTTAAAAACTACAAGTCTTATGCGTTTTAGTGGTGAAAAAATAATTTAAAAAATCGTTCTGGAAATGAGTTTACTCCCTGGGTACTTTCTTTGTATACTTTTGACTATACGGGCCGAGTCCGGGATTTAAGGAAATCGCAGATTTTCGTTTGCCGGCGATTAAACTGCTTTTATTCAGCGTCTCATCAAAAATGAAGACATTTTTGATAACTACAAGTCTCATGCGTTTTAGTGGTGAAAAAATAATTTAAAAAATCGTTCGGGAAATGAGTTTACTCCCTGGGTAGTTTCTTTGTATACTTTTGACTATACGGGCCAAGCCGGGATTTACGGGAAATCGCGGGTTTTCGTTTGCCGGCGATTAAACTTCTTTTATTCAGCGTCTCATCAAAAATGAAAACATTTATAAAAACTACAAGTCTTATGCGTTTTAGTGGTGAAAAAATAATTTAAAAAAAAGTTCTGGAAATGAGTTTACTCACAGGGTACTTTCTTTGTATACATTCGACTATACGTGCCAAGCCCGGGATTTACGGGAAATCGCGGGTTTTCGTTTGCCGGCGATTAAACTGCTTTTATTCAGCGTCTCATCAGAAATGAAAACATTCTTGAAAACTACAAGTCTCATGCGTTTTAGTGGTGAAATAATAATTTAAAAAATCGTTTGGGAAATGAGTTTACTTCCTGGGTACTTTCTTTGTATACTTTTGACTATAAGGGCCGAGTCCAGGATTTACGGGAAATCGCAGGTTTTCGTTTGCCGGCGATTAAACTTCATTTATTCAGCGTCTCATCAAAAATGAAAACATTTTTAAAAACTACAAGTCTCATGCGTTTTAGTGGTGAAAAAGTAATTTAAATAATCGTTCGGGAAATGAGTTTACTTCCTGGGTACTTTCGTTGTATACTTTTGACTATACGGGCCGAGTCCGGGATTTACGGGAAATCGGGGATTTTCGTTTGCCGGCGATTAAACTTCTTTTATTCAGCGTCCCATCAAATATGAAAATATTTTTGAAAACTACAAGTCTCATGCGTTTAGTGGTAAAGAAATAATATAAAAAATCGTTCGGGAAATGAGTTTACTCCCTGGGTACTTTCTTTGTATACTTTTGACTATACGGGCCGAGTCCGGGATTTAAGGAAATCGCAGATTTTCGTTTGCCGGCGATTAAACTGCTTTTATTCAGCGTCTCATCAAAAATGAAAACATTTTTGAAAACTACAAGTCTCATGCGTTTTAGTGGTGAAAAAATAATTTAAAAAATCGTTCGGGAAATGAGTTTACTCCCTGGGTAGTTTCTTTGTATACTTTTGACTATACGGGCCAAGCCGGGATTTACGGGAAATCGCGGGTTTTCGTTTGCCGGCGATTAAACTTCTTTTATTCAGCGTCTCATCAAAAATGAAAACATTTTTAAAAACTACAAGTCTTATGCGTTTTAGTGGTGAAAAAATAATTTAAAAAAAAGTTCTGGAAATGAGTTTACTCACAGGGTACTTTCTTTGTATGCATTCGACTATACGTGCCAAGCCCGGGATTTACGGGAAATCGCGGGTTTTCGTTTGCCGGCGATTAAACTGCTTTTATTCAGCGTCTCATCAGAAATGAAAACATTCTTGAAAACTACAAGTCTCATGCGTTTTAGTGGTGAAATAATAATTTAAAAAATCGTTTGGGAAATGAGTTTACTTCCTGGGTACTTTCTTTGTATACTTTTGACTATACGGGCCAAGCCCGGGATTTAAGGGATATCGCGGGTTTTCGTTTGCCGGCGATTAAACTTCTTTTATTCAGCGTCTCATCAAAAATGAAAACATTTTTGAAAACTACAAGTCTCATGCGTTTTAGTGGTGAAAAAGTAATTTAAAAAATCGTTCGGGAAATGAGTTTACTCCCTGGGTACTTTCTTTGTATACTTTTGACTATACGGGCCGAGTCCGGGATTTACGGGAAATCGCGGATTTTTGTTTGCCGGCGATTAAACTTCTTTTATCCAGCGTCCCATCAAATATGAAAATATTTTTGAAAACTACAAGTCTCATGCGTTTAGTGGTAAAAAAATAATAAAAAAAATCGTTCGGGAAATGAGTTTACTCCCTGGGTACTTTCTTTGTATACTTTTGACTATACGGGCCGAGTCCGGGATTTACGGGAAATCGCGGATTTTCGTTTGCCGGCGATTAAACTTCTTTTATCCAGCGTCCCATCAAATATGAAAATATTTTTGAAAACTACAAGTCTCATGCGTTTAGTGGTAAAAAAATAATTTAAAAAATCGTTCTGGAAATGAGTTTACTCACAGGGTACTTTCATTGTATACATTCGACTATACGTGCCAAGCCCGGGATTTACGGGAAATCGCGGGTTTTCGTTTGCCGGCGATTAAACTTCTTTTATTCAGCGTCTCATCAAAAATGAAAACTTTTTTAAAAACTACAAGTCTTATGCGTTTTAGTGGTGAAAAAATAATTTAAAAAATCGTTCTGGAAATGAGTTTACTCCCTGGGTACTTTCTTTGTATACTTTTGACTATACGGGCCGAGTCCGGGATTTAAGGAAATCGCAGATTTTCGTTTGCCGGCGATTAAATTGCTTTTCTTCAGCGTCTCATCAAAAATGAAAACATTTTTAAAAAACTACAAGTCTCATGCGTTTTAGTGGTGAAAAAATAATTTAAAAAATCGTTCGGGAAATGAGTTTACTCCCTGGGTAGTTTCTTTGTATACTTTTGACTATACGGGCCAAGTCGGGATTTACGGGAAATCGCGGGTTTTCGTTTGCCGGCGATTAAACTGCTTTTATTCAGCGTCTCATCAAAAATGAAAACATTTTTGAAAACTACAAGTCTCATGCGTTTTAGTGGTGAAATAATAATTTAAAAAATCGTTTAAGAAATGAGTTTACTCCCTGGGTACTTTTTTTGTATACTTTTGACTATACGGGCCGAGTCCAGGATTTACGGGAAATCGCAGATTTTCGTTTGCCGGCGATTAAATTGCTTTTATTCAGCGTCTCATCAGAAATGAAAACATTCTTGAAAACTACAAGTCTCATGCGTTTTAGTGGTGAAATAATAATTTAAAAAATCGTTTGGGAAATGAGTTTACTTCCTGGGTACTTTCTTTGTATACTTTTGACTATACGGGCCAAGCCCGGGATTTAAGGGATATCGCGGGTTTTCGTTTGCCGGCGATTAAACTTCTTTTATTCAGCGTCTCATCAAAAATGAAAACATTTTTGAAAACTACAAGTCTCATGCGTTTTAGTGGTGAAAAAGTAATTTAAAAAATCGTTCGGGAAATGAGTTTACTCCCTGGGTACTTTCTTTGTATACTTTTGACTATACGGGCCGAGTCCGGGATTTACGGGAAATCGCGGATTTTCGTTTGCCGGCGATTAAACTTCTTTTATCCAGCGTCCCATCAAATATGAAAATATTTTTGAAAACTACAAGTCTCATGCGTTTAGTGGTAAAAAAATAATAAAAAAAATCGTTCGGGAAATGAGTTTACTCCCTGGGTACTTTCTTTGTATACTTTTGACTATACGGGCCGAGTCCGGGATTTACGGGAAATCGCGGATTTTCGTTTGCCGGCGATTAAACTTCTTTTATCCAGCGTCCCATCAAATATGAAAATATTTTTGAAAACTACAAGTCTCATGCGTTTAGTGGTAAAAAAATAATTTAAAAAATCGTTCTGGAAATGAGTTTACTCACAGGGTACTTTCATTGTATACATTCGACTATACGTGCCAAGCCCGGGATTTACGGGAAATCGCGGGTTTTCGTTTGCCGGCGATTAAACTTCTTTTATTCAGCGTCTCATCAAAAATGAAAACTTTTTTAAAAACTACAAGTCTTATGCGTTTTAGTGGTGAAAAAATAATTTAAAAAATCGTTCTGGAAATGAGTTTACTCCCTGGGTACTTTCTTTGTATACTTTTGACTATACGGGCCGAGTCCGGGATTTAAGGAAATTGCAGATTTTCGTTTGCCGGCGATTAAATTGATTTTCTTCAGCGTCTCATCAAAAATGAAAACATTTTTAAAAAACTACAAGTCTCATGCGTTTTAGTGGTGAAAAAATAATTTAAAAAATCGTTCGGGAAATGAGTTTACTCCCTGGGTAGTTTCTTTGTATACTTTTGACTATACGGGCCAAGTCGGGATTTACGGGAAATCGCGGGTTTTCGTTTGCCGGCGATTAAACTGCTTTTATTCAGCGTCTCATCAAAAATGAAAACATTTTTGAAAACTACAAGTCTCATGCGTTTTAGTGGTGAAATAATAATTTAAAAAATCGTTTAAGAAATGAGTTTACTCCCTGGGTACTTTTTTTGTATACTTTTGACTATACGGGCCGAGTCCAGGATTTACGGGAAATCGCAGGTTTTTGTTTGCCGGCGATTAAACTTCTTTTATTCAGCGTCTCATCAAAAATGAAAACTTTTTTAAAAACTACAAGTCTTATGCGTTTTAGTGGTGAAAAAATAATTTAAAAAATCGTTCTGGAAATGAGTTTACTCCCTGGGTACTTTCTTTGTATACTTTTGACTATACTGGCCGAGTCCGGGATTTAAGGAAATCGCAGATTTTCGTTTGCCGGCGATTAAACTGCTTTTATTCAGCGTCTCATCAAAAATGAAAACATTTTTAAAAACTACAAGTCTCATGCGTTTTAGTGGTGAAAAAATAATTTAAAAAATCGTTCGGGAAACGAGTTTACTCCCTGGGTAGTTTCTTTGTATACTTTTGACTATACGGGCCAAGCCGGGATTTACGGGAAATCGCGGGTTTTCGTTTGCCGGCGATTAAACTTCTTTTATTCAGCGTCTCATCAAAAATGAAAACATTTTTAAAAACTACAAGTCTTATGCGTTTTAGTGGTGAAAAAATAATTTAAAAAAAAGTTCTGGAAATGAGTTTACTCACAGGGTACTTTCTTTGTATACATTCGACTATACGTGCCAAGCCCGGGATTTACGGGAAATCGCGGGTTTTCGTTTGCCGGCGATTAAACTGCTTTTATTCAGCGTCTCATCAGAAATGAAAACATTCTTGAAAACTACAAGTCTCATGCGTTTTAGTGGTGAAATAATAATTTAAAAAATCGTTTGGGAAATGAGTTTACTTCCTGGGTACTTTCTTTGTATACTTTTGACTATACGGGCCGAGTCCAGGATTTACGGGAAATCGCAGGTTTTCGTTTACCGGCGATTAAACTTCATTTATTCAGCGTCTCATCAAAAATGAAAACATTTTTAAAAACTACAAGTTTCATGCGTTTTAGTGGTGAAAAAGTAATTTAAATAATCGTTCGGGAAATGAGTTTACTCCCTGGGTACTTTCTTTCTATACTTTTGACTATACGGGCCGAGTCCGGGATTTACGGGAAATCGGGGATTTTCGTTTGCCGGCGATTAAACTTCTTTTATTCAGCGTCCCATCAAATATGAAAATATTTTTGAAAACTACAAGTCTCATGCGTTTAGTGGTAAAAAAATAATATAAAAAATCGTTCGGGAAATGAGTTTACTCCCTGGGTACTTTCTTTGTATACTTTTGACTATACGGGCCGAGTCCGGGATTTAAGGAAATCGCAGATTTTCGTTTGCCGGCGATTAAACTGCTTTTATTCAGCGTCTCGTCAAAAATGAAAACATTTTTGAAAACTACAAGTCTCATGCGTTTTAGTGGTGAAATAATAATTTAAAAAATCGTTTAAGAAATGAGTTTACTCCCTGGGTACTTTTTTTGTATACTTTTGACTATACGGGCCGAGTCCAGGATTTACGGGAAATCGCAGGTTTTTGTTTGCCGGCGATTAAACTTCTTTTATTCAGCGTCTCATCAAAAATGAAAACTTTTTTAAAAACTACAAGTCTTATGCGTTTTAGTGGTGAAAAAATAATTTAAAAAATCGTTCTGGAAATGAGTTTACTACCTGGGTACTTTCTTTGTATACTTTTGACTATACTGGCCGAGTCCGGGATTTAAGGAAATCGCAGATTTTCGTTTGCCGGCGATTAAACTGCTTTTATTCAGCGTCTCATCAAAAATGAAAACATTTTTGAAAACTACAAGACTCATGCGTTTTAGTGGTGAAAAAATAATTTAAAAAATCGTTCGGGAAATGAGTTTACTCCCTGGGTAGTTTCTTTGTATACTTTTGACTATACGGGCCAAGCCGGGATTTACTGGAAATCGCGGGTTTTCGTTTGCCGGCGATTAAACTGCTTTTATTCAGCGTCTCATCAAAAATGAAAACATTTTTGAAAACTACAAGTCTCATGCGTTTTAGTGGTGAAATAATAATTTAAAAAATCGTTTAAGAAATGAGTTTACTCCCTGGGTACTTTTTTTGTATACTTTTGACTATACGGGCCGAGTCCAGGATTTACGGGAAATCGCAGGTTTTTGTTTGCCGGCGATTAAACTTCTTTTATTCAGCGTCTCATCAAAAATGAAAACTTTTTTATAAACTACAAGTCTTATGCGTTTTAGTGGTGAAAAAATAATTTAAAAAATCGTTCTGGAAATGAGTTTACTCCCTGGGTACTTTCTTTGTATACTTTTGACTATACGGGCCGAGTCCGGGATTTAAGGAAATCGCAGATTTTCGTTTGCCGGCGATTAAACTGCTTTTATTCAGCGTCTCATCAAAAATGAAAACATTTTTGAAAACTACAAGTCTCATGCGTTTTAGTGGTGAAAAAATAATTTAAAAAATCGTTCGGGAAATGAGTTTACTCCCTGGGTAGTTTCTTTGTATACTTTTGACTATACGGGCCAAGCCGGGATTTACGGGAAATCGCGGGTTTTCGTTTGCCGGCGATTAAACTTCTTTTATTCAGCGTCTCATCAAAAATGAAAATATTTTTGAAAACTACAAGTCTCATGCGTTTAGTGGTAAAAAAATAATATAAAAAATCGTTCGGGAAATGAGTTTACTCCCTGGGTAGTTTCTTTGTATACTTTTGACTATACGGGCCAAGCCGGGATTTACGGGAAATCGCGGGTTTTCGTTTGCCGGCGATTAAACTTCTTTTATTCAGCGTCTCATCAAAAATGAAAACATTTTTAAAAACTACAAGTCTTATGCGTTTTAGTGGTGAAAGAATAATTTAAAAAAAAGTTCTGGAAATGAGTTTACTCACAGGGTACTTTCTTTGTATACATTCGACTATACGTGCTAAGCCCGGGATTTACGGGAAATCGTGGGTTTTCGTTTGCCGGCGATTAAACTGCTTTTATTCAGCGTCTCATCAGAAATGAAAACATTCTTGAAAACTACAAGTCTCATGCGTTTTAGTGGTGAAATAATAATTTAAAAAATCGTTTGGGAAATGAGTTTACTTCCTGGGTACTTTCTTTGTATACTTTTGACTATACGGGCCGAGTCCAGGATTTACGGGAAATCGCAGGTTTTCGTTTACCGGCGATTAAACTTCATTTATTCAGCGTCTCATCAAAAATGAAAACATTTTTAAAAACTACAAGTCTCATGCGTTTTAGTGGTGAAAAAGTAATTTAAATAATCGTTCGGGAAATGAGTTTACTCCCTGGGTACTTTCTTTGTATACTTTTGACTATACGGGCCGAGTCAGGGATTTACGGGAAATCGGGGATTTTCGTTTGCCGGCGATTAAACTTCTTTTATTCAGCGTCCCATCAAATATGAAAATATTTTTGAAAACTACAAGTCTCATGCGTTTAGTGGTAAAAAAATAATATAAAAAATCGTTCGGGAAATGAGTTTACTCCCTGGGTACTTTCTTTGTATACTTTTGACTATACGGGCCGAGTCCAGGATTTACGGGAAATCGCAGGTTTTTGTTTGCCGGCGATTAAACTTCTTTTATTCAGCGTCTCATCAAAAATGAAATCTTTTTTAAAAACTACAAGTCTCATGCGTTTTAGTGGTGAAATAATAATTTAAAAAATCGTTTGGGAAATGAGTTTACTTCCTGGGTACTTTCTTTGTATACTTTTGACTATACGGGCCGAGTCCGGGATTTACGGGAAATCGGGGATTTTCGTTTGCCGGCGATTAAACTTCTTTTATTCAGCGTCCCATCAAATATGAAAATATTTTTGAAAACTACAAGTCTCATGCGTTTAGTGGTAAAAAAATAATATAAAAAATCGTTCGGGAAATGAGTTTACTCCCTGGGTACTTTCTTTGTATACTTTTGACTATACGTGCCAAGCCCGGGATTTACGGGAAATCGCGGGTTTTCGTTTGCCGGCGATTAAACTGCTTTTATTCAGCGTCTCATCAAAAATGAAAACATTCTTGAAAACTACAAGTCTCATGCGTTTTAGTGGTGAAATAATAATTTAAAAAATCGTTTGGGAAATGAGTTTACTTCCTGGGTACTTTCTTTGTATACTTTTGACTATACGGGCCAAGCCGGGATTTACGGGAAATCGCGGGTTTTCGTTTGCCGGCGATTAAACTTCTTTTATTCAGCGTCTCATCAAAAATGAAAATATTTTTGAAAACTACAAGTCTCATGCGTTTAGTGGTAAAAAAATAATATAAAAAATCGTTCGGGAAATGAGTTTACTCCCTGGGTAGTTTCTTTGTATACTTTTGACTATACGGGCCAAGCCGGGATTTACGGGAAATCGCGGGTTTTCGTTTGCCGGCGATTAAACTTCTTTTATTCAGCGTCTCATCAAAAATGAAAACATTTTTAAAAACTACAAGTCTTATGCGTTTTAGTGGTGAAAGAATAATTTAAAAAAAAGTTCTGGAAATGAGTTTACTCACAGGGTACTTTCTTTGTATACATTCGACTATACGTGCTAAGCCCGGGATTTACGGGAAATCGTGGGTTTTCGTTTGCCGGCGATTAAACTGCTTTTATTCAGCGTCTCATCAGAAATGAAAACATTCTTGAAAACTACAAGTCTCATGCGTTTTAGTGGTGAAATAATAATTTAAAAAATCGTTTGGGAAATGAGTTTACTTCCTGGGTACTTTCTTTGTATACTTTTGACTATACGGGCCGAGTCCAGGATTTACGGGAAATCGCAGGTTTTCGTTTACCGGCGATTAAACTTCATTTATTCAGCGTCTCATCAAAAATGAAAACATTTTTAAAAACTACAAGTCTCATGCGTTTTAGTGGTGAAAAAGTAATTTAAATAATCGTTCGGGAAATGAGTTTACTCCCTGGGTACTTTCTTTGTATACTTTTGACTATACGGGCCGAGTCAGGGATTTACGGGAAATCGGGGATTTTCGTTTGCCGGCGATTAAACTTCTTTTATTCAGCGTCCCATCAAATATGAAAATATTTTTGAAAACTACAAGTCTCATGCGTTTAGTGGTAAAAAAATAATATAAAAAATCGTTCGGGAAATGAGTTTACTCCCTGGGTACTTTCTTTGTATACTTTTGACTATACGGGCCGAGTCCAGGATTTACGGGAAATCGCAGGTTTTTGTTTGCCGGCGATTAAACTTCTTTTATTCAGCGTCTCATCAAAAATGAAATCTTTTTTAAAAACTACAAGTCTCATGCGTTTTAGTGGTGAAATAATAATTTAAAAAATCGTTTGGGAAATGAGTTTACTTCCTGGGTACTTTCTTTGTATACTTTTGACTATACGGGCCGAGTCCGGGATTTACGGGAAATCGGGGATTTTCGTTTGCCGGCGATTAAACTTCTTTTATTCAGCGTCCCATCAAATATGAAAATATTTTTGAAAACTACAAGTCTCATGCGTTTAGTGGTAAAAAAATAATATAAAAAATCGTTCGGGAAATGAGTTTACTCCCTGGGTACTTTCTTTGTATACTTTTGACTATACGTGCCAAGCCCGGGATTTACGGGAAATCGCGGGTTTTCGTTTGCCGGCGATTAAACTGCTTTTATTCAGCGTCTCATCAAAAATGAAAACATTCTTGAAAACTACAAGTCTCATGCGTTTTAGTGGTGAAATAATAATTTAAAAAATCGTTTGGGAAATGAGTTTACTTCCTGGGTACTTTCTTTGTATACTTTTGACTATACGGGCCAAGCCGGGATTTACGGGAAATCGCGGGTTTTCGTTTGCCGGCGATTAAACTTCTTTTATTCAGCGTCTCATCAAAAATGAAAATATTTTTGAAAACTACAAGTCTCATGCGTTTAGTGGTAAAAAAATAATATAAAAAATCGTTCGGGAAATGAGTTTACTCCCTGGGTAGTTTCTTTGTATACTTTTGACTATACGGGCCAAGCCGGGATTTACGGGAAATCGCGGGTTTTCGTTTGCCGGCGATTAAACTTCTTTTATTCAGCGTCTCATCAAAAATGAAAACATTTTTAAAAACTACAAGTCTTATGCGTTTTAGTGGTGAAAGAATAATTTAAAAAAAAGTTCTGGAAATGAGTTTACTCACAGGGTACTTTCTTTGTATACATTCGACTATACGTGCTAAGCCCGGGATTTACGGGAAATCGCGGGTTTTCGTTTGCCGGCGATTAAACTGCTTTTATTCAGCGTCTCATCAGAAATGAAAACATTCTTGAAAACTACAAGTCTCATGCGTTTTAGTGGTGAAATAATAATTTAAAAAATCGTTTGGGAAATGAGTTTACTTCCTGGGTACTTTCTTTGTATACTTTTGACTATACGGGCCGAGTCCAGGATTTACGGGAAATCGCAGGTTTTCGTTTACCGGCGATTAAACTTCATTTATTCAGCGTCTCATCAAAAATGAAAACATTTTTAAAAACTACAAGTCTCATGCGTTTTAGTGGTGAAAAAGTAATTTAAATAATCGTTCGGGAAATGAGTTTACTCCCTGGGTACTTTCTTTGTATACTTTTGACTATACGGGCCGAGTCAGGGATTTACGGGAAATCGGGGATTTTCGTTTGCCGGCGATTAAACTTCTTTTATTCAGCGTCCCATCAAATATGAAAATATTTTTGAAAACTACAAGTCTCATGCGTTTAGTGGTAAAAAAATAATATAAAAAATCGTTCGGGAAATGAGTTTACTCCCTGGGTACTTTCTTTGTATACTTTTGACTATACGGGCCGAGTCCAGGATTTACGGGAAATCGCAGGTTTTTGTTTGCCGGCGATTAAACTTCTTTTATTCAGCGTCTCATCAAAAATGAAAACTTTTTTAAAAACTACAAGTCTCATGCGTTTTAGTGGTGAAATAATAATTTAAAAAATCGTTTGGGAAATGAGTTTACTTCCTGGGTACTTTCTTTGTATACTTTTGACTATACGGGCCGAGTCCAGGATTTACGGGAAATCGCAGGTTTTCGTTTGCCAGCGATTAAACTTCATTTATTCAGCGTCTCATCAAAAATGAAAACATTTTTAAAAACTACAAGTCTCATGCGTTTTAGTGGTGAAAAAGTAATTTAAATAATCGTTCGGGAAATGAGTTTACTCCCTGGGTACTTTCTTTGTATACTTTTGACTATACGGGCCGAGTCCGGGATTTACGGGAAATCGGGGATTTTCGTTTGCCGGCGATTAAACTTCTTTTATTCAGCGTCCCATCAAATATGAAAATATTTTTGAAAACTACAAGTCTCATGCGTTTAGTGGTAAAAAAATAATATAAAAAATCGTTCGGGAAATGAGTTTACTCCCTGGGTACTTTCTTTGTATACTTTTGACTATACGTGCCAAGCCCGGGATTTACGGGAAATCGCGGGTTTTCGTTTGCCGGCGATTAAACTGCTTTTATTCAGCGTCTCATCAAAAATGAAAACATTCTTGAAAACTACAAGTCTCATGCGTTTTAGTGGTGAAATAATAATTTAAAAAATCGTTTGGGAAATGAGTTTACTTCCTGGGTACTTTCTTTGTATACTTTTGACTATACGGGCCGAGTCCAGGATTTACGGGAAATCGCAGGTTTTCGTTTGCCGGCGATTAAACTTCATTTATTCAGCGTCTCATCAAAAATGAAAACATTTTTAAAAACTACAAGTCTCATGCGTTTTAGTGGTGAAAAAGTAATTTAAATAATCGTTCGGGAAATGAGTTTACTCCCTGGGTACTTTCTTTGTATACTTTTGACTATACGGGCCGAGTCCGGGATTTACGGGAAATTGGGGATTTTCGTTTGCCAGCGATTAAACTTCTTTTATTCACCGTCCCATCAAGTATGAAAATATTTTTGAAAACTACAAGTCTCATGCGTTTAGTGGTAAAAAAATAATATAAAAAATCGTTCGGGAAATGAGTTTACTCCCTGGGTACTTTCTTTGTATACTTTTGACTATACGGGCCGAGTCCAGGATTTACGGGAAATCGCAGGTTTTCGTTTGCCGGCGATTAAACTTCATTTATTCAGCGTCTCATCAAAAATGAAAACATTTTTGAAAACTACAAGTCTCATGCGGTTTAGTGGTGAAAAAATAATTTAAAAAATCGTTCGGGAAATGAGTTTACTCCCTGGGTACTTTCTTTGTATACTTTTGACTATACGGGCTGAGTCCGGGATTTACGGGAAATCGCGGATTTTCGTTTGCCGGCGATTAAACTTCTTTTATTCAGCGTCCCATCAAATATGAAAATATTTTTGAAAACTACAAGTCTCATGCGTTTTAGTGGTGAAATAATAATTTAAAAAATCGTTTGGGAAATGAGTTTACTTCCTGGGTACTTTCTTTGTATACTTTTGACTATACGGCCCGAGTCCAGGATTTACGGGAAATCGCAGGTTTTCGTTTGCCGGCGATTAAACTTCATTTATTCAGCGTCTCATCAAAAATGAAAACAATTTTAAAAACTACAAGTCTCATGCGTTTAGTGGTAAAAAAATAATATAAAAAATCGTTTGGGAAATGAGTTTACTCCCTGGGTACTTTCTTTGTATACTTTTGACTATACGGGCCGAGTCCAGGATTTACGGGAAATCGCAGGTTTTCGTTTGCCGGCGATTAAACTTCATTTATTCAGCGTCTCATCAAAAATGAAAACATTTTTAAAAACTACAAGTCTCATGCGTTTTAGTGGTGAAAAAGTAATTTAAAAAATCGTTCGGGAAATGAGTTTACTCCCTGGGTACTTTCTTTGTATACTTTTGACTATACGGGCCAAGCCCGGGATTTACGGAAAAACGCGGGTTTTAGTTTGCCGGCGATTAAACTTCTTTTATTCAGCGTCTCATAAAAAATGAAAACATTTTTGAAAACTACAAGTCTCATGCGGTTTAGTGGTGAAAAAATAATTTAAAAAATCGTTCGGGAAATGAGTTTACTCCCTGGGTACTTTCTTTGTATACTTTTGACTATACGGGCCGAGTCCGGGATTAACGGGAAATCGCGGATTTTCGTTTGCCGGCTATTAAACTTCTTTTATTCAGCGTCCCATCAAATATGAAAATATTTTTGAAAACTACAAGTCTCATGCGTTGAGTGGTAAAAAAATAATATAAAAAATCGTTCGGGAAATGAGTTTACTCCCTGGGTACTTTCTTTGTATACTTTTGACTATACGGGTCAAGCCCGGGATTTAAGGGATATCGCGGGTTTTCGTTTGCTGGCGATTAAACTTCTTTTATTCAGCGTCTCATCAAAAATGAAAACATTTTTGAAAACTACAAGTCTCATGCGTTTTAGTGGTGAAAAAGTAATTTAAAAAATCGTTCGGGAAATGAGTTTACTCCCTGGGTACTTTCTTTGTATACTTTTGACTATACGGGCCGAGTCCGGGATTTACGGGAAATCGCGGATTTTCTTTTGCCGGCGATTAAACTTCTTTTATCCAGCGTCCCATCAAATATGAAAATATTTTTGAAAACTACAAGTCTCATGCGTTTAGTGGTAAAAAAATAATATAAAAAATCGTTCGGGAAATGAGTTTACTCCCTGGGTACTTTCTTTGTATACTTTTGACTATACGGGCCAAGCCCGGGATTTACGGGAAATCGCGGGTTTTCGTTTGCCGGCGATTAAACTTTTTTTATTCAGCGTCTCATCAAAAATGAAAACATTTTTAAAAACTACAAGTCTTATGCGTTTTAGTGGTGAAAAAATAATTTAAAAAATCGTTCTGGAAATGAGTTTACTCCCTGGGTACTTTCTTTGTATACTTTTGACTATACGGGCCGAGTCCGGGATTTACGGGAAATCGCGGGTTTTCGTATGCCGGCAATTAAACTTCCATTATTCAGCGTCTCATCAAAAATGAAAACATTTTTAAAAACTACAAGTCTTATGCGTTTTAGTGGTGAAAAAATAATTTAAAAAATCGTTCGGGAAATGAGTTTACTCACTGGGTACTTTCCTTGTATACTTTTAACTATACGGACCGAGTCCGGGATTTACGGGAAATCGCGGGTTTTCGTTTGCCGGCGATTAAACTTCTTTTATTCAGCGTCTTATCAAAAATGAAAACTTTTTTAAAAACTACAAGTCTTATGCGTTTTAGTGGTGAAAAAATAATTTAAAAAATCGTTCTGGAAATGAGTTTACTCGCTGGGTACTTTCTTTGTATACTTTTGACTATACGGGCCGAGTCCGGGATTTAAGGAAATCGCAGGTTTTCGTTTGCCGGCGATTAAACTGCTTTTATTCAGCGTCTCATCAAAAATGAAAACATTTTTAAAAACTACAAGTCTCATGCGTTTTAGTGGTGAAAAAGTAATTTAAAAAATCGTTCGGGAAATGAGTTTACTCCCTGGGTACTTTCTTTGTATACTTTTGACTATACGGGCCAAGCCCGGGATTTACGGAAAAACGCGGGTTTTAGTTTGCCGGCGATTAAACTTCTTTTATTCAGGGTCTCATAAAAAATGAAAACATTTTTGAAAACTACAAGTCTCATGCGGTTTAGTGGTGAAAAAATAATTTAAAAAATCGTTCGGGAAATGAGTTTACTCCCTGGGTACTTTCTTTGTATACTTTTGACTATACGGGCCGAGTCCGGGATTTAAGGAAATCGCAGGTTTTCGTTTGCCGGCGATTAAACTGCTTTTATTCAGCGTCTCATCAAAAATGAAAACATTTTTAAAAACTACAAGTCTCATGCGTTTTAGTGGTGAAAAAGTAATTTAAAAAATCGTTCGGGAAATGAGTTTACTCCCTGGGTACTTTCTTTGTATACTTTTGACTATACGGGCCAAGCCCGGGATTTACGGAAAAACGCGGGTTTTAGTTTGCCGGCGATTAAACTTCTTTTATTCAGGGTCTCATAAAAAATGAAAACAATTTTGAAAACTACAAGTCTCATGCGGTTTAGTGGTGAAAAAATAATTTAAAAAATCGTTCGGGAAATGAGTTTACTCCCTGGGTACTTTCTTTGTATACTTTTGACTATACGGGCCGAGTCCGGGATTTACGGGAAATCGCGGATTTTCGTTTGCCGGCGATTAAACTTCTTTTATTCAGCGTCCCATCAAATATGAAAATATTTTTGAAAACTACAAGTCTCATGCGTTGAGTGGTAAAAAAATAATATAAAAAATCGTTCGGGAAATGAGTTTACTCCCTGGGTACTTTCTTTGTATACTTTTGACTATACGGGCCAAGCCCGGGATTTACGGGAAATCGCGGATTTTCGTTTGCCGGCGATTAAACTTCTTTTATCCAGCGTCCCATCAAATATAAAAATATTTTTGAAAACTACAAGTCTCATGCGTTTAGTGGTAAAAAAATAATATAAATAATCGTTCGGGAAATGAGTTTACTCCCTGGGTACTTTCTTTGTATACTTTTGACTATACGGGCCAAGCCCGGGATTTACGGGAAATCGCGGGTTTTCGTTTGCCGGCGATTAAACTTTTTTTATTCAGCGTCTCATCAAAAATGAAAACATTTTTAAAAACTACAAGTCTTATGCGTTTTAGTGGTGAAAAAATAATTTAAAAAATCGTTCTGGAAATGAGTTTACTCCCTGGGTACTTTCTTTGTATACTTTTGACTATACGGGCCGAGTCCGGGATTTACGGGAAATCGCGGGTTTTCGTATGCCGGCAATTAAACTTCTTTTATTCAGCGTCTCATCAAAAATGAAAACATTTTTAAAAACTACAAGTCTTATGCGTTTTAGTGGTGAAAAAATAATTTAAAAAATCGTTCGGGAAATGAGTTTACTCACTGGGTACTTTCCTTGTATACTTTTAACTATACGGACCAAGTCCGGGATTTACGGGAAATCGCGGGTTTTTGTTTGCCGGCGATTAAACTTCTTTTATTCAGCGTCTCATCAAAAATGAAAACATTTTTAAAAACTACAAGTCTCATGGGCTGTAGTGGTGAAATAATAATTTAAAAAATCGTTTGGGAAATGAGTTTACTCCCTGGGTACTTTCTTTGTATACTTTTGGCTATACGGGCCGAGTCCAGGATTTACGGGAAATCGCAGGTTTTTGTTTGCCGGCGATTAAACTTCTTTTATTCAGCGTCTCATCAAAAATGAAAACTTTTTTAAAAACTACAAGTCTTATGCGTTTTAGTGGTGAAAAAATAATTTAAAAAATCGTTCTGGAAATGAGTTTACTCGCTGGGTACTTTCTTTGTATACTTTTGACTATACGGGCCGAGTCCGGGATTTAAGGAAATCGCAGGTTTTCGTTTGACGGCGATTAAACTGCTTTTATTCAGCGTCTCATCAAAAATGAAAACATTTTTGAAAACTACAAGTCTCATGCGTTTTAGTGGTGAAAAAGTAATTTAAAAAATCGTTCGGGAAATGAGTTTACTCCCTGGGTAGTTTCTTTGTATACTTTTGACTATACGGGCCAAGCCGGGATTTACGGGAAATCGCGGGTTTTCGTTTGCCGGCGATTAAACTTCTTTTATTCAGCGTCTCATCAAAAATGAAAACATTTTTAAAAACTACAAGTCTTATGAGTTTTAGTGGTGAAAAAATAATTTAAAAAATCGTTCTGGAAATGAGTTTACTCCCTGGGTACTTTCTTTGTATACTTTTGACTATACGGGCCAAGCCGGGATTTACGGGAAATCGCGGGTTTTCGTTTGCCGGCGATTAAACTTCTTTTATTCAGCGTCTCATCAAAAATGAAAACATTTTTAAAAACTACAAGTCTTATGCGTTTTAGTGGTGAAAAAATAATTTAAAAAATCGTTCTGGAAATGAGTTTACTCACAGGGTACTTTCTTTGTATACATTCGACTATACGTGCCAAGCCCGGGATTTACGGGAAATCGCGGGTTTTCGTTTGTCGGCGATTAAACTGCTTTTATTCAGCGTCTCATCAAGAATGAAAACATTCTTGAAAACTACAAGTCTCATGCGTTTTAGTAGTGAAATAATAATTTAAAAAATCGTTTGGGAAATGAGTATACTTCCTGGGTACTTTCTTTGTATACATTTGACTATACGGGCCGAGTCCAGGATTTACGGGAAATCGCAGGTTTTCGTTTGCCGGCGATTAAACTTCATTTATTCAGCGTCTCATCAAAAATGAAAACATTTTTAAAAACTACAAGTTTCATGCGTTTTAGTGGTGAAAAAATAATTTAAATAATCGTTCGGGAAATGAGTTTACTCCCTGGGTACTTTCTTTGTATACTTTTGACTATACGGGCCGAGTCTGGGATTTACGGGAAATCGGGGATTTTCGTTTGCCGGCGATTAAACTTCTTTTATTCAGCGTCCCATCAAATATGAAAATATTTTTGAAAACTACAAGTCTCATGCGTTTAGTGGTAAAAAAATAATATAAAAAATCGTTCGGGAAATGAGTTTACTCCCTGGGTACTTTCTTTGTATACTTTTGACTATACAGGCCGAGTCCAGGATTTACGGGAAATCGCAGGTTTTCGTTTGCCGGCGATTAAACTTCATTTATTCAGCGTCTCATCAAAAATGAAAACATTTTTAAAAACTACAAGTCTCATGCGTTTTAGTGGTGAAAAAGTAATTTAAAAAATCGTTCAGGAAATGAGTTTACTCCCTGGGTAGTTTCTTTGTATACTTTTGACTATAAGGGCCAAGCCGGGATTTACGGGAAATCGCGGGTTTTCGTTTGCCGGCGATTAAACTTCTTTTATTCAGCGTCTCATCAAAAATGAAAACATTTTTAAAAACTACAAGTCTCATGCGTTGAGTGGTAAAAAAATAATATAAAAAATCGTTCGGGAAATGAGTTTACTCCCTGGGTACTTTCTTTGTATACTTTTGACTATACGGACCGAGTCCGGGATTTACGGGAAATCGCGGGTTTTCGTTTGCCGGCGATTAAACTTCTTTTATTCAGCGTCTCATCAAAAATGAAAACATTTTTAAAAACTACAAGTCTCATGGGCTTTAGTGGTGAAATAATAATTTAAAAAATCGTTTGGGAAATGAGTTTACTCCCTGGGTACTTTCTTTGTATACTTTTGACTATACGGGCCGAGACCAGGATTTACGGGAAATCGCAGGTTTTTGTTTGCCGGCGATTAAACTTCTTTTATTCAGCGTCTCATCAAAAATGAAAACTTTTTTAAAAACTACAAGTCTTATGCGTTTTAGTGGTGAAAAAATAATTTAAAAAATCGTTCTGGAAGTGAGTTTACTCACTGGGTACTTTCTTTGTATACTTTTGACTATACGGGCCGAGTCCGGGATTTAAGGAAATCGCAGGTTTTCGTTTGCCGGCGATTAAACTGCTTTTATTCAGCGTCTCATCAAAAATGAAAACATTTTTGAAAACTACAAGTCTCATGCGTTTTAGTGGTGAAAAAATAATTTAAAAAATCGTTTGGGAAATGAGTTTACTCCCTGGGTAGTTTCTTTGTATACTTTTGACTATACGGGCCAAGCCGGGATTTACGGGAAATCGCGGGTTTTCGTTTGCCGGCGATTAAACTTCTTTTATCCAGCGTCCCATCAAATATAAAAATATTTTTGAAAACTACAAGTCTCATGCGTTTAGTGGTAAAAAAATAATATAAATAATCGTTTGGGAAATGAGTTTACTCCCTGGGTACTTTCTTTGTATACTTTTGACTATACGGGCCGAGACCAGGATTTACGGGAAATCGCAGGTTTTTGTTTGCCGGCGATTAAACTTCTTTTATTCAGCGTCTCATCAAAAATGAAAACTTTTTTAAAAACTACAAGTCTTATGCGTTTTAGTGGTGAAAAAATAATTTAAAAAATCGTTCTGGAAGTGAGTTTACTCACTGGGTACTTTCTTTGTATACTTTTGACTATACGGGCCGAGTCCGGGATTTAAGGAAATCGCAGGTTTTCGTTTGCCGGCGATTAAACTGCTTTTATTCAGCGTCTCATCAAAAATGAAAACATTTTTGAAAACTACAAGTCTCATGCGTTTTAGTGGTGAAAAAATAATTTAAAAAATCGTTCGGGAAATGAGTTTACTCCCTGGGTAGTTTCTTTGTATACTTTTGACTATACGGGCCAAGCCGGGATTTACGGGAAATCGCGGGTTTTCGTTTGCCGGCGATTAAACTTCTTTTATCCAGCGTCCCATCAAATATAAAAATGTTTTTGAAAACTACAAGTCTCATGCGTTTAGTGGTAAAAAAATAATATAAATAATCGTTCGGGAAATGAGTTTACTCCCTGGGTAGTTTCTTTGTATACTTTTGACTATACGGGCCGAGTCCAGCATTTACGGGAAATCGCAGGTTTTCGTTTGCCGGCGATTAAACTTCATTTATTCAGCGTCTCATCAAAAATGAAAACATTTTTAAAAACTACAAGTCTCATGCGTTTTAGTGGTGAAAAAATAATTTAAAAAATCGTTCTGGAAGTGAGTTTACTGCCTGGGTACTTTTTTTTGTATACTTTTGACTATACGGGCCAAGCCCGGGATTTACGGAAAAACGCGGGTTTTCGTTTGCCGGCGATTAAACTTCTTTTATTCAGCGTCTCATCAAAAATGAAAACATTTTTGAAAACTACAAGTCTCATGCGTTTTAGTGGTGAAAAAATAATTTAAAAAATCGTTCGGGAAATGAGTTTACTCCCTGGGTAGTTTCTTTGTATACTTTTGACTATACGGGCCAAGCCGGGATTTACGGGAAATCGCGGGTTTTCGTTTGCCGGCGATTAAACTTCTTTTATCCAGCGTCCCATCAAATATAAAAATATTTTTGAAAACTACAAGTCTCATGCGTTTAGTGGTAAAAAAATAATATAAATAATCGTTCGGGAAATGAGTTTACTCCCTGGGTAGTTTCTTTGTATACTTTTGACTATACGGGCCGAGTCCAGCATTTACGGGAAATCGCAGGTTTTCGTTTGCCGGCGATTAAACTTCATTTATTCAGCGTCTCATCAAAAATGAAAACATTTTTAAAAACTACAAGTCTCATGCGTTTTAGTGGTGAAAAAATAATTTAAAAAATCGTTCGGGAAATGAGTTTACTGCCTGGGTACTTTTTTTTGTATACTTTTGACTATACGGGCCAAGCCCGGGATTTACGGAAAAACGCGGGTTTTCGTTTGCCGGCGATTAAACTTCTTTTATTCAGCGTCTCATCAAAAATGAAAACATTTTTGAAAACTACAAGTCTCATGCGTTTTAGTGGTGAAAAAATAATTTAAAAAATCGTTCGGGAAATGAGTTTACTCCCTGGGTACTTTCTTTGTATACTTTTGACTATACGGGCCAAGCCGGGATTTACGGGAAATCGCGGGTTTTCGTTTGCCGGCGATTAAACTTCTTTTAATCAGCGTCTCATCAAAAATGAAAACATTTTTAAAAACTACAAGTCTTATGCGTTTTAGTGGTGAAAAAATAATTTAAAAAATCGTTCTGGAAATGAATTTACTCACAGGGTACTTTCTTTGTATACATTCGACTATACGTGCCAAGCCCGGGATTTACGGGAAATCGCGGGTTTTCGTTTGCCGGCGATTAAACTGCTTTTATTCAGCGTCTCATCAAAAATGAAAACATTCTTGAAAACTACAAGTCTCATGCGTTTTAGTAGTGAAATAATAATTTAAAAAATCGTTTGGGAAATGAGTATACTTCCTGGGTACTTTCTTTGTATACATTTGACTATACGGGCCGAGTCCAGGATTTACGGGAAATCGCAGGTTTTCGTTTGCCGGCGATTAAACTTCATTTATTCAGCGTCTCATCAAAAATGAAAACATTTTTAAAAACTACAAGTTTCATGCGTTTTAGTGGTGAAAAAATAATTTAAATAATCGTTCGGGAAATGAGTTTACTCCCTGGGTACTTTCTTTGTATACTTTTGACTATACGGGCCGAGTCCGGGATTTACGGGAAATCGGGGATTTTCGTTTGCCGGCGATTAAACTTCTTTTATTCAGCGTCCCATCAAATATGAAAATATTTTTGAAAACTACAAGTCTCATGCGTTTAGTGGTAAAAAAATAATATAAAAAATCGTTCGGGAAATGAGTTTACTCCCTGGGTACTTTCTTTGTATACTTTTGACTATACAAGCCGAGTCCAGGATTTACGGGAAATCGCAGGTTTTCGTTTGCCGGCGATTAAACTTCATTTATTCAGCGTCTCATCAAAAATGAAAACATTTTTAAAAACTACAAGTCTCATGCGTTTTAGTGGTGAAAAAGTAATTTAAAAAATCGTTCGGGAAATGAGTTTACTCCCTGGGTAGTTTCTTTGTATACTTTTGACTATACGGGCCAAGGCGGGATTTACGGGAAATCGCGGGTTTTCGTTTGCCGGCGATTAAACTTCTTTTATTCAGCGTCTCATCAAAAATGAAAACATTTTTAAAAACTACAAGTCTCATGGGCTTTAGTGGTGAAATAATAATTTAAAAAATCGTTTGGGGAATGAGTTTACTCCCTGGGTACTTTCTTTGTATACTTTTGACTATACGGGCTGAGTCCAGGATTTACGGGAAATCGCAGGTTTTTGTTTGCCGGCGATTAAACTTCTTTTATTCAGCGTCTCATCAAAAATGAAAACTTTTTTAAAAACTACAAGTCTTATGCGTTTTAGTGGTGAAAAAATAATTTAAAAAATCGTTCTGGAAATGAGTTTACTCGCTGGGTACTTTCTTTGTATACTTTTGACTATACGGGCCGAGTCCGGGATTTAAGGAAATCGCAGGTTTTCGTTTGCAGGCGATTAAGCAGCTTTTATTCAGCGTCTCATCAAAAATGAAAAAATTTTTGAAAACTACAAGTCTCATGCGTTTTAGTGGTGAAAAAATAATTTAAAAAATCGTTCGGGAAATGAGTTTACTCCCTGGGTAGTTTCTTTGTATACTTTTGACTATACGGGCCAAGCCGGGATTTACGAGAAATCGCGGGTTTTCGTTTGCCGGCGATTAAACTTCTTTTATTCAGCGACTCATCAAAAATGAAAACATTTTTAAAAACTACAAGTCTTATGAGTTTTAGTGGTGAAAAAATAATTTAAAAAATCGTTCTGGAAATGAGTTTACTCACAGGGTACTTTCTTTGTATACATTCGACTATACGTGCCAAGCCCGGGATTTACGGGAAATCGCGGGTTTTCGTTTGCCGGCGATTAAACTGCTTTTATTCAGCGTCTCATCAAAAATGAAAACATTCTTGAAAACTACAAGTCTCATGCGTTTTAGTGGTGAAAAAATAATTTAAAAAATCGTTCGGGAAATGAGTTTACTCCCTGGGTAGTTTCTTTGTATACTTTTGACTATACGGGCCAAGCCGGGATTTACGAGAAATCGCGGGTTTTCGTTTGCCGGCGAATAAACTTCTTTTATTCAGCGACTCATCAAAAATGAAAACATTTTTAAAAACTACAAGTCTTATGCGTTTTAGTGGTGAAAAAATAATTTAAAAAATCGTTCTGGAAATGAGTTTACTCACAGGGTACTTTCTTTGTATACATTCGACTATACGTGCCAAGCCCGGGATTTACGGGAAATCGCGGGTTTTCGTTTGCCGGCGATTAAACTGCTTTTATTCAGCGTCTCATCAAAAATGAAAACATTCTTGAAAACTACAAGTCTCATGCGTTTTAGTGGTGAAATAATAATTTAAAAAATCGTTTGGGAAATGAGTATACTTCCTGGGTACTTTCTTTGTATACTTTTGACTATACGGGCCGAGTCCAGGATTTACGGGAAATCGCAGGTTTTCGTTTGCCGGCGATTAAACTTCATTTATTCAGCGTCTCATCAAAAATGAAAACATTTTTAAAAACTACAAGTTTCATGCGTTTTAGTGGTGAAAAAATAATTTAAATAATCGTTCGGGAAATGAGTTTACTCCCTGGGTACTTTCTTTGTATACTTTTGACTATACGGGCCGAGTCCGGGATTTACGGGAAATCGGGGATTTTCGTTTGCCGGCGATTAAACTTCTTTTATTCAGCGTCCCATCAAATATGAAAATATTTTTGAAAACTACAAGTCTCATGCGTTTATGGTAAAAAAATAATATAAAAAATCGTTCGGGAAATGAGTTTACTCCCTGGGTACTTTCTTTGTATACTTTTGACTATACAGGCCGAGTCCAGGATTTACGGGAAATCGCAGGTTTTCGTTTGCCGGCGATTAAACTTCATTTATTCAGCGTCTCATCAAAATAGAAAACATTTTTAAAAACTACAAGTCTCATGCGTTTTAGTGGTGAAAAAGTAATTTAAAAAATCGTTCGGGAAATGAGTTTACTCCCTGGGTACTTTCTTTGTATACTTTTGACTATACAGGCCGAGTCCGGGATTTAAGGAAATCGCAGGTTTTCGTTTGCCGGCGATTAAACTGCTTTTATTCAGCGTCTCATCAAAAATGAAAACATTTTTGAAAACTACAAGTCTCATGCGTTTTAGTGGTGAAAAAATAATTTAAAAAATCGTTCGGGAAATGAGTTTACTCCCTGGGTAGTTTCTTTGTATACTTTTGACTATACGGGCCAAGCCGGGATTTACGGGAAATCGCGGGTTTTCGTTTGCCGGCGATTAAACTTCTTTTATTCAGCGTCTCATCAAAAATGAAAACATTTTTAAAAACTACAAGTCTTATGCGTTTTAGTGGTGAAAAAATAATTTAAAAAATCGTTCTGGAAATGAGTTTACTCACAGGGTACTTTCTTTGTATACATTCGACTTTACGTGCCAAGCCCGGGATTTACGGGAAATCGCGGGTTTTCGTTTGCCGGCGATTAAACTGCTTTTATTCAGCGTCTCATCAAAAATGAAAATATTCTTGAAAACTACAAGTCTCATGCGTTTTAGTGGTGAAATAATAATTTAAAAAATCGTTTGGGAAATGAGTATACTTCCTGGGTACTTTCTTTGTATACTTTTGACTATACGGGCCGAGTCCAGGATTTACAGGAAATCGCAGGTTTTCGTTTGCCGGCGATTAAACTTCATTTATTCAGCGTCTCATCAAAAATGAAAACATTTTTAAAAACTACAAGTCTCATGCGTTTTAGTGGTGAAAAAATAATTTAAATAATCGTTCGGGAAATGAGTTTACTCCCTGGGTACTTTCTTTGTATACTTTTGACTATACGGGCCGAGTCCAGGATTTACGGGAAATCGCAGGTTTTCGTTTGCCGGCGATTAAACTTCATTTATTCAGCGTCTCATCAAAAATGAAGACATTTTTAAAAATTACAAGTCTCATGCGTTTTAGTGGTGAAAAAGTAATTTAAAAAATCGTTCGGGAAATGAGTTTACTCCCTGGGTACTTTCTTTGTATACTTTTGACTATACAGGCCAAGCCCGGGATTTACGGAAAAACGCGGGTTTTTGTTTGCCGGCGATTAAACTTCTTTTATTCAGCGTCTCATCAAAAATGAAAACATTTTTGAAAACTACAAGTCTCATGCGGCTTAGTGGTGAAAAAATAATTTAAAAAATCGTTCGGGAAATGAGTTTACTCCCTGGGTACTTTCTTTGTATACTTTTGACTATACGGGCCGAGTCCGGGATTTACGGGAAATCGCGGCTTTTCGTTTGCCGGCGATTAAACTTCTTTTATTCAGCGTCCCATCAAATATGAAAATATTTTTGAAAACTACAAGTCTCATGCGTTTAGTGGTAAAAAAATAATATAAAAAATCGTTCGGGAAATGAGTTTACTCCCTGGGTACTTTCTTTGTATACTTTTAACTATACGGGCCAAGCCCGGGATTTACGGGATATCGCGGGTTTTCGTTTGCCGGCGATTAAACTTCTTTTATTCCGCGTCTCATCAAAAATGAAAACATTTTTGAAAACTACAAGTCTCATGCGTTTTAGTGGTGAAAAAGTAATTTAAAAAATCGTTCGGGAAATGAGTTTACTCCCTGGGTACTCTCTTTGTATACTTTTGACTATACGGGCCGAGTTCGGGATTTACGGGAAATCGCGGATTTTCGTTTGCCGGCGATTAAACTTCTTTTATCCAGCGTCCCATCAAATATGAAAATATTTTTGAAAACTACAAGTCTCATGCGTTTAGTGGTAAAAAAATAATATAAAAAATCGTTCGGGAAATGAGTTTACTCCCTGGGTACTTTCTTTGTATACTTTTGACTATACGGGCCAAGCCTAGGATTTACGGGAAATCGCGGGTTTTCGTTTGCCGGCGATTAAACTTCTTTTATTCAGCGTCTCATCAAAAATGAAAACATTTTTAAAAACTACAAGTCTCATGCGGCTTAGTGGTGAAAAAATAATTTAAAAAATCGTTCGGGAAATGAGTTTAATCCCTGGGTACTTTCTTTGTATACTTTTGACTATACGGGCCAAGTCTGGGATTTACGGGAAATCGCGGCTTTTCGTTTGCCGGCGATTAAACTTCTTTTATTCAGCGTCCCATCAAATATGAAAATATTTTTGAAAACTACAAGTCTCATGCGTTTAGTGGTAAAAAAATAATATAAAAAATCGTTCGGGAAATGAGTTTACTCCCTGGGTACTTTCTTTGTATACTTTTAACTATACGGGCCAAGCCCGGGATTTACGGGATATCGCGGGTTTTCGTTTGCCGGCGATTAAACTTCTTTTATTCAGCGTCTCATCAAAAATGAAAACATTTTTGAAAACTACAAGTCTCATGCGTTTTAGTGGTGAAAAAGTAATTTAAAAAATCGTTCGGGAAATGAGTTTACTCACTGGGTACTCTCTTTGTATACTTTTGACTATACGGGCCGAGTTCGGGATTTACGGGAAATCGCGGATTTTCGTTTGCCGGCGATTAAACTTCTTTTATCCAGCGTCCCATCAAATATGAAAATATTTTTGAAAACTACAAGTCTCATGCGTTTAGTGGTAAAAAAATAATATAAAAAATCGTTCGGGAAATGAGTTTACTCCCTGGGTACTTTCTTTGTATACTTTTGACTATACGGGCCAAGCCCGGGATTTACGGGAAATCGCGGGTTTTCGTTTGCCGGCGATTAAACTTCTTTTATTCAGCGTCTTATCAAAAATAAAAACATTTTTAAAAACTACAAGTCTTATGCGTTTTAGTGGTGAAAAAATAATTTAAAAAATCGTTCTGGAAATGAGTTTACTCCCTGGGTACTTTCTTTGTATACTTTTGACTATACGGGCCGAGTCCGGGATTTAGGGAAATCGCAGGTTTTCCTTTGCCGGGGATTAAACTGCTTTTATTCAGCGTCTCATCAAAAATAAAAATATTTTTGAAAACTACAAGTCTCATGCGTTTTAGTGGTGAAAAAATAATTTAAAAAATCGTTCGGGAAATGAGTTTACTCACTGGGTACTTTCCTTGTATACTTTTAACTATACGGACCGAGTCCGGGATTTACGGGAAATCGCGGGTTTTCGTTTGCAGGCGATTAAACTTCTTTTATTCAGCGTCTCATCAAAAATGAAAACATTTTTAAAAACTACAAGTCTCATGGGCTTTAGTGGTGAAATAATAATTTAAAAAATCGTTTGGGAAATGAGTTTACTCCCTGGGTACTTTCTTTGTATACTTTTGATTATACGGGCCGAGTTCGGGATTTACAGGAAATCGCTGATTTTCGTTTGCCGGCGATTAAACTTCTTTTATCCAGCGTCCCATCAAATATGAAAATATTTTTGAAAACTACAAGTCTCATGCGTTTAGTGGTAAAAAAATAATATAAAAAATCGTTCGGGAAATGAGTTTACTCCCTGGGTACTTTCTTTGTATACTTTTGACTATACGGGCCAAGCCCGGAATTTAAGGGAAATCGCGGGTTTTCGTTTGCCGGCGATTAAACTTCTTTTATTCAGCGTCTCATCAAAAATGAAAACATTTTTAAAAACTACAAGTCTTATGCGTTTTAGTGGTGAAAAAATAATTTAAAAAATCGTTCTGGAAATGAGTTTACTCCCTGGGTACTTTCTTTGTATACTTTTGACTATACGGGCCGAGTCCGGGATTTAGGGAAATCGCAGGTTTTCGTTTGCCGGCGATTAAACTGCTTTTATTCAGCGTCTCATCAAAAATGAAAATATTTTTGAAAACTACAAGTCTCATGCGTTTTAGTGGTGAAAAAATAATTTAAAAAATCGTTCGGGAAATGAGTTTACTCACTGGGTACTTTCCTTGTATACTTTTAAATATACGGACCGAGTCCGGGATTTACGGGAAATCGCGGGTTTTCGTTTGCCGGCGATTAAACTTCTTTTATTCAGCGTCTCATCAAATAAGAAAACATTTTTAAAAACTACAAGTCTCATGGGCTTTAGTGGTGAAATAATAATTTAAAAAATCGTTTGGGAAATGAGTTTACTCCCTGGGTACTTTCTTTGTATACTTTTGACTATACGGGCCGAGTCCAGGATTTACGGGAAATCGCAGGTTTTCGTTTGCCGGCGATTAAACTGCTTTTATTCAGCGTCTCATCAAAAATGAAAACATTTTTGAAAACTACAAGTCTCATGCGTTTTAGTGGTGAAAAAGTAATTTAAAAAATCGTTCGGGAAATGAGTTTACTCCCTGGGTACTTTCTTTGTATACTTTTGACTATACGGGCCAAGCCCGGGATTTACGGGAAATCGCGGGTTTTCGTTTGCCGGCGATTAAACTTCTTTTATTCAGCGTCTCATCAAAAATAAAAACATTTTTGAAAACTACAAGTCTCATGCGTTTTAGTGGTGAAAAAATAATTTAAAAAATCGTTCGGGAAATGAGTTTACTCACTGGGTACTTTCCTTGTATACTTTTAACTATACGGACCGAGTCCGGGATTTACGGGAAATCGCGGGTTTTCGTTTGCCAGCGATTAAACTTCTTTTATTCAGCGTCTCATCAAAAATGAAAACATTTTTAAAAACTACAAGTCTCATGGGCTTTAGTGGTGAAATAATAATTTAAAAAATCGTTTGGGAAATGAGTTTACTCCCTGGGTACTTTCTTTGTATACTTTTGATTATACGGGCCGAGTTCGGGATTTACGGGAAATCGCTGATTTTCGTTTGCCGGCGATTAAACTTCTTTTATCCAGCGTCCCATCAAATATGAAAATATTTTTGAAAACTACAAGTCTCATGCGTTTAGTGGTAAAAAAATAATATAAAAAATCGTTCGGGAAATGAGTTTACTCCCTGGGAACTTTCTTTGTATACTTTTGACTATACGGGCCGAGTCCGGGATTTACGGGAAAGCGCGGATTTTTGTTTGCCGGCGATTAAACTTCTTTTATTCAGCGTCCCATCAAATATGAAAATATTTTTGAAAACTACAAGTCCAATGCGTTTTAGTGGTGAAATAATAATTTAAAAAATCGTTTGGGAAATGAGTTTACTCCCTGGGTACTTTCTTTGTATACTTTTGACTATACGGGCCGAGTCCAGGATTTACGGGAAATCGCAGGTTTTCGTTTGCCGGCGATTAAACTTCATTTATTCAGCGTCTCATCAAAAATAAAAACATTTTTAAAAACTACAATTCTCATGCGTTTTAGTGGTGAAAAAGTAATTTAAATAATCGTTCGGGAAATGAGTTTACTCCCTGGGTACTTTCTTTGTATACTTTTGACTATACGGGCCGAGTCCGGGATTTACGGGAAATCGGGGATTTTCGTTTGCCGGCGATTAAACTTCTTTTATTCAGCGTCCCATCAAATATGAAAATATTTTTGAAAAATATAAGTCTCATGCGTTTAGTGGTAAAAAAATAATATAAAAAATCGTTCGGGAAATGAGTTTACTCCCTGGGTACTTTCTTTGTATACTTTTGACCATACGGGCCAAGCCCGGGATTTACGGGAAATGTCGGGTTTTCGTTTGCCGGCGATTAAACTTCTTTTTTTCAGCGTCTCATCAAAAATAAAAACATTTTTAAAAACTACAAGTCTCGTGCGTTTTAGTGGTGAAAAAGTAATTTAAATAATCGTTCGGGAAATGAGTTTACTCCCTGGGTACTTTCTTTGTATTCTTTTGACTATACGGGCCGAGTCCGGGATTTACGGGAAATCGGGGATTTTCGTTTGCCGGCGATTAAACTTCTTTTATTCAGCGTCCCATCAAATATGAAAATATTTTTGAAAACTACAAGTCTCATGGGCTTTAGTGGTGAAAAAGTAATTTAAAAAATCGTTCGGGAAATGAGTTTACCCCCTGGGTACTTTCTTTGTATACTTTTGACTATACGGGCCAAGTCCGGGATTTACGGGAAATCGCGGCTTTTCGTTTGCCGGCGATTAAACTTCTTTTATTCAGCGTCCCATCAAATATGAAAATATTTTTGAAAACTACAAGTCTCATGCGTTTTAGTGGTGAAAAAATAATATAAAAAATCGTTCGGGAAATGAGTTTACTCACTGGGTACTTTCCTTGTATACTTTTAACTATACGGACCGAGTCCGGGATTTACGGGAAATCGCGGGTTTTCGTTTGCCGGCGATTAAACTTCTTTTATTCAGCGTCTCATCAAAAATGAAAACATTTTTAAAAACTACAAGTCTCATGGGCTTTAGTGGTGAAATAATAATTTAAAAAATCGTTTGGGAAATGAGTTTACTCCCTGGGTACTTTCTTTGTATACTTTTGATTATACGGGCCGAGTTCGGGATTTACAGGAAATCGCTGATTTTCGTTTGCCGGCGATTAAACTTCTTTTATCCAGCGTCCCATCAAATATGAAAATATTTTTGAAAACTACAAGTCTCATGCGTTTAGTGGTAAAAAAATAATATAAAAAATCGTTCGGGAAATGAGTTTACTCCCTGGGTACTTTCTTTGTATACTTTTGACTATACGGGCCAAGCCCGGAATTTAAGGGAAATCGCGGGTTTTCGTTTGCCGGCGATTAAACTTCTTTTATTCAGCGTCTCATCAAAAATGAAAACATTTTTAAAAACTACAAGTCTTATGCGTTTTAGTGGTGAAAAAATAATTTAAAAAATCGTTCTGGAAATGAGTTTACTCCCTGGGTACTTTCTTTGTATACTTTTGACTATACGGGCCGAGTCCGGGATTTAGGGAAATCGCAGGTTTTCGTTTGCCGGCGATTAAACTGCTTTTATTCAGCGTCTCATCAAAAATGAAAATATTTTTGAAAACTACAAGTCTCATGCGTTTTAGTGGTGAAAAAATAATTTAAAAAATCGTTCGGGAAATGAGTTTACTCACTGGGTACTTTCCTTGTATACTTTTAAATATACGGACCGAGTCCGGGATTTACGGGAAATCGCGGGTTTTCGTTTGCCGGCGATTAAACTTCTTTTATTCAGCGTCTCATCAAATAAGAAAACATTTTTAAAAACTACAAGTCTCATGGGCTTTAGTGGTGAAATAATAATTTAAAAAATCGTTTGGGAAATGAGTTTACTCCCTGGGTACTTTCTTTGTATACTTTTGACTATACGGGCCGAGTCCAGGATTTACGGGAAATCGCAGGTTTTCGTTTGCCGGCGATTAAACTGCTTTTATTCAGCGTCTCATCAAAAATGAAAACATTTTTGAAAACTACAAGTCTCATGCGTTTTAGTGGTGAAAAAGTAATTTAAAAAATCGTTCGGGAAATGAGTTTACTCCCTGGGTACTTTCTTTGTATACTTTTGACTATACGGGCTAAGCCCGGGATTTACGGGAAATCGCGGGTTTTCGTTTGCCGGCGATTAAACTTCTTTTATTCAGCGTCTCATCAAAAATAAAAACATTTTTAAAAACTACAAGTCTTATGCGTTTTAGTGGTGAAAAAATAATTTAAAAAATCGTTCTGGAAATGAGTTTACTCCCTGGGTACTTTCTTTGTATACTTTTGACTATACGGGCCGAGTCCGGGATTTAGGGAAATCGCAGGTTTTCGTTTGCCGGCGATTAAACTGCTTTTATTCAGCGTCTCATCAAAAATAAAAATATTTTTAAAAACTACAAGTCTCATGCGTTTTAGTGGTGAAAAAATAATTTAAAAAATCGTTCGGGAAATGAGTTTACTCACTGGGTACTTTCCTTGTATACTTTTAACTATACGGACCGAGTCCGGGATTTACGGGAAATCGCGGGTTTTCGTTTGCCAGCGATTAAACTTCTTTTATTCAGCGTCTCATCAAAAATGAAAACATTTTTAAAAACTACAAGTCTCATGGGCTTTAGTGGTGAAATAATAATTTAAAAAATCGTTTGGGAAATGAGTTTACTCCCTGGGTACTTTCTTTGTATACTTTTGATTATACGGGCCGAGTTCGGGATTTACGGGAAATCGCTGATTTTCGTTTGCCGGCGATTAAACTTCTTTTATCCAGCGTCCCATCAAATATGAAAATATTTTTGAAAACTACAAGTCTCATGCGTTTAGTGGTAAAAAAATAATATAAAAAATCGTTCGGGAAATGAGTTTACTCCCTGGGAACTTTCTTTGTATACTTTTGACTATACGGGCCAAGCCCGGAATTTAAGGGAAATCGCGGGTTTTCGTTTGCCGGCGATTAAACTTCTTTTATTCAGCGTCTCATCAAAAATGAAAACATTTTTAAAAACTACAAGTCTCATTCGTTTTAGTGGTGAAAAAATAATTTAAAAAATCGTTCTGGAAATGAGTTTACTCCCTGGGTACTTTCTTTGTATACTTTTGACTATACGGGCCGAGTCCGGGATTTAGGGAAATCGCAGGTTTTCGTTTGCCGGCGATTAAACTGCTTTTATTCAGCGTCTCATCAAAAATGAAAATATTTTTGAAAACTACAAGTCTCATGCGTTTTAGTGGTGAAAAAATAATTTAAAAAATCGTTCGGGAAATGAGTTTACTCACTGGGTACTTTCCTTGTATACTTTTAAATATACGGACCGAGTCCGGGATTTACGGGAAATCGCGGGTTTTCGTTTGCCGGCGATTAAACTTCTTTTATTCAGCGTCTCATCAAATAAGAAAACATTTTTAAAAACTACAAGTCTCATGGGCTTTAGTGGTGAAATAATAATTTAAAAAATCGTTTGGGAAATGAGTTTACTCCCTGGGTACTTTCTTTGTATACTTTTGACTATACGGGCCGAGTCCAGGATTTACGGGAAATCGCAGGTTTTCGTTTGCCGGCGATTAAACTTCTTTTATTCAGCGTCTCATCAAAAATGAAAACATTTTTGAAAACTACAAGTCTCATGCGTTTTAGTGGTGAAAAAGTAATTTAAATAATCGTTCGGGAAATGAGTTTACTCCCTGGGTACTTTCTTTGTATACTTTTGACTATACGGGCCAAGCCCGGAATTTAAGGGAAATCGCGGGTTTTCGTTTGCCGGCGATTAAACTTCTTTTATTCAGCGTCTCATCAAAAATGAAAACATTTTTAAAAACTACAAGTCTTATGCGTTTTAGTGGTGAAAAAATAATTTAAAAAATCGTTCTGGAAATGAGTTTACTCCCTGGGTACTTTCTTTGTATACTTTTGACTATACGGGCCGAGTCCGGGATTTAGGGAAATCGCAGGTTTTCGTTTGCCGGCGATTAAACTGCTTTTATTCAGCGTCTCATCAAAAATGAAAATATTTTTGAAAACTACAAGTCTCATGCGTTTTAGTGGTGAAAAAATAATTTAAAAAATCGTTCGGGAAATGAGTTTACTCACTGGGTACTTTCCTTGTATACTTTTAAATATACGGACCGAGTCCGGGATTTACGGGAAATCGCGGGTTTTCGTTTGCCGGCGATTAAACTTCTTTTATTCAGCGTCTCATCAAATAAGAAAACATTTTTAAAAACTACAAGTCTCATGGGCTTTAGTGGTGAAATAATAATTTAAAAAATCGTTTGGGAAATGAGTTTACTCCCTGGGTACTTTCTTTGTATACTTTTGACTATACGGGCCGAGTCCAGGATTTACGGGAAATCGCAGGTTTTCGTTTGCCGGCGATTAAACTGCTTTTATTCAGCGTCTCATCAAAAATGAAAACATTTTTGAAAACTACAAGTCTCATGCGTTTTAGTGGTGAAAAAGTAATTTAAAAAATCGTTCGGGAAATGAGTTTACTCCCTGGGTACTTTCTTTGTATACTTTTGACTATACGGGCTAAGCCCGGGATTTACGGGAAATCGCGGGTTTTCGTTTGCCGGCGATTAAACTTCTTTTATTCAGCGTCTCATCAAAAATAAAAACATTTTTAAAAACTACAAGTCTTATGCGTTTTAGTGGTGAAAAAATAATTTAAAAAATCGTTCTGGAAATGAGTTTACTCCCTGGGTACTTTCTTTGTATACTTTTGACTATACGGGCCGAGTCCTGGATTTAGGGAAATCGCAGGTTTTCGTTTGCCGGCGATTAAACTGCTTTTATTCAGCGTCTCATCAAAAATAAAAATATTTTTGAAAACTACAAGTCTCATGCGTTTTAGTGGTGAAAAAATAATTTAAAAAATTGTTCGGGAAATGAGTTTACTCACTGGGTACTTTCCTTGTATACTTTTAACTATACGGACCGAGTCCGGGATTTACGGGAAATCGCGGGTTTTCGTTTGCCAGCGATTAAACTTCTTTTATTCAGCGTCTCATCAAAAATGAAAACATTTTTAAAAACTACAAGTCTCATGGGCTTTAGTGGTGAAATAATAATTTAAAAAATCGTTTGGGAAATGAGTTTACTCCCTGGGTACTTTCTTTGTATACTTTTGATTATACGGGCCGAGTTCGGGATTTACGGGAAATCGCTGATTTTCGTTTGCCGGCGATTAAACTTCTTTTATCCAGCGTCCCATCAAATATGAAAATATTTTTGAAAACTACAAGTCTCATGCGTTTAGTGGTAAAAAAATAATATAAAAAATCGTTCGGGAAATGAGTTTACTCCCTGGGAACTTTCTTTGTATACTTTTGACTATACGGGCCAAGCCCGGAATTTAAGGGAAATCGCGGGTTTTCGTTTGCCGGCGATTAAACTTCTTTTATTCAGCGTCTCATCAAAAATGAAAACATTTTTAAAAACTACAAGTCTTATGCGTTTTAGTGGTGAAAAAATAATTTAAAAAATCGTTCTGGAAATGAGTTTACTCCCTGGGTACTTTCTTTGTATACTTTTGACTATACGGGCCGAGTCCGGGATTTAGGGAAATCGCAGGTTTTCGTTTGCCGGCGATTAAACTGCTTTTATTCAGCGTCTCATCAAAAATGAAAATATTTTTGAAAACTACAAGTCTCATGCGTTTTAGTGGTGAAAAAATAATTTAAAAAATCGTTCGGGAAATGAGTTTACTCACTGGGTACTTTCCTTGTATACTTTTAAATATACGGACCGAGTCCGGGATTTACGGGAAATCGCGGGTTTTCGTTTGCCGGCGATTAAACTTCTTTTATTCAGCGTCTCATCAAATAAGAAAACATTTTTAAAAACTACAAGTCTCATGGGCTTTAGTGGTGAAATAATAATTTAAAAAATCGTTTGGGAAATGAGTTTACTCCCTGGGTACTTTCTTTGTATACTTTTGACTATACGGACCGAGTCCAGGATTTACGGGAAATCGCAGGTTTTCGTTTGCCGGCGATTAAACTTCTTTTATTCAGCGTCTCATCAAAAATGAAAACATTTTTGAAAACTACAAGTCTCATGCGTTTTAGTGGTGAAAAAGTAATTTAAATAATCGTTCGGGAAATGAGTTTACTCCCTGGGTACTTTCTTTGTATACTTTTGACTATACGGGCCGAGTCCGGGATTTACGGGAAATCGGGGATTTTCGTTTGCCGGCGATTAAACTTCTTTTATTCAGCGTCCCATCAAATATGAAAATATTTTTGAAAACTATAAGTCTCATGCGTTTAGTGGTAAAAAAATAATATAAAAAATCGTTCGGGAAATGAGTTTACTCCCTGGGTACTTTCTTTGTATACTTTTGACCATACGGGCCAAGCCCGGGATTTACGGGAAATGTCGGGTTTTCGTTTGCCGGCGATTAAACTTCTTTTATTCAGCGTCTCATCAAAAATGAAAACATTTTTAAAAACTACAAGTCTCATGGGCTTTAGTGGTGAAATAATAATTTAAAAAATCGTTTGGGAAATAAGTTTACTCCCTGGGTACTTTTTTTGTATACTTTTGACTATACGGGCCGAGTCCAGGATTTACGGGAAATCGCAGGTTTTCGTTTGCCGGCGATTAAACTTCTTTTATCCAGCGTCCCATCAAATATGAAAATATTTTTGAAAACTACAAGTCCAATGCGTTTTAGTGGTGAAATAATAATTTAAAAAATCGTTTGGGAAATGAGTTTACTCCCTGGGTACTTTCTTTGTATACTTTTGACTATACGGGCCGAGTCCAGGATTTACGGGAAATCGCAGGTTTTCGTTTGCCGGCGATTAAACTTCATTTATTCAGCGTCTCATCAAAAATAAAAACATTTTTAAAAACTACAAGTCTCGTGCGTTTTAGTGGTGAAAAAGTAATTTAAATAATCGTTCGGGAAATGAGTTTACTCCCTGGGTACTTTCTTTGTATTCTTTTGACTATACGGGCCGAGTCCGGGATTTACGGGAAATCGGGGATTTTCGTTTGCCGGCGATTAAACTTCTTTTATTCAGCGTCCCATCAAATATGAAAATATTTTTGAAAACTACAAGTCTCATGGGCTTTAGTGGTGAAAAAGTAATTTAAAAAATCGTTCGGGAAATGAGTTTACCCCCTGGGTACTTTCTCTGTATACTTTTGACTATACGGGCCGAGTCCGGGATTTACGGGAAATCGCGGATTTTCGTTTGCCGGCGATTAAACTTCTTTTATCCAGCGTCCCATCAAATATGAAAATATTTTTGAAAACTACAAGTCTCATGCGTTTTAGTGGTGAAATAATAATTTAAAAAATCGTTTGGGAAATGAGTTTACTCCCTGGGTACTTTCTTTGTATACTTTTGACTATACGGGCCGAGTCCAGGATTTACGGGAAATCGCAGGTTTTCGTTTGCCGGCGATTAAACTTCATTTATTCAGCGTCTCATCAAAAATAAAAACATTTTTAAAAACTACAAGTCTCATGCGTTTTAGTGTTGAAAAAGTAATTTAAATAATCGTTCGGGAAATGAGTTTACTCCCTGGGTACTTTCTTTGTATACTTTTGACTATACGGGCCGAGTCCGGGATTTACGGGAAATCGGGGATTTTCGTTTGCTTGGAATTAAACTTCTTTTATTCAGCGTCCCATCAAATATGAAAATATTTTTGAAAACTACAAGTCTCATGCGTTTAGTGGTAAAAAAATAATATAAAAAATCGTTCGGGAAATGAGTTTACTCCCTGGGTACTTTCTTTGTATACTTTTGACTATACGGGCCGAGTCCAGGATTTACGGGAAATCGCAGGTTTTCGTTTGCCGGCGATTAAACTTCATTTATTCAGCGTCTCATCAAAAATGAAAACATTTTTAAAAACTACAAGTCTCATGCGTTTTAGTGGTGAAAAAGTAATTTAAAAAATCGTTCGGGAAATGAGTTTACTCCCTGGGTACTTTCTTTGTATACTTTTGACTATACGGGCCAAGCCCGGGATTTACGGGAAATCGCGGGTTTTCGTTTGCCGGCGATTAAACTTCTTTTATCCAGCGTCCCATCAAATATGAAAATATTTTTGAAAACTACAAGTCTCATGCGTTTAGTGGTAAAAAAATAATATAAAAAATCGTTCGGGAAATGAGTTTACTCCCTGGGTACTTTCTTTGTATACTTTTGACTATACGGGCCAAGCCCGGGATTTACGGGAAATCGCGGGTTTTCGTTTGCCGGCGATTAAACTTCTTTTATTCAGCGTCTCATCAAAAATGAAAACATTTTTAAAAACTACAAGTCTCATGGGCTTTAGTGGTGAAATAATAATTTAAAAAATCGTTTGGGAAATGAGTTTACTCCCTGGGTACTTTCTTTGTATACTTTTGACTATACGGGCCGAGTCCAGGATTTACGGGAAATCGCGGGTTTCCGTTTGCCGGCGATTAAACTTCTTTTATTCAGCGTCTCATCAAAAATGAAAACATTTTTGAAAACTACAAGTCTCATGCGTTTTAGTGGTGAAAAAGTAATTTAAAAAATCGTTCGGGAAATGAGTTTACTCCCTGGGTACTTTCTTTGTATACTTTTGACTATACGGGCCGAGTCCAGGATTTACGGGAAATCGCAGGTTTTCGTTTGCCGGCGATTAAACTTCATTTATTCAGCGTCTCATCAAAAATGAAAACATTTTTAAAAACTCCAATCTCATGCGTTTTAGTGGTGAAAAAGTAATTTAAAAAATCGTTCGGGAAATGAGTTTACTCCCTGGGTACTTTCTTTGTATACTTTTGACTATACGGGCCAAGCCCGGGATTTACGGGAAATCGCGGGTTTTCGTTTGCCGGCGATTAAACTTCTTTTATCCAGCGTCCCATCAAATATGAAAATATTTTCGAAAACTACAAGTCTCATGCGTTTAGTGGTAAAAAAATAATATAAAAAATCGTTCGGGAAATGAGTTTACTCCCTGGGTACTTTCTTTGTATACTTTTGACTATACGGGCCAAGCCCGGGATTTACGGGAAATCGCGGGTTTTCGTTTGCCGGCGATTAAACTTCTTTTATTCAGCGTCTCATCAAAAATGAAAACATTTTTAAAAACTACAAGTCTCATGGGCTTTAGTGGTGAAATAATAATTTAATAAATCGTTTGGGAAATGAGTTTACTCCCTGGGTACTTTCTTTGTATACTTTTGACTATACGGGCCGAGTCCAGGATTTACGGGAAATCGCCGGTTTTCGTTTGCCGGCGATTAAACTTCATTTATTCAGCGTCTCATCAAAAATGAAAACATTTTTAAAAACTACAAGTCTCATGCGTTTTAGTGGTGAAAAAGTAATTTAAATAATCGTTCGGGAAATGAGTTTACTCCCTGGGTACTTTCTTTGTATACTTTTGACTACACGGGCCGAGTCCGGGATTTACGGGAAATCGGGGATTTTCGTTTGCCGGCGATTAAACTTCTTTTATTCAGCATCCCATCAAATATGAAAATATTTTTGAAAACTACAAGTCTCATGCGTTTAGTGGTAAAAAAATAATATAAAAAATCGTTCGGGAAATTAGTTTACTCCCTGGGTACTTTCTTTGTATACTTTTGACTATACGTGCCAAGCCCGGGATTTACGGGAAATCGCGGGTTTTCGTTTGCCGGCGATTAAACTGCTTTTATTCAGCGTCTCATCAAAAATGAAAACATTCTTGAAAACTACAAGTCTCATGCGTTTTAGTGGTGAAATAATAATTTAAAAAATCGTTAGGGAAATGAGTTTACTTCCTGGGTACTTTCTTTGTATACTTTTGACTATACGGGCCGAGTCCAGGATTTACGGGAAATCGCAGGTTTTCGTTTGCCGGCGATTAAACTTCATTTATTCAGCGTCTCATCAAAAATGAAAACATTTTTAAAAACTACAAGTCTCATGCGTTTTAGTGGTGAAAAAGTAATTTAAATAATCGTTCGGGAAATGAGTTTACTCCCTGGGTACTTTCTTTGTATACTTTTGACTATACGGGCCGAGTCCGGGATTTACGGGAAATTGGGGATTTTCGTTTGCCAGCGATTAAACTTCTTTTATTCACCGTCCCATCAAGTATGAAAATATTTTTGAAAACTACAAGTCTCATGCGTTTAGTGGTAAAAAAATAATATAAAAAATCGTTCGGGAAATGAGTTTACTCCCTGGGTACTTTCTTTGTATACTTTTGACTATACGGGCCGAGTCCGGGATTTACGGGAAATCGCGGATTTTCGTTTGCCGGCGATTAAACTTCTTTTATCCAGCGTCCCATCAAATATGAAAATATCTTTGAAAACTACAAGTCTCATGCGTTTAGTGGTAAAAAGATAACATAAAAAATCGTTCGGGAAATGAGTTTACTTCCTGGGTACTTTCTTTGTATACTTTTGACTATACGGGCCAAGCCCGGGATTTACGGGAAATCGCGGGTTTTCGTTTGCCGGCGATTAAACTTCTTTTATTCAGCGTCTCATCAAAAATGAAAATATTTTTAAAAACTACAAGCCTTATGCGTTTTAGTGGTGAAAAGATAATTTAAAAAATCGTTCTGGAAATGAGTTTACTCCCTGGGTACTTTCTTTGTATACTTTTGACTATACGGGCCAAGTCCGGGATTTAGGGAAATCGCAGGTTTTCGTTTGCCGGCGATTAAACTGCTTTTATTTAGCGTCTCATCAAAAATGAAAACATTTTTGAAAACTACAAGTCTCATGCGTTTTAGTGGTGAAAAAGTAATTTAAAAAATCGTTCGGGAAATGAGTTTACTCCCTGGGTAGTTTCTTTGTATACTTTTGACTATACGGACCAAGCCGGGATTTACGGGAAATCGCGGGTTTTCGTTTGCCGGCGATTAAACTTTTTTTATTCAGCGTCTCATCAAAAATGAAAACGTTCTTAAAAACTACAAGTCTTATGCGTTTTAGTGGTGAAAAAATAATTTAAAAAATCGTTCTGGAAATGAGTTTACTCACAGGGTACTTTCTTTGTATACATTCGACTATACGTGCCAAGCCTGGGATTTACGGGAAATCGCGGGTTTTCGTTTGCCGGCGATCAAACTGCTTTTATTCAGCGTCTCATCAAAAATGAAAACATTCTTGAAAACTACAAGTCTCATGCGTTTTAGTGGTGAAAAAGTAATTTAAAAAATCGCTCGGGAAATGAGTTTACTCCCTGGGTACTTTCTTTGTATACTTTTGACTATACGGGCCAAGCCCGGGATTTACGGAAAAACGCAGGTTTTCGTTTGTCGGCGATTAAACCTCTTTTATTCAGCGTCTCATCAAAAATGAAAACATTTTTGAAAACTACAAGTCTCATGCGTTTAGTGGTAAAAAAATAATATAAAAAATCGCTCGGGAAATGAGTTTACTCCCTGGGTACTTTCTTTGTATACTTTTGACTATACGGGCCGAGTCCGGGATTTACGGGAAATCGCGGATTTTCGTTTGCCGGCGATTAAACTTCTTTTATCCAGCGTCCCATCAAATATGAAAATATCTTTGAAAACTACAAGTCTCATGCGTTTAGTGGTAAAAAGATAACATAAAAAATCGTTCGGGAAATGAGTTTACTTCCTGGGTACTTTCTTTGTATACTTTTGACTATACGGGCCAAGCCCGGGATTTACGGGAAATCGCGGGTTTTCGTTTGCCGGCGATTAAACTTCTTTTATTCAGCGTCTCATCAAAAATGAAAATATTTTTAAAAACTACAAGCCTTATGCGTTTTAGTGGTGAAAAGATAATTTAAAAAATCGTTCTGGAAATGAGTTTACTCCCTGGGTACTTTCTTTGTATACTTTTGACTATACGGGCCAAGTCCGGGATTTAGGGAAATCGCAGGTTTTCGTTTGCCGGCGATTAAACTGCTTTTATTTAGCGTCTCATCAAAAATGAAAACATTTTTGAAAACTACAAGTCTCATGCGTTTTAGTGGTGAAAAAGTAATTTAAAAAATCGTTCGGGAAATGAGTTTACTCCCTGGGTAGTTTCTTTGTATACTTTTGACTATACGGACCAAGCCGGGATTTACGGGAAATCGCGGGTTTTCGTTTGCCGGCGATTAAACTTTTTTTATTCAGCGTCTCATCAAAAATGAAAACGTTCTTAAAAACTACAAGTCTTATGCGTTTTAGTGGTGAAAAAATAATTTAAAAAATCGTTCTGGAAATGAGTTTACTCACAGGGTACTTTCTTTGTATACATTCGACTATACGTGCCAAGCCTGGGATTTACGGGAAATCGCGGGTTTTCGTTTGCCGGCGATTAAACTGCTTTTATTCAGCGTCTCATCAAAAATGAAAACATTCTTGAAAACTACAAGTCTCATGCGTTTTAGTGGTGAAAAAGTAATTTAAAAAATCGCTCGGGAAATGAGTTTACTCCCTGGGTACTTTCTTTGTATACTTTTGACTATACGGGCCAAGCCCGGGATTTACGGAAAAACGCAGGTTTTCGTTTGTCGGCGATTAAACCTCTTTTATTCAGCGTCTCATCAAAAATGAAAACATTTTTGAAAACTACAAGTCTCATGCGTTTTAGTGGTGAAAAAATAATTTAAAAAATCGTTCGGGAAATGAGTTTACTCCCTGGGTAGTTTCTTTGTATACTTATGACTATACGGGCCAAGCCGGGATTTACGGGAAATCGCGGGTTTTCGTTTGCCGGCGATTAAACTTCTTTTATTCAGCGTCTCACCAAAAATGACAACATTTTTAAAAACTACAAGTCTTATGCGTTTTAGTGGTGAAAAAATAATTTAAAAAATCGTTCTGGAAATGAGTTTACTCACAAGGTACTTTCTTTGTATACATTCGACTATACGTGCCAAGCCCGGGATTTCCGAGAAATCGCGGGTTTTCGTTTGCCGGCGATTAAACTGCTTTTATTCAGCGTCTCATCAAAAATGAAAACATTCTTGAAAACTACAAGTCTCATGCGTATTAGTGGTGAAATAATATTTTAAAAAATCGTTTGGGAAATGAGTTTACTCCCTGGGTACTTTCTTTGTATACTTTTGACTATACGGGCCGAGTCCAGGATTTACGGGAAATCGCGGGTTTTCGTTTGCCGGCGATTAAACTTCATTTATTCAGCGTCTCATCAAAAATGAAAACATTTTTAAAAACTACAAGTCTCATGCGTTTTAGTGGTGAAAAAGAAATTTAAAAAATCGCTCGGGAAATGAGTTTACTCCCTGGGTACTTTCTTTGTATACTTTTGACTATACGGGCCAAGCCCGGGATTTACGGAAAAACGCGGGTTTTCGTTTGCCGGCGATTAAACTTCTTTTATTCAGCGTCTCATCAAAAATGAAAACATTTTTACAAACTACAAATCTTATGCGTTTTAGTGGTGAAAAAATAATTTAAAAAATCGTTCTGGAAATGAGTTTACTCCCTGGGTACTTTCTTTGTATACTTTTGACTATACGGGCCGAGTCCGGGATTTAGGGAAATCGCAGGTTTTCGTTTGCCGGCGATTAAACTGCTTTTATTCAGCGTCTCATCAAAAATGAAAACATTTTTGAAAACTACAAGTCTCATGCGTTTTAGTGGTGAAAAAATAATTTAAAAAATCGTTCTGGAAATGAGTTTACTCCCTGGGTACTTTCTTTGTATACTTTTGACTATACGGACCGAGTCCGGGATTTACGGGAAATCGCAGATTTTCGTTTGCCGGCGATTAAACTTCTTTTATTCAGCGTCTCATCAAAAATGAAAACATTTTTGAAAACTACATGTCTTATGCGTTTTAGTGGTGAAAAAATAATTTAAAAAATCGTTCTGGAAATGAGTTTACTCCCTGGGTACTTTCTTTGTATACTTTTGACTATACGGGCCGAGTCCGGGATTTAGGGAAATCGCAGGTTTTCGTTTGCCGGCGATTAAACTGCTTTTATTCAGCGTCTCATCAAAAATGAAAACATTTTTGAAAACTACAAGTCTCATGCGTTTTAGTGGTGAAAAAATAATTTAAAAAATCGTTCTGGAAATGAGTTTACTCCCTGGGTAGTTTCTTTGTATACTTTTGACTATACGGACCAAGCCGGGATTTACGGGAAATCGCGGGTTTTCGTTTGCCGGCGATTAAACTTTTTTTATTCAGCGTCTCATCAAAAATGAAAACGTTCTTAAAAACTACAAGTCTTATGCGTTTTAGTGGTGAAAAAATAATTTAAAAAATCGTTCTGGAAATGAGTTTACTCACAGGCTACTTTCTTTGTATACATTCGACTATACGTGCCAAGCCTGGGATTTACGGGAAATCGCGGGTTTTCGTTTGCCGGCGATTAAACTGCTTTTATTCAGCGTCTCATCAAAAATGAAAACATTCTTGAAAACTACAAGTCTCATGCGTTTTAGTGGTGAAAAAGTAATTTAAAAAATCGCTCGGGAAATGAGTTTACTCCCTGGGTACTTTCTTTGTATACTTTTGACTATACGGGCCAAGCCCGGGATTTACGGAAAAACGCGGGTTTTCGTTTGTCGGCGATTAAACCTCTTTTATTCAGCGTCTCATCAAAAATGAAAACATTTTTGAAAACTACAAGTCTCATGCGTTTTAGTGGTGAAAAAATAATTTAAAAAATCGTTCGGGAAATGAGTTTACTCCCTGGGTAGTTTCTTTGTATACTTATGACTATACGGGCCAAGCCGGGATTTACGGGAAATCGCGGGTTTTCGTTTGCCGGCGATTAAACTTCTTTTATTCAGCGTCTCACCAAAAATGACAACATTTTTAAAAACTACAAGTCTTATGCGTTTTAGTGGTGAAAAAATAATTTAAAAAATCGTTCTGGAAATGAGTTTACTCACAAGGTACTTTCTTTGTATACATTCGACTATACGTGCCAAGCCCGGGATTTCCGAGAAATCGCGGGTTTTCGTTTGCCGGCGATTAAACTGCTTTTATTCAGCGTCTCATCAAAAATGAAAACATTCTTGAAAACTACAAGTCTCATGCGTATTAGTGGTGAAATAATATTTTAAAAAATCGTTTGGGAAATGAGTTTACTCCCTCGGTACTTTCTTTGTATACTTTTGACTATACGGGCCGAGTCCAGGATTTACGGGAAATCGCGGGTTTTCGTTTGCCGGCGATTAAACTTCATTTATTCAGCGTCTCATCAAAAATGAAAACATTTTTAAAAACTACAAGTCTCATGCGTTTTAGTGGTGAAAAAGAAATTTAAAAAATCGCTCGGGAAATGAGTTTACTCCCTGGGTACTTTCTTTGTATACTTTTGACTATACGGGCCAAGCCCGGGATTTACGGAAAAACGCGGGTTTTCGTTTGCCGGCGATTAAACTTCTTTTATTCAGCGTCTCATCAAAAATGAAAACATTTTTACAAACTACAAATCTTATGCGTTTTAGTGGTGAAAAAATAATTTAAAAAATCGTTCTGGAAATGAGTTTACTCCCTGGGTACTTTCTTTGTATACTTTTGACTATACGGGCCGAGTCCGGGATTTAGGGAAATCGCAGGTTTTCGTTTGCCGGCGATTAAACTGCTTTTATTCAGCGTCTCATCAAAAATGAAAACATTTTTGAAAACTACAAGTCTCATGCGTTTTAGTGGTGAAAAAATAATTTAAAAAATCGTTCTGGAAATGAGTTTACTCCCTGGGTACTTTCTTTGTATACTTTTGACTATACGGGCCGAGTCCGGGATTTACGGGAAATCGCAGATTTTCGTTTGCCGGCGATTAAACTTCTTTTATTCAGCGTCTCATCAAAAATGAAAACATTTTTGAAAACTACATGTCTTATGCGTTTTAGTGGTGAAAAAATAATTTAAAAAATCGTTCTGGAAATGAGTTTACTCCCTGGGTACTTTCTTTGTATACTTTTGACTATACGGGCCGAGTCCGGGATTTAGGGAAATCGCAGGTTTTCGTTTGCCGGCGATTAAACTGCTTTTATTCAGCGTCTCATCAAAAATGAAAACATTTTTGAAAACTACAAGTCTCATGCGTTTTAGTGGTGAAAAAATAATTTAAAAAATCGTTCTGGAAATGAGTTTACTCCCTGGGTACTTTCTTTGTATACTTTTGACTATACGGGCCGAGTCCGGGATTTACGGGAAATCGCAGATTTTCGTTTGCCGGCGATTAAACTTCTTTTATTCAGCGTCTCATCAAAAATGAAAACATTTTTGAAAACTACATGTCTCATGCGTTTTAGTGGTGAAAAAATAATTTAAAAAATCGTTCTGGAAATGAGTTTACTCACAGGGTAAAACGAAAACCCGCGATTTCCCGTAAATCCCGGGCTTGGCACGTATAGTCGAATGTATACAAAGAAAGTACCCTGTGAGTAAACTCATTTCCAGAACGATTTTTTAAATTATTTTTTCACCACTAAAACGCAAGAGACTTGTAGTTTTCAAAAATGTTTTCATTTTTGATGAGACGCTGAATAAAAGCAGTTTAATCGCCGGCAAACGAAAACCTGCGATTTCCCGTAAATCCCGGACTCGGCCCGTATAGTCAAAAGTATACAAAGAAAGTACCCAGGGAGTAAACTCATTTCCAGAACGATTTTTTAAATTATTTTTTCACCACTAAAACGCATAAGACTTGTAGTTTTTAAAAATGTTTTCATTTTTGATGAAACGCTGAATAAAAGCAGTTTAATCGCCGGTAAACGAAAACCTGCGATTTCCCTTAAATCGCGGACTCGGCCCGTATAGTCAAAAGTATACAAAGAAAGTACCCAGTGAGTAAACTCATTTTCCGAACGATTTTTTATATTATTTTTTTACCACTAAACGCATGAGACTTGTAGTTTTCAAAAATATTTTCATATTTGATGGGACGTTGAATAAAAGAAGTTTAATCGCCGGCAAACGAAAATCCGCGATTTCCCGTAAATCCCGGACTCGGCCTGTATAGTCAAAAGTATACAAGGAAAGTACCCAGGGAGTAAAATCATTTCCCGAACGATTTTTTAAATTATTTTTTCACCACTAAAACGCATGAGACTTGTAGTTTTCAAAAATGTTTTCATTTTTGATGAGACGCTGAATAAAACAAGTTTAATCGGCGGCAAACGAAAACCCGCGTTTTTCCGTAAATCCCGGGCTTGGCCCGTATAGTCAAAAGTATACAAAAAAAAAGTACCCAGGGAGTAAACTCATTTTCCGAACGATTTTTTAAATTATTTTTTCACCACTAAAACGCATGAGACTTGTAGTTTTTAAAAATGTTTTCATTTTTGATGAGACGCTGAATAAATGAAGTTTAATCGCTGGCAAACGAAAACCTGCGATTTCCCGTAAATCCTGGACTCAGCCCGTATAGTCAAAAGTATACAAAGAAACTACCCAGGGAGTAAACTCATTTCCCGAACGATTTTTTTAATTATTTTTTCACCACTAAAACGCATGAGACTTGTAGTTTTTAAAAATGTTTTCATTTTTGATGAGACGCTGAATAAAAGAAGTTTAATCGCCGGCAAACAAAAACCCGCAATTTCCCGTAAATCCCGGGCTTGGCCCGTATAGTCAAAAGTATACAAAGAAAGTACCCAGGGAGTAAACTCATTTCCCGAACGATTTTTTAAATTATTTTTTCACCACTAAAACGCATGAGACTTGTAGTTTTCAAAAATGTTTTCATTTTTGATGAGACGCTGAATAAAAGAAGTTTAATCGCCGGCAAACGAAAACCCGCGTTTTTCCGTAAATCCCGGGCTTGGCCCGTATAGTCAAAAGTATATAAAAAAAAGTACCCAGGGAGTAAACTCATTTCCCGAACGATTTTTTAAATTATTTTTTCACCACTAAAACGCATGAGACTTGTATTTTTTAAAAATGTTTTCATTTTTGATGAGACGCTGAATAAAAGAAGTTTAATCGCCGGCAAACAAAAACCCGCGATTTCCCGTAAATCCCGGGCTTGGCCCGTATAGTCAAAAGTATACAAAGAAAGTACCCAGGGAGTAAACTCATTTCCCGAACGATTTTTTATATTATTTTTTCACCACTAAAACGCATGAGACTTGTAGTTTTCAAAAATGTTTTCATTTTTGATGAGACGCTGAATAAAAGAAGTTTAATCGCCGGCAAACGAAAACCCGCGTTTTTCCGTAAATCCCGGGCTTGGCCCGTATAGTCAAAAGTATACAAAAAAAAAGTACCCAGGGAGTAATGTCATTTCCCGAACGATTTTTTAAATTATTTTTCACCACTAAAACGCATGAGACTTGTAGTTTTTAAAAATGTTTTCATTTTTGATGAGACGCTGAATAAAAGAAGTTTAATCGCCGGCAAACAAAAACCCGCGATTTCCCGTAAATCCCGGGCTTGGCCTGTATAGTCAAAAGTATACAAAGAAAGTACCCAGGGAGTAAACTCATTTCCCGAACGATTTTTTAAATTATTTTTTCACCACTAAAACGCATGAGACTTGTAGTTTTCAAAATTGTTTTCATTTTTGATGAGACGCTGAATAAAAGAAGTTTAATCGCCGGCAAACGAAAACCCGCGTTTTTCCGTAAATCCCGGGCTTGGCCCGTATAGTCAAAAGTAGAAAAAAAAAAGTACCCAGGGAGTAATCTCATTTCCCGAACGATTTTTTAAATTATATTTCACCACTAAAACGCATGAGACTTGTAGTTTTTAAAAATGTTTTCATTTTTGATGAGACGCTGAATAAATGAAGTTTAATCGCCGGCAAACGAAAACCTGCGATTTCCCGTAAATCCTGGACTCGGCCCGTATAGTCAAAAGAATACAAAGAAACTACCCAGGTAGTAAACTCATTTCCCGAACGATTTTTTTAATTATTTTTTCACCACTAAAACGCATGAGACTTGTAGTTTTCAAAAATGTTTTCATTTTTGATGAGACGCTGAATAAAAGCAGTTTAATCGCCGGCAAACGAAAACCTGCGATTTCCCGTAAATCCCGGGCTTGGCACGTATAGTCGAATGTATACAAAGAAAGTACCCTGTGAGTAAACTAATTTCCAGAACGATTTTTTAAATTATTTTTTCACCACTAAAACGCATAAGATTTGTGGTTTTTAAAAATGTTTTCATTTTTGATGAGACGCTGAATAAAAGAAGTTTAATCGCCGGCAAACGAAAACCCGCGATTTCCCGTAAATCCCGGCTTGGTCCGTATAGTCAAAAGTATACAAAGAAAGTACCCAGGGAGTAAAGTCATTTCCCGAACGATTTTTTAAATTATTTTTTCACCACTAAAACGCATGAGACTTGTAGTTTTCAAAAATGTTTTCATTTTTGATGAGACGCTGAATAAAAGATGTTTAATCGCCGGCAAACGAAAACCCGCGTTTTTCCGTAAATCCCGGGCTTGGCCCGTATAGTTAAAAGTATACAAAAAAAAGTACCCAGGGAGTAAACTCATTTCCCGAACGATTTTTTATATTATTTTTTTACCACTAAAACGCATGAGACTTGTAGTTTTTAAAAACGTTTTCATTTTTGATGAGACGCTGAATAAAAGCAGTTTAATCGCCGGCAAACGAAAACCTGCGATTTCCCTAAATCCCGGACTCGGCCCGTATAGTCAAAAGTATACAAAAAAAGTACCCAGGGAGTAAACTCATTTCCAGAACGATTTTTTAAATTATTTTTTCACCACTAAAACGCATAAGACTTGTAGTTTTTAAAAATGTTTTTATTTTTGATGAGACGCTGAATAAAAGAAGTTTAATCGCCGGCAAACAAAAACCCGCAATTTCCCGTAAATCCCGGGCTTGGCCCGTATAGTCAAAAGTATACAAAGAAAGTACCCAGGGAGTAAACTCATTTCCCGAACGATTTTTTAAATTATTTTTTCACCACTAAAACGCATGAGACTTGTAGTTTTCAAAAATGTTTTCATTTTTGATGAGACGCTGAATAAAAGAAGTTTAATCGCCGGCAAACGAAAACCCGCGTTTTTCCGTAAATCCCGGGCTTGGCCCGTATAGTCAAAAGTATACAAAAAAAAAGTACCCAGGGAGTAAACTCATTTCCCGAACGATTTTTTAAATTATTTTTTCACCATTAAAACGCATGAGACTTGTATTTTTTAAAAATGTTTTCATTTTTGATGAGACGCTGAATAAAAGAAGTTTAATCGCCGTCAAACAAAATCCCGCAATTTCCCGTAAATCCCGGGCTTGGTCCGTATAGTCAAAAGTATACAAAGAAAGTACCCAGGGAGTAAACTCATTTCCCGAACGATTTTTTAAATTATTTTTTCACCACTAAAACGCATGAGACTTGTAGTTTTCAAAAATGTTTTCATTTTTGATGAGACGCTGAATAAAAGAAGTTTAATCGCCGGCAAACGAAAACCCGCGTTTTTCCGTAAATCCCGGGCTTGGCCCGTATAGTCAAAAGTATACAAAAAAAAAGTACCCAGGGAGTAAACTCATTTCCCGAACGATTTTTTAAATTATTTTTTCACCACTAAAACGCATGAGACTTGTAGTTTTCAAAAATGTTTTCATTTTTGATGAGACGCTGAATAAAAGAAGTTTAATCGCCGGCAAACGAAAACCCGCGTTTTCCCGTAAATCCCGGGCTTGGCCCGTATAGTCAAAAGTATACAAAAAAAAAGTACCCAGGGAGTAAACTCATTTCCCGAACGATTTTTTAAATTATTTTTTCACCATTAAAACGCATGAGACTTGTATTTTTTAAAAATGTTTTCATTTTTGATGAGACGCTGAATAAAAGAAGTTTAATCGCCGGCAAACAAAATCCCGCAATTTCCCGTAAATCCCGGGCTTGGCCCGTATAGTCAAAAGTATACAAAGAAAGTACCCAGGGAGTAAACTCATTTCCCGAACGATTTTTTAAATTATTTTTTCACCACTAAAACGCATGAGACTTGTAGTTTTCAAAAATGTTTTCATTTTTGATGAGACGCTGAATAAAAGAAGTTTAATCGCCGGCAAACGAAAACCCGCGTTTTTCCGTAAATCCCGGGCTTGGCCCGTATAGTCAAAAGTATACAAAAAAAAAGTACCCAGGGAGTAAACTCATTTCCCGAACGATTTTTTTAATTATTTTTTCACCACTAAAACGCATGAGACGTGCAGTTTTCAAAAATGTTTTCATTTTTAAATGAGATTCTGAATAAAAGCAGTTTAATCGCCGGCAAACAAAAACCCGCAATTTCCCGTAAATCCCGGGCTTGGCCCGTATAGTCAAAAGTATACAAAGAAAGTACCCAGGGAGTAAACTCATTTCCCGAACGATTTTTTAAATTATTTTTTCACCACTAAAACGCATGAGACTTGTATTTTTTAAAAATGTTTTCACTTTTGATGAGACGCTGAATAAAAGAAGTTTAATCGCCGGCAAACAAAACCCCGCGATTTCCCGTAAATCCCGGGCTTGGCCCGTATAGTCAAAAGTATACAAAGAAAGTACCCAGGGAGTAACCTCATTTCCCGAACGATTTTTTAAATTATTTTTTCACCACTAAAACGCATGAGACTTGTAGTTTTCAAAAATGTTTTCATTTTTGATGAGACGCTGAATAAAAGAAGTTTAATCGCCGGCAAACGAAAACCCGCGTTTTTCCGTAAATCCCGGGCTTGGCCCGTATAGTCAAAAGTATACAAAAAAAAAGTACCCAGGGAGTAAACTCATTTCCCGAACGATTTTTTAAATTATTTTTTCACCATTAAAACGCATGAGACTTGTATTTTTTAAAAATGTTTTCATTTTTGATGAGACGCTGAATAAAAGAAGTTTAATCGCCGTCAAACAAAATCCCGCAATTTCCCGTAAATCCCGGGCTTGGCCCGTATAGTCAAAAGTATACAAAGAAAGTACCCAGGGAGTAAACTCATTTCCCGAACGATTTTTTAAATTATTTTTTCACCACTAAAACGCATGAGACTTGTAGTTTTCAAAAATGTTTTCATTTTTGATGAGACGCTGAATAAAAGAAGTTTAATCGCCGGCAAACGAAAACCCGCGTTTTTCCGTAAATCCCGGGCTTGGCCCGTATAGTCAAAAGTATACAAAAAAAAGTACCCAGGGAGTAAACTCATTTCCCGAACGATTTTTTAAATTATTTTTTCACCATTAAAACGCATGAGACTTGTATTTTTTAAAAATGTTTTCATTTTTGATGAGACGCTGAATAAAAGAAGTTTAATCGCCGGCAAACAAAATCCCGCAATTTCCCGTAAACCCCGGGCTTGGCCCGTATAGTCAAAAGTATACAAAGAAAGTACCCAGGGAGTAAACTCATTTCCCGAACGATTTTTTAAATTATTTTTTCACCACTAAAACGCATGAGACTTGTAGTTTTCAAAAATGTTTTCATTTTTGATGAGACGCTGAATAAAAGAAGTTTAATCGCCGGCAAACGAAAACCCGCGTTTTTCCGTAAATCCCGGGCTTGGCCCGTATAGTCAAAAGTATACAAAAAAAAAGTACCCAGGGAGTAATCTCATTTCCCGAACGATTTTTTAAATTATTTTTTCACCACTAAAACGCATGAGACTTGTAGTTTTTAAAAATGTTTTCATTTTTGATGAGACGCTGAATAAATGAAGTTTAATCGCCGGCAAACGAAAACCTGCGATTTCCCGTAAATCCTGGACTCGGCCCGTATAGTCAAAAGAATACAAAGAAACTACCCAGGTAGTAAACTCATTTCCCGAACGATTTTTTTAATTATTTTTTCACCACTAAAACGCATGAGACTTGTAGTTTTCAAAAATGTTTTCATTTTTGATGAGACGCTGAATAAAAGAAGTTTAATCGCCGGCAAACGAAAACCCGCGATTTCCCGTAAATCCCGGCTTGGTCCGTATAGTCAAAAGTATACAAAGAAAGTACCCAGGGAGTAAACTCATTTCCCGAACGATTTTTTAAATTATTTTTTCACCACTAAAACGCATGAGACTTGTAGTTTTTAAAAATGTTTTCATTTTTGATGAGACGCTGAATAAAAGAAGTTTAATCGCCGGCAAACGAAAACCCGCGTTTTTCCGTAAATCCCGGGCTTGGCCCGTATAGTCAAAAGTATACAAAAAAAAGTACCCAGGGAGTAAACTCATTTCCCGAACGATTTTTTATATTATTTTTTCACCACTAAAACGCATGAGACTTGTAGTTTTCAAAAATGTTTTCATTTTTGATGAGACGCTGAATAAAAGAAGTTTAATCGCCGGCAAACAAAAACCCGCGATTTCCCGTAAATCCCGGGCTTGGCCCGTATAGTCAAAAGTATACAAAAAAAGTACCCAGGGAGTAAATCATTTCCCGAACGATTTTTTATATTATTTTTTCACCACTAAAACGCATGAGACTTGTAGTTTTCAAAAATGTTTTCATTTTTGATGAGACGCTGAATAAAAGCAGTTTAATCACCGGCAAACGAAAACCTGCGATTTCCCTAAATCCCGGACTCGGCCCGTAGAGTCAAAAGTATACAAAGAAAGTACCCAGGGAGTAAACTCATTTCCAGAACGATTCTTTAAATTATTTTTTCACCACTAAAACGCATAAGACTTGAAGTTTTTAAAAATGTTTTCATTTTTGATGAGACGCTGAATAAAAGAAGTTTAATCGCCGTCAAACAAAAACCCGCAATTTCCCGTAAATCCCGGGCTTGGCCCGTATAGTCAAAAGTATACAAAGAAAGTACCCAGGGAGTAAACTCATTTCCCGAACGATTTTTTAAATTATTTTTTCACCACTAAAACGCATGAGACTTGTAGTTTTCAAAATTGTTTTCATTTTTGATGAGACGCTGAATAAAAGAAGTTTAATCGCCGGCAAACGAAAACCCGCGTTTTTCCGTAAATCCCGGGCTTGGCCCGTATAGTCAAAAGTATACAAAAAAAAAGTACCCAGGGAGTAAACTCATTTCCCGAACGATTTTTTAAATTATTTTTTCACCATTAAAACGCATGAGACTTGTATTTTTTAAAAATGTTTTCATTTTTGATGAGACGCTGAATAAAAGAAGTTTAATCGCCGGCAAACAAAAACCCGCGATTTCCCGTAAATCCCGGGCTTGGCCCGTATAGTCAAAAGTATACAAAGAAAGTACCCAGGGAGTAAACTCATTTCCCGAACGATTTTTTAAATTATTTTTTCACCACTAAAACGCATGAGACTTGTAGTTTTTAAAAATGTTTTCATTTTTGATGAGACGCTGAATAAATGAAGTTTAATCGCTGGCAAACGAAAACCTGCGATTTCCCGTAAATCCTGGACTCGGCCCGTATAGTCAAAAGTATACAAAGAAACTACCCAGGGAGTAAACTCATTTCCCGAACGATTTTTTTAATTATTTTTTCACCACTAAAACGCATGAGACTTGTAGTTTTCAAAAATGTTTTCATTTTTGATGAGACTCTGAATAAAAGCAGTTTAATCGCCGGCAAACGAAAACCTGCGATTTCCCAAAATCCCGGACTCGGCCCGTATAGTCAAAAGTATACAAATAAAGTACCCAGGGAGTAAACTCATTTCCAGAACGATTTTTTAAATTATTTTTTCACCACTAAAAGGCATAAGACTTGCAGTTTAAAAAAATGTTTTTATTTTTGATGAGACGCTGAATAAAAGAAGTTTAATCGCCGGCAAACAAAAACCCGCAATTTCCCGTAAATCCCGGGCTTGGCCCGTATAGTCAAAAGTATACAAAGAAAGTACCCAGGGAGTAAACTCATTTCCCGAACGATTTTTTAAATTATTTTTTCACCACTAAAACGCATGAGACTTGTAGTTTTCAAAAATGTTTTCATTTTTGATGAGACGCTGAATAAAAGAAGTTTAATCGCCGGCAAACGAAAACCCGCGTTTTTCCGTAAATCCCGGGCTTGGCCCGTATAGTCATAAGTATAAAAAAAAAAAAGTACCCAGGGAGTAAACTCATTTCCCGAACGATTTTTTAAATTATTTTTTCACCACTAAAACGCATGAGACTTGTATTTTTTAAAAATGTTTTCATTTTTGATGCGACGCTGAATAAAAGAAGTTTAATCGCCGGCAAACAAAAATCCGCGATTTCCCGTAAATCCCGGGCTTGGCCCGTATAGTCAAAAGTATACAAAGAAAGTACCCAGGGAGTAAACTCATTTCCCGAACGATTTTTTAAATTATTTTTTCACCACTAAAACGCATGAGACTTGTAGTTTTCAAAAATGTTTTCATTTTTGATGAGAGGCTGAATAAAAGAAGTTTGATCGCCGGCAAACGAAAACCCGCGTTTTTCCGTAAATCCCGGGCTTGGCCCGTATAGTCAAAAGTATACAAAAAAAAAGTACCCAGGGAGTAATCTCATTTATCGAACGATTTTTTAAATTATTTTTTCACCACTAAAACGCATGAGACTTGTAGTTTTTAAAAATGTTTTCATTTTTGATGAGACGCTGAATAAATGAAGTTTAATCGCCGGCAAACGAAAACCTGCGATTTCCCGTAAATCCTGGACTCGGCCCGTATAGTCAAAAGAATACAAAGAAACTACCCAGGTAGTAAACTCATTTCCCGAACGATTTTTTTAATTATTTTTTCACCACTAAAACGCATGAGACTTGTAGTTTTCAAAAATGTTTTCATTTTTGATGAGACGCTGAATAAAAGCAGTTTAATCGCCGGCAAACGAAAACCTGCGATTTCCCGTAAATCCCGGGCTTGGCACGTATAGTCGAATGTATACAAAGAAAGTACCCTGTGAGTAAACTCATTTCCAGAACGATTTTTTAAATTATTTTTTCACCACTAAAACGCATAAGACTTGTAGTTTTTAAAAATGTTTTCATTTTTGATGAGACGCTGAATAAAAGAAGTTTAATCGCCGGCAAATGAAAACCAGCGATTTACCGTAAATCCCGGCTTGGTCCCTATAGTCAAAAGTATACAAAGAAAGTACCCAGGGAGTAAACTCATTTCCCGAACGATTTTTTAAATTATTTTTTCACCACTAAAACGCCTGAGACTTGTAGTTTTCAAAAATGTTTTCATTTTTGATGAGACGCTGGATAAAAGCAGTTTAATCGCCGGCAAACGAAAACCCGTGATTTCCCGTAAATCCCGGGCTTGGCCCGTATAGTCAAAAGTATACAAAAAAAAGTACCCAGGGAGTAAACTCATTTCCCGAACGATTTTTTATATTATTTTTTCACCACTAAAACGCATGAGACTTGTAGTTTTCAAAAATGTTTTCATTTTTGATGAGACGCTGAATAAAAGCAGTTTAATCGCCGGCAAACGAAAACCTGCGATTTCCCTAAATCCCGGACTCGGCCCGTATAGTCAAAAGTATACAAAGAAAGTACCCAGGGAGTAAACTCATTTCCAGAACGATTTTTTAAATTATTTTTTCACCACTAAAACGCATAAGACTTGAAGTTTTTAAAAATGTTTTCATTTTTGATGAGACGCTGAATAAAAGAAGTTTAATCGCCGGCAAACAAAAACCCGCAATTTCCCGTAAATCCCGGGCTTGGCCCGTATAGTCAAAAGTATACAAAGAAAGTACCCAGGGAGTAAACTCATTTCCCGAACGATTTTTTAAATTATTTTTTCACCACTAAAACGCAGGAGACTTGTAGTTTTCAAAAATGTTTTCATTTTTGATGAGACGCTGAATAAAAGAAGTTTAATCGCCGGCAAACGAAAACCCGCGTTTTTCCGTAAATCCCGGGCTTGGCCCGTATAGTCAAAAGTATACAAAAAAAAAGTACCCAGGGAGTAAACTCATTTCCCGAACGATTTTTTAAATTATTTTTTCACCACTAAAACGCATGAGACTTGTAGTTTTCAAAAATGTTTTCATTTTTGATGAGACGCTGAATAAAAGAAGTTTAATCGCCGGCAAACGAAAACCCGCGTTTTTCCGTAAATCCCGGGCTTGGCCCGTATAGTCAAAAGTATACAAAAAAAAAGTACCCAGGGAGTAAACTCATTTCCCGAACGATTTTTTAAATTATTTTTTCACCATTAAAACGCATGAGACTTGTATTTTTTAAAAATGTTTTCATTTTTGATGAGACGCTGAATAAAAGAAGTTTAATCGCCGGCAATCAAAAACCCGCGATTTCCCGTAAATCCCGGGCTTGGCCCGTATAGTCAAAAGTATACAAAGAAAGTACCCAGGGAGTAAACTCATTTCCCCAAACGATTTTTTAAATTATTTTTTCACCACTAAAACGCATGAGACTTGTAGTTTTTAAAAATGTTTTCATTTTTGATGAGACGCTGAATAAATGAAGTTTAATCGCCGGCAAACGAAAACCTGCGATTTCCCGTAAATCCTGGACTCGGCCCGTATAGTCAAAAGAATACAAAGAAACTACGCAGGTAGTAAACTCATTTCCCGAACGATTTTTTTAATTATTTTTTCACCACTAAAACGCATGAGACTTGTAGTTTTCAAAAATGTTTTCATTTTTGATGAGACGCTGAATAAAGGCAGTTTAATCGCCGGCGAACGAAAACCTGCGATTTCCCGTAAATCCCGGGCTTGGCACGTATAGTCGAATGTATACAAAGAAAGTACCCTGTGAGTAAACTCATTTCCAGAACGATTTTTTAAATTATTTTTTCACCACTAAAACGCATAAGACTTGTAGTTTTTAAAAATGTTTTCATTTTTGATGAGACGCTGAATAAAAGAAGTTTAATCGCCGGCAAATGAAAACCCGCGATTTCCCGTCAATCCCGGCTTGGTCCGTATAGTCAAAAGTATACAAAGAAAGTACCCAAGGAGTAAACTCATTTCCCGAACGATTTTTTAAATTATTTTTTCACCACTAAAACGCATGAGACTTGTAGTTTTCAAAAATGTTTTCATTTTTGATGAGACGCTGAATAAAAGAAGTTTAATCGCCGGCAAACGAAAACCCGCGTTTTTCCGTAAATCCCGGGCTTGGCCGTATAGTCAAAAGTATACAAAAAAAGTACCCAGGGAGTAAACTCATTTCCCGAACGATTTTTTATATTATTTTTTCACCACTAAAACGCATGAGACTTGTAGTTTTCAAAAATGTTTTCATTTGTGATGAGACGCTGAATAAAAGCAGTTTAATCGCCGGCAAACGAAAACCTGCGATTTCCCTAAATCCCGGACTCGGCCCGTATAGTCAAAAGTATACAAAGAAAGTACCCAGGGAGTAAACTCATTTCCAGAACGATTTTTTAAATTATTTTTTCACCACTAAAACGCATAAGACTTGAAGTTTTTAAAAATGTTTTCATTTTTGATGAGACGCTGAATAAAAGCAGTTTAATCGCCGGCAAACGAAAACCCGTGATTTCCCGTAAATCCCGGGCTTGGCACGTAAAGTCGAATGTAAACAAAGAAAGTACCCTGTGAGTAAACTAATTTCCAGAACGATTTTTTAAATTATTTTTTCACCACTAAAACGCATAAGATTTGTAGTTTTTAAAAATGTTTTCATTTTTGATGAGACGCTGAATAAAAGAAGTTTAATCGCCGGCAAACGAAAACCCGCGATTTCCCGTAAATCCCGGCTTGGTCCGTATAGTCAAAAGTATACAAAGAAAGTACCCAGGGAGTAAACTCATTTCCCGAACGATTTTTTAAATTATTTTTTCACCACTAAAACGCATGAGACTTGTAGTTTTCAAAAATGTTTTCATTTTTGATGAGACGCTGAATAAAAGAAGTTTAATCGCCGGCAAACGAAAACCTGCGATTTCCCAAAATCCCGGACTCGGCCCGTATAGTCAAAAGTATACAAAGAAAGTACCCAGGGAGTAAACTCATTTCCAGAACGATTTTTTAAATTATTTTTTCACCACTAAAAGGCATAAGACTTGCAGTTTAAAAAAATGTTTTTATTTTTGATGAGACGCTGAATAAAAGAAGTTTAATCGCCGGCAAACAAAAACCCGCAATTTCCCGTAAATCCCGGGCTTGGCCCGTATAGTCAAAAGTATACAAAGAAAGTACCCAGGGAGTAAACTCATTTCCCGAACGATTTTTTAAATTATTTTTTCACCACTAAAACGCATGACACTTGTAGTTTTCAAAAATGTTTTCATTTTTGATGAGACGCTGAATAAAAGAAGTTTAATCGCCGGCAAACGAAAACCCGCGTTTTTCCGTAAATCCCGGGCTTGGCCCGTATAGTCAAAAGTATACAAAAAAAAAGTACCCAGGGAGTAAACTCATTTCCCGAACGATTTTTTAAATTATTTTTTCACCACTAAAACGCATGAGACTTGTATTTTTTAAAAATGTTTTCATTTTTGATGAGACGCTGAATAAAAGAAGTTTAATCGCCGGCAAACAAAAACCCGCGATTTCCCGTAAATCCCGGGCTTGGCCCGTATAGTCAAAAGTATACAAAGAAAGTACCCAGGGAGTAAACTCATTTCCCGAACGATTTTTTAAATTATTTTTTCACCACTAAAACGCATGAGACTTGTAGTTTTCAAAAATGTTTTCATTTTTGATGAGACGCTGAATAAAAGAAGTTTGATCGCCGGCAAACGAAAACCCGCGTTTTCCCGTAAATCCCGGGCTTGGCCCGTATAGTCAAAAGTATACAAAAAAAAAGTACCCAGGGAGTAATCTCATTTCCCGAACGATTTTTTAAATTATTTTTTCACCACTAAAACGCATGAGACTTGTAGTTTTTAAAAATGTTTTCATTTTTGATGAGACGCTGAATAAATGAAGTTTAATCGCCGGCAAACGAAAACCTGCGATTTCCCGTAAATCCTGGACTCGGCCCGTATAGTCAAAAGAATACAAAGAAACTACCCAGGTAGTAAACTCATTTCCCGAACGATTTTTTTAATTATTTTTTCACCACTAAAACGCATGAGACTTGTAGTTTTCAAAAATGTTTTCATTTTTGATGAGACGCTGAATAAAAGCAGTTTAATCGCCGGCAAACGAAAACCTGCGATTTCCCGTAAATCTCGGGCTTGGCACGTATAGTCGAATGTATACAAAGAAAGTACCCTGTGAGTAAACTCATTTCCAGAACGATTTTTTAAATTATTTTTTCACCACTAAAACGCATAAGACTTGTAGTTTTTAAAAATGTTTTCATTTTTGATGAGACGCTGAATAAAAGAAGTTTAATCGCCGGCAAATGAAAACCCGCGATTTCCCGTAAATCCCGGCTTGGTCCGTATAGTCAAAAGTATACAAAGAAAGTACCCAGGGAGTAAACTCATTTCCCGAACGATTTTTTAAATTATTTTTTCACCACTAAAACGCCTGAGACTTGTAGTTGTCAAAAATGTTTTCATTTTTGATGAGACGCTGGATAAAAGCAGTTTAATCGCCGGCAAACGAAAACCCGTGATTTCCCGTAAATCCCGGGCTTGGCACGTATAGTCGAATGTATACAAAGAAAGTACCCAGGGAGTAAACTCATTTCCCGAACGATTTTTTTAATTATTTTTTCACCACTAAAACGCATGAGACTTGTAGTTTTCAAAAATGTTTTCATTTTTGATGAGACTCTGAATAAAAGCAGTTTAATCGCCGGCAAACGAAAACCTGCGATTTCCCAAAATCCCGGACTCGGCCCGTATAGTCAAAAGTATACAAATAAAGTACCCAGGGAGTAAACTCATTTCCAGAACGATTTTTTAAATTAATTTTTCACCACTAAAAGGCATAAGACTTGCAGTTTAAAAAAATGTTTTTATTTTTGATGAGACGCTGAATAAAAGAAGTTTAATCGCCGGCAAACAAAAACCCGCAATTTCCCGTAAATCCCGGGCTTGGCCCGTATAGTCAAAAGTATACAAAGAAAGTACCCAGGGAGTAAACTCATTTCCCGAACGATTTTTTAAATTATTTTTTCACCACTAAAACGCATGAGACTTGTAGTTTTCAAAAATGTTTTCATTTTTGATGAGACGCTGAATAAAAGAAGTTTAATCGCCGGCAAACGAAAACCCGCGTTTTTCCGTAAATCCCGGGCTTGGCCCGTATAGTCATAAGTATACAAAAAAAAAGTACCCAGGGAGTAAACTCATTTCCCGAACGATTTTTTAAATTATTTTTTCACCACTAAAACGCATGAGACTTGTATTTTTTAAAAATGTTTTCATTTTTGATGAGACGCTGAATAAAAGAAGTTTAATCGCCGGCAAACAAAAATCCGCGATTTCCCGTAAATCCCGGGCTTGGCCCGTATAGTCAAAAGTATACAAAGAAAGTACCCAGGGAGTAAACTCATTTCCCGAACGATTTTTTAAATTATTTTTTCACCACTAAAACGCATGAGACTTGTAGTTTTCAAAAATGTTTTCATTTTTGATGAGACGCTGAATAAAAGAAGTTTGATCGCCGGCAAACGAAAACCCGCGTTTTTCCGTAAATCCCGGGCTTGGCCCGTATAGTCAAAAGTATACAAAAAAAAAGTACCCAGGGAGTAATCTCATTTCCCGAACGATTTTTTAAATTATTTTTTCACCACTAAAACGCATGAGACTTGTAGTTTTTAAAAATGTTTTCATTTTTGATGAGACGCTGAATAAATGAAGTTTAATCGCCGGCAAACGAAAACCTGCGATTTCCCGTAAATCCTGGACTCGGCCCGTATAGTCAAAAGAATACAAAGAAACTACCCAGGTAGTAAACTCATTTCCCGAACGATTTTTTTAATTATTTTTTCACCACTAAAACGCATGAGACTTGTAGTTTTCAAAAATGTTTTCATTTTTGATGAGACGCTGAATAAAAGCAGTTTAATCGCCGGCAAACGAAAACCTGCGATTTCCCGTAAATCCCGGGCTTGGCACGTATAGTCGAATGTATACAAAGAAAGTACCCTGTGAGTAAACTCATTTCCAGAACGATTTTTTAAATTATTTTTTCACCACTAAAACGCATAAGACTTGTAGTTTTTAAAAATGTTTTCATTTTTGATGAGACGCTGAATAAAAAAAGTTTAATCGCCGGCAAATGAAAACCCGCGATTTACCGTAAATCCCGGCTTGGTCCCTATAGTCAAAAGTATACAAAGAAAGTACCCAGGGAGTAAACTCATTTCCCGAACGATTTTTTAAATTATTTTTTCACCACTAAAACGCCTGAGACTTGTAGTTTTCAAAAATGTTTTCATTTTTGATGAGACGCTGGATAAAAGCAGTTTAATCGCCGGCAAACGAAAACCCGTGATTTCCCGTAAATCCCGGGCTTGGCACGTATAGTCGAATGTATACAAAGAAAGTACGCTGTGAGTAAACTAATTTCCAGAACGCTTTTTTAAATTATTTTTTCACCACTAAAACGCATAAGATTTGTAGTTTTTAAAAATGTTTTCATTTTTGATGAGACGCTGAATAAAAGAAGTTTAATCGCCGGCAAACGAAAACCCGCGTTTTTCCGTAAATCCCGGGCTTGGCCCGTATAGTCAAAAGTATACAAAAAAAAGTACCCAGGGAGTAAACTCATTTCCCGAACGATTTTTTATATTATTTTTTCACCACTAAAACGCATGAGACTTGTAGTTTTCAAAAATGTTTTCATTTTTGATGAGACGCTGAATAAAAGCAGTTTAATCGCCGGCAAACGAAAACCTGCGATTTCCCTAAATCCCGGACTCGGACCGTATAGTCAAAAGTATACAAAGAAAGTACCCAGGGAGTAAACTCATTTCCAGAACGATTTTTTAAATTATTTTTTCACCACTAAAACGCATAAGACTTGAAGTTTTTAAAAATGTTTTCATTTTTGATGAGACGCTGAATAAAAGAAGTTTAATCGCCGGCAAACAAAAACCCGCAATTTCCCGTAAATCCCGGGCTTGGCCCGTATAGTCAAAAGTATACAAAGAAAGTACCCAGGGAGTAAACTCATTTCCCGAACGATTTTTTGAATTATTTTTTCACCACTAAAACGCATGAGACTTGTAGTTTTCAAAAATGTTTTCATTTTTGATGAGACGCTGAATAAAAGAAGTTTAATCGCCGGCAAACGAAAACCCGCGTTTTTCCGTAAATCCCGGGCTTGGCCCGTATAGTCAAAAGTATACAAAAAAAAAGTACCCAGGGAGTAAACTCATTTCCCGAACGATTTTTTAAATTATTTTTTCACCATTAAAACGCATGAGACTTGTATTTTTTAAAAATGTTTTCATTTTTGATGAGACGCTGAATAAAAGAAGTTTAATCGCCGGCAATCAAAAACCCGCGATTTCCCGTAAATCCCGGGCTTGGCCCGTATAGTCAAAAGTATACAAAGAAAGTACCCAGGGAGTAAACTCATTTCCCGAACGATTTTTTAAATTATTTTTTCACCACTAAAACGCATGAGACTTGTAGTTTTTAAAAATGTTTTCATTTTTGATGAGACGCTGAATAAATGAAGTTTAATCGCCGGCAAACGAAAACCTGCGATTTCCCGTAAATCCTGGACTCGGTCCGTATAGTCAAAAGAATACAAAGAAACTACGCAGGTAGTAAACTCATTTCCCGAACGATTTTTTTAATTATTTTTTCACCACTAAAACGCATGAGACTTGTAGTTTTCAAAAATGTTTTCATTTTTGATGAGACGCTGAATAAAGGCAGTTTAATCGCCGGCGAACGAAAACCTGCGATTTCCCGTAAATCCCGGGCTTGGCACGTATAGTCGAATGTATACGAAGAAAGTACCCTGTGAGTAAACTCATTTCCAGAACGATTTTTTAAATTATTTTTTCACCACTAAAACGCATAAGACTTGTAGTTTTTAAAAATGTTTTCATTTTTGATGAGACGCTGAATAAAAGAAGTTTAATCGCCGGCAAATGAAAACCCGCGATTTCCCGTAAATCCCGGCTTGGTCCGTATAGTCAAAAGTATACAAAGAAAGTACCCAGGGAGTAAACTCATTTCCCGAACGATTTTTTAAATTATTTTTTCACCACTAAAACGCCTGAGACTTGTAGTATTCAAAAATGTTTTCATTTTTGATGAGACGCAGAATTAAAGCAGTTTAATCGCCGGCAAACGAAAACCCGTGATTTCCCGTAAATACCGGGCTTGGCACGTATAGTCGAATGTATACAAAGAAAGTACCCTGTGAGTAAACTAATTTCCAGAACGATTTTTTAAATTATTTTTTCACCACTAAAACGCATAAGATTTGTAGTTTTTAAAAATGTTTTCATTTTTGATGAGACGCTGAATAAAAGAAGTTTAATCGCCGGCAAACGAAAACCCGCGATTTCCCGTAAATCCCGTCTTGGTCCGTATAGTCAAAAGTATACAAAGAAAGTACCCAGGGAGTAAACTCATTTCCCGAACGATTTTTTAAATTATTTTTTCACCACTAAAACGCCTGAGACTTGTAGTTTTCAAAAATGTTTTCATTTTTGATGAGACGCAGAATAAAAGCAGTTTAATCGCCGGCAAACGAAAACCCGTGATTTCCCGTAAATCCCGGGCTTGGCACGTATAGTCGAATGTATACAAAGAAAGTACCCTGTGAGTAAACTAATTTCCAGAACGATTTTTTAAATTATTTTTTCACCACTAAAACGCATAAGATTTGTAGTTTTTAAAAATGTTTTTATTTTTGATGAGACGCTGAATAAAAGAAGATTAATCGCCGGCAAACGAAAACCCGCGATTTCCCTTAAATCCCGGCTTGGTCCGTATAGTCAAAAGTATACAAAGAAAGTACCCAAGGAGTAAACTCATTTCCCGAACGATTTTTTAAATTATTTTTTCACCACTAAAACGCATGAGACTTGTAGTTTTCAAAAATGTTTTCATTTTTGATGAGACGCTGAATAAAAGAAGTTTAATCGCCGGCAAACGAAAACCCGCGTTTTTCCGTAAATCCCGGGCTTGGCCGTATAGTCAAAAGTATACAAAAAAAAGTACCCAGGGAGTAAACTCATTTCCCGAACGATTTTTTATATTATTTTTTCACCACTAAAACGCATGAGACTTGTAGTTTTCAAAAATGTTTTCATTTTTGATGAGACGCTGAATAAAAGCAGTTTAATCGCCGGCAAACGAAAACCTGCGATTTCCCTAAATCCCGGACTCGGCCCGTATAGTCAAAAGTATACAAAGAAAGTACCCAGGGAGTAAACTCATTTCCAGAACGATTTTTTAAATTATTTTTTCACCACTAAAACGCATAAGACTTGAAGTTTTTAAAAATGTTTTCATTTTTGATGAGACGCTGAATAAAAGAAGTTTAATCGCCGGCAAACAAAAACCCGCGATTTCCCGTAAATCCCGGGCTTGGCCCGTATAGTCAAAAGTATACAAAGAAAGTACCCAGGGAGTAAACTCATTTCCCGAACAATTTTTTAAATTATTTTTTCACCACTAAAACGCATGAGACTTGTAGTTTTCAAAAATGTTTTCATTTTTGATGAGACGCTGAATAAAAGCAGTTTAATCGCCGGCAAACGAAAACCCGTGATTTCCCGTAAATCCCGGGCTTGGCACGTAAAGTCGAATGTAAACAAAGAAAGTACCCTGTGAGTAAACTAATTTCCAGAACGATTTTTTAAATTATTTTTTCACCACTAAAACGCATAAGATTTGTAGTTTTTAAAAATGTTTTCATTTTTGATGAGACGCTGAATAAAAGAAGTTTAATCGCCGGCAAACGAAAACCCGCGATTTCCCGTAAATCCCGGCTTGGTCCGTATAGTCAAAAGTATACAAAGAAAGTACCCAGGGAGTAAACTCATTTCCCGAACGATTTTTTAAATTATTTTTTCACCACTAAAACGCATGAGACTTGTAGTTTTCAAAAATGTTTTCATTTTTGATGAGACGCTGAATAAAAGAAGTTTAATCGCCGGCAAACGAAAACCTGCGATTTCCCAAAATCCCGGACTCGGCCCGTATAGTCAAAAGTATACAAAGAAAGTACCCAGGGAGTAAACTCATTTCCAGAACGATTTTTTAAATTATTTTTTCACCACTAAAAGGCATAAGACTTGCAGTTTAAAAAAATGTTTTTATTTTTGATGAGACGCTGAATAAAAGAAGTTTAATCGCCGGCAAACAAAAACCCGCAATTTCCCGTAAATCCCGGGCTTGGCCCGTATAGTCAAAAGTATACAAAGAAAGTACCCAGGGAGTAAACTCATTTCCCGAACGATTTTTTAAATTATTTTTTCACCACTAAAACGCATGAGACTTGTAGTTTTCAAAAATGTTTTCATTTTTGATGAGACGCTGAATAAAAGAAGTTTAATCGCCGGCAAACGAAAACCCGCGTTTTTCCGTAAATCCCGGGCTTGGCCCGTATAGTCAAAAGTATACAAAAAAAAAGTACCCAGGGAGTAAACTCATTTCCCGAACGATTTTTTAAATTATTTTTTCACCACTAAAACGCATGAGACTTGTATTTTTTAAAAATGTTTTCATTTTTGATGAGACGCTGAATAAAAGAAGTTTAATCGCCGGCAAACAAAAACCCGCGATTTCCCGTAAATCCCGGGCTTGGCCCGTATAGTCAAAAGTATACAAAGAAAGTACCCAGGGAGTAAACTCATTTCCCGAACGATTTTTTAAATTATTTTTTCACTACTAAAACGCATGAGACTTGTAGTTTTCAAAAATGTTTTCATTTTTGATGAGACGCTGAATAAAAGAAGTTTGATCGCCGGCAAACGAAAACCCGCGTTTTTCCGTAAATCCCGGGCTTGGCCCGTATAGTCAAAAGTATACAAAAAAAAAGTACCCAGGGAGTAATCTCATTTCCCGAACGATTTTTTAAATTATTTTTTCACCACTAAAACGCATGAGACTTGTAGTTTTTAAAAATGTTTTCATTTTTGATGAGACGCTGAATAAATGAAGTTTAATCGCCGGCAAACGAAAACCTGCGATTTCCCGTAAATCCTGGACTCGGCCCGTATAGTCAAAAGAATACAAAGAAACTACCCAGGTAGTAAACTCATTTCCCGAACGATTTTTTTAATTATTTTTTCACCACTAAAACGCATGAGACTTGTAGTTTTCAAAAATGTTTTCATTTTTGATGAGACGCTGAATAAAAGCAGTTTAATCGCCGGCAAACGAAAACCTGCGATTTCCCGTAAATCTCGGGCTTGGCACGTATAGTCGAATGTATACAAAGAAAGTACCCTGTGAGTAAACTCATTTCCAGAACGATTTTTTAAATTATTTTTTCACCACTAAAACGCATAAGACTTGTAGTTTTTAAAAATGTTTTCATTTTTGATGAGACGCTGAATAAAAGAAGTTTAATCGCCGGCAAATGAAAACCCGCGATTTCCCGTAAATCCCGGCTTGGTCCGTATAGTCAAAAGTATACAAAGAAAGTACCCAGGGAGTAAACTCATTTCCCGAACGATTTTTTAAATTATTTTTTCACCACTAAAACGCCTGAGACTTGTAGTTTTCAAAAATGTTTTCATTTTTGATGAGACGCTGGATAAAAGCAGTTTAATCGCCGGCAAACGAAAACCCGTGATTTCCCGTAAATCCCGGGCTTGGCACGTATAGTCGAATGTATACAAAGAAAGTACCCTGTGAGTAAACTAATTTCCAGAACGATTTTTTAAATTATTTTTTCACCACTAAAACGCATAAGATTTGTAGTTTTTAAAAATGTTTTCATTTTTGATGAGACGCTGAATAAAAGCAGTTTAATCGCCGGCAAACGAAAACCTGCGATTTCCCGTAAATCCCGGGCTTGGCACGTATAGTCGAATGTATACAAAGAAAGTACCCTGTGAGTAAACTCATTTTCAGAACGATTTTTTAAATTATTTTTTCACCACTAAAACGCATAAGACTTGTAGTTTTCAAAAGTGTTTTCATTTTTGATGAGACGCTGAATAAAAGCAGTTTAATCGCCGGCAAACGAAAACCTGCGATTTCCCTAAATCCCGGACTCGGCCCGTATAGTCAAAAGTATACAAAGAAAGTACCCAGGGAGTAAACTCATTTCCAGAACGATTTTTTAAATTATTTTTTCACCACTAAAACGCATAAGACTTGAAGTTTTTAAAAGTGTTTTCATTTTTGATGAGACGCTGAATAAAAGAAGTTTAATCGCCGGCAAACAAAAACCCGCAATTTCCCGTAAATCCCGGGCTTGGCCCGTATAGTCAAAAGTATACAAAGAAAGTACCCAGGGAGTAAACTCATTTCCCGAACGATTTTTTAAATTATTTTTTCACCACTAAAACGCATGAGACTTGTAGTTTTCAAAAATGTTTTCATTTTTAATGAGACGCTGAATAAAAGAAGTTTAATCGCCGGCAAACGAAAACCCGCGTTTTTCCGTAAATCCCGGGCTTGGCCCGTATAGTCAAAAGTATACAAAAAAAAAGTACCCAGGGAGTAAACTCATTTCCCGAACGATTTTTTAAATTATTTTTTCACCATTAAAACGCATGAGACTTGTATTTTTTAAAAATGTTTTCATTTTTGATGAGACGCTGAATAAAAGAAGTTTAATCGCCGGCAAACAAAAACCCGCGATTTCCCGTAAATCCCGGGCTTGGCCCGTATAGTCAAAAGTATACAAAGAAAGTACCCAGGGAGTAAACTCATTTCCCGAACGATTTTTTAAATTATTTTTTCACCACTAAAACGCATGAGACTTGTAGTTTTTAAAAATGTTTTCATTTTTGATGAGACGCTGAATAAATGAAGTTTAATCGCCGGCAAACGAAAACCTGCGATTTCCCGTAAATCCTGGACTCTGCCCGTATAGTCAAAAGAATACAAAGAAACTACGCAGGTAGTAAACTCATTTCCCGAACGATTTTTTTAATTATTTTTTCACCACTAAAACGCATGAGACTTGTAGTTTTCAAAAATGTTTTCATTTTTGATGAGACGCTGAATAAAAGCAGTTTAATCGCCGGCGAACGAAAACCTGCGATTTCCCGTAAATCCCGGGCTTGGCACGTATAGTCGAATGTATACAAAGAAAGTACCCTGTGAGTAAACTCATTTCCAGAACGATTTTTTAAATTATTTTTTCACCACTAAAACGCATAAGACTTGTAGTTTTTAAAAATGTTTTCATTTTTGATGAGACGCTGAATAAAAGAAGTTTAATCGCCGGCAAATGAAAACCCGCGATTTCCCGTAAATCCCGGCTTGGTCCGTATAGTCAAAAGTATACAAAGAAAGTACCCAGGGAGTAAACTCATTTCCCGAACGATTTTTTAAATTATTTTTTCACCACTAAAACGCCTGAGACTTGTAGTTTTCAAAAATGTTTTCATTTTTGATGAGACGCAGAATAAAAGCAGTTTAATCGCCGGCAAACGAAAACCCGTGATTTCCCGTAAATCCCGGGCTTGGCACGTATAGTCGAATGTATACAAAGAAAGTACCCTGTGAGTAAACTAATTTCCAGAACGATTTTTTAAATTATTTTTTCACCACTAAAACGCATAAGATTTGTAGTTTTTAAAAATGTTTTCATTTTTGATGAGACGCTGAATAAAAGAAGTTTAATCGCCGGCAAACGAAAACCCGCGATTTCCCGTAAATCCCGGCTTGGTCCGTATAGTCAAAAGTATACAAAGAAAGTACCCAGGGAGTAAACTCATTTCCCGAACGATTTTTTAAATTATTTTTCACCACTAAAACGCCTGAGACTTGTAGTTTTCAAAAATGTTTTCATTTTTGATGAGACGCAGAATAAAAGCAGTTTAATCGCCGGCAAACGAAAACCCGTGATTTCCCGTAAATCCCGGGCTTGGCACGTATAGTCGAATGTATACAAAGAAAGTACCCTGTGAGTAAACTAATTTCCAGAACGATTTTTTAAATTATTTTTTCACCACTAAAACGCATAAGATTTGTAGTTTTTAAAAATGTTTTCATTTTTGATGAGACGCTGAATAAAAGAAGTTTAATCGCCGGCAAACGAAAACCCGCGATTTCCCTTAAATCCCGGCTTGGTCCGTATAGTCAGAAGTATACAAAGAAAGTACCCAAGGAGTAAACTCATTTCCCGAACGATTTTTTAAATTATTTTTTCACCACTAAAACGCATGAGACTTGTAGTTTTCAAAAATGTTTTCATTTTTGATGAGACGCTGAATAAAAGAAGTTTAATCGCCGGCAAACGAAAACCCGCGTTTTTCCGTAAATCCCGGGCTTGGCCGTATAGTCAAAAGTATACAAAAAAAGTAACCAGGGAGTAAACTCATTTCCCGAACGATTTTTTATATTATTTTTTCACCACTAAAACGCATGAGACTTGTAGTTTTCAAAAATGTTTTCATTTTTGATGAGACGCTGAATAAAAGCAGTTTAATCGCCGGCAAACGAAAACCTGCGATTTCCCTAAATCCTGGACTCGGCCCGTATAGTCAAAAGTATACAAAGAAAGTACCCAGGGAGTAAACTCATTTCCAGAACGATTTTTTAAATTATTTTTTCACCACTAAAACGCATAAGACTTGAAGTTTTTAAAAATGTTTTCATTTTTGATGAGACGCTGAATAAAAGAAGTTTAATCGCCGGCAAACAAAAACCCGCGATTTCATGTAAATCCCGGGCTTGGCCCGTATAGTCAAAAGTATACAAAGAAAGTACCCAGGGAGTAAACTCATTTCCCGAACAATTTTTTAAATTATTTTTTCACCACTAAAACGCATGAGACTTGTAGTTTTCAAAAATGTTTTCATTTTTGATGAGACGCTGAATAAAAGCAGTTTAATCGCCGGCAAACGAAAACCCGTGATTTCCCGTAAATCCCGGGCTTGGCACGTAAAGTCGAATGTAAACAAAGAAAGTACCCTGTGAGTAAACTAATTTCCAGAACGATTTTTTAAATTATTTTTTCACCACTAAAACGCATAAGATTTGTAGTTTTTAAAAATGTTTTCATTTTTGATGAGACGCTGAATAAAAGCAGTTTAATCGCCGGCAAACGAAAACCTGCGATTTCCCTAAATCCCGGACTCGGCCCGTATAGTCAAAAGTATACAAAGAAAGTACCCAGGGAGTAAACTCATTTGCAGAACGATTTTTTAAATTATTTTTTCACCACTAAAACGCATAAGACTTGAAGTTTTTAAAAATGTTTTCATTTTTGATGAGACGCTGAATAAAAGAAGTTTAATCGCCGGCAAACAAAAACCCGCGATTTCCCGTAAATCCCGGGCTTGGCCCGTATAGTCAAAAGTATACAAAGAAAGTACCCAGGGAGTAAACTCATTTCCCGAACAATTTTTTAAATTATTTTTTCACCACTAAAACGCATGAGACTTGTAGTTTTTAAAAATGTTTTCATTTTTGATGAGACGCTGAATAAAAGAAGTTTAATCGCCGGCAAACGAAAACCCGCGTTTTTCCGTAAATCCTGGGCTTGGCCCGTATAGTCAAAAGTATACAAAAAAAAGTACCCAGGGAGTAAACTCATTTCCCGAACGATTTTTTAAATTATTTTTTCACCACTAAAACGCATGAGACTTGTAGTTTTTAAAAATGTTTTCATTTTTGATGAGACGCTGAATAAATGAAGTTTAATCGCCGGCAAACGAAAACCTGCGATTTCCCGTAAATCCTGGACTCGGCCCGTATAGTCAAAAGTATACAAAGAAACTACCCAGGGAGTAAACTCATTTCCCGAACGATTTTTTTAATTATTTTTTCACCACTAAAACGCATGAGACTTGCAGTTTTCAAAAATGTTTTCATTTTTGATGAGACGCTGAATAAAAGCAGTATAATCGCCGGCAAACGAAAACCTGCGATTTCCCGTAAATCCCGGGCTTGGCACGTATAGTCGAATGTATACAAAGAAAGTACCCTGTGAGTAAACTCATTTCCAGAACGATTTTTTAAATTATTTTTTCACCACTAAAACGCATAAGACTTGTAGTTTTTGAAAATGTTTTCATTTTTAATGAGACGCTGAATAAAAGAAGTTTAATCGCCGGCAAACGAAAACCCGCGATTTCCCGTAAATCCCGGCTTGGTCCGTATAGTCAAAAGTATACAAAGAAAGTACCCAGGGAGTAAACTCATTTCCCGAACGATTTTTTAAATTATTTTTTCACCACTAAAACGCATGAGACTTGTAGTTTTCAAAAATGTTTTCATTTTTGATGAGACGCTGAATAAAAGAAGTTTAATCGCCGGCAAACGAAAACCCGCGTTTTTCCGTAAATCCCGGGCTTGGCCCGTATAGTCAAAAGTATACAAAAAAAAGTACCCAGGGAGTAAACTCATTTCCCGAACGATTTTTTATATTATTTTTTCACCACTAAAACGCATGAGACTTGTAGTTTTCAAAAATGTTTTCATTTTTGATGAGACGCTGAATAAAAGCAGTTTAATCGCCGGCAAACGAAAACCTGCGATTTCCCTAAATCCCGGACTCGGCCCGTATAGTCAAAAGTATACAAAGAAAGTACCCAGGGAGTAAACTCATTTGCAGAACGATTTTTTAAATTATTTTTTCACCACTAAAACGCATAAGACTTGAAGTTTTTAAAAATGTTTTCATTTTTGATGAGACGCTGAATAAAAGAAGTTTAATCGCCGGCAAACAAAAACCCGCGATTTCCCGTAAATCCCGGGCTTGGCCCGTATAGTCAAAAGTATACAAAGAAAGTACCCAGGGAGTAAACTCATTTCCCGAACAATTTTTTAAATTATTTTTTCACCACTAAAACGCATGAGACTTGTAGTTTTTAAAAATGTTTTCATTTTTGATGAGACGCTGAATAAAAGAAGTTTAATCGCCGGCAAACGAAAACCCGCGTTTTTCCGTAAATCCCGGGCTTGGCCCGTATAGTCAAAAGTATACAAAAAAAAGTACCCAGGGAGTAAACTCATTTCCCGAACGATTTTTTAAATTATTTTTTCACCACTAAAACGCATGAGACTTGTAGTTTTTAAAAATGTTTTCATTTTTGATGAGACGCTGAATAAATGAAGTTTAATCGCCGGCAAACGAAAACCTGCGATTTCCCGTAAATCCTGGACTCGGCCCGTATAGTCAAAAGTATACAAAGAAACTACCCAGGGAGTAAACTCATTTCCCGAACGATTTTTTTAATTATTTTTTCACCACTAAAACGCATTAGACTTGCAGTTTTCAAAAATGTTTTCATTTTTGATGAGACGCTGAATAAAAGCAGTATAATCGCCGGCAAACGAAAACCTGCGATTTCCCGTAAATCCCGGGCTTGGCACGTATAGTCGAATGTATACAAAGAAAGTACCCTGTGAGTAAACTCATTTCCAGAACGATTTTTTAAATTATTTTTTCACCACTAAAACGCATAAGACTTGTAGTTTTTGAAAATGTTTTCATTTTTAATGAGACGCTGAATAAAAGAAGTTTAATCGCCGGCAAACGAAAACCCGCGATTTCCCGTAAATCCCGGCTTGGTCCGTATAGTCAAAAGTATACAAAGAAAGTACCCAGGGAGTAAACTCATTTCCCGAACGATTTTTTAAATTATTTTTTCACCACTAAAACGCCAGAGACTTGTAGTTTTCAAAAATGTTTTCATTTTTTATGAGACTCTGAATAAAAGCAGTTTAATCGCCGGCAAACGAAAACCCGCGATTTCCCGTAAATCCCGGGCTTGGCACGTATAGTCGAATGTATACAAAGAAAGTACCCTGTAAGTAAACTAATTTCCAGAACGATTTTTTAAATTATTTTTTCACCACTAAAACGCATAAGATTTGTAGTTTTTAAAAATGTTTTCATTTTTGATGAGACGCTGAATAAAAAAAGTTTCATCGCCGGCAAACGAAAACCCGCGATTTCCCGTAAATCCCGGCTTGGTCTGTATAGTCAAAAGTATACAAAGAAAGTACTCAGGGAGTAAACTCATTTCCCGAACGATTTTTTAAATTATTTTTTCACCACTAAAACGCATGAGACTTGTACTTTTCAAAAATGTTTTCATTTTTGATAAGACGCTGAATAAAAGAAGTTTAATCGCCGGCAAACGAAAACCCGCGTTTTTCCGTAAATCCCGGGCTTGGCCCGAATAGTCAAAAGTATACAAAAAAAAGTACCCAGGGAGTAAACTCATTTCCCGAACGATTTTTTGTATTATTTTTTCACCACTAAAACGCATGAGACTTGTAGTTTTCAAAAATGTTTTCATTTTTGATGAGACGCTGAATAAAAGCAGTTTAATCGCCGGCAAACAAAAACCTGCGATTTCCCTAAATCCTGGACTCGGCCCGTATAGTCAAAAGTATACAAAGAAAGTACCCAGGGAGTAAACTCATTTCCAGAACGATTTTTTAAATTATTTTTTCACCACTAAAACGCATGAGACTTGTAGTTTTTAAAAATGTTTTCATTTTTGATGAGACGCTGAATAAATGAAGTTTAATCGCCGGCAAACGAAAACCTGCGATTTCCCGTAAATCCCGGGCTTGGCCCGTATAGTCAAAAGTATACAAAGAAAGTACCCAGGGAGTAAACTCATTTCCCGAACGATTTTTTAAATTATTTTTTCACCACTAAAACGCATGAGACTTGTAGTTTTCAAAAATGTTTTCATTTTTGATGAGACGCTGAATAAAAGAAGTTTAATCGCCGGCAAACGAAAACCCGCGTTTTTCCGTAAATCCCGGGCTTGGCCCGTATAGTCAAAAGTATACAAAAAAAAGTACCCAGGCAGTAAACTCATTTCCCGAACGATTTTTTAAATTATTTTTTCACCACTAAAACGCATGAGACTTGTAGTTTTTAAAAATGTTTTCATTTTTGATGAGACGCTGAATAAATGAAGTTTAATCGCCGGCAAACGAAAACCTGCGATTTCCCGTAAATGCTGGACTCGGCCCGTATAGTCAAAAGTATACAAAGAAACTACCCAGGGAGTAAACTCATTTCCCGAACGATTTTTTTAATTATTTTTTCACCACTAAAACGCATGAGACTTGCAGTTTTCAAAAATGTTTTCATTTTTGATGAGACGCTGAATAAAAGCAGTTTAATCGCCGGCAAACAAAAAACCTGCGATTTCCCGTAAATCCCGGGCTTGGCACGTATAGTCGAATGTATACAAAGGAAGTACCCTGTGAGTAAACTCATTTCCAGAACGATTTTTTAAATTATTTTTTCATCACCAAAACGCATAAGACTTGTAGTTTTTGAAAATGTTTTCATTTTTGATGAGACGCTGAATAAAAGAAGTTTAATCGCCGGCAAACGAAAACCCGCGATTTCCCGTAAATTCCGGCTTGGTCCGTATAGTCAAAAGTATACAAAGAAAGTACCCAGGGAGTAAACTCATTTCCCGAACGATTTTTTAAATTATTTTTTCACCACTAAAACGCCAGAGACTTGTAGTTTTCAAAAATGTTTTCATTTTTGATGACACGCTGAATAAAAGCAGTTTAATTGCCCGCAAACGAAAACCCGCGATTTCCCGTAAATCCCGGGCTTGGCACGTATAGTCGAATGTATACGAAGAAAGTACCCTGTGAGTAAACTAATTTCCAGAACGATTTTTTAAATTATTTTTTCACCACTAAAACGCATAAGATTTGTAGTTTTTAAAAATGTTTTCATTTTTGATGAGACGCTGAATAAAAAAAGTTTCATCGCCGGCAAACGAAAACCCGCGATTTCCCGTAAATCCTGGCTTGGTCCGTATAGTCAAAAGTATACAAAGAAAGTACCCAGGGAGTAAACTCATTTCCCGAACGATTTTTTAAATTATTTTTTCACCACTAAAACGCATGAGACTTGTACTTTTCAAAAATGTTTTCATTTTTGATAAGACGCTGAATAAAAGAAGTTTAATCGCCGGCAAACGAAAACCCGCGTTTTTCCGTAAATCCCGGGCTTGGCCCGAATAGTCAAAAGTATACAAAAAAAAGTACCCAGGGAGTAAACTCATTTCCCGAACGATTTTTTGTATTATTTTTTCACCACTAAAACGCATGAGACTTGTAGTTTTCAAAAATGTTTTCATTTTTGATGAGACGCTGAATAAAAGCAGTTTAATCGCCGGCAAACGAAAACCTGCGATTTCCCTAAATCCCGGACTCGGCCCGTATAGTCAAAAGTATACAAAGAAAGTACCCAGGGAGTAAACTCATTTCCAGAACGATTTTTTAAATTATTTTTTCACCACTAAAACGCATGAGACTTGTAGTTTTTAAAAATGTTTTCATTTTTGATGAGACGCTGAATAAATGAAGTTTAATCGCCGGCAAACGAAAACCTGCGATTTCCCGTAAATCCTGGACTCGGCCCGTATAGTCAAAAGTATACAAAGAAACTACCCAGGGAGTAAACTCATTTCCCGAACGATTTTTTTAATTATTTTTTCACCACTAAAACGCATGAGACTTGCAGTTTCCAAAAATGTTTTCATTTTTAATGAGACGCTGAATAAAAGCAGTTTAATCGCCGGCAAACGAAAACCCGCGATTTCCCGTAAATCTCGGGCTTGGCACGTATAGTCGAATGTATACAAAGAAAGTACCCTGTGAGTAAACTAATTTCCAGAACGATTTTTTAAATTATTTTTTCACCACTAAAACGCATAAGATTTGTAGTTTTTAAAAATGTTTTCATTTTTGATGAGACGCTGAATAAAAAAAGTTTCATCGCCGGCAAACGAAAACCCGCGATTTCCCGTAAATCCCGGCTTGGTCCGTATAGTCAAAAGTATACAAAGAAAGTACCCAGGGAGTAAACTCATTTCCTGAACGATTTTTTAAATTATTTTTTCACCACTAAAACGCATGAGACTTGTACTTTTCAAAAATGTTTTCATTTTTGATAAGACGCTGAATAAAAGAAGTTTAATCGCCGGCAAACGAAAACCCGCGTTTTTCCGTAAATCCCGGGCTTGGCCCGAATAGTCAAAAGTATACAAAAAAAAGTACCCAGGGAGTAAACTCATTTCCCGAACGATTTTTTGTATTGTTTTTTCACCACTAAAACGCATGAGACTTGTAGTTTTCAAAAATGTTTTCATTTTTGATGAGACGCTGAATAAAAGCAGTTTAATCGCCGGCAAACGAAAACCTGCGATTTCCCTAAATCCCGGACTCGGCCCGTATAGTCAAAAGTATACAAAGAAAGTACCCAGGGAGTAAACTCATTTCCAGAACGATTTTTTAAATTATTTTTTCACCACTAAAACGCATAAGACTTGAAGTTTTTAAAAATGTTTTCATTTTTGATGAGACGCTGAATAAAAGCAGTTTAATCGCCGGCAAACGAAAACCCGCGATTTCCCGTAAATCCCGGGCTTGGCACGTATAGTCGAATGTATACAAAAAAAGTACCCTGTGAGTAATCTAATTTCCAGAACGATTTTTTAAATTATTTTTTCACCACTAAAACGCATAAGATTTGTAGTTTTTAAAAATGTTTTCATTTTTGATGAGACGCTGAATAAAAGAAGTTTAATCGCCGGCAAACGAAAACCCGCGATTTCCCGTAAATCCCGGCTTGGTCCGTATAGTCAAAAGTATACAAAGAAATTACCCAGGGAGTAAACTCATTTCCCGAACGATTTTTTAAATTTTTTTTTCACCACTAAAACGCAAGAGACTTGTAGTTTTGAAAAATGTTTTCATTTTTGATGAGACGCTGAATAAAAGAAGTTTAATCGCCGGCAAACGAAAATCGCGTTTTTCCGTAAATCCCGGGCTTGGCCCGTATAGTCAAAAGTATACAAAAAAAAGTACCCAGGGAGTAAACTCATTTCCCGAACGATTTTTTAAATTATTTTTTCACCACTATAACGCATGAGACTTGTAGTTTTCAAAAATGTTTTCATTTTTGATGAGACGCTGAATAAAAGCAGTTTAATCGCCGGCAAACGAAAACCTGCGATTTCCCTAAATCCCGGACTCGGCCCGTATAGTCAAAAGTATACAAAGAAAGTACCCAGGAAGTAAACTCATTTCTAGAACGATTTTTTAAATTATTTTTTCACCACTAAAACGCATAAGACTTGAAGTTTTTAAAAATGTTTTCATTTTTGATGAGACGCTGAATAAAAGAAGTTTAATCGCCGGCAAACAAAAACCCGCGATTTCCCGTAAATCCCGGGCTTGGCCCGTATAGTCAAAAGTATACAAAGACAGTACCCAGGGAGTAAACTCATTTCCCGAACGATTTTTTATATTATTTTTTTACCACTAAAACGCATGAGACTTGTAGTTTTCAAAAATGTTTTCATTTTTGATGAGACGCTGAATAAAAGAAGTTTAATCGCCGGCAAACGAAAACCCGCGTTTTTCCGTAAATCCCGGGCTTGGCCCGTATAGTCAAAAGTATGCAAAAAAAAAGTACCCAGGGAGTAAACTCATTTCCCGAACGATTTTTTAAATTATTTTTTCACCACTATAACGCATGAGACTTGTAGTTTTCAAAAATGTTTTCATTTTTGATGAGACGCTGAATAAAAGCAGTTTAATCGCCGGCAAACGAAAACCTGCGATTTCCCTAAATCCCGGACTCGGCCCGTATAGTCAAAAGTATACAAAGAAAGTACGCAGGGAGTAAACTCATTTCTAGAACGATTTTTTAAATTATTTTTTCACCACTAAAACGCATAAGACTTGAAGTTTTTAAAAATGTTTTCATTTTTGATGAGACGCTGAATAAAAGAAGTTTTATCGCCGGCAAACAAAAACCCGCGATTTCCCGTAAATCCCGGGCTTGGCCCGTATAGTCAAAAGTATACAAAGACAGTACCCAGGGAGTAAACTCATTTCCCGAGCGATTTTTTATATTATTTTTTTACCACTAAACGCATGAGACTTTGTAGTTTTCCAAAATATTTTCATATTTGATGGGACGCTGAATAAAAGAAGTTTAATCGCCGGCAAACGAAAATCCGCGATTTCCCGTAAATCCCGGACTCGGCCCGTATAGTCAAAAGTATACAAAGAAAGTACCCAGGGAGTAAACTCATTTCCCGAACGATTTTTTAAATTACTTTTTCACCACTAAAATGCATGAGACTTGTAGTTTTTAAAAATGTTTTCATTTTTGCGGAGAGAAGCGGAGGGCGCGTCAGCGCCCGGAGCGTAGCGGAGCCCATTTCCTCATTAAATAAGCCAAATATAAGGGACGGAGGAGAGTGTATAGGATTTCCGCACCTATACATCAAAATTTTCAATTTTCGTAGGACGTTTTTCGACTGGGTTGCCCAGTAGCTTACACTGGTCATTTTCCCCGTAAATTTATGATTCAGCGAGACAAAATCTAAGGTACGGCGATGGAGTGCTTTTGTTATTTTTAAAGATGGGCTAGTGGGGATTTCCAGTTGAGATTAAGTTAGCTTTAGCCATGTGATATATGGTCACTTTGACTAATATCATGTGACTTTTTCTCGGATAACATAGCGCCTCAAACTCAAACTTTAATCTAAGCTAGCTATATCGCAGCCGAAGGAGGAAGGGTTTGTTCAAGAAAATGAAGAAAGGGTATGTTTAGCTCGCTTGTATATCACTATTTTTTACATGTAATGAACCCATTCTTATTCTCACTCACACCTAAAGCTAGCTAGCTTAAAACTGCAGATTTAGATAGAATAATAATAGAACTTAGATAGCATTTAGCTACCTAGCTACTGTAAGAGTTAGCTAGCATAAAAACAAACAAACAATGCAATATAGCTAGCATAAAACTAGCTACAAAGCTTGCAGAAAATTAACTACTTAGCTGGGATAGAACTACCCATGTAGCTAGCAATAAATTGCTATTTTTGCTGGCATAAAATCAGCAACATAGCTAGCATAGAAAAATTGTTTGAGACTGATTTTCTACCTATCCTCTATCTAGCTAGCTATTATACATAGCTATATACTACACAGTGAGTGAGATAATTCTACTCTGTAGGAATGTCCCATCATACAGCTTGTTCTAGCTACAATCGTCCACAAAATGGCCAAACATAGCCAGCTAGATATTTTGCAGATAGTATATAAATGTTTATATACAGGTATGTCACGTGTAATTGTTTACGTTGCTTAGCCACAAATGGGCAGTTCTTAACATTAAGAGGGAATAGAGAGCTATATTTTCGTGGAAGGTTGTAGCTAGCTATATATATTGTACACACGTCAGGAAATAAACTTTTTTAACCCTGCCGCTGAGCATACATCAGTGCAGCTTAAGTTGCAGAAGCGAAAATTATTTCAATATATATATATATATATATCGGGAAATTTTCACAACATCAACATTTGTTATTACTGAGGCTTTTTAAATTCTGAATAGCGGTTCTCGTTCAATCGTCGACATGTATTGAAAATCTGCAAATGTATTCATTATTTCTTTTTCACGATATGTATATGTTTTTTTCAGTTTGGAATAAGAGCTTTTTATCCTACCGTGGCGCCGTAAATTAGTGGTTATAGCTCTCGTACTCTGTGCAGGAGACCGGGGTTCGATTCCTCTTGACGGCGATTCAACATGGGCGAGTGAATGTTACCATAGCCCCGGGTTAACCCAAGCCATGTGAGGGAAATTGGGAAGATGGCACACTGTGTGGGCCGTTGGATGTTGCCGGGAGTTGTCTAGTAGAGTGCGGGCTCTAATTGGGTCTGCGTAGCCCAAAATGAGCATTAAATACTCTAGGACTCTCCATCTACGACATGGCCCCTCCTGGAAATAATAGACAGGGTATATCCCTTGATATTTGTGAGGCTAGCCATGTAAAATATGCACATCTATCTATCTACCGTCATGAAAACTTGTTTGCAAAATAAACATATACTGCTGTTTGATTTTTAGCTGGACAGGATAACAACAGGCTGTTTCCGCTGTGTTTTTTTAAACCGAAGTTGCAAGAAAGTTTTTTGGGAAAATGTGCGCCTATCAGATGTCACGATTAATTTTTGATCTTTCACAGAAACTTTTCCCATAAAATATTGCAGTTTTTTTTTTTTGCTTTAAGAGGGTAAAAACAGGTTATAAACTGTATTTTTATTTTTAAATGTTACAAAATTTTCCACAAAGTAAAATTGTTTTAGGTGCGTAGGATAACAACAGCTTGTTAACTGTCTGTTTTTTTGAACCGAAGTTAGGATATATAAGATGCACATGTAAAGTTTTTCATATATATATATTCATGCCCTGTTGGTCTAATGGCTATGACACTCATGCAAATGAGAGATCCAGGTTCAAATCCTGGACAGGGCTAGGAAAAATATAATTATCTTGCATCTACAACAAGCAGGTATTCATAAGTATATGATATTAGCTATATTGAGTATAATAGGTAATCTTTTGAGTCGTACTTAATGCCTTTGCCTTGGCAACCTCTCCGCAACACTTTCTATACTAGTTGATGAGACGCTGAATAAATGAAGTTTAATCGCCGGCAAACGAAAACCTGCGATTTCCCGTAAATCCTGGACTCGGCCTGTATAGTCAAAAGTATACAAAGAAAGTACCCAGGGAGTAAACTCATTTCCCAAACGATTTTTTAAATTATTATTTCACCACTAAAACGCATGAGACTTGTTTTCAAGAATGTTTTCATTTTTGATGAGACGCTGAATAAAAGCAGTTTAATCGCCGGCAAACGAAAACCTGCGATTTCCCTAAATCCCGGACTCGGCCCGTATAGTCAAAAGTATACAAAGAAAGTACCCAGGGAGTAAACTCATTTCCAGAACGATTTTTTAAATTATTTTTTCACCACTAAAACGCATAAGACTTGTAAATTTTAAAAATGTTTTCATTTTTGATGAGAGGTTTAATGAAAGCAGTTTAATCGCCGGCAAACGAAATCCCGCGTTTTCCTGTAAATCCGGGGCTTGGCCCGGATAGTCGAATGTATACAAAGAAAGTACCCTGTGAGTAAACTCATTTCCAGAACGATTTTTTAAATTATTTTTTCACCACTAAAACGCATAAGATTTGTAGTTTTTAAAAATGTTTTCATTTTTGATGAGACGCTTAATGAAAGAAGTTTAATCGCCGGCAAACGAAAACCCGCGATTTCCCGTAAATCCCGGACTCGGTCCGTATAGTTAAAAGTATACAAGGAAAATACCCAGTGAGTAAACTCATTTCACGAACGATTTTTTAAATTATTATTTCACCACTAAAACGCATGAGACTTGTAGTTTTCAAAAATGTTTTCATTTTTGATGAGACGCTGAATAAAAGCAGTTTAATCGCCGGCAAACGAAAACCTGCGATTTCCCGTAAATCCCGGGCTTGGCACGTATAGTCAAAAGTATACAAAGACAGTACCCAGGGAGTAAACTCATTTCCCGAACGATTTTTTATATTATTTTTTTACCACTAAACGCATGAGACTTGTAGTTTTCAAAAATATTTTCATATTTGATGGGACGCTGAATAAAAGAAGTTTAATCGCCGGCAAACGAAAATCCGCGATTTCCCGTAAATCCCGGACTCGGCCCGTATAGTCAAAAGTATACAAAGAAAGTACCCAGGGAGTAAACTCATTTCCCGAACGATTTTTTAAATTACTTTTTCACCACTAAAATGCATGAGACTTGTAGTTTTTAAAAATGTTTTCATTTTTGATGAGAGGTTTAATGAAAGCAGTTTAATCGCCGGCAAACGAAATCCCGCGTTTTCCTGTAAATCCGGGGCTTGGCCCGGATAGTCGAATGTATACAAAGAAAGTACCCTGTGAGTAAACTCATTTCCAGAACGATTTTTTAAATTATTTTTTCACCACTAAAACGCATAAGATTTGTAGTTTTTAAAAATGTTTTCATTTTTGATGAGACGCTGAATAAAAGCAGTTTAATCGCCGGCAAACGAAAACCTGCGATTTCCCTAAATCCCGGACTCGGCCCGTATAGTCAAAAGTATACAAAGAAAGTACCCAGGGAGTAAACTCATTTCCAGAACCATTTTTTAAATTATTTTTTCACCACTAAAACGCATAAGACTTGTAAATTTTAAAAATGTTTTCATTTTTGATGAGACGCTTAATGAAAGAAGTTTAATCGCCGGCAAACGAAAACCCGCGATTTCCCGTAAATCCCGGACTCGGTCCGTATAGTTAAAAGTATACAAGGAAAATACCCAGTGAGTAAACTCATTTCCCGAACGATTTTTTAAATTATTATTTCACCACTAAAACGCATGAGACTTGTAGTTTTCAAAAATGTTTTCATTTTTGATGAGACGCTGAATAAAAGCAGTTTAATCGCCGGCAAACGAAAACCTGCGATTTCCCGTAAATCCCGGGCTTGGCACGTATAGTCAAAAGTATACAAAGAAAGTACCCAGGGAGTAAACTCATTTCCCGAACGATTTTTTAAATTACTTTTTCACCACTAAAATGCATGAGACTTGTAGTTTTTAAAAATGTTTTCATTTTTGATGAGAGGTTTAATGAAAGCAGTTTAATCGCCGGCAAACGAAATCCCGCGTTTTCCTGTAAATCCGGGGCTTGGCCCGGATAGTCGAATGTATACAAAGAAAGTACCCTGTGAGTAAACTCATTTCCAGAACGATTTTTTAAATTATTTTTTCACCACTAAAACGCATAAGATTTGTAGTTTTTAAAAATGTTTTCATTTTTGATGAGACGCTGAATAAAAGCAGTTTAATCGCCGGCAAAAGAAAACCTGCGATTTCCCTAAATCCCGGACTCGGCCCGTATAGTCAAAAGTATACAAAGAAAGTACCCAGGGAGTAAACTCATTTCCAGAACCATTTTTTAAATTATTTTTTCACCACTAAAACGCATAAGACTTGTAAATTTTAAAAATGTTTTCATTTTTGATGAGACGCTTAATGAAAGAAGTTTAATCGCCGGCAAACGAAAACCCGCGATTTCCCGTAAATCCCGGACTCGGTCCGTATAGTTAAAAGTATACAAGGAAAATACCCAGTGAGTAAACTCATTTCCCGAACGATTTTTTAAATTATTATTTCACCACTAAAACGCATGAGACTTGTAGTTTTCAAAAATGTTTTCATTTTTGATGAGACGCTGAATAAAAGCAGTTTAATCGCCGGCAAACGAAAACCTGCGATTTCCCGTAAATCCCGGGCTTGGCACGTATAGTCAAAAGTATACAAAGACAGTACCCAGGGAGTAAACTCATTTCCCGAACGATTTTTTATATTATTTTTTTACCACTAAACGCATGAGACTTGTAGTTTTCAAAAATATTTTCATATTTGATGGGACGCTGAATAAAAGAAGTTTAATCGCCGGCAAACGAAAATCCGCGATTTCCCGTAAATCCCGGACTCGGCCCGTATAGTCAAAAGTATACAAAGAAAGTACCCAGGGAGTAAACTCATTTCCCGAACGATTTTTTAAATTACTTTTTCACCACTAAAATGCATGAGACTTGTAGTTTTTAAAAATGTTTTCATTTTTGATGAGACGCTGAATAAATGAAGTTTAATCGCCGGCAAACGAAAACCTGCGATTTCCCGTAAATCCTGGACTCGGCCCGTATAGTCAAAAGTATACAAAGAAAGTACCCAGGGAGTAAACTCATTTCCCAAACGATTTTTTAAATTATTATTTCACCACTAAAACGCATGAGACTTGTAGTTTTCAAGAATGTTTTCATTTTTGATGAGACGCTGAATAAAAGCAGTTTAATCGCCGGCAAACGAAAACCTGCGATTTCCCTAAATCCCGGACTCGGCCCGTATAGTCAAAAGTATACAAAGAAAGTACCCAGGGAGTAAACTCATTTCCAGAACGATTTTTTAAATTATTTTTTCACCACTAAAACGCATAAGACTTGTAAATTTTAAAAATGTTTTCATTTTTGATGAGAGGCTTAATGAAAGCAGTTTAATCGCCGGCAAACGAAATCCCGCGTTTTCCTGTAAATCCGGGGCTTGGCCCGGATAGTCGAATGTATACAAAGAAAGTACCCTGTGAGTAAACTCATTTCCAGAACGATTTTTTAAATTATTTTTTCACCACTAAAACGCATAAGATTTGTAGTTTTTAAAAATGTTTTCATTTTTGATGAGACGCTGAATAAAAGCAGTTTAATTGCCGGCAAACGAAAACCTGCGATTTCCCTAAATCCCGGACTCGGCCCGTATAGTCAAAAGTATACAAAGAAAGTACCCAGGGAGTAAACTCCTTTCCAGAACCATTTTTTAAATTATTTTTTCACCACTAAAACGCATAAGACTTGTAAATTTTAAAAATGTTTTCATTTTTGATGAGACGCTTAATGAAAGAAGTTTAATCGCCGGCAAACGAAAACCCGCGATTTCCCGTAAATCCCGGACTCGGTCCGTATAGTTAAAAGTATACAAGGAAAATACCCAGTGAGTAAACTCATTTCCCGAACGATTTTTTAAATTATTATTTCACCACTAAAACGCATGAGACTTGTAGTTTTCAAAAATGTTTTCATTTTTGATGAGACGCTGAATAAAAGCAGTTTAATCGCCGGCAAACGAAAACCTGCGATTTCCCGTAAATCCCGGGCTTGGCACGTATAGTCGAATGTATACAAAGAAAGTACCCTGTGAGTAAACTCATTTCCAGAACGATTTTTTAAATTATTTTTTCACCACTAAAACGCATAAGACTTGTAGTTTTTAAAAATGTTTTCATTTTTGATGAGACGCTGAATAAAAGAAGTTTAATCGCCGGCAAATGAAAACCCGCGATTTCCCGTAAATCCCGGCTTGGTCCGTATAGTCAAAAGTATACAAAGAAAGTACCCAGGGAGTAAACTCATTTCCCGAACGATTTTTTAAATTATTTTTTCACCACTAAAACGCATGAGACTTGTACTTTTCAAAAATGTTTTCATTTTTGATAAGACGCTGAATAAAAGAAGTTTAATCGCCGGCAAACAAAAACCCGCGTTTTTCCCTAAATCCCGGACTCGGCCCGTATAGTCAAAAGTATACAAAGAAAGTACCCAGGGAGTAAACTCATTTCCAGAACGATTTTTTAAATTATTTTTTCACCACTAAAACGCATAAGACTTGTAAATTTTAAAAATGTTTTCATTTTTGATGAGAGGCTTAATGAAAGCAGTTTAATCGCCGGCAAACGAAATCCCGCGTTTTCCTGTAAATCCGGGGCTTGGCCCGGATAGTCGAATGTATACAAAGAAAGTACCCTGTGAGTAAACTCATTTCCAGAACGATTTTTTAAATTATTTTTTCACCACTAAAACGCATAAGATTTGTAGTTTTTAAAAATGTTTTCATTTTTGATGAGACGCTGAATAAAAGCAGTTTAATTGCCGGCAAACGAAAACCTGCGATTTCCCTAAATCCCGGACTCGGCCCGTATAGTCAAAAGTATACAAAGAAAGTACCCAGGGAGTAAACTCCTTTCCAGAACCATTTTTTAAATTATTTTTTCACCACTAAAACGCATAAGACTTGTAAATTTTAAAAATGTTTTCATTTTTGATGAGACGCTTAATGAAAGAAGTTTAATCGCCGGCAAACGAAAACCCGCGATTTCCCGTAAATCCCGGACTCGGTCCGTATAGTTAAAAGTATACAAGGAAAATACCCAGTGAGTAAACTCATTTCCCGAACGATTTTTTAAATTATTATTTCACCACTAAAACGCATGAGACTTGTAGTTTTCAAAAATGTTTTCATTTTTGATGAGACGCTGAATAAAAGCAGTTTAATCGCCGGCAAACGAAAACCTGCGATTTCCCGTAAATCCCGGGCTTGGCACGTATAGTCGAATGTATACAAAGAAAGTACCCTGTGAGTAAACTCATTTCCAGAACGATTTTTTAAATTATTTTTTCACCACTAAAACGCATAAGACTTGTAGTTTTTAAAAATGTTTTCATTTTTGATGAGACGCTGAATAAAAGAAGTTTAATCGCCGGCAAATGAAAACCCGCGATTTCCCGTAAATCCCGGCTTGGTCCGTATAGTCAAAAGTATACAAAGAAAGTACCCAGGGAGTAAACTCATTTCCCGAACGATTTTTTAAATTATTTTTTCACCACTAAAACGCATGAGACTTGTACTTTTCAAAAATGTTTTCATTTTTGATAAGACGCTGAATAAAAGAAGTTTAATCGCCGGCAAACAAAAACCCGCGTTTTTCCGTAAATCCCGGGCTTGGCCCGAATAGTCAAAAGTATACAAAAAAAAGTACCCAGGGAGTAAACTCATTTCCCGAACGATTTTTTGTATTATTTTTTCACCACTAAAACGCATGAGACTTGTAGTTTTTAAAAATGTTTTCATTTTTGATGAGACGCTGAATAAAAGCAGTTTAATCGCCGGCAAACGAAAACCTGCGATTTCCCTAAATCCCGGACTCGGCCCGTATAGTCAAAAGTATACAAAGAAAGTACCCAGGGAGTAAACTCATTTCCAGAACGATTCTTTAAATTATTTTTTCACCACTAAAACGCATGAGACTTGTAGTTTTTAAAAATGTTTTCATTTTTGATGAGACGCTGAATAAATGAAGTTTAATCGCCGGCAAACGAAAACCTGCGATTTCCCGTAAATCCCGGCTTGGTCCGTATAGTCAAAAGTATACAAAGAAAGTACCCAGGGAGTAAACTCATTTCCCGAACGATTTTTTAAATTATTTTTTCACCACTAAAACGCATGAGACTTGTACTTTTCAAAAATGTTTTCATTTTTGATAAGACGCTGAATAAAAGAAGTTTAATCGCCGGCAAACGAAAACCCGCGTTTTTCCGTAAATCCCGGGCTTGGCCCGAATAGTCAAAAGTATACAAAAAAAAGTACCCAGGAGTAAACTCATTTCCCGAACGATTTTTTGTATTATTTTTTCACCACTAAAACGCATGAGACTTGTAGTTTTTAAAAATGTTTTCATTTTTGATGAGACGCTGAATAAAAGCAGTTTAATCGCCGGCAAACGAAAACCTGCGATTTCCCTAAATCCCGGACACGGCCCGTATAGTCAAAAGTATACAAAGAAAGTACCCAGGGAGTAAACTCATTTCCAGAACGATTCTTTAAATTATTTTTTCACCACTAAAACGCATGAGACTTGTAGTTTTTAAAAATGTTTTCATTTTTGATGAGACGCTGAATAAATGAAGTTTAATCGCCGGCAAACGAAAACCTGCGATTTCCCGTAAATTCCGGGCTTGGCCCGTATAGTCAAAAGTATACAAAGAAAGTACCCAGGGAGTAAACTCATTTCCCGAACGATTTTTTAAATTATTTTTTCACCACTAAAACGCATGAGACTTGTAGTTTTCAAAAATGTTTTCATTTTTGATGAGACGCTGAATAAAAGAAGTTTAATCGCCGGCAAACGAAAACCCGCGTTTTTCCGTAAATCCCGGGCTTGGCCCGTATAGTCAAAAGTATACAAAAAAAAAGTACCCAGGGAGTAAACTCATTTCCCGAACGATTTTTTAAATTATTTTTTCACCACTAAAACGCATGAGACTTGTAGTTTTTAAAAATGTTTTCATTTTTGATGAGACGCTGAATAAATGAAGTTTAATCGCCGGCAAACGAAAACCTGCGATTTCCCGTAAATCCTGGACTCGGCCCGTATAGTCAAAAGTATACAAAGAAACTACCCAGGGTGTAAACTCATTTCCCGAACGATTTTTTTAATTATTTTTTCACCACTAAAACGCATGAGACTTGCAGTTTTCAAAAATGTTTTCATTTTTGATGAGACGCTGAATAAAAGAAGTTTAATCGCCGGCAAACGAAAAACCGCGTTTCGCCGTAAATCCCGGGCTTGGCCCGTATAGTCAAAAGTATACAAAAAAAAGTACCCAGGGAGTAAACTCATTTCCCGAACGATTTTTTATATTATTTTTTCACCACTAAAACGCATGAGACTTGTAGTTTTCAAAAATGTTTTCATTTTTGATGAGACGCTGAATAAAAGCAGTTTAATCGCCGGCAAACGAAAACCTGCGATTTCCCTAAATCCCGGACTCGGCCCGTATAGTCAAAAGTATACAAAGAAAGTACCCAGGGAGTAAACTCATTTCCAGAACGATTTTTTAAATTATTTTTTCACCACTAAAACGCATAAGACTTGAAGTTTTTAAAAATGTTTTCATTTTTGATGAGACGCTGAATAAAAGAAGTTTAATCGCCGGCAAACAAAAACCCGCGATTTCCCGTAAATCCCGGGCTTGGCCCGTATAGTCAAAAGTATACAAAGAAAGTACCCAGGGAGTAAACTCATTTCCCAAACGATTTTTTGTATTATTTTTTCACCACTAAAACGCATGAGACTTGCAGTTTTCAAAAATGTTTTCATTTTTGATGAGACGCTGAATAAAAGCAGTTTAATCGCCGGCAAACGAAAACCTGCGATTTCCCTAAATCCCGGACTCGGCCCGTATAGTCAAAAGTATACAAAGAAAGTACCCAGGGAGTAAACTCATTTCCAGAACGATTCTTTAAATTATTTTTTCACCACTAAAACGCATGAGACTTGTAGTTTTTAAAAATGTTTTCATTTTTGATGAGACGCTGAATAAATGAAGTTTAATCGCCGGCAAACGAAAACCTGCGATTTCCCGTAAATCCCGGGCTTGGCCCGTATAGTCAAAAGTATACAAAGAAAGTACCCAGGGAGTAAACTCATTTCCCGAACGATTTTTTAAATCATTTTTTCACCACTAAAACGCATGAGACTTGTAGTTTTCAAAAATGTTTTCATTTTTGATGAGACGCTGAATAAAAGAAGTTTAATCGCCGGCAAACGAAAACCCGCGTTTTTCCGTAAATCCCGGGCTTGGCCCGTATAGTCAAAAGTATACAAAAAAAAAGTACCCAGGGAGTAAACTCATTTCCCGAACGATTTTTTAAATTATTTTTTCACCACTAAAACGCATGAGACTTGTAGTTTTTAAAAATGTTTTCATTTTTGATGAGACGCTGAATAAATGAAGTTTAATCGCCGGCAAACGAAAACCTGCGATTTCCCGTAAATCCTGGGCTCGGCCTGTATAGTCAAAAGTATACAAAGAAACTACCCAGGGAGTAAACTCATTTCCCGAACGATTTTTTTAATTATTTTTTCACCACTAAAACGCATGAGACTTGCAGTTTTCAAAAATGTTTTCATTTTTGATGAGACGCTGAATAAAAGAAGTTTAATCGCCGGCAAACGAAAACCCGCGTTTTTCCGTAAATCCCGGGCTTGGCCCGTATAGTCAAAAGTATACAAAGAAAGTACCCAGGGAGTAAACTCATTTCCCGAACAATTTTTTAAATTATTTTTTCACCACTAAAACGCATGAGACTTGTAGTTTTCAAAAATGTTTTCATTTTTGATGAGACGCTGAATAAAAGAAGTTTAATCGCCGGCAAACGAAAACCCGCGTTTTTCCGTAAATCCCGGGCTTGGCCCGTATAGTCAAAAGTATACAAAAAAAAAGTACCCAGGGAGTAAACTCATTTCCCGAACGATTTTTTAAATTATTTTTTCACCACTAAAACGCATGAGACTTGTAGTTTTTAAAAATGTTTTCATTTTTGATGAGACGCTGAATAAATGAAGTTTAATCGCCGGCAAACGAAAACCTGCGATTTCCCGTAAATCCTGGACTCGGCCCGTATAGTCAAAAGTATACAAAGAAACTACCCAGGGAGTAAACTCATTTCCCGAACGATTTTTTTAATTATTTTTTCACCACTAAAACGCATGAGACTTGCAGTTTTCAAAAATGTTTTCATTTTTGATGAGACGCTGAATAAAAGCAGTTTAATCGCCGGCAAACGAAAACCTGCGATTTCCCGTAAATCCCGGGCTTGGCACGTATAGTCGAATGTATACAAAGATAGTACCCTGTGAGTAAACTCATTTCCAGAACGATTTTTTAAATTATTTTTTCACCACTAGAACGCATAAGGATTGTAGTTTTTGAAAATGTTTTCATTTTTGATGAGACGCTGAATAAAAAAAGTTTCATCGCCGGCAAACGAAAACCCGCGATTTCCCGTAAATCCCGGCTTCGTCCGTATAGTCAAAAGTATACAAAGAAAGTACCCAGGGAGTAAACTCATTTCCCGAACGATTTTTTAAATTATTTTTTCACCACTAAAACGCATGAGACTTGTACTTTTCAAAAATGTTTTCATTTTTGATAAGACGCTGAATAAAAGAAGTTTAATCGCCGGCAAACGAAAACCCGCGTTTTTCCGTAAATCCCGGGCTTGGCCCGAATAGTCAAAAGTATACAAAAAAAGTACCCAGGGAGTAAACTCATTTCCCGAACGATTTTTTGTATTATTTTTTCACCACTAAAACGCATGAGACTTGTAGTTTTCAAAAATGTTTTCATTTTTGATGAGACGCTGAATAAAAGCAGTTTAATCGCCGGCAAACGAAAACCTGCGATTTCCCTAAATCCCGAACTCGGCCCGTATAGTCAAAAGTATACAAAGAAAGTACCCAGGGAGTAAACTCATTTCCAGAACGATTCTTTAAATTATTTTTTCACCACTAAAACGCATGAGACTTGTAGTTTTTAAAAATGTTTTCATTTTTGATGAGACGCTGAATAAATGAAGTTTAATCGCCGGCAAACGAAAACCTGCGATTTCCCGTAAATCCCGGGCTTGGCCCGTATAGTCAAAAGTATACAAAGAAAGTACCCAGGGAGTAAACTCATTTCCCGAACGATTTTTTAAATTATTTTTTCACCACTAAAACGCATGAGACTTGTAGTTTTCAAAAATGTTTTCATTTTTGATGAGACGCTGAATAAAAGAAGTTTAATCGCCGGCAAACGAAAACCCGCGTTTTTCCGTAAATCCCGGGCTTGGCTCGTATAGTCAAAAGTATACAAAAAAAAAGTACCCAGGGAGTAAACTCATTTCCCGAACGATTTTTTAAATTATTTTTTCACCACTAAAACGCATGAGACTTGTAGTTTTAAAAAATGTTTTCATTTTTGATGAGACGCTGAATAAATGAAGTTTAATCGCCGGCAAACGAAAACCTGCGATTTCCCGTAAATCCTGGACTCGGCCCGTATAGTCACAAGTATACAAAGAAACTGCCCAGGGAGTAAACTCATTTCCCGAACGATTTTTTTAATTATTTTTCACCACTAAAACGCATGAGACTTGCAGTTTTCAAAAATGTTTTCATTTTTGATGAGACGCTGAATAAAAGAAGTTTAATCGCCGGCAAACGAAAACCCGCGTTTTTCCGTAAATCCCGGGCTTGGCCCGTATAGTCAAAAGTATACAAAAAAAAAGTACCCAGGGAGTAAACTCATTTTCCGAACGATTTTTTAAATTATTTTTTCACCACTAAAACGCATGAGACTTGTAGTTTTTAAAAATGTTTTCATTTTTGATGAGACGCTGAATAAATGAAGTTTAATCGCCGGCAAACGAAAACCTGCGATTTCCCGTAAATCCTGGACTCGGCCCGTATAGTCAAAAGTATACAAAGAAACTACCCAGGGAGTAAACTCATTTCCCGAACGATTTTTTTAATTATTTTTTCACCACTAAAACGCATGAGACTTGCAGTTTTCAAAAATGTTTTCATTTTTGATGAGACGCTGAATAAAAGCAGTTTAATCGCCGGCAAACGAAAACCTGCGATTTCCCGTAAATCCCGGGCTTGGCACGTATAGTCGAATGTATACAAAGAAAGTACCCTGTGAGTAAACTCATTTCCAGTACGATTTTTTAAATTATTTTTTCACCACTAGAACGCATAAGACTTGTAGTTTTTGAAAATGTTTTCATTTTTGATGAGACGCTGAATAAAAGAAGTTTAATCGCCGGCAAACGAAAACCCGCGATTTCCCGTAAATCCCGGCTTGGTCCGTATAGTCAAAAGTATACAAAGAAAGTACCCAAGGAGTAAACTCATTTCCCGAACGATTTTTTAAATTATTTTTTCACCACTAAAACGCCAGAGACTTGTAGTTTTCAAAAACGTTTTCATTTTTGATGAGACGCTGAATAAAAGCAGTTTAATTGCCGGCAAACGAAAACCCGCGATTTCCCGTAAATCCCGGGCTTGGCACGTATAGTCGAATGTATACAAAGAAAGTACCCTGTGAGTAAACTAATTTCCAGAACGATTTTTTAAATTATTTTTTCACCACTAAAACGCATAAGATTTGTAGTTTTTAAAAATGTTTTCATTTTTGATGAGACGCTGAATAAAAAAATTTTCATCGCCGGCAAACGAAAACCCGCGATTTCCCGTAAATCCCGGCTTGGTCCGTATAGTCAAAAGTATACAAAGAAAGTACCCAGGGAGTAAACTCATTTCCCGAACGATTTTTTAAATTATTTTTTCACCACTAAAACGCATGAGACTTGTACTTTTCAAAAATGTTTTCATTTTTGATAAGACGCTGAATAAAAGAAGTTTAATCGCCGGCAAACGAAAACCCGCGTTTTTCCGTAAATCCCGGGCTTGGCCCGAATAGTCAAAAGTATACAAAAAAAGTACCCAGGGAGTAAACTCATTTCCCGAACGATTTTTTGTATTATTTTTTCACCACTAAAACGCATGAGACTTGTAGTTTTCAAAAATGTTTTCATTTTTGATGAGACGCTGAATAAAAGCAGTTTAATCGCCGGCAAACGAAAACCTGCGATTTCCCTAAATCCCGGACTCGGCCCGTATAGTCAAAAGTATACAAAGAAAGTACCCAGGGAGTAAACTCATTTCCAGAACGATTTTTTAAATTATTTTTTCACCACTAAAACGCATGAGACTTGTAGTTTTTAAAAATGTTTTCATTTTTGATGAGACGCTGAATAAATGAAGTTTAATCGCCGGCAAACGAAAACCTGCGATTTCCCGTAAATCCTGGACTCGGCCCGTATAGTCAAAAGTATACAAAGAAACTACCCAGGGAGTAAACTCATTTCCCGAACGATTTTTTTAATTATTTTTTCACCACTAAAACGCATGAGACTTGCAGTTTTCAAAAATGTTTTCATTTTTGATGAGACGCTGAATAAAAGCAGTTTAATCGCCGACAAACGAAAACCCGCGATTTCCCGTAAATCCCGGGCTTGGCACGTATAGTCGAATGTATACAAAGAAAGTACCCTGTGAGTAAACTAATTTCCAGAACGATTTTTTAAATTATTTTTTCACCACTAAAACGCATGAGACTTGTACTTTTCAAAAATGTTTTCATTTTTGATAAGACGCTGAATAAAAGAAGTTTAATCGCCGGCAAACGAAAACCCGCGTTTTTCCGTAAATCCCGGGCTTGGCCCGAATAGTCAAAAGTATACAAAAAAAAGTACCCAGGGAGTAAACTCATTTCCCGAACGATTTTTTGTATTATTTTTTCACCACTAAAACGCATGAGACTTGTAGTTTTCAAAAATGTTTTCATTTTTGATGAGACGCTGAATAAAAGCAGTTTAATCGCCGGCAAACGAAAACCTGCGATTTCCCTAAATCCCGGACTCGGCCCGTATAGTCAAAAGTATACAAAGAAAGTACCCAGGGAGTAAACTCATTTCCAGAACGATTTTTTAAATTATTTTTTCACTACTAAAACGCATAAAACTTGGAGTTTTTAAAAATGTTTTCATTTTTGATGAGACGCTGAATAAAAGCAGTTTAATCGCCGGCAAACGAAAACCCGCGATTTCCCGTAAATCCCGGGCTTGGCACGTATAGTCGAATGTATACAAAAAAAGTACCCTGTGAGTAATCTAATTTCCAGAACGATTTTTTAAATTATTTTTTCACCACTAAAACGCATAAGATTTGTAGTTTTTAAAAATGTTTTCATTTTTGATGAGACGCTGAATAAAAGAAGTTTAATCGCCGGCAAACGAAAACCCGCAATTTCCCGTAAATCCCGGCTTGGTCCGTATAGTCAAAAGTATACAAGGAAAGTACCCAGGGAGTAAACTCATTTCCCGAACGATTTTTTAAATTATTTTTTCACCACTAAAACGCATGAGACTTGTAGTTTTCAAAAATGTTTTCATTTTTGATGAGACGCTGAATAAAAGAAGTTTAATCGCCGGCAAACGAAAACCCGCGTTTTTCCGTAAATCCCGGGCTTGGCCCGTATAGTCAAAAGTATACAAAAAAAAGTACCCAGGGAGTAAACTCATTTCCCGAACGATTTTTTAAATTATTTTTTCACCACTATAACGCATGAGACTTGTAGTTTTCAAAATTGTTTTCATTTTTGATGAGACGCTGAATAAAAGCAGTTTAATCGCCGGCAAACGAAAACCTGCGATTTCCCTAAATCCCGGGCTTGGCACGTATAGTCGAATGTATACAAAGAAAGTACCCTGTGAGTAAACTAATTTCCAGAACGATTTTTTAAATTATTTTTTCACCACTAAAACGCATGAGACTTGTACTTTTCAAAAATGTTTTCATTTTTGATAAGACGCTGAATAAAAGAAGTTTAATCGCCGGCAAACGAAAACCCGCGTTTTTCCGTAAATCCCGGGCTTGGCCCGAATAGTCAAAAGTATACAAAAAAAAGTACCCAGGGAGTAAACTCATTTCCCGAACGATTTTTTGTATTATTTTTTCACCACTATAACGCATGAGACTTGTAGTTTTCAAAATTGTTTTCATTTTTGATGAGACGCTGAATAAAAGCAGTTTAATCGCCGGCAAACGAAAACCTGCGATTTCCCTAAATCCCGGACTCGGCCCGTATAGTCAAAAGTATACAAAGAAAGTACCCAGGAAGTAAACTCATTTCTAGAACGATTTTTTAAATTATTTTTTCACCACTAAAACGCATAAGATTTGTAGTTTTTAAAAATGTTTTCATTTTTGATGAGACGCTGAATAAAAGAAGTTTAATCGCCGGCAAACGAAAACCCGCAATTTCCCGTAAATCCCGGCTTGGTCCGTATAGTCAAAAGTATACAAGGAAAGTACCCAGGGAGTAAACTCATTTCCCGAACGATTTTTTAAATTATTTTTTCACCACTAAAACGCATGAGACTTGTAGTTTTCAAAAATGTTTTCATTTTTGATGAGACGCTGAATAAAAGAAGTTTAATCGCCGGCAAACGAAAACCCGCGTTTTTCCGTAAATCCCGGGCTTGGCCCGTATAGTCAAAAGTATACAAAAAAAAGTACCCAGGGAGTAAACTCATTTCCCGAACGATTTTTTAAATTATTTTTTCACCACTATAACGCATGAGACTTGTAGTTTTCAAAATTGTTTTCATTTTTGATGAGACGCTGAATAAAAGCAGTTTAATCGCCGGCAAACGAAAACCTGCGATTTCCCTAAATCCCGGACTCGGCCCGTATAGTCAAAAGTATACAAAGAAAGTACCCAGGAAGTAAACTCATTTCTAGAACGATTTTTTAAATTATTTTTTCACCACTAAAACGCATAAGACTTGAAGTTTTTAAAAATGTTTTCATTTTTGATGAGACGCTGAATAAAAGAAGTTTAATCGCCGGCAAACAAAAACCCGCGATTTCCCGTAAATCCTGGACTCGGCCCGTATAGTCAAAAGTATACAAAGAAACTACCCAGGGAGTAAACTCATTTCCCGAACGATTTTTTTAATTATTTTTTCACCACTAAAACGCATGAGACTTGTAGTTTTCAAAAATGTTTTCATTTTTGATGAGACGCTGAATAAAAGAAGTTTAATCGCCGGCAAACGAAAACCCGCGTTTTTCCGTAAATCCCGGGCTTGGCCCGTATAGTCAAAAGTATACAAAAAAAAAGTACCCAGGGAGTAAACTCATTTCCCGAACGATTTTTTAAATTATTTTTTCACCACTATAACGCATGAGACTTGTAGTTTTCAAAATTGTTTTCATTTTTGATGAGACGCTGAATAAAAGCAGTTTAATCGCCGGCAAACGAAAACCTGCGATTTCCCTAAATCCCGGACTCGGCCCGTATAGTCAAAAGTATACAAAGAAAGTACCCAGGAAGTAAACTCATTTCTAGAACGATTTTTTAAATTATTTTTTCACCACTAAAACGCATAAGACTTGAAGTTTTTAAAAATGTTTTCATTTTTGATGAGACGCTGAATAAAAGAAGTTTAATCGCCGGCAAACAAAAACCCGCGATTTCCCGTAAATCCTGGACTCGGCCCGTATAGTCAAAAGTATACAAAGAAACTACCCAGGGAGTAAACTCATTTCCCGAACGATTTTTTTAATTATTTTTTCACCACTAAAACGCATGAGACTTGCAGTTTTCAAAAATGTTTTCATTTTTGATTAGACGCTGAATAAAAGCAGTTTAATCGCCGGCAAACGAAAACCCGCGATTTCCCGTAAATCCCGGGCTTGGCACGTATAGTCGAATGTATACAAAGAAAGTACCCTGTGAGTAAACTAATTTCCAGAACGATTTTTTAAATTATTTTTTCACCACTAAAACGCATGAGACTTGTACTTTTCAAAAATGTTTTCATTTTTGATAAGACGCTGAATAAAAGAAGTTTAATCGCCGGCAAACGAAAACCCGCGTTTTTCCGTAAATCCTGGGCTTGGCCCGAATAGTCAAAAGTATACAAAAAAAAGTACCCAGGGAGTAAACTCATTTCCCGAACGATTTTTTGTATTATTTTTTCACCACTGAAACGCATGAGACTTGTAGTTTTCAAAAATGTTTTCATTTTTGATGAGACGCTGAATAAAAGCAGTTTAATCGCCGGCAAACGAAAACCTGCGATTTCCCTAAATCCCGGACTCGGCCCGTATAGTCAAAAGTATACAAAGAAAGTACCCAGGGAGTAAACTCATTTCCAGAACGATTTTTTAAATTATTTTTTCACTACTAAAACGCATAAAACTTGAAGTTTTTAAAAATGTTTTCATTTTTGATGAGACGCTGAATAAAAGCAGTTTAATCGCCGGCAAACGAAAACCCGCGATTTCCCGTAAATCCCGGGCTTGGCACGTATAGTCGAATGTATACAAAAAAAGTACCCTGTGAGTAATCTAATTTCCAGAACGATTTTTTAAATTATTTTTTCACCACTAAAACGCATAAGATTTGTAGTTTTTAAAAATGTTTTCATTTTTGATGAGACGCTGAATAAAAGAAGTTTAATCGCCGGCAAACGAAAACCCGCAATTTCCCGTAAATCCCGGCTTGGTCCGTATAGTCAAAAGTATACAAAGAAAGTACCCAGGGAGTAAACTCATTTCCCGAACGATTTTTTAAATTATTTTTTCACCACTAAAACGCATGAGTCTTGTAGTTTTCAAAAATGTTTTCATTTTTGATGAGACGCTGAATAAAAGAAGTTTAATCGCCGGCAAACGAAAACCCGCGTTTTTCCGTAAATCCCGGGCTTGGCCCGTATAGTCAAAAGTATACAAAAAAAAGAACCCAGGGAGTAAACTCATTTCCCGAACGATTTTTTAAATTATTTTTTCACCACTATAACGCATGAGACTTGTAGTTTTCAAAATTGTTTTCATTTTTGATGAGACGCTGAATAAAAGCAGTTTAATCGCCGGCAAACGAAAACCTGCGATTTCCCTAAATCCCGGACTCGGCCCGTATAGTCAAAAGTATACAAAGAAAGTACCCAGGGAGTAAACTCATTTCCAGAACGATTTTTTAAATTATTTTTTCACCACTAAAACGCATGAGACTTGTAGTTTTTAAAAATGTTTTCATTTTTGATGAGACGCTGAATAAAAGAAGTTTAATCGCCGGCAAACAAAAACCCGCGATTTCCCGTAAATCCCGGGCTTGGCCCGTATAGTCAAAAGTATACAAAGACAGTACCCAGGGAGTAAACTCATTTCCTGAACGATTTTTTATATTATTTTTTTACCACTAAACGCATGAGACTTGTAGTTTTCAAAAATATTTTCATATTTGATGGGACGCTGAATAAAAGAAGTTTAATCGCCGGCAAACGAAAATCCGCGATTTCCCGTAAATCCCGGACTCGGCCCGTATAGTCAAAAGTATACAAAGAAAGTACCCAGGGGGTAAACTCATTTCCCGAACGATTTTTTAAATTACTTTTTCACCACTAAAACGCATGAGACTTGTAGTTTTCAAGAATGTTTTCATTTTTGATGAGACGCTGAATAAAAGCAGTTTAATCGCCGGCAAACGAAAACCCGCGATTTCCCGTAAATCCCGGGCTTGGCACGTATAGTCGAATGTATACAAAAAAAGTATCCTGTGAGTAATCTAATTTCCAGAACGATTTTTTAAATTATTTTTTAACCACTAAAACGCATAAGATTTGTAGTTTTTAAAAATGTTTTCATTTTTGATGAGACGCTGAATAAAAGAAGTTTAATCGCCGGCAAACGAAAACCCGCGATTTCCCGTAAATCCCGGCTTGGTCCGTATAGTCAAAAGTATACAAAGAAACTACCCAGGGAGTAAACTCATTTCCCGAACGATTTTTTTAATTATTTTTTCACCACTAAAACGCATGAGACTTGCAGTTTTCAAAAATGTTTTCATTTTTGATGAGACGCTGAATAAAAGCAGTTTAATCGCCGGCAAACGAAAACCCGCGATTTCCCGTAAATCCCGGGCTTGGCACGTATAGTCGAATGTATACAAAGAAAGTACCCTGTGAGTAAACTAATTTCCAGAACGATTTTTTAAATTATTTTTTCGCCACTAAAACGCATGAGACTTGTACTTTTCAAAAATGTTTTCATTTTTGATAAGACGCTGAATAAAAGAAGTTTAATCGCCGGCAAACGAAAACCTGCGTTTTTCCGTAAATCCCGGGCTTGGCCCGAATAGTCAAAAGTATACAAAAAAAAGTACCCAGGGAGTAAACTCATTTCCCGAACGATTTTTTGTATTATTTTTTCACCACTAAAACGCATGAGACTTGTAGTTTTCAAAAATGTTTTCATTTTTGATGAGACGCTGAATAAAAGCAGTTTAATCGCCGGCAAACGAAAACCTGCGATTTCCCTAAATCCCGGACTCGGCCCGTATAGTCAAAAGTATACAAAGAAAGTACCCAGGGAGTAAACTCATTTCCAGAACGATTTTTTAAATTATTTTTTCACCACTAAAACGCATAAGACTTGAAGTTTTTAAAAATGTTTTCATTTTTGATGAGACGCTGAATAAAAGCAGTTTAATCGCCGGCAAACGAAAACCCGCGATTTCCCGTAAATCCCGGGCTTGGCACGTATAGTCGAATGTATACAAAAAAAGTACCCTGTGAGTAATCTAATTTCCAGAACGATTTTTTAAATTATTTTTTCACCACTAAAACGCATAAGATTTGTAGTTTTTAAAAATGTTTTCATTTTTGATGAGACGCTGAATAAAAGAAGTTTAATCGCCGGCAAACGAAAACCCGCAATTTCCCGTAAATTCCGGCTTGGTCCGTATAGTCAAAAGTATACAAAGAAAGTACCCAGGGAGTAAACTCATTTCCCGAACGATTTTTTTAAATTACTTTTTCACCACTAAAACGCATGAGACTTGTAGTTTTCAAGAATGTTTTCATTTTTGATGAGACGCTGAATAAAAGCAGTTTAATCGCCGGCAAACGAAAACCCGCGATTTCCCGTAAATCCCGGGCTTGGCACGTATAGTCGAATGTATACAAAGAAAGTACCCTGTGAGTAAACTAATTTCCAGAACGATTTTTTAAATTATTTTTTCACCACTAAAACGCATGAGACTTGTACTTTTCAAAAATGTTTTCATTTTTGATAAGACGCTGAATAAAAGAAGTTTAATCGCCGGCAAACGAAAACCCGCGTTTTTCCGTAAATCCCGGGCTTGGCCCGAATAGTCAAAAGTATACAAAAAAAAGTACCCAGGGAGTAAACTCATTTCCCGAACGATTTTTTGTATTATTTTTTCACCACTAAAACGCATGAGACTTGTAGTTTTCAAAAATGTTTTCATTTTTGATGAGACGCTGAATAAAAGCAGTTTAATCGCCGGCAAACGAAAACCTGCGATTTCCCTAAATCCCGGACTCGGCCCGTATAGTCAAAAGTATACAAAGAAAGTACCCAGGGAGTAAACTCATTTCCAGAACGATTTTTTAAATTATTTTTTCACCACTAAAACGCATAAGACTTGAAGTTTTTAAAAATGTTTTCATTTTTGATGAGACGCTGAATAAAAGCAGTTTAATCGCCGGCAAACGAAAACCCGCGATTTCCCGTAAATCCCGGGCTTGGCACGTATAGTCGAATGTATACAAAAAAAGTACCCTGTGAGTAATCTAATTTCCAGAACGATTTTTTAAATTATTTTTTCACCACTAAAACGCATAAGATTTGTAGTTTTTAAAAATGTTTTCATTTTTGATGAGACGCTGAATAAAAGAAGTTTAATCGCCGGCAAACGAAAACCCGCAATTTCCCGTAAATTCCGGCTTGGTCCGTATAGTCAAAAGTATACAAAGAAAGTACCCAGGGAGTAAACTCATTTCCCGAACGATTTTTTAAATTATTTTTTCACCACTAAAACGCATGAGACTTGTAGTTTTCAAAAATGTTTTCATTTTTGATGAGACGCTGAATAAAAGAAGTTTAATCGCCGGCAAACTAAAACCCGCGTTTTTCCGTAAATCCCGGGCTTGGCCCGTATAGTCAAAAGTATACAAAAAAAAAGTACCCAGGGAGTAAACTCATTTCCCGAACGATTTTTCAAATTATTTTTTCACCACTATAACGCATGAGACTTGTAGTTTTCAAAAATGTTTTCATTTTTGATGAGACGCTGAATAAAAGAAGTTTAATCGCCGGCAAACGAAAACCCGCGATTTCCCGTAAATCCCGGCTTGGTCCGTATAGTCAAAAGTATACAAAGAAAGTACCCAAGGAGTAAACTCATTTCCCGAACGATTTTTTAAATTATTTTTTCACCACTAAAACGCCAGAGACTTGTAGTTTTCAAAAATGTTTTCATTTTTGATGAGACGCTGAATAAAAGCAGTTTAATCGCCGGCAAACGAAAACCCGCGATTTCCCGTAAATCCCGGGCTTGGCACGTATAGTCGAATGTATACAAAGAAAGTACCCTGTGAGTAAACTAACTTCCAGAACGATTTTTTAAATTATTTTTTCACCACTAAAACGCATAAGATTTGTAGTTTTTAAAAATGTTTTCATTTTTGATGAGACCCTGAATAAAAAAAGTTTCATCGCCGGCAAACGAAAACCCGCGATTTCCCGTAAATCCCGGCTTGGTCCGTATAGTCAAAAGTATACAAAGAAAGTACCCAGGGAGTAAACTCATTTCCCGAACGATTTTTTAAATTATTTTTTCACCACTAAAACGCATGAGACTTGTACTTTTCAAAAATGTTTTCATTTTTGATAAGACGCTGAATAAAAGAAGTTTAATCGCCGGCAAACGAAAACCCGCGTTTTTCCGTAAATCCCGGGCTTGGCCCGAATAGTCAAAAGTATACAAAAAAAAGTACCCAGGGAGTAAACTCATTTCCCGAACGATTTTTTGTATTATTTTTTCACCACTAAAACGCATGAGACTTGCAGTTTTCAAAAATGTTTTCATTTTTGATGAGACGCTGAATAAAAGCAGTTTAATCGCCGGCAAACAAAAACCTGCGATTTCCCGTAAATCCCGGGCTTGGCACGTATAGTCGAATGTATACAAAGAAAGTACCCTGTGAGTAAACTCATTTCCAGAACGATTTTTCAAATTATTTTTTCACCACTAGAACGCAAAAGACTTGTAGTTTTTGAAAATGTTTTCATTTTTGATGAGACGCTGAATAAAAGAAGTTTAATCGCCGGCAAACGAAAACCCGCGATTTCCCGTAAATCCCGGCTTGGTCCGTATAGTCAAAAGTATACAAAGAAAGTACCCAAGGAGTAAACTCATTTCCCGAACGATTTTTTAAATTATTTTTTCACCACTAAAACGCCAGAGACTTGTAGTTTTCAAAAACGTTTTCATTTTTGATGAGACGCTGAATAAAAGCAGTTTAATTGCCGGCAAACGAAAACCCGCGATTTCCCGTAAATCCCGGGCTTGGCACGTATAGTCGAATGTATACAAAGAAAGTACCCTGTGAGTAAACTAATTTCCAGAACGATTTTTTAAATTATTTTTTCACCACTAAAACGCATAAGATTTGTAGTTTTTAAAAATGTTTTCATTTTTGATGAGACGCTGAATAAAAAAAGTTTCATCGCCGGCAAACGAAAACCCGCGATTTCCCGTAAATCCCGGCTTGGTCCGTATAGTCAAAAGTATACAAAGAAAGTACCCAGGGAGTAAACTCATTTCCCGAACGATTTTTTAAATTATTTTTTCACCACTAAAACGCATGAGACTTGTACTTTTCAAAAATGTTTTCATTTTTGATAAGACGCTGAATAAAAGAAGTTTAATCGCCGGCAAACGAAAACCCGCGTTTTTCCGTAAATCCCGGGCTTGGCCCGAATAGTCAAAAGTATACAAAAAAAAGTACCCAGGGAGTAAACTCATTACCCGAACGATTTTTTGTATTATTTTTTCACCACTAAAACGCATGAGACTTGTAGTTTTCAAAAATGTTTTCATTTTTGATGAGACGCTGAATAAAAGCAGTTTAATCGCCGGCAAACAAAAACGTGCGATTTCCCTAAATCCCGGACTCGGCCCGTATAGTCAAAAGTATACAAAGAAAGTACCCAGGGAGTAAACTCATTTCCAGAACGATTCTTTAAATTATTTTTTCACCACTAAAACGCATGAGACTTGTAGTTTTTAAAAATGTTTTCATTTTTGATGAGACGCTGAATAAATGAAGTTTAATCGCCGGCAAACGAAAACCTGCGATTTCCCGTAAATCCCGGGCTTGGCCCGTATAGTCAAAAGTATACAAAGAAAGTACCCAGGGAGTAAACTCATTTCCCGAACGATTTTTTAAATTATTTTTTCACCACTAAAACGCATGAGACTTGTAGTTTTCAAAAATGTTTTCATTTTTGATGAGACGCTGAATAAAAGAAGTTTAATCGCCGGCAAACGAAAACCCGCGTTTTTCCGTAAATCCCGGGCTTGGCCCGTATAGTCAAAAGTATACAAAAAAAAAGTACCCAGGGAGTAAACTCATTTCCCGAACGATTTTTTAAATTATTTTTTCACCACTAAAACGCATGAGACTTGTAGTTTTTAAAAATGTTTTCATTTTTGATGAGACGCTGAATAAATGAAGTTTAATCGCCGGCAAACGAAAACCTGCGATTTCCCGTAAATCATGGACTCGGCCCGTATAGTCAAAAGTATACAAAGAAACTACCCAGGGAGTAAACTCATTTCCCGAACGATTTTTTTAATTATTTTTTCACCACTAAAACACATGAGACTTGCAGTTTTCAAAAATGTTTTCATTTTTGATGAGACGCTGAATAAAAGCAGTTTAATCGCAGGCAAACGAAAACCTGCGATTTCCCGTAAATCCCGGGCTTGGCACGTATAGTCGAATGTATACAAAGAAAGTACCCTGTGAGTAAACTCATTTCCAGAACGATTTTTTAAATTATTTTTTCATCACTAAAACGCATAAGACTTGTAGTTTTTGAAAATGTTTTCATTTTTGATGAGACGCTGAATAAAAGAAGTTTAATCGCCGGCAAACGAAAACCCGCGATTTCCCGTAAATCCCGGCTTGGTCCGTATAGTCAAAAGTATACAAAGAAAGTACCCAGGGAGTAAACTCATTTCCCGAACGATTTTTTAAATTATTTTTTCACCACTAAAACGCCAGAGACTTGTAGTTTTCAAAAATGTTTTCATTTTTGATGAGACGCTGAATAAAAGCAGTTTAATCGCCGGCAAACGAAAACCCGCGATTTCCCGTAAATCCCGGGCTTGGCACGTATAGTCGAATGTATACAAAGAAAGTACCCTGTGAGTAAACTAATTTCCAAAACGATTTTTTAAATTATTTTTTCACCACTAAAACGCATAAGATTTGTAGTTTTTAAAAATGTTTTCATTTTTGATGAGACGCTGAATAAAAAAAGTTTCATCGCCGGCAAACGAAAACCCGCGATTTCCCGTAAATCCCGGCTTGGTCCGTATAGTCAAAAGTATACAAAGAAAGTACCCAGGGAGTAATCTCATTTCCCGAACGATTTTTTAAATTATTTTTTCACCACTAAAACGCATGAGACTTGTACTTTTCAAAAATGTTTCCATTTTTGATAAGACGCTGAATAAAAGAAGTTTAATCGCCGGCAAACGAAAACCCGCGTTTTTCCGTAAATCCCGGGCTTGGCCCGAATAGTCAAAAGTATACAAAAAAAAGTACCCAGGGAGTAAACTCATTTCCCGAACGATTTTTTGTATTATTTTTTCACCACTAAAACGCATGAGACTTGTAGTTTTCAAAAATGTTTTCATTTTTGATGAGACGCTGAATAAAAGCAGTTTAATCGCCGGCAAACGAAAACCTGCGATTTCCCTAAATCCCGGACTCGGCCCGTATAGTCAAAAGTATACAAAGAAAGTACCCAGGGAGTAAACTCATTTCCAGAACGATTTTTTAAATTATTTTTTCACCACTAAAACGCATGAGACTTGTAGTTTTTAAAAATGTTTTCATTTTTGATGAGACGCTGAATAAATGAAGTTTAATCGCCGGCAAACGAAAACCTGCGATTTCCCGTAAATCCTGGACTCGGCCCGTATAGTCAAAAGTATACAAAGAAACTACCCAGGGAGTAAACTCATTTCCCGAACGATTTTTTTAATTATTTTTTCACCACTAAAACGCATGAGACTTGCATTTTTCAAAAATGTTTTCATTTTTGATGAGACGCTGAATAAAAGCAGTTTAATCGCCGGCAAACGAAAACCCGCGATTTCCCGTAAATCCCGGGCTTGGCACGTATAGTCGAATGTATACAAAGAAAGTACCCTGTGAGTAAACTAATTTCCAGAACGATTTTTTAAATTATTTTTTCACCACTAAAAGGCATGAGACTTGTACTTTTCAAAAATGTTTTCATTTTTGATAAGACGCTGAATAAAAGAAGTTTAATCGCCGGCAAACGAAAACCCGCGTTTTTCCGTAAATCCCGGGCTTGGCCCGAATAGTCAAAAGTATACAAAAAAAAGTACCCAGGGAGTAAACTCATTTCCCGAACGATTTTTTGTATTATTTTTTCACCACTAAAACGCATGAGACTTGTAGTTTTCAAAAATGTTTTCATTTTTGATGAGACGCTGAATAAAAGCAGTTTAATCGCCGGCAAACGAAAACCTGCGATTTCCCTAAATCCCGGACTCGGCCCGTATAGTCAAAAGTATACAAAGAAAGTACCCAGGGAGTAAACTCATTTCCAGAACGATTTTTTAAATTATTTTTTCACCACTAAAACCCATAAAACTTGAAGTTTTTAAAAATGTTTTCATTTTTGATGAGACGCTGAATAAAAGCAGTTTAATCGCCGGCAAACGAAAACCCGCGATTTCCCGTAAATCCCGGGCTTGGCACGTATAGTCGAATGTATACAAAAAAAGTACCCTGTGAGTAATCTAATTTCCAGAACGATTTTTTAAATTATTTTTTCACCACTAAAACGCATAAGATTTGTAGTTTTTAAAAATGTTTTCATTTTTGATGAGACGCTGAATAAAAGAAGTTTAATCGCCGGCAAACGAAAACCCGCGTTTTTCCGTAAATCCCGGGCTTGGCCCGTATAGTCAAAAGTATACAAAAAAAAAGTACCCAGGGAGTAAACTCATTTCCCGAACGATTTTTTAAATTATTTTTTCACCACTATAACGCATGAGACTTGTAGTTTTCAAAATTGTTTTCCTTTTTGATGAGACGCTGAATAAAAGCAGTTTAATCGCCGGCAAACGAAAACCTGCGATTTCCCTAAATCCCGGACTCGGCCCGTATAGTCAAAAGTATACAAAGAAAGTACCCAGGAAGTAAACTCATTTCTAGAACGATTTTTTAAATTATTTTTTCACCACTAAAACGCATAAGACTTGAAGTTTTTAAAAATGTTTTCATTTTTGATGAGACGCTGAATAAAAGAAGTTTAATCGCCGGCAAACAAAAACCCGCGATTTCCCGTAAATCCCGGGCTTGGCCCGTATAGTCAAAAGTATACAAAGAAAGTACCCAGGGAGTAAACTCATTTCCAGAACGATTCTTTAAATTATTTTTTCACCACTAAAACGCATGAGACTTGTAGTTTTTAAAAATGTTTTCATTTTTGATGAGACGCTGAATAAATGAAGTTTAATCGCCGGCAAACGAAAACCTGCAATTTCCCGTAAATCCCGGGCTTGGCCCGTGTAGTCAAAAGTATACAAAGAAAGTACCCAGGGAGTAAACTCATTTCCCGAACGATTTTTTAAATTATTTTTTCACCACTAAAACGCATGAGACTTGTAGTTTTCAAAAATGTTTTCATTTTTGATGAGACGCTGAATAAAAGAAGTTTAATCGCCGGCAAACGAAAACCCGCGTTTTTCCGTAAATCCCGGGCTTGGCCCGTATAGTCAAAAGTATACAAAAAAAAAGTACCCAGGGAGTAAACTCATTTCCCGAACGATTTTATAAATTATTTTTTCACCACTAAAACGCATGAGACTTGTAGTTTTTAAAAATGTTTTCATTTTTGATGAGACGCTGAATAAATGAAGTTTAATCGCCGGCAAACGAAAACCTGCGATTTCCCGTAAATCCTGGACTCGGCCCGTATAGTCAAAAGTATACAAAGAAACTACCCAGGGAGTAAACTCATTTCCCGAACGATTATTTTAATTATTTTTTCACCACTAAAACACATGAGACTTGCAGTTTTCAAAAATGTTTTCATTTTTGATGAGACGCTGAATAAAAGCAGTTTAATCGCAGGCAAACGAAAACCTGCGATTTCCCGTAAATCCCGGGCTTGGCACGTATAGTCGAATGTATACAAAGGAAGTACCCTGTGAGTAAACTCATTTCCAGAACGATTTTTTAAATTATTTTTTCATCACTAAAACGCATAAGACTTGTAGTTTTTGAAAATGTTTTCATTTTTGATGAGACGCTGAATAAAAGAAGTTTAATCGCCGGCAAACGAAAACCCGCGATTTCCCGTAAATCCCGGCTTGGTCCGTATAGTCAAAAGTATACAAAGAAAGTACCCAGGGAGTAAACTCATTTCCCGAACGATTTTTTAAATTATTTTTTCACCACTAAAACGCCAGAGACTTGTAGTTTTCAAAAATGTTTTCATTTTTGATGAGACGCTGAATAAAAGCAGTTTAATCGCCGGCAAACGAAAACCCGCGATTTTCCGTAAATCCCGGGCTTGGCACGTATAGTCGAATGTATACAAAGAAAGTACCCTGTGAGTAAACTAATTTCCAAAACGATTTTTTAAATTATTTTTTCACCACTAAAACGCATAAGATTTGTAGTTTTTAAAAATGTTTTCATTTTTGATGAGACGCTGAATAAAAAAAGTTTCATCGCCGGCAAACGAAAACCCGCGATTTCCCGTAAATCCCGGCTTGGTCCGTATAGTCAAAAGTATACAAAGAAAGTACCCAGGGAGTAAACTCATTTCCCGAACGATTTTTTAAATTATTTTTTCACCACTAAAACGCATGAGACTTGTACTTTTCAAAAATGTTTCCATTTTTGATAAGACGCTGAATAAAAGAAGTTTAATCGCCGGCAAACGAAAACCCGCGTTTTTCCGTAAATCCCGGGCTTGGCCCGAATAGTCAAAAGTATACAAAAAAAAGTACCCAGGGAGTAAACTCATTTCCCGAACGATTTTTTGTATTATTTTTTCACCACTAAAACGCATGAGACTTGTAGTTTTCAAAAATGTTTTCATTTTTGATGAGACGCTGAATAAAAGCAGTTTAATCGCCGGCAAACGAAAACCTGCGATTTCCCTAAATCCCGGACTCGGCCCGTATAGTCAAAAGTATACAAAGAAAGTACCCTGTGAGTAAACTAATTTCCAGAACGATTTTTTAAATTATTTTTTCACCACTAAAAGGCATGAGACTTGTACTTTTCAAAAATGTTTTCATTTTTGATAAGACGCTGAATAAAAGAAGTTTAATCGCCGGCAAACGAAAACCCGCGTTTTTCCGTAAATCCCGGGCTTGGCCCGAATAGTCAAAAGTATACAAAAAAAAGTACCCAGGGAGTAAACTCATTTCCCGAACGATTTTTTGTATTATTTTTTCACCACTAAAACGCATGAGACTTGTAGTTTTCAAAAATGTTTTCATTTTTGATGAGACGCTGAATAAAAGCAGTTTAATCGCCGGCAAACGAAAACCTGCGATTTCCCTAAATCCCGGACTCGGCCCGTATAGTCAAAAGTATACAAAGAAAGTACCCAGGGAGTAAACTCATTTCCAGAACGATTTTTTAAATTATTTTTTCACCACTAAAACGCATAAGACTTGTAGTTTTTAAAAATGTTTTCATTTTTGATGAGACGCTGAATAAAAGAAGTTTAATCGCCGGCAAACGAAAACCCGCGTTTTTCCGTAAATCCCGGGCTTGGCCCGTATAGTCAAAAGTATACAAAAAAAAAGTACCCAGGGAGTAAACTCATTTCCCGAACGATTTTTTAAATTATTTTTTCACCACTAAAACGCATGAGACTTGTAGTTTTCAAGAATGTTTTCATTTTTGATGAGACGCTGAATAAAAGCAGTTTAATCGCCGGCAAACGAAAACCCGCGATTTCCCGTAAATCCCGGGCTTGGCACGTATAGTCGAATGTATACAAAAAAAGTACCCTGTGAGTAATCTAATTTCCAGAACGATTTTTTAAATTATTTTTTAACCACTAAAACGCATAAGACTTGTAGTTTTTAAAAATGTTTTCATTTTTGATGAGACGCTGAATAAAAGAAGTTTAATCGCCGGCAAACGAAAACCCCCGATTTCCCGTAAATCCCGGCTTGGTCCGTATAGTCAAAAGTATACAAAGAAACTACCCAGGGAGTAAACTCATTTCCCGAACGATTTTTTTAATTATTTTTTCACCACTAAAACGCATGAGACTTGCAGTTTTCAAAAATGTTTTCATTTTTGATGAGACGCTGAATAAAAGCAGTTTAATCGCCGGCAAACGAAAACCCGCGATTTCCCGTAAATCCCGGGCTTGGCACGTATAGTCGAATGTATACAAAGAAAGTACCCTGTGAGTAAACTAATTTCCAGAACGATTTTTTAAATTATTTTTTCACCACTAAAACGCATGAGACTTGTAGTTTTCAAAAATGTTTTCATTTTTGATGAGACGCTGAATAAAAGCAGTTTAATCGCCGGCAAACGAAAACCTGCGATTTCCCTAAATCCCGGACTCGGCCCGTATAGTCAAAAGTATACAAAGAAAGTACCCAGGGAGTAAACTCATTTCCAGAACGATTTTTTAAATTATTTTTTCACCACTAAAACGCATAAGACTTGAAGTTTTTAAAAATGTTTTCATTTTTGATGAGACGCTGAATAAAAGCAGTTTAATCGCCGGCAAACGAAAACCCGCGATTTCCCGTAAATCCCGGGCTTGGCACGTATAGTCGAATGTATACAAAAAAAGTACCCTGTGAGTAATCTAATTTCCAGAACGATTTTTTAAATTATTTTTTCACCACTAAAACGCATAAGATTTGTAGTTTTTAAAAATGTTTTCATTTTTGATGAGACGCTGAATAAAAGAAGTTTAATCGCCGGCAAACGAAAACCCGCAATTTCCCGTAAATCCCGGCTTGGTCCGTATAGTCAAAAGTATACAAAGAAAGTACCCAGGAAGTAAACTCATTTCTAGAACGATTTTTTAAATTATTTTTTCACCACTAAAATGCATAAGACTTGAAGTTTTTAAAAATGTTTTCATTTTTGATGAGACGCTGAATAAAAGAAGTTTAATCGCCGGCAAACAAAAACCCGCGATTTCCCGTAAATCCCGGGCTTGGCCCGTATAGTCAAAAGTATACAAAGGCAGTACCCAGGGAGTAAACTCATTTCCTGAACGATTTTTTATATTATTTTTTTACCACTAAACGCATGAGACTTGTAGTTTTCAAAAATATTTTCATATTTGATGGGACGCTGAATAAAAGAAGTTTAATCGCCGGCAAACGAAAATCCGCGATTTCCCGTAAATCCCGGACTCGGCCCGTATAGTCAAAAGTATACAAAGAAAGTACCAAGGGGGTAAACTCATTTCCCGAACGATTTTTTAAATTACTTTTTCACCACTAAAACGCATGAGACTTGTAGTTTTCAAGAATGTTTTCATTTTTGATGAGACGCTGAATAAAAGCAGTTTATTCGCCGGCAAACGAAAACCCGCGATTTCCCGTAAATCCCGGGCTTGGCACGTATAGTCGAATGTATACAAAAAAAGTACCCTGTGAGTAATCTAATTTCCAGAACGATTTTTTAAATTATTTTTTAACCACTAAAACGCATAAGATTTGTAGTTTTTAAAAATGTTTTCATTTTTGATGAGACGCTGAATAAAAGAAGTTTAATCGCCGGCAAACGAAAACCCCCGATTTCCCGTAAATCCCGGCTTGGTCCGTATAGTCAAAAGTATACAAAGAAACTACCCAGGGAGTAAACTCATTTCCCGAACGATTTTTTTAATTATTTTTTCACCACTAAAACGCATGAGACTTGCAGTTTTCAAAAATGTTTTCATTTTTGATGAGACGCTGAATAAAAGCAGTTTAATCGCCGGCAAACGAAAACCCGCGTTTTTCCGTAAATCCCGGGCTTGGCCCGAATAGTCAAAAGTATACAAAAAAAGTACCCAGGGAGTAAACTCATTCCCGAACGATTTTTTGTATTATTTTTTCACCACTAAAACCCATGAGACTTGTAGTTGTCAAAAATGTTTTCATTTTTGATGAGACGCTGAATAAAAGCAGTTTAATCGCCGGCAAACGAAAACCTGCGATTTCCCTAAATCCCGGACTCGGCCCGTATAGTCAAAAGTATACAAAGAAAGTACCCAGGGAGTAAACTCATTTCCAGAACGATTTTTTAAATTATTTTTTCACCACTAAAACGCATAAGACTTGAAGTTTTTAAAAATGTTTTCATTTTTGATGAGACGCTGAATAAAAGCAGTTTAATCGCCGGCAAACGAAAACCCGCGATTTCCCGTAAATCCCGGGCTTGGCACGTATAGTCGAATGTATACAAAAAAAGTACCCTGTGAGTAATCTAATTTCCAGAACGATTTTTTAAATTATTTTTTCACCACTAAAACGCATAAGATTTGTAGTTTTTAAAAATGTTTTCATTTTTGATGAGACGCTGAATAAAAGAAGTTTAATCGCCGGCAAACGAAAACCCGCAATTTCCCGTTAATTCCGGCTTGGTCCGTATAGTCAAAAGTATACAAAGAAAGTACCCAGGGAGTAAACTCATTTCCCGAACGATTTTTTAAATTATTTTTTCACCACTAAAACGCATGAGACTTGTAGTTTTCAAAAATGTTTTCATTTTTGATGAGACGCTGAATAAAAGAAGTTTAATCGCCGGCAAACGAAAACCCGCGTTTTTCCGTAAATCCCGGGCTTGGCCCGTATAGTCAAAAGTATACAAAAAAAAAGTACCCAGGGAGTAAACTCATTTCCCGAACGATTTTTTAAATTATTTTTTCACCACTATAACGCATAAGACTTGAAGTTTTTAAAAATGTTTTCATTTTTGATGAGACGCTGAATAAAAGAAGTTTAATCGCCGGCAAACAAAAACCCGCGATTTCCCGTAAATCCCGGGCTTGGCCCGTATAGTCAAAAGTATACAAAGACAGTACCCAGGGAGTAAACTCATTTCCTGAACGATTTTTTATATTATTTTTTTACCACTAAACGCATGAGACTTGTAGTTTTCAAAAATATTTTCATATTTGATGGGACGCTGAATAAAAGAAGTTTAATCGCCGGCAAACGAAAATCCGCGATTTCCCGTAAATCCCGGACTCGGCCCGTATAGTCAAAAGTATACAAAGAAAGTACCCAGGGGGTAAACTCATTTCCCGAACGATTTTTTAAATTACTTTTTCACCACTAAAACGCATGAGACTTGTAGTTTTCAAGAATGTTTTCATTTTTGATGAGACGCTGAATAAAAGCAGTTTAATCGCCGGCAAACGAAAACCCGCGATTTCCCGTAAATCCCGGGCTTGACACGTATAGTCGAATGTATACAAAAAAAGTACCCTGTGAGTAATCTAATTTCCAGAACGATTTTTTAAATTATTTTTTAACCACTAAAACGCATAAGATTTGTAGTTTTTAAAAATGTTTTCATTTTTGATGAGACGCTGAATAAAAGAAGTTTAATCGCCAGCAAACGAAAACCCGCGATTTCCCGTAAATCCCGGCTTGGTCCGTATAGTCAAAAGTATACAAAGAAAGTACCCAGGGAGTAAACTCATTTCCCGAACGATTTTTTAAATTATTTTTTCATCACTAAAACGCATGAGACTTGTAGTTTTCAAAAATGTTTTCATTTTTGATGAGACGCTGAATAAAAGAAGTTTAATCGCCGGCAAACGAAAACCTGCGTTTTTCCGTAAATCCCGGGCTTGGCCCGTATAGTCAAAAGTATACAAAGAAAAAGTACCCAGGGAGTAAACTCATTTCCCGAACGATTTTTAAAATTATTTTTTCACCACTATAACGCATGAGACTTGTAGTTTTCAAAAATGTTTTCATTTTTGATGAGACGCTGAATAAAAGCAGTTTAATCGCCGGCAAACGAAAACCTGCGATTTCCCTAAATCCCGGACTCGGCCCGTATAGTCAAAAGTATACAAAGAAAGTACCCAGGGAGTAAACTCATTTCTAGAACGATTTTTTAAATTATTTTTTCACCACTAAAACGCATAAGACTTGAAGTTTTTAAAAATGTTTTCATTTTTGATGAGACGCTGAATAAAAGAAGTTTAATCGCCGGCAAACAAAAACCCGCGATTTCCCGTAAATCCCGGGCTTGGCCCGTATAGTCAAAAGTATACAAAGACAGTACCCAGGGAGTAAACTCATTTCCCGAACGATTTTTTAAATTACTTTTTCACCACTAAAACGCATGAGACTTGTAGTTTTTAAAAATGTTTTCATTTTTGATGAGACGCTGAATAAATGAAGTTTAATCGCCGGCAAACGAAAACCTGCGATTTCCCGTAAATCCTGGACTCGGCCCGTATAGTCAAAAGTATACAAAGAAAGTACCCAGGGAGTAAACTCATTTCCCAAACGATTTTTTAAATTATTATTTCACCACTAAAACGCATGAGACTTGTAGTTTTCAAGAATGTTTTCATTTTTGATGAGACGCTGAATAAAAGCAGTTTAATCGCCGGCAAAGGAAAACCTGCGATTTCCCTAAATCCCGGACTCGGCCCGTATAGTCAAAAGTATACATAGAAAGTACCCAGGGAGTAAACTCATTTCGAGAACGATTTTTTAAATTATTTTTTCACCACTAAAACGCATAAGACTTGTAAATTTTAAAAATGTTTTCATTTTTGATGAGAGGCTTAATGAAAGCAGTTTAATCGCCGGCAAACGAAATCCCGCGTTTTCCCGTAAATCCAGGGCTTGGCCCGGATAGTCGAATGTATACAAAGAAAGTACCCTGTGAGTAAACTCATTTCCAGAACGATTTTTTAAATTATTTTTTCACCACTAAAACGCATAAGATTTGTAGTTTTTAAAAATGTTTTCATTTTTGATGAGACGCTGAATAAAAGCAGTTTAATCGCCGGCAAACGAAAACCTGCGATTTCCCTAAATCCCGGACTCGGCCCGTATAGTCAAAAGTATACAAAGAAAGTACCCAGGGAGTAAACTCATTTCCAGAACCATTTTTTAAATTATTTTTTCACCACTAAAACGCATAAGACTTGTAAATTTTAAAAATGTTTTCATTTTTGATGAGACGCTTAATGAAAGAAGTTTAATCGCCGGCAAACGAAAACCCGCGATTTCCCGTAAATAGCGGACTCGGTCCGTATAGTTAAAAGTATACAAGGAAAATACCCAGTGAGTAAACTCATTTCCCGACCGATTTTTTAAATTATTATTTCACCACTAAAGCCCATGAGACTTGTAGTTTTTAAAAATGTTTTCATTTTTGATGAGACGCTGAATAAAAGAAGTTTAATCCCCGGCAAACGAAAACCCGCGATTTCCCGTAAATCCCGGACTCGGTCCGTATAGTTAAAAGTATACAAGGAAAGTACCCAGTGAGTAAACTCATTTCCCGAACGATTTTTTAAATTATTTTTTCACCACTAAAACGCATGACATTTGTAGTTTTCAAAAATGTTTTCATTTTTGATGAGACGCTGAATAAAAGCAGTTTAATCGCCCGCAAACGAAAACCTGCGAGTTCCCTAAATCCCGGACTCGGCCCGTATAGTCAAATGTATACAAAGAAAGTACCCAGGGAGTAAACTCATTTCCAGAACGATTTTTTAAATTATTTTTTCACCACTAAAACGCATAAGACTTGTAGTTTGCAAAAATGTTTTCATTTTTGATGAGACGCTGAATAAAAGCAGTTTAATCGCCGGCAAACGAAAACCTGCGATTTCCCTAAATCCCGGACTCGGCCCGTATAGTCAAAAGTATACAAAGAAAGTACCCAGGGAGTAAACTCATTTCCAGAACCATTTTTTAAATTATTTTTTCACCACTAAAACGCATAAGACTTGTAAATTTTAAAAATGTTTTCATTTTTGATGAGACGCTTAATGAAAGAAGTTTAATCGCCGGCAAACGAAAACCCGCGATTTCCCGTAAATAGCGGACTCGGTCCGTATAGTTAAAAGTATACAAGGAAAATACCCAGTGAGTAAACTCATTTCCCGAACGATTTTTTAAATTATTATTTCACCACTAAAGCCCATGAGACTTGTAGTTTTTAAAAATGTTTTCATTTTTGATGAGTCGCTGAATAAAAGAAGTTTAATCCCCGGCAAACGAAAACCCGCGATTTCCCGTAAATCCCGGACTCGGTCCGTATAGTTAAAAGTATACAAGGAAAGTACCCAGTGAGTAAACTCATTTCCCGAACGATTTTTTAAATTATTTTTTCACCACTAAAACGCATGACATTTGTAGTTTTCAAAAATGTTTTCATTTTTGATGAGACGCTGAATAAAAGCAGTTTAATCGCCCGCAAACGAAAACCTGCGATTTCCCTAAATCCCGGACTCGGCCCGTATAGTCAAATGTATACAAAGAAAGTACCCAGGGAGTAAACTCATTTCCAGAACGATTTTTTAAATTATTTTTTCACCACTAAAACGCATAAGACTTGTAGTTTTCAAAAATGTTTTCATTTTTGATGAGACGCTGAATAAAAGACGTTTAATCGCCGGCAAACGAAAATCCGCGATTTCCCGTAAATCCCGGACTCGGCCCGTATAGTCAAAAGTATACAAGGAAAGTACCCAGGGAGTAAACTCATTTCTCGAACGATTTTTTAAATTATTTTTTCACCACTAAAACGCATGAGACTTGTAGTTTTCAAAAATGTTTTCATTTTTGATGAGACGCTGAATAAAAGCAGTTTAATCGCCGGCAAACGAAAACCTGCGATTTCCCTAAATCCCGGACTCGGCCCGTATAGTCAAAAGTATACAAAGAAAGTACCCAGGGAGTAAACTCATTTCCAGAACGATTTTTTAAATTATTATTTCACCACTAAAACGCATAAGACTTGTAGTTTTTAAAAATGTTTTCATTTTTGATAAGACGCTGAATAAAAGAAGTTTAATCGCCGGCAAACAAAAACCCGCGATTTCCCGTAAATCCCGGGCTTGGCCCGTATAGTCAAAAGTATACAAAGAAAGTACCCAGGGAGTAAACTCATTTCCCGAACGATTTTTTATATTATTTTTTTACCACCAAACGCATGAGACTTGTAGTTTTTAAAAATATTTTCATATTTGATGGGACGCTGAATAAAAGAAGTTTAATCGCCGGCAAACGAAAATCCGCGATTTCCCGTAAATCCCGGACTCGGCCGTGTAGTCAAAAGTATACAAAGAAAGTACCCAGGGAGTAAACTCATTTGCCGAACGATTTTTTAAATTACTTTTTCACCACTAAAACGCATGAGACTTGTAGTTTTTAAAAATGTTTTCATTTTTGATAAGACGCTGAATAAATGAAGTTTAATCGCCGGCAAACGAAAACCTGCGATTTCCCGTAAATCCTAGACTCGGCCCGTATAGTCAAAAGTATACAAAGAAAGTACCCAGGGAGTAAACTCATTTCCAGAACGATTTTTTAAATTATTATTTCACCACTAAAACGCATAAGACTTGTAGTTTTTAAAAATGTTTTCATTTTTGATAAGACGCTGAATAAAAGAAGTTTAATCGCCGGCAAACAAAAACCCGCGATTTCCCGTAAATCCCGGGCTTGGCCCGTATAGTCAAAAGTATACAAAGAAAGTACCCAGGGAGTAAACTCATTTCCCGAACGATTTTTTATATTATTTTTTTACCACTAAACGCATGAGACTTGTAGTTTTTAAAAATATTTTCATATTTGATGGGACGCTGAATAAAAGAAGTTTAATCGCCGGCAAACGAAAATCCGCGATTTCCCGTAAATCCCGGACTCGGCCCGTGTAGTCAAAAGTATACAAAGAAAGTACCCAGGGAGTAAACTCATTTGCCGAACGATTTTTTAAATTACTTTTTCACCACTAAAACGCATGAGACTTGTAGTTTTTAAAAATGTTTTCATTTTTGATAAGACGCTGAATAAATGAAGTTTAATCGCCGGCAAACGAAAACCTGCGATTTCCCGTAAATCCTAGACTCGGCCCGTATAGTAAAAAGTATACAAAGAAAGTACCCAGGGAGTAAACTCATTTCCCAAACGATTTTTTAAATTATTATTTCACCACTAAAACGCATGAGACTTGTAGTTTTCAAGAATGTTTTCATTTTTGATGAGACGCTGAATAAAAGCAGTTTAATCGCCGGCAAACGAAAACCCGCGATTTCCCGTAAATCCCGGGCTTGGCACGTATAGTCGAATGTATACAAAGAAAGTACCCTGTGAGTAAACTCATTTCCAGAACGATTTTTTATATTATTTTTTCACCACTAAAACGCCTGAGACTTGTAGTTTTCAAAAATGTTTTCATTTTTGATGAGACGCTGAATAAAAGCAGTTTAATCGCCGGCAAACGAAAACCCGCGATTTCCCGTAAATCCCGGGCTTGGCTCGTATAGTCGAATGTATACAAAGAAAGTACCCTGTGAGTAAACTCATTTCCAGAACGATTTTTTAAATTACTTTTTCACCACTAAAACGCATAAGATTTGTAGTTTTGAAAAATGTTTTCATTTTTGATGAGACGCTGAATAAAAGAAGTTTAATCGCCGGCAAACGAAAACCTGCGATTTCCCGTAAATCCTGGACTCGGCCGGTATAGTCAAAAGTATACAAAGAAAGTACGCAGGGAGTAAACTCATTTCCCAAACGATTTTTTAAATTATTATTTCACCACTAAAGCCCATGAGACTTGTAGTTTTTAAAAATGTTTTCATTTTTGATGAGACGCTGAATAAAAGACGTTTAATCGCCGGCAAACGAAAACCCGCGATTTCCCGTAAATCCCGGACTCGGTCCGTATAGTTAAAAGTATACAAAGAAAGTACCCAGGGTGTAAACTCATTTCCCGAACGATTTTTTAAATTATTATTTCACCACTAAAGCCCATGAGACTTGTAGTTTTCAAAAATGTTTTCATTTTTGATGAGACGCTGAATAAAAGAAGTTTAATCCCCGGCAAACGAAAACCCGCAACTTCCCGTAAATCCCGGACTCGGTCCGTATAGTTAAAAGTATACAAGGAAAGTACCCAGTGAGTAAACTCATTTCCCGAACGATTTTTTAAATTATTTTTTCACCACTAAAACGCATGGCATTTGTAGTTTTCAAAAATGTTTTCATTTTTGATGAGACGCTGAATAAAAGCAGTTTAATCGCCCGCAAACGAAAACCTGCGATTTCCCTAAATCCCGGACTCGGCCCGTATAGTCAAATGTATACAAAGAAAGTACCCAGGGAGTAAACTCATTTCCAGAACGATTTTTTAAATTATTTTTTCACCACTAAAACGCATAAGACTTGTAGTTTTCAAAAATGTTTTCATTTTTGATGAGACGCTGAATAAAAGACGTTTAATCGCCGGCAAACGAAAATCCGCGATTTCCCGTAAATCCCGGACTCGGCCCGTATAGTCAAAAGTATACAAGGAAAGTACCCAGGGAGTAAACTCATTTCTCGAACAATTTTTTAAATTATTTTTTCACCACTAAAACGCATGAGACTTGTAGTTTTCAAAAATGTTTTCATTTTTGATGAGACGCTGAATAAAAGCAGTTTAATCGCCGGCAAACGAAAACCTGCGATTTCCCTAAATCCCAGACTCGGCCCGTATAGTCAAAAGTATACAAAGAAAGTACCCAGGGAGTAAACTCATTTCCAGAACGATTTTTTAAATTATTATTTCACCACTAAAACGCATAAGACTTGTAGTTTTTAAAAATGTTTTCATTTTTGATAAGACGCTGAATAAAAGAAGTTTAATCGCCGGCAAACAAAAACCCGCGATTTCCCGTAAATCCCGGGCTTGGCCCGTATAGTCAAAAGTATACAAAGAAAGTACCCAGGGAGTAAACTCATTTCCCGAACGATTTTTTATATTATTTTTTTACCACTAAACGCATGAGACTTGTAGTTTTTAAAAATATTTTCATATTTGATGGGACGCTGAATAAAAGAAGTTTAATCGCCGGCAAACGAAAATCCGCGATTTCCCGTAAATCCCGGACTCGGCCCGTGTAGTCAAAAGTATACAAAGAAAGTACCCAGGGAGTAAACTCATTTGCCGAACGATTTTTTAAATTACTTTTTCACCACTAAAACGCATGAGACTTGTAGTTTTTAAAAATGTTTTCATTTTTGATGAGACGCTGAATAAATGAAGTTTAATCGCTGGCAAACGAAAACCCGCGATTTCCCGTAAATCCCGGGCTTGGCACGTATAGTCGAATGTATACAAAGAAAGTACCCTGTGAGTAAACTCATTTCCAGAACGATTTTTTAAATTATTTTTTCACCACTAAAACGCATAAGACTTGTAGTTTTCAAAAATGTTTTCATTTTTGATGAGACGCTGAATAAAAGACGTTTAATCGCCGGCAAACGAAAATCCGCGATTTCCCGTAAATCCCGGACTCGGCCCGTATAGTCAAAAGTATACAAGGAAAGTACCCAGGGAGTAAACTCATTTCTCGAACGATTTTTTAAATTATTTTTTCACCACTAAAACGCATGAGACTTGTAGTTTTCAAAAATGTTTTCATTTTTGATGAGACGCTGAATAAAAGCAGTTTAATCGCCGGCAAACGAAAACCTGCGATTTCCCTAAATCCCGGACTCGGCCCGTATAGTCAAAAGTATACAAAGAAAGTACCCAGGGAGTAAACTCATTTCCAGAACGATTTTTTAAATTATTATTTCACCACTAAAACGCATAAGACTTGTAGTTTTTAAAAATGTTTTCATTTTTGATAAGACGCTGAATAAAAGAAGTTTAATCGCCGGCAAACAAAAACCCGCGATTTCCCGTAAATCCCGGGCTTGGCCCGTATAGTCAAAAGTATACAAAGAAAGTACCCAGGGAGTAAACTCATTTCCCGAACGATTTTTTATATTATTTTTTTACCACTAAACGCATGAGACTTGTAGTTTTTAAAAATATTTTCATATTTGATGGGACGCTGAATAAAAGAAGTTTAATCGCCGGCAAACGAAAATCCGCGATTTCCCGTAAATCCCGGACTCGGCCCGTGTAGTCAAAAGTATACAAAGAAAGTACCCAGGGAGTAAACTCATTTGCCGAACGATTTTTTAAATTACTTTTTCACCCTAAAACGCATGAGACTTGTAGTTTATAAAAATGTTTTCATTTTTGATAAGACGCTGAATAAATGAAGTTTAATCGCCGGCAAACGAAAACCTGCGATTTCCCGTAAATCCTAGACTCGGCCCGTATAGTCAAAAGTATACAAAGAAAGTACCCAGGGAGTAAACTCATTTCCCAATCGATTTTTTAAATTATTATTTCACCACTAAACGCATGAGACTTGTAGTTTTTAAAAATATTTTCATATTTGATGGGACGCTGAATAAAAGAAGTTTAATCGCCGGCAAACGAAAATCCGCGATTTCCCGTAAATCCCGGACTCGGCCCGTGTAGTCAAAAGTATACAAAGAAAGTGCCCAGGGAGTAAACTCATTTGCCGAACGATTTTTTAAATTACTTTTTCACCACTAAAACGCATGAGACTTGTAGTTTTTAAAAATGTTTTCATTTTTGATAAGACGCTGAATAAATGAAGTTTAATCGCCGGCAAACGAAAACCTGCGATTTCCCGTAAATCCTAGACTCGGCCCGTATAGTCAAAAGTATACAAAGAAAGTACCCAGGGAGTAAACTCATTTCCCAAACGATTTTTTAAATTATTATTTCACCACTAAAACGCATGAGACTTGTAGTTTTCAAGAATGTTTTCATTTTTGATGAGACGCTGAATAAAAGCAGTTTAATCGCCGGCAAACGAAAACCCGCGATTTCCCGTAAATCCCGGGCTTGGCTCGTATAGTCGAATGTATACAAAGAAAGTACCCTGTGAGTAAACTCATTTCCAGAACGATTTTTTAAATTACTTTTTCACCACTAAAACGCATAAGATTTGTAGTTTTGAAAAATGTTTTCATTTTTGATGAGACGCTGAATAAAAGAAGTTTAATCGCCGGCAAACGAAAACCTGCGATTTCCCGTAAATCCTGGACTCGGCCGGTATAGTCAAAAGTATACAAAGAAAGTACGCAGTGAGTAAACTCATTTCCCAAACGATTTTTTAAATTATTATTTCACCACTAAAGCCCATGAGACTTGTAGTTTTCAAAAATGTTTTCATTTTTGATGAGACGCTGAATAAAAGAAGTTTAATCCCCGGCAAACGAAAACCCGCGATTTCCCGTAAATCCCGGACTCGGTCCGTATAGTTAAAAGTATACAAGGAAAGTACCCAGTGAGTAAACTCATTTCCCGAACGATTTTTTAAATTATTTTTTCACCACTAAAACGCATGACATTTGTAGTTTTCAAAAATGTTTTCATTTTTGATGAGACGCTGAATAAAAGCAGTTTAATCGCCCGCAAATAAAAACCTGCGATTTCCCTAAATCCCGGACTCGGCCCGTATAGTCAAATGTATACAAAGAAAGTACCCAGGGAGTAAACTCATTTCCAGAACGATTTTTTAAATTATTTTTTCACCACTAAAACGCATAAGACTTGTAGTTTTCAAAAATGTTTTCCTTTTTGATGAGACGCTGAATAAAAGACGTTTAATCGCCGGCAAACGAAAATCCGCGATTTCCCGTAAATCCCGGACTCGGCCCGTATAGTCAAAAGTATACAAGGAAAGTACCCAGGGAGTAAACTCATTTCTCGAACGATTTTTTAAATTATTTTTTCACCACTAAAACGCATGAGACTTGTAGTTTTCAAAAATGTTTTCATTTTTGATGAGACGCTGAATAAAAGCAGTTTAATCGCCGGCAAACGAAAACCTGCGATTTCCCTAAATCCCGGACTCGGCCCGTATAGTCAAAAGTATGCAAAGAAAGTACCCAGGGAGTAAACTCATTTCCAGAACGATTTTTTAAATTATTATTTCACCACTAAAACGCATAAGACTTGTAGTTTTTAAAAATGTTTTCATTTTTGATAAGACGCTGAATAAAAGAAGTTTAATCGCCGGCAAACAAAAACCCGCGATTTCCCGTAAATCCCGGGCTTGGCCCGTATAGTCAAAAGTATACAAAGAAAGTACCCAGGGAGTAAACTCATTTCCCGAACGATTTTTTATATTATTTTTTTACCACTAAACGCATGAGACTTGTAGTTTTTAAAAATATTTTCATATTTGATGGGACGCTGAATAAAAGAAGTTTAATCGCCGGCAAACGAAAATCCGCGATTTCCCGTAAATCCCGGACTCGGCCCGTGTAGTCAAAAGTATACAAAGAAAGTACCCAGGGAGTAAACTCATTTGCCGAACGATTTTTTAAATTACTTTTTCACCCTAAAACGCATGAGACTTGTAGTTTATAAAAATGTTTTCATTTTTGATAAGACGCTGAATAAATGAAGTTTAATCGCCGGCAAACGAAAACCTGCGATTTCCCGTAAATCCTAGACTCGGCCCGTATAGTCAAAAGTATACAAAGAAAGTACCCAGGGAGTAAACTCATTTCCCAATCGATTTTTTAAATTATTATTTCACCACTAAACGCATGAGACTTGTAGTTTTTAAAAATATTTTCATATTTGATGGGACGCTGAATAAAAGAAGTTTAATCGCCGGAAAACGAAAATCCGCGATTTCCCGTAAATCCCGGACTCGGCCCGTGTAGTCAAAAGTATACAAAGAAAGTGCCCAGGGAGTAAACTCATTTGCCGAACGATTTTTTAAATTACTTTTTCACCACTAAAACGCATGAGACTTGTAGTTTTTAAAAATGTTTTCATTTTTGATAAGACGCTGAATAAATGAAGTTTAATCGCCGGCAAACGAAAACCTGCGATTTCCCGTAAATCCTAGACTCGGCCCGTATAGTCAAAAGTATACAAAGAAAGTACCCAGGGAGTAAACTCATTTCCCAAACGATTTTTTAAATTATTATTTCACCACTAAAACGCATGAGACTTGTAGTTTTCAAGAATGTTTTCATTTTTGATGAGACGCTGAATAAAAGCAGTTTAATCGCCGGCAAACGAAAACCCGCGATTTCCCGTAAATCCCGGGCTTGGCACGTATAGTCGAATGTATACAAAGAAAGTACCCTGTGAGTAAACTCATTTCCAGAACGATTTTTTATATTATTTTTTCACCACTAAAACGCCTGAGACTTGTAGTTTTCAAAAATGTTTTCATTTTTGATAAGACGCTGAATAAAAGCAGTTTAATCGCCGGCAAACGAAACCCGCGATTTCCCGTAAATTCCGGGCTTGGCTCGTATAGTCGAATGTATACAAAGAAAGTACCCTGTGAGTAAACTCATTTCCAGAACGATTTTTTAAATTACTTTTTCACCACTAAAACGCATAAGATTTGTAGTTTTGAAAAATGTTTTCATTTTTGATGAGACGCTGAATAAAAGAAGTTTAATCGCCGGCAAACGAAAACCTGCGATTTCCCGTAAATCCTGGACTCGGCCGGTATAGTCAAAAGTATACAAAGAAAGTACGCAGTGAGTAAACTCATTTCCCAAACGATTTTTTAAATTATTATTTCACCACTAAAGCCCATGAGACTTGTAGTTTTCAAAAATGTTTTCATTTTTGATGAGACGCTGAATAAAAGAAGTTTAATCCCCGGCAAACGAAAACCCGCGATTTCCCGTAAATCCCGGACTCGGTCCGTATAGTTAAAAGTATACAAGGAAAGTACCCAGTGAGTAAACTCATTTCCCGAACGATTTTTTAAATTATTTTTTCACCACTAAAACGCATGACATTTGTAGTTTTCAAAAATGTTTTCATTTTTGATGAGACGCTGAATAAAAGCAGTTTAATCGCCCGCAAATAAAAACCTGCGATTTCCCTAAATCCCGGACTCGGCCCGTATAGTCAAATGTATACAAAGAAAGTACCCAGGGAGTAAACTCATTTCCAGAACGATTTTTTAAATTATTTTTTCACCACTAAAACGCATAAGACTTGTAGTTTTCAAAAATGTTTTCCTTTTTGATGAGACGCTGAATAAAAGACGTTTAATCGCCGGCAAACGAAAATCCGCGATTTCCCGTAAATCCCGGACTCGGCCCGTATAGTCAAAAGTATACAAGGAAAGTACCCAGGGAGTAAACTCATTTCCAGAACGATTTTTTAAATTATTATTTCACCACTAAAACGCATAAGACTTGTAGTTTTTAAAAATGTTTTCATTTTTGATAAGACGCTGAATAAAAGAAGTTTAATCGCCGGCAAACAAAAACCCGCGATTTCCCGTAAATCCCGGGCTTGGCCCGTATAGTCAAAAGTATACAAAGAAAGTACCCAGGGAGTAAACTCATTTCCCGAACGATTTTTTATATTATTTTTTTACCACTAAACGCATGAGACTTGTAGTTTTTAAAAATATTTTCATATTTGATGGGACGCTGAATAAAAGAAGTTTAATCGCCGGCAAACGAAAATCCGCGATTTCCCGTAAATCCCGGACACGGCCCGTGTAGTCAAAAGTATACAAAGAAAGTACCCAGGGAGTAAACTCATTTGCCGAACGATTTTTTAAATTACTTTTTCACCACTAAAACGCACGAGACTTGTAGTTTTTAAAAATGTTTTCATTTTTGATGAGACGCTGAATAAATAAAGTTTAATCGCCGGCAAACGAAAACCTGCGATTTCCCGTAAATCCTAGACTCGGCCCGTATAGTCAAAAGTATACAAAGAAAGTACCCGGGGAGTAAACTCATTTCCCAAACGATTTTTTAAATTATTATTTCACCACTAAAACGCATGAGACTTGTAGTTTTCAAGAATGTTTTCATTTTTGATGAGACGCTGAATAAAAGCAGTTTAATCGCCGGCAAACGAAAACCCGCGATTTCCCGTAAATCCCGGGCTTGGCACGTATAGTCGAATGTATACAAAGAAAGTACCCTGTGAGTAAACTCATTTCCAGAACGATTTTTTAAATTATTTTTTCACCACTAAAACGCATAAGACTTGTAGTTTTCAAAAATGTTTTCATTTTTGATGAGACGCTGAATAAAAGACGTTTAATCGCCGGCAAACGAAAATCCGCGATTTCCCGTAAATCCCGGACTCGGCCCGTATAGTCAAAAGTATACAAGGAAAGTACCCAGGGAGTAAACTCATTTCTCGAACGATTTTTTAAATTATTTTTTCACCACTAAAACGCATGAGACTTGTAGTTTTCAAAAATGTTTTCATTTTTGATGAGACGCTGAATAAAAGCAGTTTAATCGCCGGCAAACGAAAACCTGCGATTTCCCTAAATCCCGGACTCGGCCCGTATAGTCAAAAGTATACAAAGAAAGTACCCAGGGAGTAAACTCATTTCCAGAACGATTTTTTAAATTATTATTTCACCACTAAAACGCATAAGACTTGTAGTTTTTAAAAATGTTTTCATTTTTGATAAGACGCTGAATAAAAGAAGTTTAATCGCCGGCAAACAAAAACCCGCGATTTCCCGTAAATCCCGGGCTTGGCCCGTATAGTCAAAAGTATACAAGGAAAGTACCCAGGGAGTAAACTCATTTCTCGAACGATTTTTTAAATTATTTTTTCACCACTAAAACGCATGAGACTTGTAGTTTTTAAAAATGTTTTCATTTTTGATGAGACGCTGAATAAAAGCAGTTTAATCGCCGGCAAACGAAAACCTGCGATTTCCCTAAATCCCGGACTCGGCCCGTATAGTCAAAAGTATACAAAGAAAGTACCCAGGGAGTAAACTCATTTCCAGAACGATTTTTTAAATTATTATTTCACCACTAAAACGCATAAGACTTGTAGTTTTTAAAAATGTTTTCATTTTTGATAAGACGCTGAATAAAAGAAGTTTAATCGCCGGCAAACAAAAACCCGCGATTTCCCGTAAATCCCGGGCTTGGCCCGTATAGTCAAAAGTATACAAAGAAAGTACCCAGGGAGTAAACTCATTTCCCGAACGATTTTTTATATTATTTTTTTACCACTAAACGCATGAGACTTGTAGTTTTTAAAAATATTTTCATATTTGATGGGACGCTGAATAAAAGAAGTTTAATCGCCGGCAAACGAAAATCCGCGATTTCCCGTAAATCCCGGACTCGGCCCGTGTAGTCAAAAGTATACAAAGAAAGTACCCAGGGAGTAAACTCATTTGCCGAACGATTTTTTAAATTACTTTTTCACCACTAAAACGCATGAGACTTGTAGTTTATAAAAATGTTTTCATTTTTGATAAGACGCTGAATAAATGAAGTTTAATCGCCGGCAAACGAAAACCTGCGATTTCCCGTAAATCCTAGACTCGGCCCGTATAGTCAAAAGTATACAAAGAAAGTACCCAGGGAGTAAACTCATTTCCCAAACGATTTTTTAAATTATTATTTCACCACTAAAACGCATGAGACTTGTAGTTTTCAAGAATGTTTTCATTTTTGATGAGACGCTGAATAAAAGCAGTTTAATCGCCGGCAAACGAAAACCCGCGATTTCCCGTAAATCCCGGGCTTGGCACGTATAGTCGAATGTATACAAAGAAAGTACCCTGTGAGTAAACTCATTTCCAGAACGATTTTTTAAATTATTTTTTCACCACTAAAACGCCTGAGACTTGTAGTTTTCAAAAATGTTTTCATTTTTGATGAGACGCTGAATAAAAGTAGTTTAATCGCCGGCAAACGAAAACCCGCGATTTCCCGTAAATCCCGGGCTTGGCTCGTATAGTCGAATGTATACAAAGAAAGTACCCTGTGAGTAAACTCATTTCCAGAACGATTTTTTAAATTACTTTTTCATCACTAAAACGCATAAGATTTGTAGTTTTGAAAAATGTTTTCATTTTTGATGAGGCGCTGAATAAAAGAAGTTTAATCGCCGGCAAACGAAAACCTGCGATTTCCCGTAAATCCTGGACTCGGCCGGTATAGTCAAAAGTATACAAAGAAAGTACGAAGGGAGTAAACTCATTTCCCAAACGATTTTTTAAATTATTATTTCACCACTAAAGCCCATGAGACTTGTAGTTTTTAAAAATGTTTTCATTTTTGATGAGACGCTGAATAAAAGAAGTTTAATCGCCGGCAAACGAAAACCCGCGATTTCCCGTAAATCCCGGACTCGGTCCGTATAGTTAAAAGTATACAAAGAAAGTACCCAGGGTGTAAACTCATTTCCCGAACGATTTTTTAAATTATTATTTCACCACTAAAGCCCATGAGACTTGTAGTTTTCAAAAATGTTTTCATTTTTGATGAGACGCTGAATAAAAGCAGTTTAATCGCCGGCAAACGAAAACCTGCGATTTCCCTAAATCCCGGACTCGGCCCGTATAGTCAAAAGTATACAAAGAAAGTACCCAGGGAGTAAACTCATTTCCAGAACGATTTTTTAAATTATTATTTCACCACTAAAACGTATAAGACTTGTAGTTTTTAAAAATGTTTTCATTTTTGATAAGACGCTGAATAAAAGAAGTTTAATCGCCGGCAAACAAAAACCCGCGATTTCCCGTAAATCCCGGACTCGGCCCGTATAGTCAAAAGTATACAAAGAAAGTACGCAGGGAGTAAACTCATTTCCCAAACGATTTTTTAAATTATTATTTCACCACTAAAGCCCATGAGACTTGTAGTTTTTAAAAATGTTTTCATTTTTGATAAGACGCTGAATAAAAGAAGTTTAATCGCCGGCAAACAAAAACCCGCGATTTCCCGTAAATCCCGGGCTTGGCCCGTATAGTCAAAAGTATACAAAGAAAGTACCCAGGGAGTAAACTCATTTCCCGAACGATTTTTTATATTATTTTTTTACCACTAAACGCATGAGACTTGTAGTTTTTAAAAATATTTTCATATTTGATGGGACGCTGAATAAAAGAAGTTTAATCGCCGGCAAACGAAAATCCGCGATTTCCCGTAAATCCCGGACTCGGCCCGTGTAGTCAAAAGTATACAAAAAAAGTACCCAGGGAGTAAACTCATTTGCCGAACGATTTTTTAAATTACTTTTTCACCACTAAAACGCATGAGACTTGTAGTTTTTAAAAATGTTTTCATTTTTGATAAGACGCTGAATAAATGAAGTTTAATCGCCGGCAAACGAAAACCTGCGATTTCCCGTAAATCCTAGACTCGGCCCGTATAGTCAAAAGTATACAAAGAAAGTACCCAGGGAGTAAACTCATTTCCCAAACGATTTTTTAAATTATTATTTCACCACTGAAACGCATGAGACTTGTAGTTTTCAAGAATGTTTTCATTTTTGATGAGACGCTGAATAAAAGCAGTTTAATCGCCGGCAAACGAAAACCCGCGATTTCCCGTAAATCCCGGGCTTGGCACGTATAGTCGAATGTATACAAAGAAAGTACCCTGTGAGTAAACTCATTTCCAGAACGATTTTTTAAATTATTTTTTCACCACTAAAACGCCTGAGACTTGTAGTTTTCAAAAATGTTTTCATTTTTGATGAGACGCTGAATAAAAGCAGTTTAATCGCCGGCAAACGAAAACCCGCGATTTCCCGTAAATCCCGGGCTTGGCTCGTATAGTCGAATGTATACAAAGAAAGTACCCTGTGAGTAAACTCATTTCCAGAACGATTTTTTAAATTACTTTTTCACCACTAAAACGCATAAGATTTGTAGTTTTGAAAAATGTTTTCATTTTTGATGAGACGCTGAATAAAAGAAGTTTAATCGCCGGCAAACGAAAACCTGCGATTTCCCGTAAATCCTGGACTCGGCCGGTATAGTCAAAAGTATACAAAGAAAGTACGCAGGGAGTAAACTCATTTCCCAAACGATTTTTTAAATTATTATTTCACCACTAAAGCCCATGAGACTTGTAGTTTTTAAAAATGTTTTCATTTTTGATGAGACGCTGAATAAAAGAAGTTTAATCGCCGGCAAACGAAAACCCGCGATTTCCCGTAAATCCCGGACTCGGTCCGTATAGTTAAAAGTATACAAAGAAAGTACCCAGGGTGTAAACTCATTTCCCGAACGATTTTTTAAATTATTATTTCACCACTAAAGCCCATGAGACTTGTAGTTTTCAAAAATGTTTTCATTTTTGATGAGACGCTGAATAAAAGCAGTTTAATCGCCGGCAAACGAAAACCTGCGATTTCCCTAAATCCCGGACTCGGCCCGTATAGTCAAAAGTATACAAAGAAAGTACCCAGGGAGTAAACTCATTTGCCGAACGATTTTTTAAATTACTTTTTCACCACTAAAACGCATGAGACTTGTAGGTTTTAAAAATGTTTTCATTTTTGATGAGACGCTGAATAAATGAAGTTTAATCGCCGGCAAACGAAAATCCGCGATTTCCCGTAAATCCCGGACTCGGCCCGTGTAGTCAAAAGTATACAAAGAAAGTACCCAGGGAGTAAACTCGTTTGCCGAACGATTTTTTAAATTACTTTTTCACCACTAAAACGCATGAGACTTGTAGTTTTTAAAAATGTTTTCATTTTTGATAAGACGCTGAATAAATGAAGTTTAATCGCCGGCAAACGAAAACCTGCGATTTCCCGTAAATCCTAGACTCGGCCCGTATAGTCAAAAGTATACAAAGAAAGTACCCAGGGAGTAAACTCATTTCCCAAACGATTTTTTAAATTATTATTTCACCACTAAAACGCATGAGACTTGTAGTTTTCAAGAATGTTTTCATTTTTGATGAGACGCTGAATAAAAGCAGTTTAATCGCCGGCAAACGAAAACCCGCGATTTCCCGTAAATCCCGGGCTTGGCACGTATAGTCAAATGTATACAAAGAAAGTACCCTGTGAGTAAACTCATTTCCAGAACGATTTTTTAAATTATTTTTTCACCACTAAAACGCCTGAGACTTGTAGTTTTCAAAAATGATTTCATTTTTGATGAGACGCTGAATAAAAGCAGTTTAATCGCCGGCAAACGAAAACCCGCGATTTCCCGTAAATCCCGGGCTTGGCTCGTATAGTCGAATGTATACAAAGAAAGTACCCTGTGAGTAAACTCATTTCCAGAACGATTTTTTAAATTACTTTTTCACCACTAAAACGCATAAGATTTGTAGTTTTGAAAAATGTTTTCATTTTTGATGAGACGCTGAATAAAAGAAGTTTAATCGCCGGCAAAGGAAATCCTGCGATTTCCCGTAAATCCTGGACTCGGCCGGTATAGTCAAAAGTATACAAAGAAAGTACGCAGGGAGTAAACTCATTTCCCAAACGATTTTTTAAATTATTATTTCACCACTAAAGCCCATGAGACTTGTAGTTTTTAAAAATGTTTTCATTTTTGATGAGACGCTGAATAAAAGAAGTTTAATCGCCGGCAAACGAAAACCCGCGATTTCCCGTAAATCCCAGACTCGGTCCGTATAGTTAAAAGTATACAAAGAAAGTACCCAGGGTGTAAACTCATTTCCCGAACGATTTTTTAAATTATTATTTCACCACTAAAGCCCATGAGACTTGTAGTTTTCAAAAATGTTTTCATTTTTGATGAGACGCTGAATAAAAGCAGTTTAATGGCCGGCAAACGAAAACCTGCGATTTCCCTAAATCCCGGACTCGGCCCGTATAGTCAAAAGTATACAAAGAAAGTACCCAGGGAGTAAACTCATTTCCAGAACGATTTTTTAAATTATTATTTCACCACTAAAACCCATGAGACTTGTAGTTTTTAAAAATGTTTTCATTTTTGATGAGACGCTGAATAAAAGAAGTTTAATCGCCGGCAAACGAAAACCCGCGATTTCCCGTAAATCCCGGACTCGGTCCGTATAGTTAAAAGTATACAAAGAAAGTACCCAGGGTGTTAACTCATTTCCCGAACGATTTTTTAAATTATTATTTCACCACTAAAGCCCATGAGACTTGTAGTTTTCATAAATGTTTTCATTTTTGATGAGACGCTGAATAAAAGCAGTTTAATCGCCGGCAAACGAAAATCCGCGATTTCCCGTAAATCCCGGACTCGGCCCGTGTAGTCAAAAGTATACAAAGAAAGTACCCAGGGAGTAAACTCATTTGCCGACGATTTTTTAAATTACTTTTTCACCACTAAAACGCATGAGACTTGTAGTTTTTAAAAATGTTTTCATTTTTGATAAGACGCTGAATAAATGAAGTTTAATCGCCGGCAAACGAAAACCTGCGATTTCCCGTAAATCCTAGACTCGGCCCGTATAGTCAAAAGTATACAAAGAAAGTACCCAGGGAGTAAACTCATTTCCCAAACGATTTTTTAAATTATTATTTCACCACTAAAACGCATGAGACTTGTAGTTTTCAAGAATGTTTTCATTTTTGATGAGACGCTGAATAAAAGCAGTTTAATCGCCGGCAAACGAAAACCCGCGATTTCCCGTAAATCCCGGGCTTGGCACGTATAGTCAAATGTATACAAAGAAAGTACCCTGTGAGTAAACTCATTTCCAGAACGATTTTTTAAATTATTTTTTCACCACTAAAACGCCTGAGACTTGTAGTTTTCAAAAATGTTTTCATTTTTGATGAGACGCTGAATAAAAGCAGTTTAATCGCCGGCAAACGAAAACCCGCGATTTCCCGTAAATCCCGGGCTTGGCTCGTATAGTCGAATGTATACAAAGAAAGTACCCTGTGAGTAAACTCATTTCCAGAACGATTTTTTAAATTACTTTTTCACCACTAAAACGCATAAGATTTGTAGTTTTGAAAAATGTTTTCATTTTTGATGAGACGCTGAATAAAAGAAGTTTAATCGCCGGCAAAGGAAATCCTGCTATTTCCCGTAAATCCTGGACTCGGCCGGTATAGTCAAAAGTATACAGAGAAAGTACGCAGGGAGTAAACTCATTTCACAAACGATTTTTTAAATTATTATTTCACCACTAAAGCCCATGAGACTTGTAGTTTTTAAAAATGTTTTCATTTTTGATGAGACGCTGAATAAAAGAAGTTTAATCGCCGGCAAACGAAAACCCGCGATTTCCCGTAAATCCCGGACTCGGTCCGTATAGTTAAAAGTATACAAAGAAAGTACCCAGGGTGTAAACTCATTTCCCGAACGATTTTTTAAATTATTATTTCACCACTAAAGCCCATGAGACTTGTAGTTTTCAAAAATGTTTTCATTTTTGATGAGACGCTGAATAAAAGCAGTTTAATCGCCGGCAAACGAAAACCTGCGATTTCCCTAAATCCCGGACTCGGCCCGTATAGTCAAAAGTATACAAAGAAAGTACCCAGGGAGTAAACTCATTTCCAGAACGATTTTTTAAATTATTATTTCACCACTAAAACGCATAAGACTTGTAGTTTTTAAAAATGTTTTCATTTTTGATAAGACGCTGAATAAAAGAAGTTTAATCGCCGGCAAACAAAAACCCGCGATTTCCCGTAAATCCCGGGCTTGGCCCGTATAGTCAAAAGTATACAAAGAAAGTACCCAGGGAGTAAACTCATTTCCAGAACGATTTTTTAAATTATTATTTCACCACTAAAACGCATAAGACTTGTAGTTTTTAAAAATGTTTTCATTTTTGATGAGACACTGAATAAAAGAAGTTTAATCGCCGGCAAACAAAAACCCGCGATTTCCCGTAAATCCCGGGCTTGGCCCGTATAGTCAAAAGTATACAAAGAAAGTACGCAGGGAGTAAACTCATTTCCCAAACGATTTTTTAAATTATTATTTCACCACTAAAGCCCATGAGACTTGTAGTTTTTAAAAATGTTTTCATTTTTGATGAGACGCTGAATAAAAGAAGTTTAATCGCCGGCAAACGAAAACCCGCGATTTCCCGTAAATCCCGGGCTTGGCACGTTTAGTCGAATGTATACAAAGAAAGTAACCTGTGAGTAAACTCATTTCCAGAACGATTTTTTAAATTACTTTTTCACCACTAAAACGCATAAGATTTGTAGTTTTAAAAAAATGTTTTCATTTTTGATGAGACGCTGAATAAAAGAAGTTTAATCGCCGGCAAACGAAAACCTGCGATTTCCCGTAAATCCTTGACTCGGCCGGTATAGTCAAAAGTATACAAAGAAAGTACGCAGGGAGTAAACTCATTTCCCAAACGATTTTTTAAATTATTATTTCACCACTAAAGCCCATGAGACTTGTAGTTTTTAAAAATGTTTTCATTTTTGATGAGACGCTGAATAAAAGAAGTTTAATCGCCGGCAAACGAAAACCCGCGATTTCCCGTAAATCCCGGACTCGGTCCGTATAGTTAAAAGTATACAAAGAAAGTACCCAGGGTGTAAACTCATTTCCCGAACGATTTTTGAAATTATTATTTCACCACTAAAGCCCATGAGACTTGTAGTTTTCAAAAATGTTTTCATTTTTGATGAGACGCTGAATAAAAGAAGTTTAATCGCCGGCAAACGAAAACCTGCGATTTCCCGTAAATCCCGGACTCGGCCCGTATAGTCAAAAGTGTACAAAGAAAGTACCCAGGGTGTAAACTCATTTCCCGAACGATTTTTTAAATTATTTTTTCACCACTAAAACGCATGAGACTTGTAGTTTTCAAAAATGTTTTCATTTTTGATAAGACGCTGAATAAAAGAAGTTTAATCGCCGGCAAACGAAAACCTGCGATTTCCCGTAAATCCCGTACTCGGCCCGTATAGTCAAAAGTATACAAAGAAAGTACCCAGGGAGTAAACTCATTTCCCGAACGATTTTTAAAATTATTTTTTCACCACTAAAACGCATGAGACTTGTAGTTTTCAAAAATGTTTTCATTTTTGATGAGACGCTTAATGAAAGAGGTTTAATCGCCGGCAAACGAAAACCTGCGATTTCCCGTAAATCCCGGGCTTGGCCCGTATAGTCAAAAGTATACAAAGAAAGTACCCAGGGAGTAAACTCATTTCCCGAACAATTTTTTATATTATTTTTTTACCACTAAACGCATGAGACTTGTAGTTTTTAAAAATATTTTCATATTTGATGAGACGCTGAATAAAAGAAGTTTAATCGCCGGCAAACGAAAACCCGCGATTTCCCGTAAATCCCGGACTCGGTCCGTATAGTTAAAAGTATACAAAGAAAGTACCCAGGGTGTAAACTCATTTCCCGAACGATTTTTGAAATTATTATTTCACCACTAAAGCCCATGAGACTTGTAGTTTTCAAAAATGTTTTCATTTTTGATGAGACGCTGAATAAAAGAAGTTTAATCGCCGGCAAACGAAAACCTGCGATTTCCCGTAAATCCCGGACTCGGCCCGTATAGTCAAAAGTATACAAAGAAAGTACCCAGGGTGTAAACTCATTTCCCGAACGATTTTTTAAATTATTTTTTCACCACTAAAACGCATGAGACTTGTAGTTTTCAAAAATGTTTTCATTTTTGATAAGACGCTGAATAAAAGAAGTTTAATCGCCGGCAAACGAAAACCTGCGATTTCCCGTAAATCCCGTACTCGGCCCGTATAGTCAAAAGTATACAAAGAAAGTACCCAGGGAGTAAACTCATTTCCCGAACGATTTTTTAAATTATTTTTTCACCACTAAAACGCATGAGACTTGTATTTTTCAAAAATGTTTTCATTTTTGATAAGACGCTGAATAAAAGAAGTTTAATCGCCGGCAAACGAAAACCTGCGATTTCCCGTAAATCCCGTACTCGGCCCGTATAGTCAAAAGTATACAAAGAAAGTACCCAGGGAGTAAACTCATTTCCCGAACGATTTTTAAAATTATTTTTTCACCACTAAAACGCATGAGACTTGTAGTTTTTAAAAATATTTTCATATTTGATGAGACGCTGAATAAAAGAAGTTTAATCGCCGGCAAACGAAAACCCGCGATTTCCCGTAAATCCCGGACTCGGTCCGTATAGTTAAAAGTATACAAAGAAAGTACCCAGGGTGTAAACTCATTTCCCGAACGATTTTTGAAATTATTATTTCACCACTAAAGCCCATGAGACTTGTAGTTTTCAAAAATGTTTTCATTTTTGATGAGACGCTGAATAAAAGAAGTTTAATCGCCGGCAAACGAAAACCTGCGATTTCCCGTAAATCCCGGACTCGGCCCGTATAGTCAAAAGTATACAAAGAAAGTACCCAGGGTGTAAACTCATTTCCCGAACGATTTTTTAAATTATTTTTTCACCACTAAAACGCATGAGACTTGTAGTTTTCAAAAATGTTTTCATTTTTGATAAGACGCTGAATAAAAGAAGTTTAATCGCCGGCAAACGAAAACCTGCGATTTCCCGTAAATCCCGTACTCGGCCCGTATAGTCAAAAGTATACAAAGAAAGTACCCAGGGAGTAAACTCATTTCCCGAACGATTTTTAAAATTATTTTTTCACCACTAAAACGCATGAGACTTGTAGTTTTCAAAAATGTTTTCATTTTTGATGAGACGCTTAATGAAAGAGGTTTAATCGCCGGCAAACGTAAACCTGCGATTCCCCTAAATCCCGGACTCGGCCCGTATAGTCAAAAGTATACAAAGAAAGTACCCAGGGAGTAAACTCATTTCCAGAACGATTTTTTAAATTACTTTTTCACCACTAAAACGCATAAGATTTGTAGTTTTGAAAAATGTTTTCATTTTTGATGAGACGCTGAATAAAAGAAGTTTAATCGCCGGCAAACGAAAACCTGCGATTTCCCGTAAATCCTGGACTCGGCCCGCATAGTCAAAAGTATACAAAGAAAGTACCCAGGGTGTAAACTCATTTCCCGAACGATTTTTTAAATTATTATTTCACCACTAAATCCCATGAGACTTGTAGTTTTCAAAAATGTTTTCATTTTTGATGAGACGCTTAATGAAAGAGGTTTAATCGCCGGCAAACGAAAACCTGCGATTTCCCTAAATCCCGGACTCGGCCCGTATAGTCAAAAGTATACAAAGAAAGTACCCAGGGAGTAAACTCATTTCCAGAACGATTTTTTAAATTATTTTTTCACCACTAAAACGCATAAGAATTGTAGTTTTTAAAAATGTTTTCATTTTTGATGAGACGCTGAATAAAAGAAGTTAAATTGCCGGCAAACGAAAACCCGCGATTTCCCGTAAATCCCGGACTCCGTCCGTATAGTTAAAAGTATTACAGGAAAGTACCCAGTGAGTAAACTCATTTCCCGAACGAATTTTTAAATTATTTTTCCACCACTAAAACGTATGAGACTTGTAGTTTTCAAAAATGTTTTCATTTTTGATGAGACGCTGAACAAAAGAAGTTTAATCTCCGGCAAACGAAAACCTGCGATTTCCCGTAAATCCCGGACTCGGCCGTATAGTCAAAAGTATACAAAAAAGTACCCAGGGAGTAAACTCATTTCCCGAACGATTTTTTAAATTATTTTTTCACCACTAAAACGCATGAGACTTGTAGTTTTCAAAAATGTTTTCATTTTTGATGAGACGCTTAATGAAAGAGGTTTAATCGCCGGCAAACGATATCCCGCGTTTTCCCGTAAATCCGGGGCTTGGCCCGTATAGTCGAATGTATACAAAGAAAGTACCCAGGGAGTAAACTCATTTCCCGAACGATTTTTTATATTATTTTTTTACCACTAAACGCATGAGACTTGTAGTTTTCAAAAATATTTTCATATTTGATGGGACGCTGAATAAAAGAAGTTTAATCGCCGGCAAACGAAAATCCGCGATTTCCCGTAAATCCCGGACTCGGCCCGTATAGTCAAAAGTATATAAAGAAAGTACCCAGGGAGTAAACTCATTTCCCGAACGATTTTTTAAATTATTTTTTCACCACTAAAACGCATGAGACTTGTAGTTTTCAAAAATGTTTACATTTTTGATGAGACGCTTAATGAAAGAGGTTTAATCGCAGGAAAACGAAAACCTGCGATTTCCCGTAAATCCCGGGCTTGGCCCGTATAGTCGAATGTATACAAAGAAAGTACCCTGTGAGTAAACTCATTTCCAGAACGATTTTTTAAATTATTTTTTCACCACTAAAACGCATAAGACATGTGGTTTTTAAAAATGTTTTCATTTTTGATGAGACGCTGAATAAAAGAAGTTTAATCGCCGGCAAACGAAAACCGCGATTTCCCGTAAATCCCGGCTTGGCCCGTATAGTCAAAAGTATACAAAGAAAGTACCCAGGGAGTAAACTCATTTCCAGAACGATTTTTTAAATTATTTTTTCACCACTAAAACGCATGAGAATTGTAGTTTTTAAAAATGTTTTCATTTTTGATGAGACGCTGAATAAAAGAAGTTAAATTGCCGGCAAACGAAAACCCGCGATTTCCCGTAAATCCCGGACTCCGTCCGTATAGTTAAAAGTATTACAGGAAAGTACCCAGTGAGTAAACTCATTTCCCGAACGAATTTTTAAATTATTTTTCCACCACTAAAACGTATGAGACTTGTAGTTTTCAAAAATGTTTTCATTTTTGATGAGACGCTGAACAAAAGAAGTTTAATCTCCGGCAAACGAAAACCTGCGATTTCCCGTAAATCCCGGACTCGGCCGTATAGTCAAAAGTATACAAAAAAGTACCCAGGGAGTAAACTCATTTCCCGAACGATTTTTTAAATTATTTTTTCACCACTAAAACGCATGAGACTTGTAGTTTTCAAAAATGTTTTCATTTTTGATGAGACGCTTAATGAAAGAGGTTTAATCGCCGGCAAACGATATCCCGCGTTTTCCCGTAAATCCGGGGCTTGGCCCGTATAGTCGAATGTATACAAAGAAAGTACCCAGGGAGTAAACTCATTTCCCGAACGATTTTTTATATTATTTTTTTACCACTAAACGCATGAGACTTGTAGTTTTCAAAAATATTTTCATATTTGATGGGACGCTGAATAAAAGAAGTTTAATCGCCGGCAAACGAAAATCCGCGATTTCCCGTAAATCCCGGACTCGGCCCGTATAGTCAAAAGTATATAAAGAAAGTACCCAGGGAGTAAACTCATTTCCCGAACGATTTTTTAAATTATTTTTTCACCACTAAAACGCATGAGACTTGTAGTTTTCAAAAATGTTTACATTTTTGATGAGACGCTTAATGAAAGAGGTTTAATCGCAGGAAAACGAAAACCTGCGATTTCCCGTAAATCCCGGGCTTGGCCCGTATAGTCGAATGTATACAAAGAAAGTACCCTGTGAGTAAACTCATTTCCAGAACGATTTTTTAAATTATTTTTTCACCACTAAAACGCATAAGACATGTGGTTTTTAAAAATGTTTTCATTTTTGATGAGACGCTGAATAAAAGAAGTTTAATCGCCGGCAAACGAAAACCGCGATTTCCCGTAAATCCCGGCTTGGCCCGTATAGTCAAAAGTATACAAAGAAAGTACCCAGGGAGTAAACTCATTTCCCGAACGATTTTTTAAATTACTTTTTCACCACTAAAACGCATGAGACTTGTAGTTTTTAAAAATGTTTTCATTTTTGATGAGACGCTTAATGAAAGAGGTTTAATCGCAGGAAAACGAAAACCTGCGATTTCCCGTAAATCCCGGGCTTGGCCCGTATAGTCGAATGTATACAAAGAAAGTACCCTGTGAGTAAACTCATTTCCAGAACGATTTTTTAAATTATTTTTTCACCACTAAAACGCATAAGACATGTGGTTTTTAAAAATGTTTTCATTTTTGATGAGACGCTGAATAAAAGAAGTTTAATCGCCGGCAAACGAAAACCGCGATTTCCCGTAAATCCCGGCTTGGCCCGTATAGTCAAAAGTATACAAAGAAAGTACCCAGGGAGTAAACTCATTTCCCGAACGATTTTTTAAATTACTTTTTCACCACTAAAACGCATGAGACTTGTAGTTTTTAAAAATGTTTTCATTTTTGATGAGACGCTTAATGAAAGAGGTTTAATCGCAGGAAAACGAAAACCTGCGATTTCCCGTAAATCCCGGGCTTGGCCCGTATAGTCGAATGTATACAAAGAAAGTACCCTGTGAGTAAACTCATTTCCAGAACGATTTTTTAAATTATTTTTTCACCACTAAAACGCATAAGACATGTGGTTTTTAAAAATGTTTTCATTTTTGATGAGACGCTGAATAAAAGAAGTTTAATCGCCGGCAAACGAAAACCGCGATTTCCCGTAAATCCCGGCTTGGCCCGTATAGTCAAAAGTATACAAAGAAAGTACCCAGGGAGTAAACTCATTTCCCGAACGATTTTTTAAATTACTTTTTCACCACTAAAACGCATGAGACTTGTAGTTTTTAAAAATGTTTTCATTTTTGATGAGACGCTGAATAAAAGAAGTTTAATCGCCGGCAAACGAAAACCGCGATTTCCCGTAAATCCCGGCTTGGCCCGTATAGTCAAAAGTATACAAAGAAAGTACCCAGGGAGTAAACTCATTTCCCGAACGATTTTTTAATTTATTTTTTCACCACTAAAACGCATGAGACTTGTAGTTTTCAAAAATGTTTTCATTTTTGATGAGACGCTGAATAAAAGAAGTTTAATCGCCGGCAAACAAAAACCCGCGATTTCCCGTAAATCCCGGTCTTGGCCCGTATAGTCAAAAGTATACAAAGAAAGTACCCAGGGAGTAAACTCATTTCCCGAACGATTTTTTAAATTACTTTTTCACCACTAAAACGCATGAGACTTGTAGTTTTTAAAAATGTTTTCATTTTTGATGAGACGCTGAATAAAAGAAGTTTAATCGCCGGCAAACGAAAACCTGCGATTTCCCGTAAATCCTGGACTCGGCCCGTATAGTCAAAAGTATACAAAGAAAGTACCCAGGGAGTAAACTCATTTCCCAAACGATTTTTTAAATTATTATTTCACCACTAAAACGCATGAGACTTGTAGTTTTCAGGAATGTTTTCATTTTTGATGAGACGCTGAATAAAAGCAGTTTAATTGCTGGCAAACGAAAACCTGCGATTTCCCGTAAATCCCGGACTCGGCCCGTATAGTCAAAAGTATACAAAGAAAGTACCCAGGGAGTAAACTCATTTCCCGAACAATTTTTTAAGTTATTTTTTCACCACTAAAACGCATGAGACTTGTAGTTTTTAAAAATGTTTTCATTTTTGATGAGACGCTGAATAAAAGAAGTTTAATCGCCGGCAAACAAAAACCCGCGATTTCCCGTAAATCCCGGTCTTGGCCCGTATAGTCAAAAGTATACAAAGAAAGTACCCAGGGAGTAAACTCATTTCCCGAACGATTTTTTATATTATTTTTTTACCACTAAACGCATGAGACTTGTAGTTTTCAAAAATATTTTCATATTTGATGGGACGCTGAATAAAAGAAGTTTAATCGCCGGCAAACGAAAATCCGCGATTTCCCGTAAATCCCGGACTCGGCCCGTATAGTCAAAAGTGTACAAAGAAAGTACCCAGGGAGTAAACTCATTTCCCGAACGATTTTTTAAATTATTTTTTTACCACTAAAATGCATGAGACTTGTAGTTTTCAAAAATGTTTACATTTTTGATGAGACGCTTAATGAAAGAGGTTTAATCGCGGGAAAACGAAAACCCGCGATTTCCCGTAAATCCCGGGCTTGGCCCGTATAGTCGAATGTATACAAAGAAAGTACCCTGTGAGTAAACTCATTTCCAGAACGATTTTTTAAATTATTATTTCACCACTAAAGCCCATGAGACTTGTAGTTTTTAAAAATGTTTTCATTTTTGATGAGACGCTGAATAAAAGAAGTTTAATCGCCGGCAAACGAAAACCCGCGATTTCCCGTAAATCCCGGACGCGGCCCGTATAGTTAAAAGTATACAAGGAAAGTACCCTGTGAGTAAACTCATTTCCCAAACGAATTTTTAAATTATTTTTTCACCACTAAAACGTATGAGACTTGTAGTTTTCAAAAATGTTTTCATTTTTGATGAGACGCTGAATAAAAGAAGTTTAATCGCCGGCAAACGAAAACCTGCGATTTCCCGTAAATCCCGGACTCGGCCCGTATAGTCAAAAGTATACAAAGAAAGTACCCAGGGTGTAAACTCATTTCCCGAACAATTTTTAAATTATTTTTTCACCACTAAAACGCATGAGACTTGTAGTTTTCAAAAATGTTTTCATTTTTGATGAGACGCTGAATAAAAGAAGTTTAATCGCCGGCAAACGAAAACCTGCGATTTCCCGTAAATCCCGGACTCGGCCCGTATAGTCAAAAGTATATAAAAAGAGTACCCAAGGCGTAAACTCATTTCCCGAACGATTTTTTAAATTATTTTTTCACCACTAAAACGCATGAGACTTGTAGTTTTCAAAAATGTTTTCATTTTTGATGAGACGCTGAATAAAAGAAGTTTAATCGCCTGCAAACGAAAACCTGCGATTTCCCGTAAATGCCGGACTCGGCCCGTATAGTCAAAAGTATACAAAGAAAGTACCCAGGGAGTAAACTCATTTCCCAAACGATTTTTTAAATTATTATTTCACCACTAAAGCCCATGAGACTTGTAGTTTTTAAAAATGTTTTCATTTTTAATGAGACGCTGAATAAAAGAAGTTTAATCGCCGGCAAACGAAAACCTGCGATTTCCCGTAAATCCCGGCTTGGCCGGTATAGTCAAAAGTATACAAAGAAAGTACCCAGGGAGTAAACTCATTTCCCGAACGATTTTTTAAATTACTTTTTCACCACTAAAACGCATGAGACTTGTAGTTCTTAAAAATGTTTTCATTTTTGATGAGACGCTGAATAAAAGAAGTTTAATCGCCGGCAAACGAAAACCTGCGATTTCCCGTAAATCCTGGACCCGGCCCGTATAGTCAAAAATATACAAAGAAAGTACCCAGGGAGTAAACTCATTTCCCAAACGATTTTTTAAATTATTATTTCACCACTAAAACGCATGAGACTTGTAGTTTTCAAGAATGTTTTCATTTTTGATGAGACACTGAATAAAAGCAGTTTAATCGCTGGCAAACGAAAACCTGCGATTTCCCGTAAATCCCGGACTCGGCCCGTATAGTCAAAAGTATACAAAGAAAGTACCCAGGGAATAAACTCATTTCCCGAACGATTTTTTAAATTACTTTTTCACCACTAAAACGCATGAGACTTGTAGTTCTTAAAAATGTTTTCATTTTTGATGAGACGCTGAATAAAAGAAGTTTAATCGCCGGCAAACGAAAACCTGCGATTTCCCGTAAATCCTGGACCCGGCCCGTATAGTCAAAAGTATACAAAGAAAGTACCCAGGGAGTAAACTCATTTCCCGAACGATTTTTTAAATTAATTTTTCACCACTAAAACGCATGAGACTTGTAGTTCTTAAAAATGTTTTCATTTTTGATGAGACGCTGAATAAAAGAAGTTTAATCGCCGGCAAACGAAAACCTGCGATTTCCCGTAAATCCTGGACTCGGCCCGTATAGTCAAAAGTATACAAAGAAAGTACCCAGGGAGTAAACTCATTTCCCAAACGATTTTTTAAATTATTATTTCACCACTAAAACGCATGAGACTTGTAGTTTTCAAGAATGTTTTCATTTTTGATGAGACACTGAATAAAAGCAGTTTAATCGCTGGCAAACGAAAACCTGCGATTTCCCGTAAATCCCGGACTCGGCCCGTATAGTCAAAAGTATACAAAGAAAGTACCCAGGGAATAAACTCATTTCCCGAACGATTTTTTAAATTATTTTTTCACCACTAAATCGCATGAGACTTGTAGTTTTCAAAAATGTTTTCATTTTTGATGAGACGCTGAATAAAAGAAGTTTAATCGCCGGCAAACAAAAACCCGCGATTTCCGGTAAATCCCGGTTTTGGCCCGTATAGTCAAAAGTATACAAAGAAAGTACCCAGGGAGTAAACTCATTTCCCGAACGATTTTTTAAATTAATTTTTCACCACTAAAACGCATGAGACTTGTAGTTTTTAAAAATGTTTTCATTTTTGATGAGACGCTGAATAAAAGAAGTTTAATCGCCGGCAAACGAAAACCTGCGATTTCCCGTAAATCCTGGACTCGGCCCGTATAGTCAAAAGTATACAAAGAAAGTACCCAGGGAGTAAACTCATTTCCCAAACGATTTTTTAAATTATTATTTCACCACTAAAACGCATGAGACTTGTAGTTTTCAAGAATGTTTTCATTTTTGATGAGACGCTGAATTAAAGCAGTTTAATCGCCGGCAAACGAAAACCTGCGATTTCCCGTAAATCCCGGACTCGGCCCGTATAGTCAAAAGTATACAAAGAAAGTACCCAGGGAGTAAACTCATTTCCCAAACGATTTTTTAAATTATTATTTCACCACTAAAGCCCATGAGACTTGTAGTTTTTAAAAATGTTTTCATTTTTGATGAGACGCTGAATAAAAGAAGTTTAATCGCCGGCAAACGAAAACCTGCGAATTCCCGTAAATCCCGGCTTGGCCCGTATAGTCAAAAGTATACAAAGAAAGTAACCAGGGAGTAAACTCATTTCCCGAACGATTTTTTAAATTACTTTTTCACCACTAAAACGCATGAGACTTGTAGTTCTTAAAAATGTTTTCATTTTTGATGAGACGCTGAATAAAAGAAGTTTATTCGCCGGCAAACGAAAACCTGCGATTTCCCGTAAATCCTGGACTCGGCCCGTATAGTCAAAAGTATACAAAGAAAGTACCCAGGGAGTAAACTCATTTCCCAAACGATTTTTTAAATTATTATTTCACCACTAAAACGCATGAGACTTGTAGTTTTCAAGAATGTTTTCATTTTTGATGAGACACTGAATAAAAGCAGTTTAATCGCTGGCAAACGAAAACCTGCGATTTCCCGTAAATCCCGGACTCGGCCCGTATAGTCAAAAGTATACAAAGAAAGTTCCCAGGGAATAAACTCATTTCCCGAACGATTTTTTAAATTATTTTTTCACCACTAAAACGCATGAGACTTGTAGTTTTCAAAAATGTTTTCATTTTTGATGAGACGCTGAATAAAAGAAGTTCAATTGCCGGCAAACAAAAACCCGCGATTTCCCGTAAATCCCGGTTTTGGCCCGTATAGTCAAAAGTATACAAAGAAAGTACCCAGGGAGTAAACTCATTTCCCGAACGATTTTTTAAATTAATTTTTCACCACTAAAACGCATGAGACTTGTAGTTTTTAAAAATGTTTTCATTTTTGATGAGACGCTGAATAAAAGAAGTTTAATCGCCGGCAAACGAAAACCTGCGAATTCCCGTAAATCCAGGCTTGGCCCGTATAGTCAAAAGTATACAAAGAAAGTACCCAGGGAGTAAACTCATTTCCCGAACGATTTTTTAAATTACTTTTTCACCACTAAAACGCATGAGACTTGTAGTTCTTAAAAATGTTTTCATTTTTGATGAGACGCTGAATAAAAGAAGTTTAATCGCCGGCAAACGAAAACCTGCGATTTCCCGTAAATCCTGGACTCGGCCCGTATAGTCAAAAGTATACAAAGAAAGTACCCAGGGAGTAAACTCATTTCCCAAACGATTTTTTAAATTATTATTTCACCACTAAAACGCATGAGACTTGTAGTTTTCAAGAATGTTTTCATTTTTGATGAGACACTGAATAAAAGCAGTTTAATCGCTGGCAAACGAAAACCTGCGATTTCCCGTAAATCCCGGACTCGGCCCGTATAGTCAAAAGTATACAAAGAAAGTACCCAGGGAATAAACTCATTTCCCGAACGATTTTTTAAATTATTTTTTCACCACTAAAACGCATGAGACTTGTAGTTTTCAAAAATGTTTTCATTTTTGATGAGACGCTGAATAAAAGAAGTTCAATTGCCGGCAAACAAAAACCCGCGATTTCCCGTAAATCCCGGTTTTGGCCCGTATAGTCAAAAGTATACAAAGAAAGTACCCAGGGAGTAAACTCATTTCCCGAACGATTTTTTAAATTAATTTTTCACCACTAAAACGCATGAGACTTGTAGTTTTTAAAAATGTTTTCATTTTTGATGAGACGCTGAATAAAAGAAGTTTAATCGCCGGCAAACGAAAACCTGCGATTTCCCGTAAATCCTGGACTCGGTCCGTATAGTCAAAAGTATACAAAGAAAGTACCCAGGGAGTAAACTCACTTCCCAAACGATTTTTTAAATTATTTTTTCACCACTAAAACGCATAAGACTTGTAGTTTTTAAAAATGTTTTCATTTTTGATGAGACGCTGAATAAAAGAAGTTTAATCGCTGGCAAACGAAAACCCGCGATTTCCGGTAAATCCCGGGCTTGGCCCGTATAGTCAAAAGTATACAAATAAAGTACCCAGGGAGTAAACTCATTTCCCGAACGATTTTTTAAATTACTTTTTCACCACTAAAACGCATGAGACTTGTAGTTTTTAAAAATGTTTTCATTTTTGATGAGACGCTGAATAAAAGAAGTTTAATCGCTGGCAAACGAAAACCTGCGATTTCCCGTAAATCCTGGACTCTGCCCGTATAGTCAAAAGTATACAAAGAAAGTACCCAGGGAGTAAACTCATTTCCCACACGATTTTTTAAATTATTATTTCACCACTAAAGCCCATGAGACTTGTAGTTTTTAAAAATGTTTTCATTTTTGATGAGACGCTGAATAAAAGAAGTTTAATCGCCGGCAAACGAAAACCCGCGATTTTCCGTAAATCCCGGACGCGGCCCGTATAGTTAAAAGTATACAAGGAAAGTACCCTGTGAGTAAACTCATTTCCCAAACGAATATTTAAATTACTTTTTCACCACTAAAACGCATAAGACTTGTAGTTTTCAAAAATGTTTTCATTTTTGATGAGACGCTGAATAAAAGAAGTTTAATCGCCTGCAAACGAAAACCTGCGATTTCCCGTAAATCCCGGACTCGGCCCGTATAGTCAAAAGTATACAAAGAAAGTACCCAGGGAGTAAACTCATTTCCCAAACGATCTTTTAAATTATTATTTCACCACTAAAGCCCATGAGACTTGTAGTTTTTAAAAATGTTTTCATTTTTTATGAGACGCTGAATAAAAGAAGTTTAATCGCCGGCAAACGAAAACCTGCGATTTCCCGTAAATCCCGGCTTGGCCCGTATAGTCAAAAGTATACAAAGAAAGTACCCAGGGAGTAAACTCATTTCCCGAACGATTTTTTAAATTACTTTTTCACCACTAAAACGCATGAGACTTGTAGTTCTTAAAAATGTTTTCATTTTTGATGAGACGCTGAATAAAAGAAGTTTAATCGCCGGCAAACGAAAACCTGCGATTTCCCGTAAATCCTGGACTCGGCCCGTATAGTCAAATGTATACAAAGAAAGTACCCAGGGAGTAAACTCATTTCCCAAACGATTTTTTAAATTATTATTTCACCACTAAAACGCATGAGACTTGTAGTTTTCAAGAATGTTTTCATTTTTGATGAGACACTGAATAAAAGCAGTTTAATTGCTGACAAACGAAAACCTGCGATTTCCCGTAAATCCCGGACTCGGCCCGTATAGTCAAAAGTATACAAAGAAAGTACCCAGGGAATAAACTCATTTCCCGAACGATTTTTTAAATTATTTTTTCACCACTAAAACGCATGAGACTTGTAGTTTTCAAAAATGTTTTCATTTTTGATGAGACGCTGAATAAAAGAAGTTTAATCGCCGGCAAACAAAAACCCGCGATTTCCCGTAAATCCCGGTTTTGGCCCGTATAGTCAAAAGTATACAAAGAAAGTACCCAGGGAGTAAACTCATTTCCCGAACGATTTTTTATATTATTTTTTTACCACTAAACGCATGAGACTTGTAGTTTTCAAAAATATTTTCATATTTGATGGGACGCTGAATAAAAGAAGTTTAATCGCCGGCAAACGAAAACCCGCGATTTTCCGTAAATCCCGGACGCGGCCCGTATAGTTAAAAGTATACAAGGAAAGTACCCTGTGAGTAAACTCATTTCCCAAACGAATATTTAAATTACTTTTTCACCACTAAAACGCATAAGACTTGTAGTTTTCAAAAATGTTTTCATTTTTGATGAGACGCTGAATAAAAGAAGTTTAATCGCCTGCAAACGAAAACCTGCGATTTCCCGTAAATCCCGGACTCGGCCCGTATAGTCAAAAGTATACAAAGAAAGTACCCAGGGAGTAAACTCATTTCCCAAACGATTTTTTAAATTATTATTTCACCACTAAAGCCCATGAGACTTGTAGTTTTTAAAAATGTTTTCATTTTTGATGAGACACTGAATAAAAGAAGTTTAATCGCCGGCAAACGAAAACCTGCGATTTCCCGTAAATCCCGGCTTGGCCCGTATAGTCAAAAGTATACAAAGAAAGTACCCAGGGAGTAAACTCATTTCCCGAACGATTTTTTAAATTACTTTTTCACCACTAAAACGCATGAGACTTGTAGTTCTTAAAAATGTTTTCATTTTTGATGAGACGCTGAATAAAAGAAGTTTAAACGCCGGCAAACGAAAACCTGCGATTTCCCGTAAATCCTGGACTCGGCCCGTATAGTCAAAAGTATACAAAGAAAGTACCCAGGGAGTAAACTCATTTCCCAAACGATTTTTTAAATTATTATTTCACCACTAAAACGCATGAGACTTGTAGTTTTCAAGAATGTTTTCATTTTTGATGAGACACTGAATAAAAGCAGTTTAATCGCTGGCAAACGAAAACCTGCGATTTCCCGTAAATCCCGGACTCGGCCCGTATAGTCAAAAGTATACAAAGAAAGTACCCAGGGAATAAACTCCTTTCCCAAACGATTTTTTAAATTATTTTTTCACCACTAAAACGCATGAGACTTGTAGTTTTCAAAAATGTTTTCATTTTTGATGAGACGCTGAATAAAAGCAGTTTAATCGCCGGCAAACAAAAACCCGCGATTTCCCGTAAATCCCGGTTTTGGCCCGTATAGTCAAAAGTATACAAAGAAAGTACCCAGGGAGTAAACTCATTTCCCGAACGATTTTTTAAATTAATTTTTCACCACTAAAACCCATAAGACTTGTAGTTTTTAAAAATGTTTTCATTTTTGATGAGACGCTGAATAAAAGAAGTTTAATCGCCGGCAAACGAAAACCTGCGATTTCCCGTAAATCCTGGACTCGGCCCGTATAGTCAAAAGTATACAAAGAAAGTACCCAGGGAGTAAACTCATTTCCCAAACGATTTTTTAAATTATTATTTCACCACTAAAGCCCATGAGACTTGTAGTTTTTAAAAATGTTTTCATTTTTGATGAGACGCTGAATAAAAGAAGTTTAATCGCCGGCAAACGAAAACCTGCGATTTCCCGTAAATCCTGGACTCGGCCCGTATAGTCAAAAGTATACAAAGAAAGTACCCAGGGAGTAAACTCATTTCCCAAACGATTTTTTAAATTATTATTTCACCACTAAAACGCATGAGACTTGTAGTTTTCAAGAATGTTTTCATTTTTGATGAGACACTGAATAAAAGCAGTTTAATCGCTGGCAAACGAAAACCTGCAATTTCCCGTAAATCCCGGACTCGGCCCGTATAGTCAAAAGTATACAAAGAAAGTACCCAGGAAATAAACTCATTTCCCGAACGATTTTTTAAATTATTTTTTCACCACTAAAACGCATGAGACTTGTAGTTTTCAAAAATGTTTTCATTTTTGATGAGACGCTGAATAAAAGAAGTTTAATCGCCGGCAAACAAAAACCCGCGATTTCCCGTAAATCCCGGTTTTGGCCTGTATAGTCAAAAGTATACAAAGAAAGTACCCAGGGAGTAAACTCATTTCCCGAACGATTTTTTAAATTAATTTTTCACCACTAAAACGCATGAGACTTGTAGTTTTTAAAAATGATTTCATTTTTGATGAGACGCTGAATAAAAGAAGTTTAATCGCCGGCAAACGAAAACCTGCGATTTCCCGTAAATCCTGGACTCGGCCCGTATAGTCAAAAGTATACAAAGAAAGTACCCAGGGAGTAAACTCATTTCCCAAACGATTTTTTAAATTATTATTTCACCACTAAAACGCATGAGACTTGTAGTTTTCAAGAATGTTTTCATTTTTGATGAGACGCTGAATTAAAGAAGTTTAATCGCTGGCAAACGAAAACCTGCGATTTCCCGTAAATCCCGGACTCGGCCCGTATAGTCAAAAGTATACAAAGAAAGTACCCAGGGAGTAAACTCATTTCCCAAACGATTTTTTAAATTATTATTTAACCAATAAAGCCCATGAGACTTGTTGTTTTTAAAAATGTTTTCATTTTTGATGAGACGCTGAATAAAAGAAGTTTAATCGCCGGCAAACGAAAACCTGCGATTTCCCGTAAATCCCGGCTTGGCCCGTATAGTCAAAAGTATACAAAGAAAGTACCCAAGGAGTAAACTCATTTCCCGAACGATTTTTTAAATTACTTTTTCACCACTAAAACGCATGAGACTTGTAGTTCTTAAAAATGTTTTCATTTTTGATGAGACGCTGAATAAAAGAAGTTTAATCGCCGGCAAACGAAAACCTGCGATTTCCCGTAAATCCTGGACTCGGCCCGTATAGTCAAAAGTATACAAAGAAAGTACCCAGGGAGTAAACTCATTTCCCAAACGATTTTTTAAATTATTATTTCACCACTAAAACGCATGAGACTTGTAGTTTTCAAGAATGTTTTCATTTTTGATGAGACACTGAATAAAAGCAGTTTAATCGCTGGCAAACGAAAACCTGCGATTTCCCGTAAATCCCGGACTCGGCCCGTATAGTCAAAAGTGTACAAAGAAAGTACCCAGGGAATAAACTCATTTCCCGAACGATTTTTTATATTATTTTTTTACCACTAAAACGCATGAGACTTGTAGTTTTGAAAAATGTATTCATTTTTGATGAGACGCTGAATAAAAGAAGTTTAATCGCCGGCAAACAAAAACCCGCGATTTCCCGTAAATCCCGGATTTGGCCCGTATAGTCAAAAGTATACAAAGAAAGTACCCAGGGAGTAAACTCATTTCCCGAACGATTTTTTAAATTAATTTTTCACCACTAAAACGCATGAGACTTGTAGTTTTTAAAAATGTTTTCATTTTTGATGAGACGCTGAATAAAAGAAGTTTAATCGCCGGCAAACGAAAACCTGCGATTTCCCGTAAATCCTGGACTCGGTCCGTATAGTTAAAAGTATACAAGGAAAGTACCCTGTGAGTAAACTCATTTCCCAAACGAATATTTAAATTACTTTTTCACCACTAAAACGCATGAGACTTGTAGTTTTTAAAAATGTTTTCATTTTTGATGAGACGCTGAATAAAAGAAGTTTAATCGCCGGCAAAGGAAAACCTGCGATTTCCCGTAAATCCCGGACTCGGCCCGTATAGTCAAAAGTATACAAAGAAAGTACCCAGGGTGTAAACTCATTTCCCGAACGATTTTTAAATTATTTTTTCACCACTAAAACGCATGAGACTTGTAGTTTTCAAAAATGTTTTCATTTTTGATTAGACGCTGAATAAAAGAAGTTTAATCGCCGGCAAACGAAAACCTGCGATTTCCCGTAAATCCCGGACTCGGCCCGTATAGTCTAAAGTATACAAAGAAAGTACCCAGGGAGTAAACTCATTTCCCAAACGATTTTTTAAATTATTATTTCACCACTAAAGCCCATGAGACTTGTAGTTTTTAAAAATGTTTTCATTTTTGATGAGACGCTGAATAAAAGAAGTTTAATCGCCGGCAAACGAAAACCTGCGATTTCCCGTAAATCCCGGACTCGGCCCGTATAGTCAAAAGTATACAAAGAAAGTACCCAGGGTGTAAACTCATTTCCCGAACGATTTTTAAATTATTTTTTCACCACCAAAACGCATGAGACTTGTAGTTTTCAAAAATGTTTTCATTTTTGATGAGACGCTGAATAAAAGAAGTTTAATCGCCGGCAAACGAAAACCTACGATTTCCCGTAAATCCCGTACTCGGCCCGTATAGTCAAAAGTATACAAAGAAAGTACCCAGGGAGTAAACTCATTTCCCAAACGATTTTTTAAATTATTATTTCACCACTAAAGCCCATGAGACTTGTAGTTTTTAAAAATGTTTTCATTTTTGATGAGACGCTGAATAAAAGAAGTTTAATCGCCGGCAAACAAAAACCCGCAATTTCCCGTAAATCCCGGTCTCGGCCCGTATAGTCAAAAGTATACAAGGAAAGTACCCAGTGAGTAAACTCATATCCCTAACGAATTTTTAAATTATTTTTTCACCACTAAAACGCATGAGACTTGTAGTTTTCAAAAATATTTTCATTTTTGATGAGACGCTGAATAAAAGAAGTTTAATCGCCGGCAAACGAAAACCCGCGATTTCCCGTAAATCCCGGGCTCAGACCGTATAGTCAAAAGTATACAAAGAGAGTACCCAAGATGTAAACTCATTTCCCGAACGATTTTTTAAATTATTTTTTCACCACTAAAACGCATGAGACTTGTAGTTTTCAAAAATGTTTTCATTTTTGATGAGACGCTGAATAAAAAAAGTATAATCGCCTGCTATCGAAAACCTGCAATTTCCCGTAAATCCCGGACTCGGCCCGTATAGTCAAAAGTATACAAAGAAAGTACCCAGGGAGTAAACTCATTTCCCAAACGATTTTTTAAATTATTATTTCACCACTAATGCCCATGAGACTTGTAGTTTTTAAAAATGTTTTCATTTTTGATGAGACGCTGAATAAAAGAAGTTTAATCGCCGGCAAACGAAAACCTGCGATTTCCCGTAAATCCCGGACTCGGCCCGTATAGTCAAAAGTATACAAAGAGAGTACCCAAGGTGTAAACTCATTTCCCGAACGATTTTTTAAATTATTTTTTCACCACTAAAACGCATGAGACTTGTAGTTTTCAAAAATGTTTTCATTTTTGATGAGACGCTGAATAAAAGAAGTTTAATCGCCTGCAAACGAAAACCTGCGATTTCCTGTAAATCCCGGACTCGGCCCGTATAGTCAAAAGTATACAAAGAAAGTACCCAGGGAGTAAACTCATTTCCCAAACGATTTTTTAAATTATTATTTCACCACTAAAGCCCATGAGACTTGTAGTTTTTAAAAATGTTTTCATTTTTGATAAGACGCTGAATAAAAGAAGTTTAATCGCCGGCAAACGAAAACCCGCGATTTTCCGTAAATCCCGGACTCGGCCCGTATAGTCAAAAGTATACAAGGAAAGTACCCAGTGAGTAAACTTATTTCCCGAACGATTTTTAAAATTATTTTTTCACCACTAAAACGCATGAGACTTGTAGTTTTCAGAAAGGTTTTCATTTTTGATGAGACGCTTAATGAAAGTGGTTTAATCGCCGGCAAACGAAAACCTGCGATTTCCCGTAAATCCCGGGCTTGGCCCGTATAGTCGAATGTCTACAAAGAAAGTACCCTGTGAGTAAACTCATTTCCAAAACGATTTTTTAAATTATCTTTTCACCACTAAAACGCTTGAGACTTGTAGTTTTCAAAAATGTTTTCATTTTTGATGAGACGCTAAATAAAAGAAGTTTAATTGCCGGCAAACGAAAACCCGCCATTTCCCGTAAACCCCGGACTTGGCCCGCATAGTCAAAAGTATACAAAGAAAGTACCCAGGGTGTAAACTCATTTTCCGAACGATTTTTTAAATTATTATTTCACCACTAAAGCCCATGAGACTTGTAGTATTTAAAAATATTTTCATTTTTGATGAGACGCTGAATAAAAGAAGTTTAATCGCTGGCAAACGAAAACCCGCGACTTCCCGTAAATCCCGGGCTCGGCCCGTATAGTCAAAAGTATACAAAGAAAGTACCCAGGGAGTAAACTCATTTCCCGAACGATTTTTTAAATTATTATTTCACCACTAAACCCATGAGACTTGTAGTTTTTAAAAATGTTTTCATTTTTGATGAGACGCTTAATAAAAGAGGTTTAATCGCCGGCAAACGAAAACCCGCGATTTCCCGTAAATCCCGGACTCAGACCGTATAGTCAAAAGTATACAAAGAGAGTACCCAAGATGTAAACTCATTTCCCGAACGATTTTTTAAATTATTTTTTCACCACTAAAACGCATGAGACTTGTAGTTTTCAAAAATGTTTTCATTTTTGATGAGACGCTGAATAAAAAAAGTATAATCGCCTGCTATCGAAAACCTGCGATTTCCCGCAAATCCCGGACTCGGCCTGTATAGTCAAAAGTATACAAAGAAAGTACCCAGGGAGTAAACTCATTTCCCAAACGATTTTTTAAATTATTATTTCACCACTAAAGCCCATGAGACTTGTAGTTTTTAAAAATGTTTTCATTTTTGATGAGACGCTGAATAAAAGAAGTTTAATCGCCGGCAAACGAAAACCTGCGATATCCCGTAAATCCCGGACTCGGCCCGTATAGTCAAAAGTATACAAAGAGAGTACCCAAGGTGTAAACTCATTTCCCGAACGATTTTTTAAATTATTTTTTCACCACTAAAACGCATGAGACTTGTAGTTTTCAAAAATGTTTTCATTTTTGATGAGACGCTGAATAAAAGAAGTTTAATCGCCTGCAAACGAAAACCTGCGATTTCCTGTAAATCCCGGACTCGGCCCGTATAGTCAAAAGTATACAAAGAAAGTACCCAGGGAGTAAACTCATTTCCCAAACGATTTTTTAAATTATTATTTCACCACTAAAGCCCATGAGACTTGTAGTTTTTAAAAATGTTTTCATTTTTGATAAGACGCTGAATAAAAGAAGTTTAATCGCTGGCAAACGAAAACCTGCAATTTCCCGTAAATCCCGGACTCGGCCCGTATAGTCAAAAGTATACAAAGAAAGTACCCAGGAAATAAATTCATTTCCCGAACGATTTTTTAAATTATTTTTTCACCACTAAAACGCATGAGACTTGTAGTTTTCAAAAATGTTTTCATTTTTGATGAGACGCTGAATAAAAGAAGTTTAATCGCCGGCAAACAAAAACCCGCGATTTCCCGTAAATCCCGGTTTTGGCCTGTATAGTCAAAAGTACACAAAGAAAGTACCCAGGGAGTAAACTCATTTCCCGAACGATTTTTTAAATTAATTTTTCACCACTAAAACGCATGAGACTTGTAGTTTTTAAAAATGATTTCATTTTTGATGAGACGCTGAATAAAAGAAGTTTAATCGCCGGCAAACGAAAACCTGCGATTTCCCGTAAATCCTGGACTCGGCCCGTATAGTCAAAAGTATACAAAGAAAGTACCCAGGGAGTAAACTCATTTCCCAAACGATTTTTTAAATTATTATTTCACCAATAAAACGCATGAGACTTGTAGTTTTCAAGAATGTTTTCATTTTTGATGAGACGCTGAATTAAAGAAGTTTAATCGCTGGCAAACGAAAACCTGCGATTTCCCGTAAATCCCGGACTCGGCCCGTATAGTCAAAAGTATACAAAGAAAGTACCCAGGGAGTAAACTCATTTCCCAAACGATTTTTTAAATTATTATTTAACCAATAAAGCCCATGAGACTTGTTGTTTTTAAAAATGTTTTCATTTTTGATGAGACGCTGAATAAAAGAAGTTTAATCGCCGGCAAACGAAAACCTGCGATTTCCCGTAAATCCCGGCTTGGCCCGTATAGTCAAAAGTATACAAAGAAAGTACCCAAGGAGTAAACTCATTTCCCGAACGATTTTTTAAATTACTTTTTCACCACTAAAACGCATGAGACTTGTAGTTCTTAAAAATGTTTTCATTTTTGATGAGACGCTGAATAAAAGAAGTTTAATCGCCGGCAAACGAAAACCTGCGATTTCCCGTAAATCCTGGACTCGGCCCGTATAGTCAAAAGTATACAAAGAAAGTACCCAGGGAGTAAACTCATTTCCCAAACGATTTTTTAAATTATTATTTCACCACTAAAGCCCATGAGACTTGTAGTTTTTAAAAATGTTTTCATTTTTGATGAGACGCTGAATAAAAGAAGTTTAATCGCCGGCAAACGAAAACCTGCGATATCCCGTAAATCCCGGACTCGGCCCGTATAGTCAAAAGTATACAAAGAGAGTACCCAAGGTGTAAACTCATTTCCCGAACGATTTTTTAAATTATTTTTTCACCACTAAAACGCATGAGACTTGTAGTTTTCAAAAATGTTTTCATTTTTGATGAGACGCTGAATAAAAGAAGTTTAATCGCCTGCAAACGAAAACCTGCGATTTCCTGTAAATCCCGGACTCGGCCCGTATAGTCAAAAGTATACAAAGAAAGTACCCAGGGAGTAAACTCATTTCCCAAACGATTTTTTAAATTATTATTTCACCACTAAAGCCCATGAGACTTGTAGTTTTTAAAAATGTTTTCATTTTTGATAAGACGCTGAATAAAAGAAGTTTAATCGCTGGCAAACGAAAACCTGCAATTTCCCGTAAATCCCGGACTCGGCCCGTATAGTCAAAAGTATACAAAGAAAGTACCCAGGAAATAAATTCATTTCCCGAACGATTTTTTAAATTATTTTTTCACCACTAAAACGCATGAGACTTGTAGTTTTCAAAAATGTTTTCATTTTTGATGAGACGCTGAATAAAAGAAGTTTAATCGCCGGCAAACAAAAACCCGCGATTTCCCGTAAATCCCGGTTTTGGCCTGTATAGTCAAAAGTACACAAAGAAAGTACCCAGGGAGTAAACTCATTTCCCGAACGATTTTTTAAATTAATTTTTCACCACTAAAACGCATGAGACTTGTAGTTTTTAAAAATGATTTCATTTTTGATGAGACGCTGAATAAAAGAAGTTTAATCGCCGGCAAACGAAAACCTGCGATTTCCCGTAAATCCTGGACTCGGCCCGTATAGTCAAAAGTATACAAAGAAAGTACCCAGGGAGTAAACTCATTTCCCAAACGATTTTTTAAATTATTATTTCACCAATAAAACGCATGAGACTTGTAGTTTTCAAGAATGTTTTCATTTTTGATGAGACGCTGAATTAAAGAAGTTTAATCGCTGGCAAACGAAAACCTGCGATTTCCCGTAAATCCCGGACTCGGCCCGTATAGTCAAAAGTATACAAAGAAAGTACCCAGGGAGTAAACTCATTTCCCAAACGATTTTTTAAATTATTATTTAACCAATAAAGCCCATGAGACTTGTTGTTTTTAAAAATGTTTTCATTTTTGATGAGACGCTGAATAAAAGAAGTTTAATCGCCGGCAAACGAAAACCTGCGATTTCCCGTAAATCCCGGCTTGGCCCGTATAGTCAAAAGTATACAAAGAAAGTACCCAAGGAGTAAACTCATTTCCCGAACGATTTTTTAAATTACTTTTTCACCACTAAAACGCATGAGACTTGTAGTTCTTAAAAATGTTTTCATTTTTGATGAGACGCTGAATAAAAGAAGTTTAATCGCCGGCAAACGAAAACCTGCGATTTCCCGTAAATCCTGGACTCGGCCCGTATAGTCAAAAGTATACAAAGAAAGTACCCAGGGAGTAAACTCATTTCCCAAACGATTTTTTAAATTATTATTTCACCACTAAAACGCATGAGACTTGTAGTTTTCAAGAATGTTTTCATTTTTGATGAGACACTGAATAAAAGCAGTTTAATCGCTGGCAAACGAAAACCTGCGATTTCCCGTAAATCCCGGACTCGGCCCGTATAGTCAAAAGTGTACAAAGAAAGTACCCAGGGAATAAACTCATTTCCCGAACGATTTTTTAAATTATTTTTTCACCACTAAAACGCATGAGACTTGTAGTTTTGAAAAATGTATTCATTTTTGATGAGACGCTGAATAAAAGAAGTTTAATCGCCGGCAAACAAAAACCCGCGATTTCCCGTAAATCCTGGACTCGGTCCGTATAGTTAAAAGTATACAAGGAAAGTACCCTGTGAGTAAACTCATTTCCCAAACGAATATTTAAATTACTTTTTCACCACTAAAACGCATGAGACTTGTAGTTTTTAAAAATGTTTTCATTTTTGATGAGACGCTGAATAAAAGAAGTTTAATCGCCGGCAAACGAAAACCTGCGATTTCCCGTAAATCCCGGACTCGGCCCGTATAGTCAAAAGTATACAAAGAAAGTACCCAGGGTGTAAACTCATTTCCCGAACGATTTTTAAATTATTTTTTCACCACTAAAACGCATGAGACTTGTAGTTTTCAAAAATGTTTTCATTTTTGATGAGACGCTGAATAAAAGAAGTTTAATCGCCGGCAAACGAAAACCTGCGATTTCCCGTAAATCCCGGACTCGGCCCGTATAGTCAAAAGTATACAAAGAAAGTACCCAGGGAGTAAACTCATTTCCCAAACGATTTTTTAAATTATTATTTCACCACTAAAGCCCATGAGACTTGTAGTTTTTAAAAATGTTTTCATTTTTGATGAGACGCTGAATAAAAGAAGTTTAATCGCCGGCAAACGAAAACCTGCGATTTCCCGTAAATCCCGGACTCGGCCCGTATAGTCAAAAGTATACAAAGAAAGTACCCAGGGTGTAAACTCATTTCCCGAACGATTTTTAAATTATTTTTTCACCACCAAAACGCATGAGACTTGTAGTTTTCAAAAATGTTTTCATTTTTGATGAGACGCTGAATAAAAGAAGTTTAATCGCCGGCAAACGAAAACCCGCGATTTCCCGTAAATCCCGGACTCAGACCGTATAGTCAAAAGTATACAAAGAGAGTACCCAAGATGTAAACTCATTTCCCGAACGATTTTTTAAATTATTTTTTCACCACTAAAACGCATGAGACTTGTAGTTTTCAAAAATGTTTTCATTTTTGATGAGACGCTGAATAAAAAAAGTATAATCGCCTGCTATCGAAAACCTGCAATTTCCCGTAAATCCCGGACTCGGCCCGTATAGTCAAAAGTATACAAAGAAAGTACCCAGGGAGTAAACTCATTTCCCAAACGATTTTTTAAATTATTATTTCACCACTAATGCCCATGAGACTTGTAGTTTTTAAAAATGTTTTCATTTTTGATGAGACGCTGAATAAAAGAAGTTTAATCGCCGGCAAACGAAAACCTGCGATTTCCCGTAAATCCCGGACTCGGCCCGTATAGTCAAAAGTATACAAAGAGAGTACCCAAGGTGTAAACTCATTTCCCGAACGATTTTTTAAATTATTTTTTCACCACTAAAACGCATGAGACTTGTAGTTTTCAAAAATGTTTTCATTTTTGATGAGACGCTGAATAAAAGAAGTTTAATCGCCTGCAAACGAAAACCTGCGATTTCCTGTAAATCCCGGACTAGGCCCGTATAGTCAAAAGTATACAAAGAAAGTACCCAGGGAGTAAACTCATTTCCCAAACGATTTTTTAAATTATTATTTCACCACTAAAGCCCATGAGACTTGTAGTTTTTAAAAATGTTTTCATTTTTGATAAGACGCTGAATAAAAGAAGTTTAATCGCCGGCAAACGAAAACCCGCGATTTTCCGTAAATCCCGGACTCGGCCCGTATAGTCAAAAGTATACAAGGAAAGTACCCAGTGAGTAAACTTATTTCCCGAACGATTTTTAAAATTATTTTTTCACCACTAAAACGCATGAGACTTGTAGTTTTCAGAAAGGTTTTCATTTTTGATGAGACGCTTAATGAAAGTGGTTTAATCGCCGGCAAACGAAAACCTGCGATTTCCCGTAAATCCCGGGCTTGGCCCGTATAGTCGAATGTCTACAAAGAAAGTACCCTGTGAGTAAACTCATTTCCAAAACGATTTTTTAAATTATCTTTTCACCACTAAAACGCTTGAGACTTGTAGTTTTCAAAAATGTTTTCATTTTTGATGAGACGCTAAATAAAAGAAGTTTAATTGCCGGCAAACGAAAACCCGCCATTTCCCGTAAACCCCGGACTTGGCCCGCATAGTCAAAAGTATACAAAGAAAGTACCCAGGGTGTAAACTCATTTTCCGAACGATTTTTTAAATTATTATTTCACCACTAAAGCCCATGAGACTTGTAGTATTTAAAAATATTTTCATTTTTGATGAGACGCTGAATAAAAGAAGTTTAATCGCTGGCAAACGAAAACCCGCGACTTCCCGTAAATCCCGGACTCGGCCCGTATAGTCAAAAGTATACAAAGAAAGTACCCAGGGAGTAAACTCATTTCCCGAACGATTTTTTAAATTATTATTTCACCACTAAACCCATGAGACTTGTAGTTTTTAAAAATGTTTTCATTTTTGATGAGACGCTTAATAAAAGAGGTTTAATCGCCGGCAAACGAAAACCCGCGATTTCCCGTAAATCCCGGACTCAGACCGTATAGTCAAAAGTATACAAAGAGAGTACCCAAGATGTAAACTCATTTCCCGAACGATTTTTTAAATTATTTTTTCACCACTAAAACGCATGAGACTTGTAGTTTTCAAAAATGTTTTCATTTTTGATGAGACGCTGAATAAAAAAAGTATAGTCGCCTGCTATCGAAAACCTGCGATTTCCCGTAAATCCCGGACTCGGCCTGTAGAGTCAAAAGTATACAAAGAAAGTACCCAGGGAGTAAACTCATTTCCCAAACGATTTTTTAAATTATTATTTCACCACTAAAGCCCATGAGACTTGTAGTTTTTAAAAATGTTTTCATTTTTGATGAGACGCTGAATAAAAGAAGTTTAATCGCCGGCAAACGAAAACCCGCGATTTTCCGTAAATCCCGGACTCGGCCCGTATAGTCAAAAGTATACAAGGAAAGTACCCAGTGAGTAAACTTATTTCCCGAACGATTTTTAAAATTATTTTTTCACCACTAAAACGCATGAGACTTGTAGTTTTCAGAAAGGTTTTCATTTTTGATGAGACGCTTAATGAAAGTGGTTTAATCGCCGGCAAACGAAAACCTGCGATTTCCCGTAAATCCCGGGCTTGGCCCGTATAGTCGAATGTCTACAAAGAAAGTACCCTGTGAGTAAACTCATTTCCAAAACGATTTTTTAAATTATCTTTTCACCACTAAAACGCTTGAGACTTGTAGTTTTCAAAAATGTTTTCATTTTTGATGAGACGCTAAATAAAAGAAGTTTAATTGCCGGCAAACGAAAACCCGCCATTTCCCGTAAACCCCGGACTTGGCCCGCATAGTCAAAAGTATACAAAGAAAGTACCCAGGGTGTAAACTCATTTTCCGAACGATTTTTTAAATTATTATTTCACCACTAAAGCCCATGAGACTTGTAGTATTTAAAAATATTTTCATTTTTGATGAGACGCTGAATAAAAGAAGTTTAATCGCTGGCAAACGAAAACCCGCGACTTCCCGTAAATCCCGGACTCGGCCCGTATAGTCAAAAGTATACAAAGAAAGTACCCAGGGAGTAAACTCATTTCCCGAACGATTTTTTAAATTATTATTTCACCACTAAACCCATGAGACTTGTAGTTTTTAAAAATGTTTTCATTTTTGATGAGACGCTTAATAAAAGAGGTTTAATCGCCGGCAAACGAAAACCCGCGATTTCCCGTAAATCCCGGACTCAGACCGTATAGTCAAAAGTATACAAAGAGAGTACCCAAGATGTAAACTCATTTCCCGAACGATTTTTTAAATTATTTTTTCACCACTAAAACGCATGAGACTTGTAGTTTTCAAAAATGTTTTCATTTTTGATGAGACGCTGAATAAAAAAAGTATAGTCGCCTGCTATCGAAAACCTGCGATTTCCCGTAAATCCCGGACTCGGCCTGTAGAGTCAAAAGTATACAAAGAAAGTACCCAGGGAGTAAACTCATTTCCCAAACGATTTTTTAAATTATTATTTCACCACTAAAGCCCATGAGACTTGTAGTTTTTAAAAATGTTTTCATTTTTGATGAGACGCTGAATAAAAGAAGTTTAATCGCCGGCAAACGAAAACCTGCGATATCCCGTAAATCCCGGACTCGGCCCGTATAGTCAAAAGTATACAAAGAGAGTACCCAAGGTGTAAACTCATTTCCCGAACGATTTTTTAAATTATTTTTTCACCACTAAAACGCATGAGACTTGTAGTTTTCAAAAATGTTTTCATTTTCGATGAGACGCTGAATAAAAGAAGTTTAATCGCCTGCAAACGAAAACCTGCGATTTCCTGTAAATCCCGGACTCGGCCCGTATAGTCAAAAGTATACAAAGAAAGTACCCAGGGAGTAAACTCATTTCCCAAACGATTTTTTAAATTATTATTTCACCACTAAAGCCCATGAGACTTGTAGTTTTTAAAAATGTTTTCATTTTTGATAAGACGCTGAATAAAAGAAGTTTAATCGCCGGCAAACGAAAACCCGCGATTTTCCGTAAATCCCGGACTCGGCCCGTATAGTCAAAAGTGTACAAGGAAAGTACCCAGTGAGTAAACTTATTTCCCGAACGATTTTTAAAATTATTTTTTCACCACTAAAACGCATGAGACTTGTAGTTTTCAGAAATGTTTTCATTTTTGATGAGACGCTTAATGAAAGTGGTTTAATCGCCGGCAAACGAAAACCTGCGATTTCCCGTAAATCCCGGGCTTGGCCCGTATAGTCGAATGTCTACAAAGAAAGTACCCTGTGAGTAAACTCATTTCCAAAACGATTTTTTAAAGTATCTTTTTACCACTAAAACGCTTGAGACTTGTAGTTTTCAAAAATGTTTTCATTTTTGATGAGACGCTAAATAAAAGAAGTTTAATTGCCGGCAAACGAAAACCCGCCATTTCCCGTAAACCCCGGACTTGGCCCGCATAGTCAAAAGTATACAAAGAAAGTACCCAGGGTGTAAACTCATTTTCCGAACGATTTTTTAAATTATTATTTCACCACTAAAGCCCATGAGACTTGTAGTATTTAAAAATATTTTCATTTTTGATGAGACGCTGAATAAAAGAAGTTTAATCGCTGGCAAACGAAAACCCGCGACTTCCCGTAAATCCCGGACTCGGCCCGTATTGTCAAAAGTATACAAAGAAAGTACCCAGGGAGTAAACTCATTTCCCGAACGATTTTTTAAATTATTTTTTCACCACTAAAACGCATGAGACTTGAAGTTTTCAAAAATGTTTTCATTTTTGATGAGACGATGAATAAAAGAAGTTTAATCGCCGGCAAACGAAAACCTGCGATTTCCCGTAAATCCCGGACTCGGCCCGTATAGTCAAAAGTATACAAAGAAAGTACCCGGGGTGTAAACTCATTTCCCGAACGATTTTTTAAATTATTATTTCACCACTAAACCCATGAGACTTGTAGTTTTTAAAAATGTTTTCATTTTTGATGAGACGCTTAATAAAAGAGGTTTAATCGCCGGCAAACGAAATCCTGCGATTTCCCGTAAATCCCGAGCTTGGCCCGTATAGTCGAATGTATACAAAGAAAGTACCCAGGAAGTAAACTCATTTCCCGAACGATTTTTTAAATTTCTTTTTCACCACTAAAACGCATGAGACTTGTAGTTTTCAAAAATGTTTTCATTTTTGATGAGACGCTTAATAAAAGAGGTTTAATCGCCGGCAAACGAAAACCCGCGATTTCCCGTAAATCCCGGACTCAGACCGTATAGTCAAAAGTATACAAAGAGAGTACCCAAGATGTAAACTCATTTCCCGAACGATTTTTTAAATTAGTTTTTCACCACTAAAACGCATGAGACTTGTAGTTTTTAAAAATGTTTTCATTTTTGATGAGACGCTTAATAAAAGAGGTTTAATCGCCGGCAAACGAAATCCTGCGATTTCCCGTAAATCCCGGACTCGGCCCGTATAGTCAAAAGTATACAAGGAAAGTACCCAGTGAGTAAACTTATTTCCCGAACGATTTTTAAAATTATTTTTTCACCACTAAAACGCATGAGACTTGTAGTTTTCAGAAAGGTTTTCATTTTTGATGAGACGCTTAATGAAAGTGGTTTAATCGCCGGCAAACGAAAACCTGCGATTTCCCGTAAATCCCGGGCTTGGCCCGTATAGTCGAATGTCTACAAAGAAAGTACCCTGTGAGTAAACTCATTTCCAAAACGATTTTTTAAATTATCTTTTCACCACTAAAACGCTTGAGACTTGTAGTTTTCAAAAATGTTTTCATTTTTGATGAGACGCTAAATAAAAGAAGTTTAATTGCCGGCAAACGAAAACCCGCCATTTCCCGTAAACCCCGGACTTGGCCCGCATAGTCAAAAGTATACAAAGAAAGTACCCAGGGTGTAAACTCATTTTCCGAACGATTTTTTAAATTATTATTTCACCACTAAAGCCCATGAGACTTGTAGTATTTAAAAATATTTTCATTTTTGATGAGACGCTGAATAAAAGAAGTTTAATCGCTGGCAAACGAAAACCCGCGACTTCCCGTAAATCCCGGACTCGGCCCGTATAGTCAAAAGTATACAAAGAAAGTACCCAGGGAGTAAACTCATTTCCCGAACGATTTTTTAAATTATTATTTCACCACTAAACCCATGAGACTTGTAGTTTTTAAAAATGTTTTCATTTTTGATGAGACGCTTAATAAAAGAGGTTTAATCGCCGGCAAACGAAAACCCGCGATTTCCCGTAAATCCCGGACTCAGACCGTATAGTCAAAAGTATACAAAGAGAGTACCCAAGATGTAAACTCATTTCCCGAACGATTTTTTAAATTATTTTTTCACCACTAAAACGCATGAGACTTGTAGTTTTCAAAAATGTTTTCATTTTTGATGAGACGCTGAATAAAAAAAGTATAGTCGCCTGCTATCGAAAACCTGCGATTTCCCGTAAATCCCGGACTCGGCCTGTATAGTCAAAAGTATACAAAGAAAGTACCCAGGGAGTAAACTCATTTCCCAAACGATTTTTTAAATTATTATTTCACCACTAAAGCCCATGAGACTTGTAGTTTTTAAAAATGTTTTCATTTTTGATGAGACGCTGAATAAAAGAAGTTTAATCGCCGGCAAACGAAAACCTGCGATATCCCGTAAATCCCGGACTCGGCCCGTATAGTCAAAAGTATACAAAGAGAGTACCCAAGGTGTAAACTCATTTCCCGAACGATTTTTTAAATTATTTTTTCACCACTAAAACGCATGAGACTTGTAGTTTTCAAAAATGTTTTCATTTTCGATGAGACGCTGAATAAAAGAAGTTTAATCGCCTGCAAACGAAAACCTGCGATTTCCTGTAAATCCCGGACTCGGCCCGTATAGTCAAAAGTATACAAAGAAAGTACCCAGGGAGTAAACTCATTTCCCAAACGATTTTTTAAATTATTATTTCACCACTAAAGCCCATGAGACTTGTAGTTTTTAAAAATGTTTTCATTTTTGATAAGACGCTGAATAAAAGAAGTTTAATCGCCGGCAAACGAAAACCCGCGATTTTCCGTAAATCCCGGACTCGGCCCGTATAGTCAAAAGTATACAAGGAAAGTACCCAGTGAGTAAACTTATTTCCCGAACGATTTTTAAAATTATTTTTTCACCACTAAAACGCATGAGACTTGTAGTTTTCAGAAATGTTTTCATTTTTGATGAGACGCTTAATGAAAGTGGTTTAATCGCCGGCAAACGAAAACCTGCGATTTCCCGTAAATCCCGGGCTTGGCCCGTATAGTCGAATGTCTACAAAGAAAGTACCCTGTGAGTAAACTCATTTCCCAAACATTTTTTAAATTATTATTTCACCACTAAAGCCCATGAGACTTGTAGTTTTTAAAAATGTTTTCATTTTTGATAAGACGCTGAATAAAAGAAGTTTAATCGCCGGCAAACGAAAACCCGCGATTTTCCGTAAATCCCGGACTCGGCCCGTATAGTCAAAAGTATACAAGGAAAGTACCCAGTGAGTAAACTTATTTCCCGAACGATTTTTAAAATTATTTTTTCACCACTAAAACGCTTGAGACTTGTAGTTTTCAAAAATGTTTTCATTTTTGATGAGACGCTAAATAAAAGAAGTTTAATTGCCGGCAAACGAAAACCCGCCATTTCCCGTAAACCCCGGACTTGGCCCGCATAGTCAAAAGTATACAAAGAAAGTACCCAGGGTGTAAACTCATTTCCCGAACGATTTTTTAAATTATTATTTCACCACTAAACCCATGAGACTTGTAGTTTTTAAAAATGTTTTCATTTTTGATGAGACGCTGAATAAAAGATGTTTAATCGCTGGCAAACGAAAACCCGCGACTTCCCGTAAATCCCGGACTCGGCCCGTATAGTCAAAAGTATACAAAGAAAGTACCCGGGGTGTAAACTCATTTCCCGAACGATATTTTAAATTATTATTTCACCACTAAAGCACATGAGACTTGTAGTTTTTAAAAATGTTTTCATTTTTGATGAGACGCTAAATAAAAGAAGTTTAATCGCCGGCAAACGAAAACCCGCCATTTCCCGTAAACCCCGGACTCGGCCCGCATAGTTAAAAGTATACAAAGAAAGTACCCAGGGTGTAAACTCATTTTCCGAACGATTTTTTAAATTATTATTTCACCACTAAAACGCATGAGACTTGTAGTATTTAAAAATATTTTCATTTTTGATGAGACGCTGAATAAAAGATGTTTAATCGCTGGCAAACGAAAACCCGCGACTTCCCGTAAATCCCGGACTCGGCCCGTATAGTCAAAAGTATACAAAGAAAGTACCCGGGGTGTAAACTCATTTCCCGAACGATATTTTAAATTATTATTTCACCACTAAAGCACATGAGACTTGTAGTTTTTAAAAATGTTTTCATTTTTGATGAGACGCTAAATAAAAGAAGTTTAATCGCCGGCAAACGAAAACCCGCCATTTCCCGTAAACCCCGGACTCGGCCCGCATAGTTAAAAGTATACAAAGAAAGTACCCAGGGTGTAAACTCATTTTCCGAACGATTTTTTAAATTATTATTTCACCACTAAAGCCCATGAGACTTGTAGTATTTAAAAATATTTTCATTTTTGATGAGACGCTGAATAAAAGAAGTTTAATCGCTGGCAAACGAAAACCCGCGACTTCCGGTAAATCCCATACTCTGCCCGTATAGTCAAAGGTATACAAAGAAAGTACCCAGGGAGTAAACTCATTTCCCGAACGATTTTTTAAATTATTATTTCACCACTAAAGCCCATGAGACTTGTAGTATTTAAAAATATTTTCATTTTTGATGAGACGCTGAATAAAAGAAGTTTAATCGCTGGCAAACGAAAACCCGCGACTTCCGGTAAATCCCGTACTCTGCCCGTATAGTCAAAGGTATACAAAGAAAGTACCCAGGGAGTAAACTCATTTCCCGAACGATTTTTTAAATTATTTTTTCACCACTAAAACGCATGAGACTTGTAGTTTTCAAAAATGTTTTCATTTTTGATGAGACGCTGAATAAAAGAAGTTTAATCGCCGGCAAACGAAAACCTGCGATTTCCCGTAAATCCCGGAATCGGCCCGTATAGTCAAAAGTATACAAAGAAAGTACCCGTGGTGTAAACTCATTTCCCGAACGATTTTATAAATTATTTTTTCACCACTAAAACGCATGAGACTTGTAGTTTTTAAAAATGTTTTCATTTTTGATGAGACGCTGAATAAAAGAAGTTTAATCGCCGGCAAACGAAAACCTGCGATTTCCCGTAAATCCCGGACTCGGCCCGTATAGTCAAAAGTATACAAAGAAAGTACCCGGGGTGTAAACTCATTTCCCGAACGATTTTTTAAATTATTATTTCACCACTAAACCCATGAGACTTGTAGTTTTTAAAAATGTTTTCATTTTTGATGAGACGCTTAATAAAAGAGGTTTAATTGCCGGCAAACGAAATCCCGCGATTTCCCGTAAATCCCGACCTTGGCCCGTATAGTCGAATGTATACAAAGAAAGTACCCAGGAAGTAAACTCATTTCCCGAACGATTTTTTAAATTTCTTTTTCACCACTAAAACGCATGAGACTTGTAGTTTTCAAAAATGTTTTCGTTTTTGATGAGACGCTGAATAAAAGAAGTTTAATCACCGGCAAACGAAAACCTGCGATTTCCCGTAAATCCAGGACTCGGCCCGTATAGTCAAAAGTATACAAAGAAAGTACCCGGGGTGTAAACTCATTTCCCGAACGATTTTTTAAATTATTATTTCACCACTAAAGCCCATGAGACTTGTTGTTTTTAAAAATGTTTTCATTTTTGATGAGACGCTCAATAAAAGAGGTTTAATCGCCGGCAAACGAAATCCCGCGATTTCCCGTAAATCCCGGGCTTGGCCCGTATAGTCGAATGTATACAAAGAAAGTACCCAGGAAGTAAACTCATTTCCCGAACGATTTTTTAAATTTTTTTTTCACCACTAAAACGCATGAGACTTGTAGTTTTCAAAAATGTTTTCATTTTTGATGAGACGCTTAATGAAAGAGGTTTAATCGCCGGCAAACGAAAACCCGCAATTTCCCCGGGCTTGGCCCGTATAGTCGAATGTATACAAAAAAAGTACCCAGGAAGTAAACTCATTTCCCCAACGATTTTTTAAATTTCTTTTTCACCACTAAAACGCATGAGACTTGTAGTTTTCAAAAATGTTTTCATTTTTGATGAGACGCTGAATAAAAGAAGTTTAATCGCCGGCAAACGAAAACCTGCGATTTCCCGTAAATCCAGGACTCGGCCCGTATAGTCAAAAGTATACAAAGAAAGTACCCGGGGTGTAAACTCATTTCCCGAACGATTTTTTAAATTATTATTTCACCACTAAAGCCCATGAGACTTGTTGTTTTTAAAAATGTTTTCATTTTTGATGAGACGCTTGATAAAAGAGGTTTAATCGCCGGCAAACGAAATCCCGCGATTTCCCGTAAATCCCGGGCTTGGCCCGTATAGTCGAATGTATACAAAGAAAGTACTCAGGAAGTAAACTCATTTCCCGAACGATTTTTTAAATTTTTTTTTCACCACTAAAACGCATGAGACTTGTAGTTTTCAAAAATGTTTTCATTTTTGATGAGACGCTTAATGAAAGAGGTTTAATCGCCGGCAAACGAAAACCCGCGATTTCCCCGGGCTTGGCCCGTATAGTTGAATGTATACAAAGAAAGTACCCTGTGAATAAACTCATTTCCAGAACGATTTTTTAAATTATTTTTTCACCACTAAAACGCATGAGACTTGTAGTTTTCAAAAATGTTTTCATTTCTGATGAGACGCTGAATAAAAGAAGTTTAATCGCCGGCAAACGAAAACCCGCCATTTTCATGTAAATCCCGGGCTCGGCCCGTATAGTCAAAAGTATACAAAGAAAGTACCCGGGGTGTAAACTCATTTCCCGAACGATTTTTTAAATTATTATTTCACCACTAAATCCATGAGACTTTTAGTTTTTAAAAATGTTTTCATTTTTGATGAGACGCTTAATAAAAGAGGTTTAATCGCCGGCAAACGAAATCCCGCGATTTCCCGTAAATCCCGACCTTGGCCCGTATAGTCGAATGTATACAAAGAAAGTACCCAGGGAGTAAACTCATTTCCCGATCGATTTTTTAAATTTTTTTTTCACCACTAAAACGCATGAGACTTGTAGTTTTCAAAAATGTTTTCATTTTTGATGAGACGCTTAATGAAAGAGGTTTAATCGCCGGCAAACGAAAACCCGCAATTTCCCCGGGCTTGGCCCGTATAGTCGAATGTATACAAAAAAAGTACCCAGGAAGTAAACTCATTTCCCCAACGATTTTTTAAATTTCTTTTTCACCACTAAAACGCATGAGACTTGTAGTTTTCAAAAATGTTTTCATTTTTGATGAGACGCTGAATAAAAGAAGTTTAATCGCCGGCAAACGAAAACCTGCGATTTCCCGTAAATCCAGGACTCGGCCCGTATAGTCAAAAGTATACAAAGAAAGTACCCGGGGTGTAAACTCATTTCCCGAACGATTTTTTAAATTATTATTTCACCACTAAAGCCCATGAGACTTGTTGTTTTTAAAAATGTTTTCATTTTTGATGAGACGCTTAATAAAAGAGGTTTAATCGCCGGCAAACGAAATCCCGCGATTTCCCGTAAATCCCGGGCTTGGCCCGTATAGTCGAATGTATACAAAGAAAGTACTCAGGAAGTAAACTCATTTCCCGAACGATTTTTTAAATTTTTTTTTCACCACTAAAACGCATGAGACTTGTAGTTTTCAAAAATGTTTTCATTTTTGATGAGACGCTTAATGAAAGAGGTTTAATCGCCGGCAAACGAAAACCCGCGATTTCCCCGGGCTTGGCCCGTATAGTTGAATGTATACAAAGAAAGTACCCTGTGAATAAACTCATTTCCAGAACGATTTTTTAAATTATTTTTTCACCACTAAAACGCATGAGACTTGTAGTTTTCAAAAATGTTTTCATTTCTGATGAGACGCTGAATAAAAGAAGTTTAATCGCCGGCAAACGAAAACCCGCCATTTTCATGTAAATCCCGGGCTCGGCCCGTATAGTCAAAAGTATACAAAGAAAGTACCCGGGGTGTAAACTCATTTCCCGAACGATTTTTTAAATTATTATTTCACCACTAAATCCATGAGACTTGTAGTTTTTAAAAATGTTTTCATTTTTGATGAGACGCTTAATAAAAGAGGTTTAATCGCCGGCAAACGAAATCCCGCGATTTCCCGTAAATCCCGACCTTGGCCCGTATAGTCGAATGTATACAAAGAAAGTACCCAGGAAGTAAACTCATTTCTCGAACGATTTTTTAAATTTCTTTTTCACCACTAAAACGCATGAGACTTGTAGTTTTCAAAAATGTTTTCATTTTTGATGAGACGCTGAATAAAAGAAGTTTAATCGCCGGCAAACGAAAACCTGCGATTTCCCGTAAATCCCGGACTCGGCCCGTATAGTCAAAAGTATACAAAGAAAGTACCCGGGGTGTAAACTCATTTCCCGAACGATTTTTTAAATTATTATTTCACCACTAAACCCATGAGACTTGTAGTTTTTAAAAATGTTTTTATTTTTGATGAGACGCTTAATAAAAGAGGTTTAATCGCCGGCAAACGAAATTCCGCGATTTCCCGTAAATCCCGACCTTGGCCCGTATAGTCGAATGTATACAAAGAAAGTACCCAGGAAGTAAACTCATTTCTCGAACGATTTTTTAAATTTCTTTTTCACCACTAAAACGCATGAGACTTGTAGTTTTCAAAAATGTTTTCATTTTTGATGAGACGCTGAATAAAAGAAGTTTAATCGCCGGCAAACGAAAACCTGCGATTTCCCGTAAATCCCGGACTCGGCCCGTATAGTCAAAAGTATACAAAGAAAGTACCCGGGGTGTAAACTCATTTCCCGAACGATTTTTTAAATTATTATTTCACCACTAAAGCCCATGAGACTTGTTGTTTTTGAAAATGTTTTCATTTTTGATGAGACGCTTAATAAAAGAGGTTTAATCGCCGGCAAACGAAATCCCGCGATTTCCCGTAAATCCCGGACTCGGCCCGTATAGTCAAAAGTATACAAAGAAAGTACCCGGGGTGTAAACTCATTTCCCGAACGATTTTTTAAATTATTATTTCACCACTAAAGCCCATGAGACTTGTTGTTTTTGAAAATGTTTTCATTTTTGATGAGACGCTTAATAAAAGAGGTTTAATCGCCGGCAAACGAAATCCCGCGATTTCCCGTAAATCCCGGGCTTGGCCCGTATAGTCGAATGTATACAAAGAAAGTACCCAGGAAGTAAACTCATTTCTCGAACGATTTTTTAAATTTCTTTTTCACCACTAAAACGCATGAGACTTGTAGTTTTCAAAAATGTTTTCATTTTTGATGAGACGCTGAATAAAAGAAGTTTAATCGCCGGCAAACGAAAACCTGCGATTTCCCGTAAATCCCGGACTCGGCCCGTATAGTCAAAAGTATACAAAGAAAGTACCCAGGAAGTAAACTTATTTCCCGAAGGATTTTTTAAATTTTTTTTTTACCACTAAAACGCATGAGACTTGTAGTTTTCAAAAATGTTTTCATTTTTGATGAGACGCTTAATGAAAGAGGTTTAATCGCCGGCAAACGAAAACCCGCGATTTCCCCGGGCTTGGCCCGTATAGTCGAATGTATACAAAGAAAGTACCCAGGAAGTAAACTTATTTCCCGAACGATTTTTTAAATTTCTTTTTCACCACTAAAACGCATGAGACTTGTAGTTTTCAAAAATGTTTTCATTTTTGATGAGACGCTGAATAAAAGAAGTTTAATCGCCGGCAAACGAAAACCCGCCATTTTCATGTAAATCCCGGGCTCGGCCCGTATAGTCAAAAGTATACAAAGAAAGTACCCGGGGTGTAAACTCATTTCCCGAACGATTTTTTAAATTATTATTTCATCACTAAATCCATGAGACTTGTAGTTTTTAAAAATGTTTTCATTTTTGATGAGACGCTTAATAAAAGAGGTTTAATCGCCGGCAAACGAAATCCCGCGATTTCCCGTAAATCCCGACCTTGGCCCGTATGGTCGAATGTATACAAAGAAAGTACCCAGGAAGTAAACTCATTTCTCGAACGATTTTTTAAATTTCTTTTTCACCACTAAAACGCATGAGACTTGTAGTTTTTAAAAATGTTTTCATTTTTGATGAGACGCTGAATAAAAGAAGTTTAATCGCCGGCAAACGAAAACCTGCGATTTCCCGTAAATCCCGGACTCGGCCCGTATAGTCAAAAGTATACAAAGAAAGTACCCGGGGTGTAAACTCATTTCCCGAACGATTTTTTAAATTATTATTTCACCACTAAACCCATGAGATTTGTAGTTTTTAAAAATGTTTATATTTTTGATGAGACGCTTAATAAAAGAGGTTTAATCGCCGGCAAACGAAATCCCGCGATTTCCCGTAAATTTCGACCTTGGCCCGTATAGTCGAATGTATACAAAGAAAGTACCCAGGAAGTAAACTCATTTCTCGAACGATTTTTTAAATTTCTTTTTCACCACTAAAACGCATGAGACTTGTAGTTTTCAAAAATGTTTTCATTTTTGATGAGACGCTGAATAAAAGAAGTTTAATCGCCGGCAAACGAAAACCTGCGATTTCCCGTAAATCCCGGACTCGGCCCGTATAGTCAAAAGTATACAAAGAAAGTACCCGGGGTGTAAACTCATTTCCCGAACGATTTTTTAAATTATTATTTCACCACTAAAGCCCATGAGACTTGTTGTTTTTAAAAATGTTTTCATTTTTGATGAGACGCTTAATAAAAGAGGTTTAATCGCCGGCAAACGAAATCCCGCGATTTCCCGTAAATCCCGGGCTTGGCCCGTATAGTCGAATGTATACAAAGAAAGTACCCAGGAAGTAAACTCATTTCCCGAACGACTTTTTAATTTTTTTTTTCACCACTAAAACGCATGAGACTTGTAGTTTTCAAAAATGTTTTCATTTTTGATGAGACGCTTAATAAAAGAGGTTTAATCGCCGGCAAACGAAATCCCGCGATTTCCCGTAAATCCCGACCTTGGCCCGTATAGTCGAATGTATACAAAGAAAGTACCCAGGAAGTAAACTCATTTCTCGAACGATTTTTTAAATTTCTTTTTCACCACTAAAACGCATGAGACTTGTAGTTTTCAAAAATGTTTTCATTTTTGATGAGACGCTGAATAAAAGAAGTTTAATCGCCGGCAAACGAAAACCTGCGATTTCCCGTAAATCCCGGACTCGGCCCGTATAGTCAAAAGTATACAAAGAAAGTACCCAGGAAGTAAACTTATTTCCCGAACGATTTTTTAAATTTTTTTTTCACCACTAAAACGCATGAGACTTGTAGTTTTCAAAAATGTTTTCATTTTTGATGAGACGCTTAATGAAAGAGGTTTAATCGCCGGCAAACGAAAACCCGCGATTTCCCCGGGCTTGGCCCGTATAGTCGAATGTATACAAAGAAAGTACCCAGGAAGTAAACTTATTTCCCGAACGATTTTTTAAATTTCTCTTTCACCACTAAAACGCATGAGACTTGTAGTTTTCAAAAATGTTTTCATTTTTGATGAGACGCTGAATAAAAGAAGTTTAATCGCCGGCAAACGAAAACCTGCGATTTCCCGTAAATCCCAGACTCGGCCCGTATAGTCAAAAGTATACAAATAAAGTACCCGGGGTGTAAACTCATTTCCCGAACGATTTTTTAAATTATTCTTTCACCACTAAAGCCCATGAGACTTGTTGTTTTTAAAAATGTTTTCATTTTTGATGAGACGCTTAATAAAAGAGGTTTAATCGCCGGCAAACGAAATCCCGCGATTTCCCGTAAATCCCGGGCTTGGCCCGTATAGTCGAATGTATACAAAGAAAGTACCCAGGAAGTAAACTCATTTCCCGAACGATTTTTTAAATTTTTTTTTCACCACTAAAACGCATGAGACTTGTAGTTTTCAAAAATGTTTTCATTTTTGATGAGACGCTTAATGAAAGAGGTTTAATCGCCGGCAAACGAAAACCCGTGATTTCCCCGGGCTTGGCCCGTATAGTCGAATGTATACAAAGAAAGTACCCTGTGAATAAACTCATTTCCAGAACGATTTTTTAAATTATTTTTTCACCACTAAAACGCATAAGACTTGTAGTTTTCAAAAATGTTTTCATTTGTGATGAGACGCTGAATAAAAGAAGTTAAATCGCCGGCAAACAAAAACCCGCCATTTTCATGTAAATCCCGGGCTCGGCCCGTATAGTCAAAAGTATACAAAGAAAGTACCCGGGGTGTAAACTCATTTCCCGAACGATTTTTTAAATTATTATTTCACCACTAAACCCATGAGACTTGTAGTTTTTAAAAATGTTTTCATTTTTGATGAGACGCTTAATAAAAGAGGTTTAATCGCCGGCAAACGAAATCCCGCGATTTCCCGTAAATCCCGACCTTGTCCCGTATAGTCGAATGTATACAAAGAAAGTACCCAGGAAGTAAACTCATTTCCCGAACGATTTTTTAAATTTCTTTTTCACCACTAAAACGCATGAGACTTGTAGTTTTCAAAAATGTTTTCATTTTTGATGAGACGCTGAATAAAAGAAGTTTAATCGCCGGCAAACGAAAACCTGCGATTTCCCGTAAATCCCGGACTCGGCCCGTATAGTCAAAATTATACAAAGAAAGTACCCGGGGTGTAAACTCATTTCCCGAACGATTTTTTAAATTATTATTTCACCACTAAAGCCCATGAGACTTGTTGTTTTTAAAAATGTTTTCATTTTTGATGAGACGCTTAATGAAAGAGGTTTAATCGCCGGCAAACGAAAACCCGCGATTTCCCGTAAATCCCGGGCTTGGCCCGTATAGTCGAATGTATACAAAGAAAGTACCCAGGAAGTAAACTCATTTCCCGAACGATTTTTTAAATTTTTTTTCACCACTAAAACGCATGAGACTTGTAGTTTTTAAAAATGTTTTCATTTTTGATGAGACGCTTAATGAAAGAGGTTTAATCGCCGGCAAACGAAAACCCGCGATTTCCCCGGGCCTGGCCCGTATAGTCGAATGTATACAAAGAAAGTACCCTGTGAATAAACTCATTTCCAGAACGATTTTTTAAATTTTTTTTTTCACCACTAAAACGCATGAGACTTGTAGTATTTAAAAATATTTTCATTTTTGATGAGACGCTGAATAAAAGATGTTTAATCGCTGGCAAACGAAAACCCGCGACTTCCTGTAAATCCCGGACTCGGCCCGTATAGTCAAAAGTATACAAAGAAAGTACCCGGGGTGTAAACTCATTTCCCGAACGATATTTTAAATTATTATTTCACCACTAAAGCACATGAGACTTGTAGTTTTTAAAAATGTTTTCATTTTTGATGAGACGCTAAATAAAAGAAGTTTAATCGCCGGCAAACGAAAACCCGCCATTTCCCGTAAACCCCGGACTCGGCCCGCATAGTCAAAAGTATACAAAGAAAGTACCCAGGGTGTAAACTCATTTTCCGAACGATTTTTTAAATTATTATTTCACCACTAAAGCCCATGAGACTTGTAGTATTTAAAAATATTTTCATTTTTGATGAGACGCTGAATAAAAGAAGTTTAATCGCTGGCAAACGGAAACCCGCGACTTCAGGTAAATCCCGTACTCTGCCCGTATAGTCAAAGGTATACAAAGAAAGTACCCAGGGAGTAAACTCATTTCCCGAACGATTTTTTAAATTATTTTTTCACCACTAAAACGCATGAGACTTGTAGTTTTCAAAAATGTTTTCATTTTTGATGAGACGCTTAATGAAAGAGGTTTAATCGCCGGCAAACGAAATCCCGCGATTTCCCGTAAATCCCGACCTTGGCCCGTATAGTCGAATGTATACAAAGAAAGTACCCAGGAAGTAAACTCATTTCTCGAACGATTTTTTAAATTTCTTTTTCACCACTAAAACGCATGAGACTTGTAGTTTTCAAAAATGTTTTCATTTTTGATGAGACGCTGAATAAAAGAAGTTTAATCGCCGGCAAACGAAAACCTGCGATTTCCCGTAAATCCCGGACTCGGCCCGTATAGTCAAAAGTATACAAAGAAAGTACCCGGGGTGTAAACTCATTTCCCGAACGATTTTTTAAATTATTATTTCACCACTAAAGCACATGAGACTTGTAGTTTTTAAAAATGTTTTCATTTTTGATGAGACGCTAAATAAAAGAAGTTTAATCGCCGGCAAACGAAAACCCGCCATTTCCCGTAAACCCCGGACTCGGCCCGCATAGTCAAAAGTATACAAAGAAAGTACCCAGGGTGTAAACTCATTTTCCGAACGATTTTTTAAATTATTATTTCACCACTAAAGCCCATGAGACTTGTAGTATTTAAAAATATTTTCATTTTTGATGAGACGCTGAATAAAAGAAGTTTAATCGCTGGCAAACGGAAACCCGCGACTTCAGGTAAATCCCGTACTCTGCCCGTATAGTCAAAGGTATACAAAGAAAGTACCCAGGGAGTAAACTCATTTCCCGAACGATTTTTTAAATTATTTTTTCACCAATAAAACGCATGAGACTTGTAGTTTTCAAAAATGTTTTCATTTTTGATGAGACGCTTAATGAAAGAGGTTTAATCGCCGGCAAACGAAATCCCGCGATTTCCCGTAAATCCCGACCTTGGCCCGTATAGTCGAATGTATACAAAGAAAGTACCCAGGAAGTAAACTCATTTCTCGAACGATTTTTTAAATTTCTTTTTCACCACTAAAACGCATGAGACTTGTAGTTTTCAAAAATGTTTTCATTTTTGATGAGACGCTGAATAAAAGAAGTTTAATCGCCGGCAAACGAAAACCTGCGATTTCCCGTAAATCCCGGACTCGGCCCGTATAGTCAAAAGTATACAAAGAAAGTACCCGGGGTGTAAACTCATTTCCCGAACGATTTTTTAAATTATTATTTCACCACTAAACCCATGAGACTTGTAGTTTTTAAAAATGTTTTTATTTTTAATGAGACGCTTAATAAAAGAGGTTTAATCGCCGGCAAACGAAATCCCGCGATTTCCCGTAAATCCCGACCTTGGCCCGTATAGTCGAATGTATACAAAGAAAGTACCCAGGAAGTAAACTCATTTCTCGAACGATTTTTTAAATTTCTTTTTCACCACTAAAACGCATGAGACTTGTAGTTTTCAAAAATGTTTTCATTTTTGATGAGACGCTGAATAAAAGAAGTTTAATCGCCGGCAAACGAAAACCTGCGATTTCCCGTAAATCCCGGACTCGGCCCGTATAGTCAAAAGTATACAAAGAAAGTACCCGGGGTGTAAACTCATTTCCCGAACGATTTTTTAAATTATTATTTCACCACTAAAGCCCATGAGACTTGTTGTTTTTAAAAATGTTTTCATTTTTGATGAGACGCTTAATAAAAGAGGTTTAATCGCCGGCAAACGAAATCCCGCGATTTCCCGTAAATCCCGGGCTTGGCCCGTATAGTCGAATGTATACAAAGAAAGTACCCAGGAAGTAAACTCATTTCCCGAACGACTTTTTAATTTTTTTTTTCACCACTAAAACGCATGAGACTTGTAGTTTTCAAAAATGTTTTCATTTTTGATGAGACGCTTAATAAAAGAGGTTTAATCGCCGGCAAACGAAATCCCGCGATTTCCCGTAAATCCCGACCTTGGCCCGTATAGTCGAATGTATACAAAGAAAGTAACCAGGAAGTAAACTCATTTCTCGAACGATTTTTTAAATTTCTTTTTCACCACTAAAACGCATGAGACTTGTAGTTTTCAAAAATGTTTTCATTTTTGATGAGACGCTGAATAAAAGAAGTTTAATCGCCGGCAAACGAAAACCTGCGATTTCCCGTAAATCCCGGACTCGGCCCGTATAGTCAAAAGTATACAAACAAAGTACCCAGGAAGTAAACTTATTTCCCGAACGATTTTTTAAATTTTTTTTTCACCACTAAAACGCATGAGACTTGTAGTTTTCAAAAATGTTTTCATTTTTGATGAGACGCTTAATGAAAGAGGTTTAATCGCCGGCAAACGAAAACCCGCGATTTCCCCGGGCTTGGCCCGTATAGTCGAATGTATACAAAGAAAGTACCCAGGAAGTAAACTTATTTCCCGAACGATTTTTTAAATTTCTTTTTCACCACTAAAACGCATGAGACTTGTAGTTTTCAAAAATGTTTTCATTTTTGATGAGACGCTGAATAAAAGAAGTTTAATCGCCGGCAAACGAAAACCTGCGATTTCCCGTAAATCCCAGACTCGGCCCGTATAGTCAAAAGTATACAAATAAAGTACCCGGGGTGTAAACTCATTTCCCGAACGATTTTTTAAATTATTCTTTCACCACTAAAGCCGATGAGACTTGTTGTTTTTAAAAATGTTTTCATTTTTGATGAGACGCTTAATAAAAGAGGTTTAATCGCCGGCAAACGAAATCCCGCGATTTCCCGTAAATCCCGGGCTTGGCCCGTATAGTCGAATGTATACAAAGAAAGTACCCAGGAAGTAAACTCATTTCCCGAACGATTTTTTAAATTTTTTTTTCACCACTAAAACGCATGAGACTTGTAGTTTTCAAAAATGTTTTCATTTTTGATGAGACGCTTAATGAAAGAGGTTTAATCGCCGGCAAACGAAAACCCGTGATTTCCCCGGGCTTGGCCCGTATAGTCGAATGTATACAAAGAAAGTACCCTGTGAATAAACTCATTTCCAGAACGATTTTTTAAATTATTTTTTCACCACTAAAACGCATAAGACTTGTAGTTTTCAAAAATGTTTTCATTTGTGATGAGACGCTGAATAAAAGAAGTTAAATCGCCGGCAAACAAAAACCCGCCATTTTCATGTAAATCCCGGGCTCGGCCCGTATAGTCAAAAGTATACAAAGAAAGTACCCGGGGTGTAAACTCATTTCCCGAACGATTTTTTAAATTATTATTTCACCACTAAACCCATGAGACTTGTAGTTTTTAAAAATGTTTTCATTTTTGATGAGACGCTTAATAAAAGAGGTTTAATCGCCGGCAAACGAAATCCCGCGATTTCCCGTAAATCCCGACCTTGTCCCGTATAGTCGAATGTATACAAAGAAAGTACCCAGGAAGTAAACTCATTTCCCGAACGATTTTTTAAATTTCTTTTTCACCACTAAAACGCATGAGACTTGTAGTTTTCAAAAATGTTTTCATTTTTGATGAGACGCTGAATAAAAGAAGTTTAATCGCCGGCAAACGAAAACCTGCGATTTCCCGTAAATCCCGGACTCGGCCCGTATAGTCAAAATAATACAAAGAAAGTACCCGGGGTGTAAACTCATTTCCCGAACGATTTTTTAAATTATTATTTCACCACTAAAGCCCATGAGACTTGTTGTTTTTAAAAATGTTTTCATTTTTGATGAGACGCTTAATGAAAGAGGTTTAATCGCCGGCAAACGAAAACCCGCGATTTCCCGTAAATCCCGGGCTTGGCCCGTATAGTCGAATGTATACAAAGAAAGTACCCAGGAAGTAAACTCATTTCCCGAACGATTTTTTAAATTTTTTTTCACCACTAAAACGCATGAGACTTGTAGTTTTTAAAAATGTTTTCATTTTTGATGAGACGCTTAATGAAAGAGGTTTAATCGCCGGCAAACGAAAACCCGCGATTTCCCCGGGCCTGGCCCGTATAGTCAAATGTATACAAAGAAAGTACCCTGTGAATAAACTCATTTCCAGAACGATTTTTTAAATTTTTTTTTCACCACTAAAACGCATGAGACTTGTAGTATTTAAAAATATTTTCGTTTTTGATGAGACGCTGAATAAAAGATGTTTAATCGCTGGCAAACGAAAACCCGCGACTTCCCGTAAATCCCGGACTCGGCCCGTATAGTCAAAAGTATACAAGGAAAGTACCCGGGGTGTAAACTCATTTCCCGAACGATATTTTAAATTATTATTTCACCACTAAAGCACATGAGACTTGTAGTTTTTAAAAATGTTTTCATTTTTGATGAGACGCTAAATAAAAGAAGTTTAATCGCCGGCAAACGAAAATCCGCCATTTCCCGTAAACCCCGGACTCGGCCCGCATAGTCAAAAGTATACAAAGAAAGTACCCAGGGTGTAAACTCATTTTCCGAACGATTTTTTAAATTATTATTTCACCACTAAAGCCCATGAGACTTGTAGTATTTAAAAATATTTTCATTTTTGATGAGACGCTGAATAAAAGAAGTTTAATCGCTGGCAAACGGAAACCCGCGACTTCAGGTAAATCCCGTACTCTGCCCGTATAGTCAAAGGTATACAAAGAAAGTACCCAGGGAGTAAACTCATTTCCCGAACGATTTTTTAAATTATTTTTTCACCACTAAAACGCATGAGACTTGTAGTTTTCAAAAATGTTTTCATTTTTGATGAGACGCTTAATGAAAGAGGTTTAATCGGCGGCAAACGAAAACCCGCGATTTCCCCGGGCTTGGCCCGTATAGTCGAATGTATACAAAGAAAGTACCCTGTGAATAAACTCATTTCCAGAACGATTTTTTAAATTATTTTTTCACCACTAAAACGCATAAGACTTGTAGTTTTCAAAAATGTTTTCATTTCTGATGAGACGCTGAATAAAAGAAAATAAATCGCCGGCAAACAAAAACCCGCCATTTTCATGTAAATCCCGGGCTCGGCCCGTATAGTCAAAAGTATACAAAGAAAGTACCCGGGGTGTAAACTCATTTCCCGAACGATTTTTTAAATTATTATTTCACCACTAAACCCATGAGACTTGTAGTTTTTAAAAATGTTTTCATTTTTGATGAGACTCTTAATAAAAGAGGTTTAATCGCCGGCAAACGAAATCCCGCGATTTCCCGTAAATCCCGACCTTGTCCCGTATAGTCGAATGTATACAAAGAAAGTACCCAGGAAGTAAACTCATTTCCCGAACGATTTTTTAAATTTCTTTTTCACCACTAAAACGCATGAGACTTGTAGTTTTCAAAAATGTTTTCATTTTTGATGAGACGCTGAATAAAAGAAGTTTAATCGCCGGCAAAAGAAAACCTGCGATTTCCCGTAAATCCCGGACTCGGCCCGTATAGTCAAAATTATACAAAGAAAGTACCCGGGGTGTAAACTCATTTCCCGAACGATTTTTTAAATTATTATTTCACCACTAAAGCCCATGAGACTTGTTGTTTTTAAAAATGTTTTCATTTTTGATGAGACGCTTAATGAAAGAGGTTTAATCGCCGGCAAACGAAAACCCGCGATTTCCCGTAAATCCCGGGCTTGGCCCGTATAGTCGAATGTATACAAAGAAAGTACCCAGGAAGTAAACTCATTTCCCGAACGATTTTTTAAATTTTTTTTTCACCACTAAAACGCATGAGACTTGTACTTTTTAAAAATGTTTTCATTTTTGATGAGACGCTTAATGAAATAGGTTTAATCGCCGGCAAACGAAAACCCGCGATTTCCATGGGCCTGGCCTGTATAGTCGAATGTATACAAAGAAAGTACCCTGTGAATAAACTCATTTCCAGAAAGATTTTTAAAATTTTTTTTTCACCACTAAAACGCATGAGACTTGTAGTATTTAAAAATATTTTCATTTTTGATGAGACGCTGAATAAAAGATGTTTAATCGCTGGCAAACGAAAACCCGCGACTTCCCGTAAATCCCGGACTCGGCCCGCATAGTCAAAAGTATACAAAGAAAGTACCCAGGGTGTAAACTCATTTTCCGAACGATTTTTTAAATTATTATTTCACCACTAAAGCCCATGAGACTTGTAGTATTTAAAAATATTTTCATTTTTGATGAGACGCTGAATAAAAGAAGTTTATTCGCTGGCAAACGGAAACCCGCGACTTCCGGTAAATCCCGTACTCTGCCCGTATAGTCAAAGGTATACAAAGAAAGTACCCAGGGAGTAAACTCATTTCCCGAACGATTTTTTTAAATTATTTTTTCACCACTAAAACGCATGAGACTTGTAGTTTTCAAAAATGTCTTCATTTTTGATGAGACGCTGAATAAAAGAAGTTTAATCGCCGGCAAACGAAAACCTGCGATTTCCCGTAAATCCCGGAATCGGCCCGTATAGTCAAAAGTATACAAAGAAAGTACCCGGGGTGTAAACTCATTTCCCGAACGATTTTTTAAATTATTTTTTCACCACTAAAACGCATGAGACTTGTAGTTTTCAAAAATGTTTTCATTTTTGATGAGACGCTGAATAAAAGACGTTTAATCGCCGGCAAACGAAAACCGGCGATTTCCCGTAAATCCCGGACTCGGCCCGTATAGTCAAAAGTATACAAAGAAAGTACCCGGGGTGTAAACTCATTTCCCGAACGATTTTTTAAATTATTATTTCACCACTAAACCCATGAGACTTGTAGTTTTTAAAAATGTTTTCATTTTTGATGAGACGCTTAATAAAATAGGTTTAATCGCCGGCAAACGAAATCCCGCGATTTCCCGTAAATCCCGACCTTGGCCCGTATAGTCGAATGTATACAAAGAAAGTACCCAGGAAGTAAACTCATTTCCCGAACGATTTTTTAAATTTCTTTTTCACCACTAAAACGCATGAGACTTGTAGTTTTCAAAAATGTTTTCATTTTTGATGAGACGCTGAATAAAAGAAGTTTAATCGCCGGCAAACGAAAACCTGCGATTTCCCGTAAATCCCGGACTCGGCCCGTATAGTCAAAAGTATACAAAGAAAGTACCCGGGGTGTAAACTCATTTCCTGAACGATTTTTTAAATTATTATTTCACCACTAAAGCCCATAAGACTTGTTGTTTTTAAAAATGTTTTCATTTTTGATGAGACGCTTAATAAAAGAGGTTTAATCGCCGGCAAACGAAATCCCGCGATTTCCCGTAAATCCCGGGCTTGCCCCGTATAGTCGAATGTATACAAAGAAAGTACCCAAGAAGTAAACTCATTTCCCGAACGATTTTTTAAATTTTTTTTTCACCACTAAAACGCATGAGACTTGTAGTTTTCAAAAATGTTTTCCTTTTTGATGAGACGCTTATAGAAAGAGGTTTAATCGCCGGCAAACGAAAACCCGCGATTTCCCCGGGCTTGGCCCGTATAGTCGAATGTATACAAAGAAAGTACCCAGGAAGTAAACTCATTTCCCGAACGATTTTTTAAATTTCTTTTTCACCACTAAAGCGCATGAGACTTGTAGTTTTCAAAAATGTTTTCATTTTTGATGAGACGCTGAATAAAAGAAGTTTAATCGCCAGCAAACGAAAACCTGCGATTTCCCGTAAATCCCGGACTCGGCCCGTATAGTCAAAAGTATACAAAGAAAGTACCCGGGGTGTAAACTCATTTCCCGAACGATTTTTTAAATTATTATTTCACCACTAAAGCCCATGAGACTTGTAGTTTTTAAAAATGTTTTCATTTTTGATGAGACGCTTAATGAAAGAGGTTTAATCGCCGGCAAACGAAAACCCGCGATTTCCCGTAAATCCCGGGCTTGGACCGTATAGTCGAATGTATACAAAGAAAGTACCCAGGAAGTAAACTTAATTCCCGAACGATTTTTTAAATTTTTTTTTCACCACTAAAACGCATGAGACTTGTAGTTTTCAAAAATGTTTTTATTTTTGATGAGACGCTTAATGAAGGAGGTTTAATCGCCGGCAAACGAAAACCCGCGATTTCCCCGGGCTTGGCCCGTATAGTCGAATGTATACAAAGAAAGTACCCAGGAAGTAAACTTATTTCCCGAACGATTTTTTAAATTTCTTTTTCACCACTAAAACGCATGAGACTTGTTGTTTTTAAAAATGGTTTCATTTTTGATGAGACGCTTAATAAAAGAGGTTTAATCGCCGGCAAACGAAATCCCGCGATTTCCCGTAAATCCCGGGCTTGCCCCGTATAGTCGAATGTATACAAAGAAAGTACCCAGGAAGTAAACTCATTTCCCGAACGATTTTTTAAATTTTTTTTTCACCACTAAAACGCATGAGACTTGTAGTTTTCAAAAATGTTTTCATTTTTGATGAGACGCTTAATGAAAGAGGTTTATTCGCCAGCAAACGAAAACCCGCGATTTCCCCGGGCTTGGCCCGTATAGTCGAATGTATACAAAGAAAGTACCCTGTGAATAAACTCATTTCCAGAACGATTTTTTAAATGTTTTCATTTTTGATGAGACGCTGAATAAAAGAAGTTTAATCGCCGGCAAACGAAAACCTGCGATTTCCCGTAAATCCCGGACTCGGCCCGTATAGTCAAAAGTATACAAAGAAAGTACCCGGGGTGTAAACTCATTTCCCGAACGATTTTTTAAATTATTAATTCACCACTAAAGCCCATGAGACTTGTTGTTTTTAAAAATGTTTTCATTTTTGATGAGACGCTTAATAAAAGAGGTTTAATCGCCGGCAAACGAAATCCCGCGATTTCCCGTAAATCCCGGGCTTGGCCCGTATAGTCGAATGTATACAAAGAAAGTACCCAGGAAGTAAACTCATTTCCCGAACGATTTTTTAAATTTTTTTTTCACCACTAAAACGCATGAGACTTGTAGTTTTCAAAAATGTTTTTATTTTTGATGAGACGCTTAATGAAAGAGATTTAATCGCCGGCAAACGAAAACCCGCGATTTCCCGTAAATCCCGACCTTGGCCCGTATAGTCGAATGTATACAAAGAAAGTACCCAGGAAGTAAACTCATTTTCCGAACGATTTTTTAAATTTTTTTTTCACCACTAAAACGCATGAGACTTGTAGTTTTCAAAAATGTTTTCATTTTTGATGAGACGCTTAATGAAAGAGGTTTATTCGCCAGCAAACGAAAACCCGCGATTTCCCCGGGCTTGGCCCGTATAGTCGAATGTATACAAAGAAAGTACCCTGTGAATAAACTCATTTCCAGAACGATTTTTTAAATGTTTTCATTTTTGATGAGACGCTGAATAAAAGAAGTTTAATCGCCGGCAAACGAAAACCTGCGATTTCCCGTAAATCCCGGACTCGGCCCGTATAGTCAAAAGTATACAAAGAAAGTACCCGGGGTGTAAACTCATTTCCCGAACGATTTTTTAAATTATTAATTCACCACTAAAGCCCATGAGACTTGTTGTTTTTAAAAATGTTTTCATTTTTGATGAGACGCTTAATAAAAGAGGTTTAATCGCCGGCAAACGAAATCCCGCGATTTCCCGTAAATCCCGGGCTTGGCCCGTATAGTCGAATGTATACAAAGAAAGTACCCAGGAAGTAAACTCATTTCCCGAACGATTTTTTAAATTTTTTTTTCACCACTAAAACGCATGAGACTTGTAGTTTTCAAAAATGTTTTTATTTTTGATGAGACGCTTAATGAAAGAGATTTAATCGCCGGCAAACGAAAACCCGCGATTTCCCGTAAATCCCGACCTTGGCCCGTATAGTCGAATGTATACAAAGAAAGTACCCAGGAAGTAAACTCATTTTCCGAACGATTTTTTAAATTTTTTTTTCACCACTAAAACGCATGAGACTTGTAGTTTTCAAAAATGTTTTCATTTTTGATGAGACGCTGAATAAAAGAAGTTTAATCGCCAGCAAACGAAAACCCGCCATTTTCATGTAAATCCCGGGCTCGGCCCGTATAGTCAAAAGTATACAAAGAAAGTACCCGGGGTGTAAACTCATTTCCCGAACGATTTTTTAAATTATTATTTCACCACTAAACCCATGAGACTTGTAGTTTTTAAAAATGTTTTCATTTTTGATGAGACGCTTAATAAAAGAGGTTTAATCGCCGGCAAACGAAATTCCGCGATTTCCCCAGGCTTGGCCCGTATAGTCGAATGTATACAAAGAAAGTACCCAGGAAGTAAACTTATTTCCCGAACGATTTTTTAAATTTCTTTTTCACCACTAAAACGCATGAGACTTGTAGTTTTCAAAAATGTTTTTATTTTTGATGAGACACTGAATAAAAGAAGTTTAATCGCCGGCAAACGAAAACCTGCGATTTCCCGTAAATCCCGGACTCGGCCCGTATAGTCAAAAGTATACAAAGAAAGTACCGGGGTGTAAACTCATTTCCCGAACGATTTTTTAAATTATTATTTCACCACTAAAGCCCACGAGACTTGTTGTTTTTAAAAATGTTTTCATTTTTGATGAGACGCTTAATAAAAGAGGTTTAATCGCCGGCAAACGAAATCCCGCGATTTCCCGTAAATCCCGGGCTTGGCCCGTATAGTCGAATGTATACAAAGAAAGTACCCAGGAAGTAAACTCATTTCCAGAACGATTTTTTAAATTTTTTTTTCACCACTAAAACGCATGAGACTTGTAGTTTTCAAAAATGTTTTCATTTTTGATGAGGCGCTTAATGAAAGAGGTTTAATCGCCGGCAAACGAAAACCCGCGATTTCCCCGGGCTTGGCCCGTATAGTCGAATGTATACAAAGAAAGTACCCTGTGAATAAACTCATATCCAGAACGATTTTTTAAATTATTTTTTCACCACTAAAACGCGTAAGACTTGTAGTTTTTAAAAATGTTTTCATTTTTGATGAGACGCTTAATAAAAGAGGTTTAATCGCCGGCAAACGAAATCCCGCGATTTCCCGTAAATCCCGGGCTTGGCCCGTATAGTCGAATGTATACAAAGAAAGTACCCAGGAAGTAAACTCATTTCCCGAACGATTTTTTAAATTTCTTTTTCACCACTAAAACGCATGAGACTTGTAGTTTTCAAAAATGTTTTCATTTTTGATGAGACGCTGAATAAAAGAAGTTTAATCGCCGGCAAACGAAAACCTGCGATTTCCTGTAAATCCCGGTCTCGGCCCGTATAGTCAAAATTATACAAAGAAAGTACCCGGGGTGTAAACTCATTTCCCGAACGATTTTTTAAATTATTATTTCACCACTAAAGCCCATGAGACGTGTTGTTTTTAAAAATGTTTTTATTTTTGATGAGACGCTTAATGAAAGAGGTTTAATCGCCGGCAAACGAAAACCTGCGATTTCCCGTAAATCCCGGGCTTGGCCCGTATAGTCGAATGTATACAAAGAAAGTACCCAGGAAGTAAACTCATTTCCCGAACGATTTTTTAAATTTTTTTTTCACCACTAAAACGCAAGAGACTTGTAGTTTTCAAAAATGTTTTCATTTTTACTGAGACGCTTGATGAAAGAGGTTTAATCGCCGGCAAACGAAAACCCGCGATTTCCCCGGGCTTGGCCCGTATAGTCGAATGTATACAAAGAAAGTACCCTGTGAATAAACTCATTTCCAGAACGATTTTTTAAATTATTTTTTCACCACTAAAACGCATAAGACTTGTAGTTTTCAAAAATGTTTTCATTTCTGATGAGACGATGAATAAAAGATGTTTAATCGCCGGCAAACGAAAACCCGCCATTTCCCGTAAATCCCGGGCTCGGCCCGTATAGTCAAAAGTATACAAAGAAAGTACCCGGGGAGTAAACTCATTTCCCGAACGATTTTTTAAATTATTATTTCACCACTAAAGCCCATGAGACTTGTAGTTTTCAAAAATGTTTTCATTTTTGATGAGACGCTGAATAAAAGAAGTTTAATCGCCGGCAAACGAAAACCTGCGATTTCCCGTAAATCCCGGACTCGGCCCGCAGAGTCAAAAGTATACAAAGAAAGTACCCCGGGTGTAAACTCATTTCCCGAACGATTTTTTAAATTATTTTTTCACCACTAAAACGCATAAGACTTGTAGTTTTCAAAAATGTTTTCATTTTTGATGAGACGCTGAATAAAAGAAGTTTAATCGCCAGCAAACGAAAACCCGCCATTTTCATGTAAATCCCGGGCTCGGCCCGTATAGTCAAAAGTATACAAAGAAAGTACCCGGGGTGTAAACTCATTTCCCGAACGATTTTTTAAATTATTATTTCACCACTAAACCCATGAGACTTGTAGTTTTTAAAAATGTTTTCATTTTTGATGAGACGCTTAATAAAAGAGGTTTAATCGCCGGCAAACGAAATTCCGCGATTTCCCCGGGCTTGGCCCGTATAGTCGAATGTATACAAAGAAAGTACCCAGGAAGTAAACTTATTTCCCGAACGATTTTTTAAATTTCTTTTTCACCACTAAAACGCATGAGACTTGTAGTTTTCAAAAATGTTTTTATTTTTGATGAGACACTGAATAAAAGAAGTTTAATCGCCGGCAAACGAAAACCTGCGATTTCCCGTAAATCCCGGACTCGGCCCGTATAGTCAAAAGTATACAAAGAAAGTACCGGGGTGTAAACTCATTTCCCGAACGATTTTTTAAATTATTATTTCACCACTAAAGCCCACGAGACTTGTTGTTTTTAAAAATGTTTTCATTTTTGATGAGACGCTTAATAAAAGAGGTTTAATCGCCGGCAAACGAAATCCCGCGATTTCCCGTAAATCCCGGGCTTGGCCCGTATAGTCGAATGTATACAAAGAAAGTACCCAGGAAGTAAACTCATTTCCCGAACGATTTTTTAAATTTTTTTTTCACCACTAAAACGCATGAGACTTGTAGTTTTCAAAAATGTTTTCATTTTTGATGAGGCGCTTAATGAAAGAGGTTTAATCGCCGGCAAACGAAAACCCGCGATTTCCCCGGGCTTGGCCCGTATAGTCGAATGTATACAAAGAAAGTACCCTGTGAATAAACTCATATCCAGAACGATTTTTTAAATTATTTTTTCACCACTAAAACGCGTAAGACTTGTAGTTTTTAAAAATGTTTTCATTTTTGATGAGACGCTTAATAAAAGAGGTTTAATCGCCGGCAAACGAAATCCCGCGATTTCCCGTAAATCCCGGGCTTGGCCCGTATAGTCGAATGTATACAAAGAAAGTACCCAGGAAGTAAACTCATTTCCCGAACGATTTTTTAAATTTCTTTTTCACCACTAAAACGCATGAGACTTGTAGTTTTCAAAAATGTTTTCATTTTTGATGAGACGCTGAATAAAAGAAGTTTAATCGCCGGCAAACGAAAACCTGCGATTTCCTGTAAATCCCGGTCTCGGCCCGTATAGTCAAAATTATACAAAGAAAGTACCCGGGGTGTAAACTCATTTCCCGAACGATTTTTTAAATTATTATTTCACCACTAAAGCCCATGAGACGTGTTGTTTTTAAAAATGTTTTTATTTTTGATGAGACGCTTAATGAAAGAGGTTTAATCGCCGGCAAACGAAAACCTGCGATTTCCCGTAAATCCCGGGCTTGGCCCGTATAGTCGAATGTATACAAAGAAAGTACCCAGGAAGTAAACTCATTTCCCGAACGATTTTTTAAATTTTTTTTTCACCACTAAAACGCAAGAGACTTGTAGTTTTCAAAAATGTTTTCATTTTTACTGAGACGCTTGATGAAAGAGGTTTAATCGCCGGCAAACGAAAACCCGCGATTTCCCCGGGCTTGGCCCGTATAGTCGAATGTATACAAAGAAAGTACCCTGTGAATAAACTCATTTCCAGAACGATTTTTTAAATTATTTTTTCACCACTAAAACGCATAAGACTTGTAGTTTTCAAAAATGTTTTCATTTCTGATGAGACGATGAATAAAAGATGTTTAATCGCCGGCAAACGAAAACCCGCCATTTCCCGTAAATCCCGGGCTCGGCCCGTATAGTCAAAAGTATACAAAGAAAGTACCCGGGGAGTAAACTCATTTCCCGAACGATTTTTTAAATTATTATTTCACCACTAAAGCCCATGAGACTTGTAGTTTTCAAAAATGTTTTCATTTTTGATGAGACGCTGAATAAAAGAAGTTTAATCGCCGGCAAACGAAAACCTGCGATTTCCCGTAAATCCCGGACTCGGCCCGCAGAGTCAAAAGTATACAAAGAAAGTACCCGGGGTGTAAACTCATTTCCCGAACGATTTTTTAAATTATTTTTTCACCACTAAAACGCATAAGACTTGTAGTTTTTAAAAATGTTTTCATTTTTGATGAGACGCTGAATAAAAGAAGTTTAATCGCCGGCAAACGAAAACCCGCAATTTCCCGTAAATCCCGGGCTTGGCCCGTATAGTCAAAAGTATACAAAGAAAGTACCCAGGGAGTAAACTCATTTCCCGAACGATTTTTTATATTATTTTTTTACCACTAAACGCATGAGACTTGTAGTTTTCAAAAATATTTTCATATTTGATGGGACGCTGAATAAAAGAAGTTTAATCGCCGGCAAACGAAATCCCGCGATTTCCCGTAAATCCCGGGCTTGGCCCGTATAGTCGAATGTATACAAAGAAAGTACCCAGGAAGTAAACTCATTTCCCGAACGATTTTTTAAATTTCTTTTTCACCACTAAAACGCATGTGACTTGTAGTTTTCAAAAATGTTTTCATTTTTGATGAGACGCTGAATAAAAGACGTTTAATCGCCGGCAAACGAAAACCTGCGATTTCCCGTAAATCCCGGACTCGGCCCGTATAGTCAAAAGTATACAAAGAAAGTACCCGGGGTGTAAACTCATTTCCCGAACGATTTTTTAAATTATTATTTCACCACTAAACCCATGAGACTTGTAGTTTTTAAAAATGTTTTTATTTTTGATGAGACGCTTAATAAAAGAGGTTTAATCGCCGGCAAACGAAAACCTGCGATTTCCCGTAAATCCCGGACTCGGCCCGTATAGTCAAAAGTATACAAAGAAAGTACCCGGGGTGTAAACTCATTTCCCGAACGATTTTTTAAATTATTATTTCACCACTAAACCCATGAGACTTGTAGTTTTTAAAAATGTTTTCATTTTTGATGAGACGCTTAATAAAAGAGGTTTAATCGCCGGCAAACGAAATCCCGCGATTTCCCGTAAATCCCGGGCTTGGCCCGTATAGTCGAATGTATACAAAGAAAGTACCCAGGAAGTAAACTCATTTCCCGAACGATTTTTTAAATTTCTTTTTCACCACTAAAACGCATGTGACTTGTAGTTTTCAAAAATGTTTTCATTTTTGATGAGACGCTGAATAAAAGACGTTTAATCGCCGGCAAACGAAAACCTGCGATTTCCCGTAAATCCCGGACTCGGCCCGTATAGTCAAAAGTATACAAAGAAAGTACCCGGGGTGTAAACTCATTTCCCGAACGATTTTTTAAATTATTATTTCACCACTAAACCCATGAGACTTGTAGTTTTTAAAAATGTTTTCATTTTTGATGAGACGCTTAATAAAAGAGGTTTAATCGCCGGCAAACGAAATCCCGCGATTTCCCGTAAATCCCGACCTTGGCCCGTATAGTCGAATGTATACAAAGAAAGTACCCAGGAAGTAAACTCATTTCCCGAACGATTTTTTAAATTTCTTTTTCACCACTAAAACGCATGAGACTTGTAGTTTTCAAAAATGTTTTCATTTTTGATGACACGCTGAATAAAAGAAGTTTAATCGCCGGCAAACGAAAACCTGCGATTTCCCGTAAATCCCGGACTCGGCCCGTATAGTCAAAAGTATACAAAGAAAGTACCCGGGGTGTAAACTCATTTCCCGAACGATTTTTTAAATTATTATTTCACCACTAAAGCCCATGAGACTTGTTGTTTTTAAAAATGTTTTCATTTTTGATGAGACGCTTAATAAAAGAGGTTTAATCGCCGGCAAACGAAATCCCGCGATTTCCCGTAAATCCCGGGCTTGCCCCGTATAGTCGAATGTATACAAAGAAAGTACCCAGGAAGTAAACTCATTTCCCGAACGATTTTTTAAATTTTTTTTTCACCACTAAAACGCATGAGACTTGTAGTTTTCAAAAATGTTTTCATTTTTGATGAGACGCTTAATGAAAGAGGTTTTATTCGCGGGCAAACGAAAACCCGCGATTTCCCCGGGCTTGGCCCGTATAGCCGAATGTATACAAAGAAAGTACCCAGGAAGTAAACTCATTTCCCGAACGATTTTTTAAATGTTTTCAGTTTTGATGAGACGCTTAATAAAAGAGGTTTAATCGCCGGCAAACGAAATCCCGCGATTTCCCGTAAATCCCGACCTTGGCCCGTATAGTCGAATGTATACAAAGAAAGTACCCAGGAAGTAAACTCATTTCCCGAACGATTTTTTAAATTTCTTTTTCACCACTAAAACGCATGAGACTTGTTGTTTTTAAAAATGTTTTCGTTTTTGATGAGACGCTTAATAAAAGAGGTTTAATCGCCGGCAAACGAAATCCCGCGATTTCCCGTAAATCCCGGGCTTGCCCCGTATAGTCGAATGTATACAAAGAAAGTACCCAGGAAGTAAACTCATTTCCCGAACGATTTTTTAAATTTTTTTTTCACCACTAAAACGCATGAGACTTGTAGTTTTCAAAAATGTTTTCATTTTTGATGAGACGCTTAATGAAAGAGGTTTAATCGCCGGCAAACGAAAACCCGCGATTTCCCCGGGCTTGGCCCGTATAGCCGAATGTATACAAAGAAAGTACCCAGGAAGTAAACTCATTTCCCGAACGATTTTTTAAATGTTTTCATTTTTGATGAGACGCTTAATAAAAGAGGTTTAATCGCCGGCAAACGAAATCCCGCGATTTCCCGTAAATCCCGACCTTGGCCCGTATAGTCGAATGTATACAAAGAAAGTACCCAGGAAGTAAACTCATTTCCCGAACGATTTTTTAAATTTCTTTTTCACCACTAAAACGCATGAGACTTGTAGTTTTCAAAAATGTTTTCATTTTTGATGAGACGCTGAATAAAAGAAGTTTAATCGCCGGCAAACGAAAACCTGCGATTTCCCGTAAATCCCGGACTCGGCCCGTATAGTCAAAAGTATACAAAGAAAGTACCCGGGGTGTAAACTCATTTCCCGAACGATTTTTTAAATTATTATTTCACCACTAAAGCCCATGAGACTTGTTGTTTTTAAAAATGTTTTCATTTTTGATGAGACGCTTAATAAAAGAGGTTTAATCGCCGGCAAACGAAATCCCGCGATTTCCCGTAAATCCCGGGCTTGCCCCGTATAGTCGAATGTATACAAAGAAAGTACCCAGGAAGTAAACTCATTTCCCGAACGATTTTTTAATTTTTTTTTTCACCACTAAAACGCATGAGACTTGTAGTTTTCAAAAATGTTTTCATTTTTGATGAGACGCTTAATGAAAGAGGTTTAATCGCCGGCAAACGAAAACCCGCGATTTCCCCGGGCTTGGCCCGTATAGCCGAATGTATACAAAGAAAGTACCCAGGAAGTAAACTCATTTCCCGAACGATTTTTTAAATGTTTTCAGTTTTGATGAGACGCTGAATAAAAGAAGTTTAATCGCCGGCAAACGAAAACCTGCGATTTCCCGTAAATCCCGCACTCGGCCCGTATAGTCAAAAGTATACAAAGAAAGTACCCGGGGTGTAAACTCATTTCCCGAACGATTTTTTAAATTATTATTTCACCACTAAAGCCCATGAGACTTGTTGTTTTTAAAAATGTTTTCATTTTTGATGAGACGCTTAATAAAAGAGGTTTAATCGCCGGCAAACGAAATCCCGCGATTTCCCGTAAATCCCGGGCTTGGCCCGTATAGTCGAATGTATACAAAGAAAGTACCCAGGAAGTAAACTCATTTCCCGAACGATTTTTTATATTATTTTTTTACCACTAAACGCATGAGACTTGTAGTTTTCAAAAATATTTTCATATTTGATGGGACGCTGAATAAAAGAAGTTTAATCGCCGGCAAACGAAATCCCGCGATTTCCCGTAAATCCCGGGCTTGGCCCGTATAGTCGAATGTATACAAAGAAAGTACCCAGGAAGTAAACTCATTTCCCGAACGATTTTTCAAATTTCTTTTTCACCACTAAAACGCATGTGACTTGTAGTTTTCAAAAATGTTTTCATTTTTGATGAGACGCTGAATAAAAGACGTTTAATCGCCGGCAAACGAAAACCTGCGATTTCCCGTAAATCCCGGACTCGGCCCGTATAGTCAAAAGTATACAAAGAAAGTACCCGGGGTGTAAACTCATTTCCCGAACGATTTTTTAAATTATTATTTCACCACTAAACCCATGAGACTTGTAGTTTTTAAAAATGTTTTCATTTTTGATGAGACGCTTAATAAAAGAGGTTTAATCGCCGGCAAACGAAATCCCGCGATTTCCCGTAAATCCCGACCTTGGCCCGTATAGTCGAATGTATACAAAGAAAGTACCCAGGAAGTAAACTCATTTCCCGAACGATTTTTTAAATTTCTTTTTCACCACTAAAACGCATGAGACTTGTAGTTTTCAAAAATGTTTTCATTTTTGATGAGACGCTGAATAAAAGAAGTTTAATCGCCGGCAAACGAAAACCTGGGATTTCCCGTAAATCCCGGACTCGGCCCGTATAGTCAAAAGTATACAAAGAAAGTACCCGGGGTGTAAACTCATTTCCCGAACGATTTTTTAAATTATTATTTCACCACTAAAGCCCATGAGACTTGTTGTTTTTAAAAATGTTTTCATTTTTGATGAGACGCTTAATAAAAGAGGTTTAATCGCCGGCAAACGAAAACCCGCAATTTCCCGTAAATCCCGGGCTTGGCCCGTATAGTCGAATGTATACAAAGAAAGTACCCAGGAAGTAAACTCATTTCCCGAACGATTTTTTAATTTTTTTTTTCACCACTAAAACGCATGAGACTTGTAGTTTTCAAAAATGTTTTCATTTTTGATGAGACGCTTAATGAAAGAGGTTTAATCGCCGGCAAACGAAAACCCGCGATTTCCCCGGGCTTGGCCCGTATAGCCGAATGTATACAAAGAAAGTACCCAGGAAGTAAACTCATTTCCCGAACGATTTTTTAAATGTTTTCAGTTTTGATGAGACGCTGAATAAAAGAAGTTTAATCGCCGGCAAACGAAAACCTGCGATTTCCCGTAAATCCCGCACTCGGCCCGTATAGTCAAAAGTATACAAAGAAAGTACCCGGGGTGTAAACTCATTTCCCGAACGATTTTTTAAATTATTATTTCACCACTAAAGCCCATGAGACTTGTTGTTTTTAAAAATGTTTTCATTTTTGATGAGACGCTTAATAAAAGAGGTTTAATCGCCGGCAAACGAAATCCCGCGATTTCCCGTAAATCCCGGGCTTGGCCCGTATAGTCGAATGTATACAAAGAAAGTACCCAGGAAGTAAACTCATTTCCCGAACGATTTTTTATATTATTTTTTTACCACTAAACGCATGAGACTTGTAGTTTTCAAAAATATTTTCATATTTGATGGGACGCTGAATAAAAGAAGTTTAATCGCCGGCAAACGAAATCCCGCGATTTCCCGTAAATCCCGGGCTTGGCCCGTATAGTCGAATGTATACAAAGAAAGTACCCAGGAAGTAAACTCATTTCCCGAACGATTTTTCAAATTTCTTTTTCACCACTAAAACGCATGTGACTTGTAGTTTTCAAAAATGTTTTCATTTTTGATGAGACGCTGAATAAAAGACGTTTAATCGCCGGCAAACGAAAACCTGCGATTTCCCGTAAATCCCGGACTCGGCCCGTATAGTCAAAAGTATACAAAGAAAGTACCCGGGGTGTAAACTCATTTCCCGAACGATTTTTTAAATTATTATTTCACCACTAAACCCATGAGACTTGTAGTTTTTAAAAATGTTTTCATTTTTGATGAGACGCTTAATAAAAGAGGTTTAATCGCCGGCAAACGAAATCCCGCGATTTCCCGTAAATCCCGACCTTGGCCCGTATAGTCGAATGTATACAAAGAAAGTACCCAGGAAGTAAACTCATTTCCCGAACGATTTTTTAAATTTCTTTTTCACCACTAAAACGCATGAGACTTGTAGTTTTCAAAAATGTTTTCATTTTTGATGAGACGCTGAATAAAAGAAGTTTAATCGCCGGCAAACGAAAACCTGGGATTTCCCGTAAATCCCGGACTCGGCCCGTATAGTCAAAAGTATACAAAGAAAGTACCCGGGGTGTAAACTCATTTCCCGAACGATTTTTTAAATTATTATTTCACCACTAAAGCCCATGAGACTTGTTGTTTTTAAAAATGTTTTCATTTTTGATGAGACGCTTAATAAAAGAGGTTTAATCGCCGGCAAACGAAATCCCGCGATTTCCCGTAAATCCCGGGCTTGCCCCGTATAGTCGAATGTATACAAAGAAAGTACCCAGGAAGTAAACTTATTTCCCGAACGATTTTTTAAATTTTTTTTTCACCACTAAAACGCATGAGACTTGTAGTTTTCAAAAATGTTTTCATTTTTGATGAGACGCTTAATGAAAGAGGTTTAATCGCCGGCAAACGAAAACCAGCGATTTCCCCGGGCTTGGCCCGTATAGTCGAATGTATACAAAGAAAGTACCCAGGAAGTAAACTCATTTCCCGAACGATTTTTTAAATGTTTTCAGTTTTGATGAGACGCTGAATAAAAGAAGTTTAATCGCCGGCAAACGAAAACCTGCGATTTCCCGTAAATCCCGGACTCGGCCCGTATAGTCAAAAGTATACAAAGAAAGTACCCGGGGTGTAAACTCATTTCCCGAACGATTTTTTAAATTATTATTTCACCACTAAAGCCCATGAGACTTGTTGTTTTTAAAAATGTTTTCATTTTTGATGAGACGCTTAATAAAAGAGGTTTAATCGCCGGCAAACGAAATCCCGCGATTTCCCGTAAATCCCGGGCTTGCCCCGTATAGTCGAATGTATACAAAGAAAGTACCCAGGAAGTAAACTCATTTCCCGAACGATTTTTTAATTTTTTTTTTCACCACTAAAACGCATGAGACTTGTAGTTTTCAAAAATGTTTTCATTTTTGATGAGACGCTTAATGAAAGAGGTTTAATCGCCGGCAAACGAAAACCCGCGATTTCCCCGGGCTTGGCCCGTATAGTCGAATGTATACAAAGAAAGTACCCAGGAAGTAAACTCATTTCCCGAACGATTTTTTAAATGTTTTCAGTTTTGATGAGACGCTGAATAAAAGAAGTTTAATCGCCGGCAAACGAAAACCTGCGATTTCCCGTAAATCCCGGACTCGGCCCGTATAGTCAAAAGTATACAAAGAAAGTACCCGGGGTGTAAACTCATTTCCCGAACGATTTTTTAAATTATTATTTCACCACTAAAGCCCATGAGACTTGTTGTTTTTAAAAATGTTTTCATTTTTGATGAGACGCTTAATAAAAGAGGTTTAATCGCCGGCAAACGAAATCCCGCGATTTCCCGTAAATCCCGGGCTTGGCCCGTATAGTCGAATGTATACAAAGAAAGTACCCAGGAAGTAAACTCATTTCCCGAACGATTTTTTATATTATTTTTTTACCACTAAACGCATGAGACTTGTAGTTTTCAAAAATATTTTCATATTTGATGGGACGCTGAATAAAAGAAGTTTAATCGCCGGCAAACGAAATCCCGCGATTTCCCGTAAATCCCGGGCTTGGCCCGTATAGTCGAATGTATACAAAGAAAGTACCCAGGAAGTAAACTCATTTCCCGAACGATTTTTTAAATTTCTTTTTCACCACTAAAACGCATGTGACTTGTAGTTTTCAAAAATGTTTTCATTTTTGATGAGACGCTGAATAAAAGACGTTTAATCGCCGGCAAACGAAAACCTGCGATTTCCCGTAAATCCCGGACTCGGCCCGTATAGTCAAAAGTATACAAAGAAAGTACCCGGGGTGTAAACTCATTTCCCGAACGATTTTTTAAATTATTATTTCACCACTAAACCCATGAGACTTGTAGTTTTTAAAAATGTTTTCATTTTTGATGAGACGCTTAATAAAAGAGGTTTAATCGCCGGCAAACGATATCCCGCGATTTCCCGTAAATCCCGACCTTGGCCCGTATAGTCGAATGTATACAAAGAAAGTACCCAGGAAGTAAACTCATTTCCCGAACGATTTTTTAAATTTCTTTTTCACCACTAAAACGCATGAGACTTGTAGTTTTCAAAAATGTTTTCATTTTTGATGAGACGCTGAATAAAAGAAGTTTAATCGCCGGCAAACGAAAACCTGCGATTTCCCGTAAATCCCGGACTCGGCCCGTATAGTCAAAAGTATACAAAGAAAGTACCCGGGGTGTAAACTCATTTCCCGAACGATTTTTTAAATTATTATTTCACCACTAAAGCCCATGAGACTTGTTGTTTTTAAAAATGTTTTCATTTTTGATGAGACGCTTAATAAAAGAGGTTTAATCGCCGGCAAACGAAATCCCGCGATTTCCCGTAAATCCCGGGCTTGCCCCGTATAGTCGAATGTATACAAAGAAAGTACCCAGGAAGTAAACTCATTTCCCGAACGATTTTTTAAATTTTTTTTTCACCACTAAAACGCATGAGACTTGTAGTTTTCAAAAATGTTTTCATTTTTGATGAGACGCTTAATGAAAGAGGTTTAATCGCCGGCAAACGAAAACCCGCGATTTCCCCGGGCTTGGCCCGTATAGTCGAATGTATACAAAGAAAGTACCCAGGAAGTAAACTCATTTCCCGAACGATTTTTTAAATGTTTTCAGTTTTGATGAGACGCTGAATAAAAGAAGTTTAATCGCCGGCAAACGAAAACCTGCGATTTCCCGTAAATCCCGGACTCGGCCCGTATAGTCAAAAGTATACAAAGAAAGTACCCGGGGTGTAAACTCATTTCCCGAACGATTTTTTAAATTATTATTTCACCACTAAAGCCCATGAGACTTGTTGTTTTTAAAAATGTTTTCATTTTTGATGAGACGCTTAATAAAAGAGGTTTAATCGCCGGCAAACGAAATCCCGCGATTTCCCGTAAATCCCGGGCTTGGCCCGTATAGTCGAATGTATACAAAGAAAGTACCCAGGAAGTAAACTCATTTCCCGAACGATTTTTTAAATTTTTTTTTCACCACTAAAACGCATGAGACTTGTAGTTTTCAAAAATGTTTTCATTTTTGATGAGACGCTTAATGAAAGAGGTTTAATCGCCGGCAAACGAAAACCCGCGATTTCCCCGGGCTTGGCCCGTATAGTCGAATGTATACAAAGAAAGTACCCTGTGAATAAACTCATTTCCAGAACGATTTTTTAAATTATTTTTTCACCACTAAAACGCATAAGACTTGTAGTTTTCAAAAATGTTTTCATTTCTGATGAGACGCTGAATAAAAGAAGTTTAATCGCCGGCAAACCAAAAACCGCCATTTTCATGTAAATCCCGGGCTCGGCCCGTATAGTCAAAAGTATACAAAGAAAGTACCCGGGGTGTAAACTCATTTCCCGAACGATTTTTTAAATTATTATTTCACCACTAAACCCATGAGACTTGTAGTTTTTAAAAATGTTTTCATTTTTGATGAGACGCTTAATAAAAAAGGTTTAATCGCCGGCAAACGAAATCCCGCGATTTCCCGTAAATCCCGACCTTGGCCCGTATAGTCGAATGTATACAAAGAAAGTACTCAGGAAGTAAACTCATTTCCCTAACGATTTTTTAAATTTCTTTTTCACCACTAAAACGCATGAGACTTGTAGTTTTCAAAAATGTTTTCATTTTTGATGAGACGCTGAATAAAAGAAGTTTAATCGCCAGCAAACGAAAACCTGCGATTTCCCGTAAATCCCGGACTCGGCCCGTATAGTCAAAAGTATACAAAGAAAGTACCCGGGGTGTAAACTCATTTCCCGAACGATTTTTTAAATTATTATTTCACCACTAAAGCCCATGAGACTTGTAGTTTTTAAAAATGTTTTCATTTTTGATGAGACGCTTAATGAAAGAGGTTTAATCGCCGGCAAACGAAAACCCGCGATTTCCCGTAAATCCCGGGCTTGGACCGTATAGTCGAATGTATACAAAGAAAGTACCCAGGAAGTAAACTTATTTCCCGAACGATTTTTAAAATTTTTTTTTCACCACTAAAACGCATGAGACTTGTAGTTTTCAAAAATGTTTTCATTTTTGATGAGACGCTTAATGAAAGAGGTTTAATCGCCGGCAAACGAAAACCTGCGATTTCCCGTAAATCCCGGACTCGGCCCGTATAGTCAAAAGTATACAAAGAAAGTACCCGGGGTGTAAACTCATTTCCCGAACGATTTTTTTAATTATTATTTCACCACTAAAGCCCATGAGACTTGTAGTTTTTAAAAATGTTTTCATTTTTGATGAGACGCTTAATGAAAGAGGTTTAATCGCCGGCAAACGAAATCCCGCGATTTCCCCGGGCTTGGCCCGTATAGTCGAATGTATACAAAGAAAGTACCCAGGAAGTAAACTCATTTCCCGAACGATTTTTTAAATGTTTTCAGTTTTGATGAGACGCTGAATAAAAGAAGTTTAATCGCCGGCAAACGAAAACCTGCGATTTCCCGTAAATCCCGGACTCGGCCCGTATAGTCAAAAGTATACAAAGAAAGTACCCGGGGTGTAAACTCATTTCCCGAACGATTTTTTAAATTATTATTTCACCACTAAAGCCCATGAGACTTGTTGTTTTTAAAAATGTTTTCATTTTTGATGAGACGCTTAATAAAAGAGGTTTAATCGCCGGCAAACGAAATCCCGCGATTTCCCGTAAATCCCGGGCTTGGCCCGTATAGTCGAATGTATACAAAGAAAGTACCCAGGAAGTAAACTCATTTCCCGAACGATTTTTTAAATTTTTTTTTCACCACTAAAACGCATGAGACTTGTAGTTTTCAAAAATGTTTTCATTTTTGATGAGACGCTTAATGAAAGAGGTTTAATCGCCGGCAAACGAAAACCCGCGATTTCCCCGGGCTTGGCCCGTATAGTCGAATGTATACAAAGAAAGTACCCTGTGAATAAACTCATTTCCAGAACGATTTTTTAAATTATTTTTTCACCACTAAAACGCATAAGACTTGTAGTTTTCAAAAATATTTTCATTTCTGATGAGACGCTGAATAAAAGAAGTTTAATCGCCGGCAAACCAAAACCCGTCATTTTCATGTAAATCCCGGGCTCGGCCCGTATAGTCAAAAGTATACAAAGAAAGTACCCGGGGTGTAAACTCATTTCCCGAACGATTTTTTAAATTATTATTTCACCACTAAACCCATGAGACTTGTAGTTTTTAAAAATGTTTTCATTTTTGATGAGACGCTTAATAAAAAAGGTTTAATCGCCGGCAAACGAAATCCCGCGATTTCCCGTAAATCCCGACCTTGGCCCGTATAGTCGAATGTATACAAAGAAAGTACTCAGGAAGTAAACTCATTTCGCGAACGATTTTTTAAATTTCTTTTTCACCACTAAAACGCATGAGACTTGTTGTTTTTAAAAATGTTTTCATTTTTGATGAGACGCTTAATAAAAGAGGTTTAATCGCCGGCAAACAAAATCCCGCGATTTCCCGTAAATCCCGGGCTTGCCCCGTATAGTCGAATGTATACAAAGAAAGTACCCAGGAAGTAAACTCATTTCCCAAACGATTTTTTAAATTTCTTTTTCACCACTAAAACGCATGAGACTTGTAGTTTTCAAAAATGTTTTCATTTTTGATGAGACGCTGAATAAAAGAAGTTTAATCGCCAGCAAACGAAAACCTGCGATTTCCCGTAAATCCCGGACTCGGCCCGTATAGTCAAAAGTATACAAAGAAAGTACCCGGGGTGTAAACTCATTTCCCGAACGATTTTTTTAATTATTATTTCACCACTAAAGCCCATGAGACTTGTAGTTTTTAAAAATGTTTTCATTTTTGATGAGACGCTTAATGAAAGAGGTTTAATCGCCGGCAAACGAAAACCCGCGATTTCCCGTAAATCCCGGGCTTGAACCGTATAGTCGAATGTATACAAAGAAAGTACCCAGGAAGTAAACTTAATTCCCGAACGATTTTTTAAATTTTTTTTTCACCACTATAACGCATGAGACTTGTAGTTTTCAAAAATGTTTTCATTTTTGATGAGACGCTTAATGAAAGAGGTTTAATCGCCGGCAAACGAAAACCCGCGATTTCCCCGGGCTTGGCCCGTATAGTCGAATGTATACAAAGAAAGTACCCAGGAAGTAAACTTATTTCCCGAACGATTTTTTAAATTTCTTTTTCACCACTAAAACGCATGAGACTTGTTGTTTTTAAAAATGTTTTCATTTTTGATGAGACGCTTAATAAAAGAGGTTTAATCGCCGGCAAACGAAATCCCGCGATTTCCCGTAAATCCCGGGCATGCCCCGTATAGTCGAATGTATACAAAGAAAGTACCCAGGAAGTAAACTCATTTCCCGAACGATTTTTTAAATTTTTTTTTCACCACTAAAACGCATGAGACTTGTAGTTTTCAAAAATGTTTTCATTTTTGATGAGACGCTTAATGAAAGAGGTTTAATCGCCGGCAAACGAAAACCCGCGATTTCCCCGGGCTTGGCCCGTATAGTCGAATGTATACAAAGAAAGTACCCAGGAAGTAAACTCATTTCCCGAACGATTTTTTAAATGTTTTCATTTTTGATGAGACGCTGAATAAAAGAAGTTTAATCGCCGGCAAACGAAAACCTGCGATTTCCCGTAAATCCCGGACTCGGCCCGTATAGTCAAAAGTATACAAAGAAAGTACCCGGGGTGTAAACTCATTTCCCGAACGATTTTTTAAATTATTATTTCACCACTAAAGCCCATGAGACTTGTTGTTTTTAAAAAAATGTTTTCATTTTTGATGAGACGCTTAATAAAAGAGGTTTAATCGCCGGCAAACGAAATCCCGCGATTTCCCGTAAATCCCGGGCTTGGCCCGTATAGTCGAATGTATACAAAGAAAGTACCCAGGAAGTAAACTCATTTCCCGAACGATTTTTTAAATTTTTTTTTCACCACTAAAACGCATGAGACTTGTAGTTTTCAAAAATGTTTTTATTTTTGATGAGACGCTTGATGAAAGAGGTTTAATCGCCGGCAAACGAAAACCCGCGATTTCCCCGGGCTTGGCCCGTATAGTCGAATGTATACAAAGAAAGTACCCTGTGAATAAACTCATTTCCAGAACGATTTTTTAAATTATTTTTTCACCACTAAAACGCATAAGACTTGTAGTTTTCAAAAATGTTTTCATTTCTGATGAGACGCTGAATAAAAGAAGTTTAATCGCCGGCAAACCAAAACCTGCCATTTTCATGTAAATCCCGGGCTCGGCCCGTATAGTCAAAAGTATACAAAGAAAGTACCCGGGGTGTAAACTCATTTCCCGAACGATTTTTTAAATTATTATTTCACCACTAAACCCATGAGACTTGTAGTTTTTAAAAATGTTTTCATTTTTGATGAGACGCTTAATAAAAGAGGTTTAATCGCCGGCAAACGAAAACCTGCGATTTCCCGTAAATCCCGGACTCGGCCCGTATAGTCAAAAGTATACAAAGAAAGTACCCGGGGTGTAAACTCATTTCCCGAACGATTTTTTAAATTATTATTTCACCACTAAAGCCCATGAGACTTGTAGTTTTTAAAAATGTTTTCATTTTTGATGAGACGCTTAATGAAAGAGGTTTAATCGCCGGCAAACGAAAACCCGCGATTTCCCGTAAATCCCGGGCTTGGACCGTATAGTCGAATGTATACAAAGAAAGTACCCAGGAAGTAAACTTATTTCCCGAACGATTTTTTAAATTTTTTTTTCACCACTAAAACGCATGAGACTTGTAGTTTTCAAAAATGTTTTCATTTTTGATGAGACGCTTAATGAAAGAGGTTTAATCGCCGGCAAACGAAAACCCGCGATTTCCCCGGGCTTGGCCCGTATAGTCGAATGTATACAAAGAAAGTACCCAGGAAGTAAACTTATTTCCCGAACGATTTTTTAAATTTCTTTTTCACCACTAAAACGCATGAGACTTGTAGTTTTCAAAAATGTTTTCATTTTTGATGAGACACTGAATAAAAGAAGTTTAATCGCCGGCAAACGAAAACCTGCGATTTCCCGTAAATCCCGGACTCGGCCCGTATAGTCAAAAGTATACAAAGAAAGTACCCGGGGTGTAAACTCATTTCCCGAACGATTTTTTAAATTATTATTTCACCACTAAACCCATGAGACTTGTAGTTTTTAAAAATGTTTTCATTTTTGATGAGACGCTTAATAAAAGAGGTTTAATCGCCGGCAAACGAAAACCTGCGATTTCCCGTAAATCCCGGACTCGGCCCGTATAGTCAAAAGTATACAAAGAAAGTACCCGGGGTGTAAACTCATTTCCCGAACGATTTTTTAAATTATTATTTCACCACTAAAGCCCATGAGACTTGTAGTTTTTAAAAATGTTTTCATTTTTGATGAGACGCTTAATGAAAGAGGTTTAATCGCCGGCAAACGAAAACCCGCGATTTCCCGTAAATCCCGGGCTTGGCCCGTATAGTCGAATGTATACAAAGAAAGTACCCAGGAAGTAAACTCATTTCCCGAACGATTTTTTAAATTTTTTTTTCACCACTAAAACGCATGAGACTTGTAGTTTTCAAAAATGTTTTTATTTTTGATGAGACGCTTGATGAAAGAGGTTTAATCGCCGGCAAACGAAAACCCGCGATTTCCCCGGGCTTGGCCCGTATAGTCGAATGTATACAAAGAAAGTTACCTGTGAATAAACTCATTTCCAGAACGATTTTTTAAATTATTTTTTCACCACTAAAACGCATAAGACTTGTAGTTTTCAAAAATGTTTTCATTTCTGATGAGACGCTGAATAAAAGAAGTTTAATCGCCGGCAAACCAAAACCTGCCATTTTCATGTAAATCCCGGGCTCGGCCCGTATAGTCAAAAGTATACAAAGAAAGTACCCGGGGTGTAAACTCATTTCCCGAACGATTTTTTAAATTATTATTTCACCACTAAACCCATGAGACTTGTAGTTTTTAAAAATGTTTTCATTTTTGATGAGACGCTTAATAAAAGAGGTTTAATCGCCGGCAAACGAAAACCTGCGATTTCCCGTAAATCCCGGACTCGGCCCGTATAGTCAAAAGTATACAAAGAAAGTACCCGGGGTGTAAACTCATTTCCCGAACGATTTTTTAAATTATTATTTCACCACTAAAGCCCATGAGACTTGTAGTTTTTAAAAATGTTTTCATTTTTGATGAGACGCTTAATGAAAGAGGTTTAATCGCCGGCAAACGAAAACCCGCGATTTCCCGTAAATCCCGGGCTTGGACCGTATAGTCGAATGTATACAAAGAAAGTACCCAGGAAGTAAACTTATTTCCCGAACGATTTTTTAAATTTTTTTTTCACCACTAAAACGCATGAGACTTGTAGTTTTCAAAAATGTTTTCATTTTTGATGAGACGCTTAATGAAAGAGGTTTAATCGCCGGCAAACGAAAACCCGCGATTTCCCCGGGCTTGGCCCGTATAGTCGAATGTATACAAAGAAAGTACCCAGGAAGTAAACTTGTTTCCCGAACGATTTTTTAAATTTCTTTTTCACCACTAAAACGCATGAGACTTGTAGTTTTCAAAAATGTTTTCATTTTTGATGAGACACTGAATAAAAGAAGTTTAATCGCCGGCAAACGAAAACCTGCGATTTCCCGTAAATCCCGGACTCGGCCCGTATAGTCAAAAGTATACAAAGAAAGTACCCGGGGTGTAAACTCATTTCCCGAACGATTTTTTAAATTATTATTTCACCACTAAACCCATGAGACTTGTAGTTTTTAAAAATGTTTTCATTTTTGATGAGACGCTTAATAAAAGAGGTTTAATCGCCGGCAAACGAAAACCTGCGATTTCCCGTAAATCCCGGACTCGGCCCGTATAGTCAAAAGTATACAAAGAAAGTACCCGGGGTGTAAACTCATTTCCCGAACGATTTTTTAAATTATTATTTCACCACTAAAGCCCATGAGACTTGTAGTTTTTAAAAATGTTTTCATTTTTGATGAGACGCTTAATGAAAGAGGTTTAATCGCCGGCAAACGAAAACCCGCGATTTCCCGTAAATCCCGGGCTTGGACCGTATAGTCGAATGTATACAAAGAAAGTACCCAGGAAGTAAACTTATTTCCCGAACGATTTTTTAAATTTTTTTTTCACCACTAAAACGCATGAGACTTGTAGTTTTCAAAAATGTTTTCATTTTTGATGAGACGCTTAATGAAAGAGGTTTAATCGCCGGCAAACGAAAACCCGCGATTTCCCCGGGCTTGGCCCGTATAGTCGAATGTATACAAAGAAAGTACCCAGGAAGTAAACTTATTTCCCGAACGATTTTTTAAATTTCTTTTTCACCACTAAAACGCATGAGACTTGTAGTTTTCAAAAATGTTTTCATTTTTGATGAGACACTGAATAAAAGAAGTTTAATCGCCGGCAAACGAAAACCTGCGATTTCCCGTAAATCCCGGACTCGGCCCGTATAGTCAAAAGTATACAAAGAGAGTACCCGGGGTGTAAACTCATTTCCCGAACGATTTTTTAAATTATTATTTCACCACTAAAGCCCATGAGACTTGTTGTTTTTAAAAATGTTTTCATTTTTGATGAGACGCTTAATAAAAGAGGTTTAATCGCCGGCAAACGAAATCCCGCGATTTCCCGTAAATCCCGGGCTTGGCCCGTATAGTTGAATGTATACAAAGAAAGTACCCAGGAAGTAAACTCATTTCCCGAACGATTTTTTAAATGTTTTCATTTTTGATGAGACGCTGAATAAAAGAAGTTTAATCGCCGGCAAACGAAAACCTGCGATTTCCCGTAAATCCCGGACTCGGCCCGTATAGTCAAAAGTATACAAAGAAAGTACCCGGGGTGTAAACTCATTTCCCGAACGATTTTTTAAATTATTATTTCACCACTAAAGCCCATGAGACTTGTTGTTTTTAAAAATGTTTTCATTTTTGATGAGACGCTTAATAAAAGAGGTTTAATCGCCGGCAAACGAAATCCCGCGATTTCCCGTAAATCCCGGGCTTGGCCCGTATAGTCGAATGTATACAAAGAAAGTACCCAGGAAGTAAACTCATTTCCCGAACGATTTTTTAAATTTTTTTTTCACCACTAAAACGCATGAGACTTGTAGTTTTCAAAAATGTTTTTATTTTTGATGAGACGCTTGATGAAAGAGGTTTAATTGCCGGCAAACGAAAACCCGCGATTTCCCCGGGCTTGGCCCGTATAGTCGAATGTATACAAAGAAAGTACCCTGTGAATAAACTCATTTCCAGAACGATTTTTTAAATTATTTTTTCACCACTAAAACGCATAAGACTTGTAGTTTTCAAAAATGTTTTCATTTCTGATGAGACGCTGAATAAAAGAAGTTTAATCGCCGGCAAACCAAAACCTGCCATTTTCATGTAAATCCCGGGCTCGGCCCGTATAGTCAAAAGTATACAAAGAAAGTACCCGGGGTGTAAACTCATTTCCCGAACGATTTTTTAAATTATTATTTCACCACTAAACCCATGAGACTTGTAGTTTTTAAAAATGTTTTCATTTTTGATGAGACGCTTAATAAAAGAGGTTTAATCGCCGGCAAACGAAAACCTGCGATTTCCCGTCAATCCCGGACTCGGCCCGTATAGTCAAAAGTATACAAAGAAAGTACCCGGGGTGTAAACTCATTTCCCGAACGATTTTTTAAATTATTATTTCACCACTAAAGCCCATGAGACTTGTAGTTTTTAAAAATGTTTTCATTTTTGATGAGACGCTTAATGAAAGAGGTTTAATCGCCGGCAAACGAAAACCCGCGATTTCCCCGGGCTTGGCCCGTATAGTCGAATGTATACAAAGAAAGTACCCAGGAAGTAAACTTATTTCCCGAACGATTTTTTAAATTTCTTTTTCACCACTAAAACGCATGAGACTTGTAGTTTTCAAAAATGTTTTCATTTTTGATGAGACACTGAATAAAAGAAGTTTAATCGCCGGCAAACGAAAACCTGCGATTTCCCGTAAATCCCGGACTCGGCCCGTATAGTCAAAAGTATACAAAGAAAGTACCCGGGGTGTATACTTATTTCCCGAACGATTTTTTAAAATATTATTTCACCACTAAAGCCCATGAGACTTGTTGTTTTTAAAAATGTTTTCATTTTTGATGAGACGCTTAATAAAAGAGGTTTAATCGCCGGCAAACGAAATCCCGCGATTTCCCGTAAATCCCGGGCTTGGCCCGTATAGTCGAATGTATACAAAGAAAGTACCCAGGAAGTAAACTCATTTCCCGAACGATTTTTTAAATGTTTTCATTTTTGATGAGACGCTGAATAAAAGAAGTTTAATTGCCGGCAAACGAAAACCTGCGATTTCCCGTAAATCCCGGACTCGGCCCGTATAGTCAAAAGTATACAAAGAAAGTACCCGGGGTGTAAACTCATTTCCCGAACGATTTTTTAAATTATTATTTCACCACTAAAGCCCATGAGACTTGTTGTTTTTAAAAATGTTTTCATTTTTGATGAGACGCTTAATAAAAGAGGTTTAATCGCCGGCAAACGAAATCCCGCGATTTCCCGTAAATCCCGGGCTTGGCCCGTATAGTCGAATGTATACAAAGAAAGTACCCAGGAAGTAAACTCATTTCCCGAACGATTTTTTAAATTTTTTTTTCACCACTAAAACGCATGAGACTTGTAGTTTTCAAAAATGTTTTTATTTTTGATGAGACGCTTGATGAAAGAGGTTTAATCGCCGGCAAACGAAAACCGGCGATTTCCCCGGGCTTGGCCCGTATAGTCGAATGTATACAAAGAAAGTACCCTGTGAATAAACTCATTTCCAGAACGATTTTTTAAATTATTTTTTCACCACTAAAACGCATGAGACTTGTAGTTTTTAAAAATGTTTTCATTTTTGATGAGACGCTTAATAAAAGAGGTTTAATCGCCGGCAAACGAAAACCTGCGATTTCCCGTCAATCCCGGACTCGGCCCGTATAGTCAAAAGTATACAAAGAAAGTACCCGGGGTGTAAACTCATTTCCCGAACGATTTTTTAAATTATTATTTCACCACTAAAGCCCATGAGACTTGTAGTTTTTAAAAATGTTTTCATTTTTGATGAGACGCTTAATGAAAGAGGTTTAATCGCCGGCAAACGAAAACCCGCGATTTCCCGTAAATCCCGGGCTTGGACCGTATAGTCGAATGTATACAAAGAAAGTACCCAGGAAGTAAACTTATTTCCCGAACGATTTTTTAAATTTTTTTTTCACCACTAAAACGCATGAGACTTGTAGTTTTCAAAAATGTTTTCATTTTTGATGAGACGCTTAATGAAAGAGGTTTAATCGCCGGCAAACGAAAACCCGCGATTTCCCCGGGCTTGGCCCGTATAGTCGAATGTATACAAAGAAAGTACCCAGGAAGTAAACTTATTTCCCGAACGATTTTTTAAATTTCTTTTTCACCACTAAAACGCATGAGACTTGTAGTTTTCAAAAATGTTTTCATTTTTGATGAGACACTGAATAAAAGAAGTTTAATCGCCGGCAAACGAAAACCTGCGATTTCCCGTAAATCCCGGACTCGGCCCGTATAGTCAAAAGTATACAAAGAAAGTACCCGGGGTGTATACTCATTTCCCGAACGATTTTTTAAATTATTATTTCACCACTAAAGCCCATGAGACTTGTTGTTTTTAAAAATGTTTTCATTTTTGATGAGACGCTTAATAAAAGAGGTTTAATCGCCGGCAAACGAAATCCCGCGATTTCCCGTAAATCCCGGGCTTGGCCCGTATAGTCGAATGTATACAAAGAAAGTACCCAGGAAGTAAACTCATTTCCCGAACGATTTTTTAAATGTTTTCATTTTTGATGAGACGCTGAATAAAAGAAGTTTAATTGCCGGCAAACGAAAACCTGCGATTTCCCGTAAATCCCGGACTCGGCCCGTATAGTCAAAAGTATACAAAGAAAGTACCCGGGGTGTAAACTCATTTCCCGAACGATTTTTTAAATTATTATTTCACCACTAAAGCCCATGAGACTTGTTGTTTTTAAAAATGTTTTCATTTTTGATGAGACGCTTAATAAAAGAGGTTTAATCGCCGGCAAACGAAATCCCGCGATTTCCCGTAAATCCCGGGCTTGGCCCGTATAGTCGAATGTATACAAAGAAAGTACCCAGGAAGTAAACTCATTTCCCGAACGATTTTTTAAATTTTTTTTTCACCACTAAAACGCATGAGACTTGTAGTTTTCAAAAATGTTTTTATTTTTGATGAGACGCTTGATGAAAGAGGTTTAATCGCCGGCAAACGAAAACCCGCGATTTCCCCGGGCTTGGCCCGTATAGTCGAATGTATACAAAGAAAGTACCCTGTGAATAAACTCATTTCCAGAACGATTTTTTAAATTATTTTTTCACCACTAAAACGCATAAGACTTGTAGTTTTCAAAAATGTTTTCATTTCTGATGAGACGCTGAATAAAAGAAGTTTAATCGCCGGCAAACCAAAACCTGCCATTTTCATGTAAATCCCGGGCTCGGCCCGTATAGTCAAAAGTATACAAAGAAAGTACCCGGGGTGTAAACTCATTTCCCGAACGATTTTTTAAATTATTATTTCACCACTAAACCCATGAGACTTGTAGTTTTTAAAAATGTTTTCATTTTTGATGAGACGCTTAATAAAAGAGGTTTAATCGCCGGCAAACGAAAACCTGCGATTTCCCGTCAATCCCGGACTCGGCCCGTATAGTCAAAAGTATACAAAGAAAGTACCCGGGGTGTAAACTCATTTCCCGAACGATTTTTTAAATTATTATTTCACCACTAAAGCCCATGAGACTGGTAGTTTTTAAAAATGTTTTCATTTTTGATGAGACGCTTAATGAAAGAGGTTTAATCGCCGGCAAACGAAAACCCGCGATTTCCCCGGGCTTGGCCCGTATAGTCGAATGTATACAAAGAAAGTACCCAGGAAGTAAACTTATTTCCCGAACGATTTTTTAAATTTCTTTTTCACCACTAAAACGCATGAGACTTGTAGTTTTCAAAAATGTTTTCATTTTTGATGAGACACTGAATAAAAGAAGTTTAATCGCCGGCAAACGAAAACCTGCGATTTCCCGTAAATCCCGGACTCGGCCCGTATAGTCAAAAGTATACAAAGAAAGTACCCGGGGTGTAAACTCATTTCCCGAACGATTTTTTAAATTATTATTTCACCACTAAAGCCCATGAGACTTGTAGTTTTCAAAAATGTTTTCATTTTTGATGAGACGCTTAATGAAAGAGGTTTAATCGCCGGCAAACGAAAACCCGCGATTTCCCCGGGCTTGGCCCGTATAGTCGAATGTATACAAAGAAAGTACCCTGTGAATAAACTCATTTCCAGAACGATTTTTTAAATTATTTTTTCACCACTAAAACGCGTAAGACTTGTAGTTTTTAAAAATGTTTTCATTTTTGATGAGACGCTGAATAAAAGATTTTTTAATCGCCGGCAAACAAAAACCCGCCATTTTCATGTAAATCCCGGGCTCGGCCCGTATAGTCAAAAGTATACAAAGAAAGTACCCGGGGTGTAAACTCATTTCCCGAACGATTTTTTAAATTATTATTTCACCACTAAACCCATGAGACTTGTAGTTTTAAAAAATGTTTTCATTTTTGATGAGACGCTTAATAAAAGAGGTTTAATCGCCGGCAAACGAAATCCCGCGATTTCCCGTAAATCCCGACCTTGTCCCGTATAGTCGAATGTATACAAAGAAAGTACCCAGGAAGTAAACTCATTTCCCGAACGATTTTTTAAATTTCTTTTTCACCACTAAAACGCATGAGACTTGTAGTTTTCAAAAATGTTTTCATTTTTGATGAGACGCTGAATAAAAGAAGTTTAATCGCCGGCAAACGAAAACCTGCGATTTCCTGTAAATCCCGGACTCGGCCCGTATAGTCAAAATTATACAAAGAAAGTACCCGGGGTGTAAACTCATTTCCCGAACGATTTTTTAAATTATTATTTCACCACTAAAGCCCATGAGACGTGTTGTTTTTAAAAATGTTTTCATTTTTGATGAGACGCTTAATGAAAGAGGTTTAATCGCCGGCAAACGAAAACCCGCGATTTCCCGTAAATCCCGGGCTTGGCCCGTATAGTCGAATGTATACAAAGAAAGTACCCAGGAAGTAAACTCATTTCCCGAACGATTTTTTAAATTTTTTTTTCACCACTAAAACGCATGAGACTTGTAGTTTTCAAAAATGTTTTCATTTTTACTGAGACGCTTGATGAAAGAGGTTTAATCGCCGGCAAACGAAAACCCGCGATTTCCCCGGGCTTGGCCCGTATAGTCGAATGTATACAAAGAAAGTACCCTGTGAATAAACTCATTTCCAGAACGATTTTTTAAATTATTTTTTCACCACTAAAACGCATAAGACTTGTAGTTTTCAAAAATGTTTTCATTTCTGATGAGACGGTGAATAAAAGATGTTTAATCGCCGCCAAACGAAAACCCGCCATTTCCCGTAAATCCCGGGCTCGGCCCGTATAGTCAAAAGTATACAAAGAAAGTACCCGGGGTGTAAACTCATTTCCCGAACGATTTTTTAAATTATTATTTCACCACTAAAGCCCATGAGACTTGTAGTTTTTAAAAATGTTTTCATTTTTGATGAGACGCTTATTAAAAGAGGTTTAATCGCCGGCAAATGAAATCCCGCGATTTCCCGTAATTCCCGGGCTTGGCCCGTATAGTCAAATGTATACAAAGAAAGTACCCAGGAAGTTAGCTCATTTCCCGAACGATTTTTTAAATTTCTTTTTCACCACTAAAACGCATGAGACTTGTAGTTTTCAAAAATGTTTTCATTTTTGATGACACGCTGAATAAAAGAAGTTTAATCGCCGCCAAACGAAAACCTGCGATTTCCCGTAAATCCCGGACTCGGCCCGCAGAGTCAAAAGTCTACAAAGAAAGTACCCGGGGTGTAAACTCATTTCCCGAGCGATTTTTTAAATTATTTTTTCACCACTAAAACGCATAAGACTTGTAGTTTTTAAAAATGTTTTCATTTTTGATGAGACGCTGAATAAAAGAAGTTTAATCGCCGGCAAACGAAAACCCGCAATTTCCCGTAAATCCCGGGCTTGGCCCGTATAGTCAAAAGTATACAAAGAAAGTACCCAGGGAGTAAACTCATTTCCCGAACGATTTTTTATATTATTTTTTTACCACTAAACGCATGAGACTTGTAGTTTTCAAAAATATTTTCACATTTGATGGGACGCTGAATAAAAGAAGTTTAATCGCCGGCAAACGAAATCCCGCGATTTCCCGTAAATCCCGGGCTTGGCCCGTATAGTCGAATGTATACAAAGAAAGTACCCAGGAAGTAAACTCATTTCCCGAACGATTTTTTAAATTTCTTTTTCACCACTAAAACGCATGTGACTTGTAGTTTTCAAAAATGTTTTCATTTTTGATGAGACGCTGAATAAAAGAAGTTTAATCGCCGGCAAACGAAAACCTACGATTTCCCGTAAATCCCGGACTCGGCCCGTATAGTCAAAAGTATACAAAGAAAGTACCCGGGGTGTAAACTCATTTCCCGAACGATTTTTTAAATTATTATTTCACCACTAAAGCCCATGAGACTTGTTGTTTTTAAAAATGTTTTCATTTTTGATGAGACGCTTAATGAAAGAGGTTTAATCGCCGGCAAACGAAAACCCGCGATTTCCCGTAAATCCCGGGCTTGGCCCGTATAGTCGAATGTATACAAAGAAAGTACCCAGGAAGTAAACTTATTTCCCGAACGATTTTTTAAATTTTTTTTTCACCACTAAAACGCATGAGACTTGTAGTTTTCAAAAATGTTATCATTTTTGATGAGACGCTTAATGAAAGAGGTTTAATCGCCGGCAAACGAAAACCCGCGATTTCCCCGGGCTTGGCTCGTATAGTCGAATGTATACAAAGAAAGTACCCTGTGAATAAACTCATTTCCAGAACGATTTTTTAAATTATTTTTTCACCACTAAAACGCATAAGACTTGTAGTTTTCGAAAATGTTTGCATTTCTGATGAGACGGAGAATAAAAGAAGTGTAATCGCCGGCAAACGAAAACCTGCCATTTCCCGTAAATCCCGGGCTCGGCCCGTATAGTCAAAAGTATACAAAGAAAGTACCCGGGGTGTAAACTCTTTTCCCGAACGATTTTTTTAATTATTATTTCACCACTAAAGCCCATGAGACTTGTAGTTTTTAAAAATGTTTTCATTTTTGATAAGACGCTTATTAAAAGAGGTTTAATCGCCGGCAAACGAAATCCAGCGATTTCCCGTAAATCCCGGGCTTGGCCCGTATAGTGGAATGTATACAAAGAAAGTACCCAGGAAGTTAGCTCATTTCCCGAACGATTTTTTAAATTTCTTTTTCACCACTAAAAGGCATGAGACTTGTAGTTTTCAAAAATGTTTTCATTTTTGATGAGACGCTGAATAAAAGAAGTTTCATCGCCGGCAAACGAAATCCCGCGATTTCCCGTAAATCCCGGGCTTGGCCCGTATAGTCGAATGTATACAAAGAAAGTACCCAGGAAGTAAACTCATTTTCCGAACGATTTTTTAAATTTCTTTTTCACCACTAAAACGCATGAGACTTGTAGTTTTCAAAAATGTTTTCATTTTTGATGAGACGCTGAATAAAAGAAGTTTAATCGCCGGCAAACGAAAACCTGCGATTTCCCGTAAATCCCGGACTCGGCCCGTATAGTCAAAAGTATACAAAGAAAGTACCCGGGGTGTAAACTCATTTCCCGAACGATTTTTTAAATTATTATTTCACCACTAAAGCCCATGAGACTTGTTGTTTTTAAAAATGTTTTCATTTTTGATGAGACGCTTAATAAAAGAGGTTTAATCGCCGGCAAACGAAATCCCGCGATTTCCCGTAAATCCCGGGCTTGGCCCGTATAGTCGAATGTATACAAAGAAAGTACCCAGGAAGTAAACTCATTTCCTGAACGATTTTTTAAATTTTTTTTTTCACCACTAAAACGCATGAGACTTGTAGTTTTCAAAAATGTTTTCATTTTTGATGAGACGCTTAATGAAAGAGGTTTATTCGCCGGCAAACGAAAACCCGCGATTTCCCCGGGCTTGGCCCGTATAGTCGAATGTATACAAAGAAAGTACCCTGTGAATAAACTCATTTCCAGAACGATTTTTTAAATTATTTTTTCACCACTAAAACGCATAAGACTTGTAGTTTTCAAAAATGTTTTCATTTCTGATGAGACGCTTAATGAAAGAGGTTTAATCGCCGGCAAACGAAAACCCGCGATTTCCCCGGGCTTGGCCCGTATAGTCAAAAGTATACAAAGATAGTACCGAGGGAGTAAACTCATTTCCCGAACGATTTTTTAATTCATTTTTTCGCCACTAAAACGCATGAGACTTGTAGTTTTAAAAAATGTTTTTATTTTTGATGAGACGCTGAATAAAAGAAGGTTAATCGCCGGCAAACGAAAACCTGCGATTTCCCGTAAATCCCGGACTCGGCCCGTATAGTCAAAAGTATACAAAGAAAGTACCCAGGGTGTAAACTCATTTCCCGAACGATTTTTTAAATTATTATTTCACCACTAAAGCCCATGAGACTTGTAGTATTTAAAAATATTCTCATTTTTGATGAGACGCTGAATAAAAGAAGTTTAATCGCCGGCAAACGAAATCCTGCGATTTCCCGTAAATCCCGGACTCGGCCCGTATAGTCAAAAGTATACAAAGAAAGTACCCAGGGTGTAAACTCATTTCCCGAACGATATTTTAAATTATTATTTCACCACTAAAGCCCATGAGACTTGTAGTTTTTAAAAATGGTTTCATTTTTGATGAGACTCTGAATAAAAGAAGTTTAATCGCCGGCAAACGAAAACCCGCGATTTCCCGTAAATCCCGGTCTCAGCCCGTATAGTCAAAAGTATACAAGGAAAGTACCCAGTGAGTAAACTCATTTCCCGAACGATTTTTTAAATTTCTTTTTCCCGAACGATTTTTTAATTCATTTTTTCGCCACTAAAACGCATGAGACTTGTAGTTTTCAAAAATGTTTTCATTTTTGATGAGACGCTGAATAAAAGAAGTTTAATCGCCGGCACACGAAAACCTGCCATTTCCCGTAAATCCCGGACTCGGCCCGTATAGTCAAAAGTATACAAAGAAAGTACCCTGGGTGTAAACTCATTTCCCGAACGATTTTTTAAATTATTATTTCACCACTAAAGCCCATGAGACTTGTAGTATTTAAAAATATTCTCATTTTTGATGAGACGCTGAATAAAAGAAGTTTAATCGCCGGCAAACGAAATCCTGCGATTTCCCGTAAATCCCGGACTCGGCCCGTATAGTCAAAAGTATACAAAGAAAGTACCCAGGGTGTAAACTCATTTCCCGAACGATATTTTAAATTATTATTTCACCACTAAAGCCCATGAGACTTGTAGTTTTTAAAAATGGTTTCATTTTTGATGAGACTCTGAATAAAAGAAGTTTAATCGCCGGCAAACGAAAACCCGCGATTTCCCGTAAATCCCGGTCTCAGCCCGTATAGTCAAAAGTATACAAGGAAAGTACCCAGTGAGTAAACTGATTTCCCGAACGATTTTTTAAATTTCTTTTTCACCACTAAAACGCATGAGACTTGTAGTTTTCAAAAATGTTTTCATTTTTGATGAGACGCTGAATAAAAGAAGTTTAATCGCCGGCAAACGAAAACCTGCGATTTCCCGTAAATCCCGGACTCCGCCCGTATAGTCAAAAGTATACAAAGAAAGTACCCGGGGTGTAAACTCATTTCCCGAACGATTTTTTAAATTATTATTTCACCACTAAAGCCCATGAGACTTGTTGTTTTTAAAAATGTTTTCATTTTTGATGAGACGCTTAATAAAAGAGGTTTAATCGCCGGCAAACGAAATCCCGCGATTTCCCGTAAATCCCGGGCTTGGCCCGTATAGTCGAATGTATACAAAGAAAGTACCCAGGAAGTAAACTCATTTCCCGAACGATTTTTTAAATTTTTTTTTCACCACTAAAACGCATGAGACTTGTAGTTTTCAAAAATGTTTTCATTTTTGATGAGACGCTTAATGAAAGAGGTTTATTCGCCAGCAAACGAAAACCCGCGATTTCCCCGGGCTTGGCCCGTATAGTCGAATGTATACAAAGAAAGTACCCTGTGAATAAACTCATTTCCAGAACGATTTTTTAATTTATTTTTTCACCACTAAAACGTATAAGACTTGTAGTTTTCAAAAATGTTTTCATTTCTGATGAGACGCTTAATGAAAGAGGTTTAATCGCCGGCAAACGAAAACCCGCGATTTCCCCGGGCTTGGCCCGTATAGTCAAAAGTATACAAAGATAGTACCGAGGGAGTAAACTCATTTCCCGAACGATTTTTTAATTCATTTTTTCGCCACTAAAACGCATGAGACTTGTAGTTTTCAAAAATGTTTTCATTTTTGATGAGACGCTGAATAAAAAAAGTTTAATCGCCGGCAAACGAAAACCTGCGATTTCTCGTAAATCTCGGACTCGGCCCGTATAGTCAAAAGTATACAAAGAACGTACCCAGGGTGTAAACTCATTTCCCGAACGATTTTTTAAATTATTATTTCACCACTAAAGCCCATGAGACTTGTAGTTTTTAAAAATGGTTTCATTTTTGATGAGACTCTGAATAAAAGAAGTTTAATCGCCGGCAAACGAAAACCCGCGATTTCCCGTAAATCCCGGTCTCAGCCCGTATAGTCAAAAGTATACAAGGAAAGTACCCAGTGAGTAAACTCATTTCCCTAACGAATTTTTAAATTATTTTTTCACCACTAAAGCGCATGAGACTTGTAGTTTTCAAAAATGTTTTCATTTTGGATGAGACGCTGAATAAAAGAAGTTTACTCGCCGGCAAACGAAAACCTGCGATTTCCCGTAAATCCCGGACTCGGCTGTTATAGTCAATAGTATACAAAGAAAGTACCCAGGGTGTAAACTCATTTTCCGAACGATTTTTTAAATTGTTTTTTCACCACTAAAACGCATGAGACTTGTAGTTTTCAAAAATGTTTTCATTTTTGATGAGACGCTGAATAAAAGAAGTTTAATTGCCGGCAAACGAAAACCTGCGATTTCCCGTAAATTCTGGACTCAGCCCGTATAGTCAAAAGTATACAAAGAAAGTACCCAGGAAGTAAACTCATTTCCCAAACGATTATTTAAATTATTATTTCACCACTAAAGCCCATGAGACTTGTAGTTTTTAAAAATGTTTTCATTTTTGATGAGACGCAGAATAAAAGAAGTTTAATCGCCGGCAAACGAAAACCCGCGATTTCCCGTAAATCCCGGACTCGGCCCGTATAGTCAAAAGTATACAAGGAAAGTACCCAGTGAGTAAACTCATTTCCCAAACGAATTTTTAAATTATTTTTTCACCACTAAAACGCATGAGACTTGTAGTTTTCAGAAATGTCTTCATTTTTGATGAGACGCTTATTAAAAGTGGTTTAATCGCCGGCAAACGAAAACCCGCGATTTCCCGTAAATCCCGGGCTTGGCCCGTATAGTCGAATGTATACAAAGAAAGTACCCTGTGAGTAAACTCATTTCCAAAACGATTTTTTAAATTATCTTTTCACCACTAAAACGCTTGAGACTTGTAGTTTTCAAAAATGTTTTCATTTTTGATGAGACGCTGAATAAAAGAAGTTTAATCGCCGGCAAACGAAAACCCGCCATTTCCCGTAAACCCCGGACTCGGCCCGCAGAGTCAAAAGTATACAAAGAAAGTACCCAGGGAGTAAACTCATTTCCCGAACGAATTTTTAAATTATTTTTCCACCACTAAAACGCATGAGAATTGTAGTTTTCAGAAATGTTTTCATTTTTGATGAGACGCTTAATAAAAGTGGTTTAATCGCCGGCAAACGAAAACCCGCGATTTCCCGTAAATCCCGGGCTTGGCCCGTAAAGTCGAATGTATACAAAGAAAGTACCCTGTGAGTAAACTCATTTCCAAAACGATTTTTTAAATTATCTTTTCACCACTAAAACGCTTGAGACTTGTAGTTTTCAAAAATGTTTTCATTTTTGATGAGACGCTGAATAAAAGAAGTTTAATCGCCGGCAAACGAAAACCCGCGACTTCCCGTAAATCCCGGACTCAGCCCGTATAGTCAAAAGTATACAAAGAAAGTACCCAGGGAGTAAACTCATTTCCCGAACGATTTTTTAAATTATTTTTTCACCACTAAAACGCATGAGACTTGTAGTTTTCAAAAATGTTTTCATTTTTGATGAGACCCTGAATAAAAGAAGTTTAATCGCCGGCAAACAAAAACCTGCGATTTCCCGTAAATCCCGGACTCGGCCCGTATAGTCAAAAGTATACAAAGAAAGTACCCAGGGAGTAAACTCATTTCCCGAACGATTTCTTAAATTAATTTTCACCACTAAAACGCATGAGACTTGTAGTTTTCAAAAATGTTTTCATTTTTGATGAGACGCTTAATGAAAGAGGTTTAATCGCCAGCAAACGAAAACCCGCGATTTCCCGTAAATCCCGGGCGTGGCCCGTATAGTCGAATGTATACAAAGAAAGTACCCTGTGAGTAAACTCATTTCCAGAACGATTTTTTAATTTATTTTTTCAACACTAAAACGCATGAGACTTGTAGTTTTTAAAAATGTTTTCATTTTGGATGAGACCCTGAATAAAAGAAGTTTAATCGCCGGCAAACGAAAACCTGCGATTTCCCGTAAATCCCGGACTCGGCTGTTATAGTCAATAGTATACAAAGAAAGTACCCAGGGTGTAAACTCATTTTCCGAACGATTTTTTAAAATATTTTTTCACCACTAAAACGCATGAGACTTGTAGTTTTCAAAAATGTTTTCATTTTTGATGAGACGCTGAATAAAAAAAGTTTAATTGCCGGCAAACGAAAACCTGCGATTTCCCGTAAATTCTGGACTCGGCCCGTATAGTCAAAAGTATACAAAGAAAGTACCCAGGAAGTAAACTCATTTCCCAAACGATTATTTAAATTATTATTTCACCACTAAAGCCCATGAGACTTGTAGTTTTTAAAAATGTTTTCATTTTTGATGAGACGCAGAATAAAAGAAGTTTAATCGCCGGCAAACGAAAACCCGCGATTTCCCGTAAATCCCGGACTCGGCCCGTATAGTCAAAAGTATACAAGGAAAGTACCCAGTGAGTAAACTCATTTCCCGAACGAATTTTTAAATTATTTTTTCACCACTAAAACGCATGAGACTTGTAGTTTTCAGAAATGTCTTCATTTTTGATGAGACGCTTAATAAAAGTGGTTTAATCGCCGGCAAACGAAAACCCGCGATTTCCCGTAAATCCCGGGCTTGGCCCGTATAGTCGAATTTATACAAAGAAAGTACCCAGGGAGTAAACTCATTTCCCAAACGATTTTTTAAATTAATTTTCACCACTAAAACGCATGAGACTTGTAGTTTTCAGAAATGTCTTCATTTTTGATGAGACGCTTAATGAAAGAGGTTTAATCGCCGGCAAACGAAAACCCGCGATTTCCCGTAAATCCCGGGCTTGGCCCGTATAGTCGAATGTATACAAAGAAAGTACCCTGTGAGTAAACTCATTTCCAAAACGATTTTTTAAATTATCTTTTCACCACTAAAACGCTTGAGACTTGTAGTTTTCAAAAATGTTTTCATTTTTGATGAGACGCTGAATAAAAGAAGTTTAATCGCCGGCAAACGAAAACCCGCCATTTCCCGTAAACCCCGGACTCGGCCCGCAGAGTCAAAAGTATACAAAGAAAGTACCCAGGGAGTAAACTCATTTCCCGAACGAATTTTTAAATTATTTTTCCACCACTAAAACGCATGAGAATTGTAGTTTTCAGAAATGTTTTCATTTTTGATGAGACGCTTAATAAAAGTGGTTTAATCGCCGGCAAACGAAAACCCGCGATTTCCCGTAAATCCCGGGCTCGGCTGTTATAGTCAATAGTATACAAAGAAAGTACCCAGGGTGTAAACTCATTTTCCGAACGATTTTTTAAATTGTTTTTTCACCACTAAAACGCATGAGACTTGTAGTTTTCAAAAATGTTTTCATTTTTGATGAGACGCTGAATAAAAGAAGTTTAATTGCCGGCAAACGAAAACCTGCGATTTCCCGTAAATTCTGGACTCGGCCCGTATAGTCAAAAGTATACAAAGAAAGTACCCAGGAAGTAAACTCATTTCCCAAACGATTATTTAAATTATTATTTCACCACTAAAGCCCATGAGACTTGTAGTTTTTAAAAATGTTTTCATTTTTGATGAGACGCAGAATAAAAGAAGTTTAATCGCCGGCAAACGAAAACCCGCGATTTCCCGTAAATCCCGGACTCGGCCCGTATAGTCAAAAGTATACAAGGAAAGTACCCTGTGAGTAAACTCATTTCCAGAACGATTTTTTAATTTATTTTTTCAACACTAAAACGCATGAGACTTGTAGTTTTTAAAAATGTTTTCATTTTGGATGAGACGCTGAATAAAAGAAGTTTACTCGCCGGCAAACGAAAACCTGCGATTTCCCGTAAATCCCGGACTCGGCTGTTATAGTCAATAGTATACAAAGAAAGTACCCAGGGTGTAAACTCATTTTCCGAACGATTTTTTAAAATATTTTTTCACCACTAAAACGCATGAGACTTGTAGTTTTCAAAAATGTTTTCATTTTTGATGAGACGCTGAATAAAAAAAGTTTAATTGCCGGCAAACGAAAACCTGCGATTTCCCGTAAATTCTGGACTCGGCCCGTATAGTCAAAAGTATACAAAGAAAGTACCCAGGAAGTAAACTCATTTCCCAAACGATTATTTAAATTATTATTTCACCACTAAAGCCCATGAGACTTGTAGTTTTTAAAAATGTTTTCATTTTTGATGAGACGCAGAATAAAAGAAGTTTAATCGCCGGCAAACGAAAACCCGCGATTTCCCGTAAATCCCGGACTCGGCCCGTATAGTCAAAAGTATACAAGGAAAGTACCCAGTGAGTAAACTCATTTCCCGAACGAATTTTTAAATTATTTTTTCACCACTAAAACGCATGAGACTTGTAGTTTTCAGAAATGTCTTCATTTTTGATGAGACGCTTAATAAAAGTGGTTTAATCGCCGGCAAACGAAAACACGCGATTTCCCGTAAATCCCGGGCTTGGCCCGTATAGTCGAATTTATACAAAGAAAGTACCCAGGGAGTAAACTCATTTCCCAAACGATTTTTTAAATTAATTTTCACCACTAAAACGCATGAGACTTGTAGTTTTCAGAAATGTCTTCATTTTTGATGAGACGCTTAATGAAAGAGGTTTAATCGCCGGCAAACGAAAACCCGCGATTTCCCGTAAATCCCGGGCTTGGCCCGTATAGTCGAATGTATACAAAGAAAGTACCCTGTGAGTAAACTCATTTCCAAAACGATTTTTTAAATTATCTTTTCACCACTAAAACGCTTGAGACTTGTAGTTTTCAAAAATGTTTTCATTTTTGATGAGACGCTGAATAAAAGAAGTTTAATCGCCGGCAAACGAAAACCCGCCATTTCCCGTAAACCCCGGACTCGGCCCGCAGAGTCAAAAGTATACAAAGAAAGTACCCAGGGAGTAAACTCATTTCCCGAACGAATTTTTAAATTATTTTTCCACCACTAAAACGCATGAGAATTGTAGTTTTCAGAAATGTTTTCATTTTTGATGAGACGCTTAATAAAAGTGGTTTAATCGCCGGCAAACGAAAACCCGCGATTTCCCGTAAATCCCGGGCTCGGCTGTTATAGTCAATAGTATACAAAGAAAGTACCCAGGGTGTAAACTCATTTTCCGAACGATTTTTTAAATTGTTTTTTCACCACTAAAACGCATGAGACTTGTAGTTTTCAAAAATGTTTTCATTTTTGATGAGACGCTGAATAAACGAAGTTTAATTGCCGGCAAACGAAAACCTGCGATTTCCCGTAAATTCTGGACTCGGTCCGTATAGTCAAAAGTATACAAAGAAAGTACCCAGGAAGTAAACTCATTTCCCAAACGATTATTTAAATTATTATTTCACCACTAAAGCCCATGAGACTTGTAGTTTTTAAAAATGTTTTCATTTTTGATGAGACGCAGAATAAAAGAAGTTTAATCGCCGGCAAACGAAAACCCGCGATTTCCCGTAAATCCCGGACTCGGCCCGTATAGTCAAAAGTATACAAGGAAAGTACCCAGTGAGTAAACTCATTTCCCAAACGAATTTTTAAATTATTTTTTCACCACTAAAACGCATGAGACTTGTAGTTTTCAGAAATGTCTTCATTTTTGATGAGACGCTTAATAAAAGTGGTTTAATCGCCGGCAAACGAAAACCCGCGATTTCCCGTAAATCCCGGGCTTGGCCCGTATAGTCGAATTTATACAAAGAAAGTACCCAGGGAGTAAACTCATTTCCCAAACGATTTTTTAAATTAACTTTCACCACTAGAACGCATGAGACTTGTAGTTTTCAGAAATGTCTTCATTTTTGATGAGACGCTTAATGAAAGAGGTTTAATCGCCGGCAAACGAAAACCCGCGATTTCCCGTAAATCCCGGGCTTGGCCCGTATAGTCGAATGTATACAAAGAAAGTACCCTGTGAGTAAACTCATTTCCAAAACGATTTTTTAAATTATCTTTTCACCACTAAAACGCTTGAGACTTGTAGTTTTCAAAAATGTTTTCATTTTTGATGAGACGCTGAATAAAAGAAGTTTAATCGCCGGCAAACGAAAACCCGCCATTTCCCGTAAACCCCGGACTCGGCCCGCAGAGTCAAAAGTATACAAAGAAAGTACCCAGGGAGTAAACTCATTTCCCGAACGAATTTTTAAATTATTTTTCCACCACTAAAACGCATGAGAATTGTAGTTTTCAGAAATGTTTTCATTTTTGATGAGACGCTTAATAAAAGTGGTTTAATCGCCGGCAAACGAAAACCCGCGATTTCCCGTAAATCCCGGGCTTGGCCCGTATAGTCGAATGTATACAAAGAAAGTACCCTGTGAGTAAACTCATTTCCAAAACGATTTTTTAAATTATCTTTTCACCACTAAAACGCTTGAGACTTGTAGTTTTCAAAAATGTTTTCATTTTTGATGAGACGCTGAATAAAAGAAGTTTAATCGCCGGCAAACGAAAACCCGCGACTTCCCGTAAATCCCGGACTCAGCCCGTTTAGTCAAAAGTATACAAAGAAAGTACCCAGGGAGTAAACTCATTTCCCGAACGATTTTTTAAATTATTTTTTCACCACTAAAACGCATGAGACTTGTAGTTTTCAAAAATGTTTTCATTTTTGATGAGACCCTGAATAAAAGAAGTTTAATCGCCGGCAAACAAAAACCTGCGATTTCCCGTAAATCCCGGACTCGGCCCGTATAGTCAAAAGTATACAAAGAAAGTACCCAGGGAGTAAACTCATTTCCCGAACGATTTCTTAAATTAATTTTCACCACTAAAACGCATGAGACTTGTAGTTTTCAAAAATGTTTTCATTTTTGATGAGACGCTTAATGAAAGAGGTTTAATCTCCAGCAAACGAAAACCCGCGATTTCCCGTAAATCCCGGGCGTGGCCCGTATAGTCGAATGTATACAAAGAAAGTACCCTGTGAGTAAACTCATTTCCAGAACGATTTTTTAATTTATTTTTTCAACACTAAAACGCATGAGACTTGTAGTTTTTAAAAATGTTTTCATTTTGGATGAGACGCTGAATAAAAGAAGTTTACTCGCCGGCAAACGAAAACCTGCGATTTCCCGTAAATCCCGGACTCGGCTGTTATAGTCAATAGTATACAAAGAAAGTACCCAGGGTGTAAACTCATTTTCCGAACGATTTTTTAAAATATTTTTTCACCACTAAAACGCATGAGACTTGTAGTTTTCAAAAATGTTTTCATTTTTGATGAGACGCTGAATAAAAAAAGTTTAATTACCGGCAAACGAAAACCTGCGATTTCCCGTAAATTCTGGACTCGGCCCGTATAGTCAAAAGTATACAAAGAAAGTACCCAGGAAGTAAACTCATTTCCCAAACGATTATTTAAATTATTATTTCACCACTAAAGCCCATGAGACTTGTAGTTTTTAAAAATGTTTTCATTTTTGATGAGACGCAGAATAAAAGAAGTTTAATCGCCGGCAAACGAAAACCCGCGACTTCCCGTAAATCCCGGACTCAGCCCGTTTAGTCAAAAGTATACAAAGAAAGTACCCAGGGAGTAAACTCATTTCCCGAACGATTTTTTAAATTATTTTTTCACCACTAAAACGCATGAGACTTGTAGTTTTCAAAAATGTTTTCATTTTTGATGAGACCCTGAATAAAAGAAGTTTAATCGCCGGCAAACAAAAACCTGCGATTTCCCGTAAATCCCGGACTCGGCCCGTATAGTCAAAAGTATACAAAGAAAGTACCCAGGGAGTAAACTCATTTCCCGAACGATTTCTTAAATTAATTTTCACCACTAAAACGCATGAGACTTGTAGTTTTCAAAAATGTTTTCATTTTTGATGAGACGCTTAATGAAAGAGGTTTAATCTCCAGCAAACGAAAACCCGCGATTTCCCGTAAATCCCGGGCGTGGCCCGTATAGTCGAATGTATACAAAGAAAGTACCCTGTGAGTAAACTCATTTCCAGAACGATTTTTTAATTTATTTTTTCAACACTAAAACGCATGAGACTTGTAGTTTTTAAAAATGTTTTCATTTTGGATGAGACGCTGAATAAAAGAAGTTTACTCGCCGGCAAACGAAAACCTGCGATTTCCCGTAAATCCCGGACTCGGCTGTTATAGTCAATAGTATACAAAGAAAGTACCCAGGGTGTAAACTCATTTTCCGAACGATTTTTTAAAATATTTTTTCACCACTAAAACGCATGAGACTTGTAGTTTTCAAAAATGTTTTCATTTTTGATGAGACGCTGAATAAAAAAAGTTTAATTGCCGGCAAACGAAAACCTGCGATTTCCCGTAAATTCTGGACTCGGCCCGTATAGTCAAAAGTATACAAAGAAAGTACCCAGGAAGTAAACTCATTTCCCAAACGATTATTTAAATTATTATTTCACCACTAAAGCCCATGAGACTTGTAGTTTTTAAAAATGTTTTCATTTTTGATGAGACGCAGAATAAAAGAAGTTTAATCGCCGGCAAACGAAAACCCGCGATTTCCCGTAAATCCCGGACTCGGCCCGTATAGTCAAAAGTATACAAGGAAAGTACCCAGTGAGTAAACTCATTTCCCGAACGAATTTTTAAATTATTTTTTCACCACTAAAACGCATGAGACTTGTAGTTTTCAGAAATGTCTTCATTTTTGATGAGACGCTTAATAAAAGTGGTTTAATCGCCGGCAAACGAAAACCCGCGATTTCCCGTAAATCCCGGGCTTGGCCCGTATAGTCGAATTTATACAAAGAAAGTACCCAGGGAGTAAACTCATTTCCCAAACGATTTTTTAAATTAATTTTCACCACTAAAACGCATGAGACTTGTAGTTTTCAGAAATGTCTTCATTTTTGATGAGACGCTTAATGAAAGAGGTTTAATCGCCGGCAAACGAAAACCCGCGATTTCCCGTAAATCCCGGGCTTGGCCCGTATAGTCGAATGTATACAAAGAAAGTACCCTGTGAGTAAACTCATTTCCAAAACGATTTTTTAAATTATCTTTTCACCACTAAAACGCTTGAGACTTGTAGTTTTCAAAAATGTTTTCATTTTTGATGAGACGCTGAATAAAAGAAGTTTAATCGCCGGCAAACGAAAACCCGCCATTTCCCGTAAACCCCGGACTCGGCCCGCAGAGTCAAAAGTATACAAAGAAAGTACCCAGGGAGTAAACTCATTTCCCGAACGAATTTTTAAATTATTTTTCCACCACTAAAACGCATGAGAATTGTAGTTTTCAGAAATGTTTTCATTTTTGATGAGACGCTTAATAAAAGTGGTTTAATCGCCGGCAAACGAAAACCCGCGATTTCCCGTAAATCCCGGGCTTGGCCCGTATAGTCGAATGTATACAAAGAAAGTACCCTGTGAGTAAACTCATTTCCAAAACGATTTTTTAAATTATCTTTTCACCACTAAAACGCTTGAGACTTGTAGTTTTCAAAAATGTTTTCATTTTTGATGAGACGCTGAATAAAAGAAGTTTAATCGCCGGCAAACGAAAACCCGCGACTTCCCGTAAATCCCGGACTCAGCCCGTATAGTCAAAAGTATACAAAGAAAGTACCCAGGGAGTAAACTCATTTCCCGAACGATTCTTTAAATTATTTTTTCACCACTAAAACGCATGAGACTTGTAGTTTTCAAAAATGTTTTCATTTTTGATGAGACCCTGAATAAAAGAAGTTTAATCGCCGGCAAACAAAAACCTGCGATTTCCCGTAAATCCCGGACTCGGCCCGTATAGTCAAAAGTATACAAAGAAAGTACCCAGGGAGTAAACTCATTTCTTGAACGATTTCTTAAATTAATTTTCACCACTAAAACGCATGAGACTTGTAGTTTTCAAAAATGTTTTCATTTTTGATGAGACGCTTAATGAAAGAGGTTTAATCGCCAGCAAACGAAAACCCGCGATTTCCCGTAAATCCCGGGCTTGGCCCGTATAGTCGAATGTATACAAAGAAAGTACCCTGTGAGTAAACTCATTTCCAGAACGATTTTTTAATTTATTTTTTCAACACTAAAACGCATGAGACTTGTAGTTTTCAAAAATGTTTTAATTTTTGATGAGACGCTGAATAAAAGAAGTTTAATCGCCGGCAAACGAAAACCTGCGATTTCTCGTAAATCCCGAGTCGGCCCATATAGTCAAAAGTATACAAAGAAAGTACCCAGGGTGTAAACTCATTTCCCGAACGATTTTTTAAATTATTATTTCACCACTAAAGCCCATGAGACTTGTAGTATTTAAAAATATTTTCATTTTTGATGAGACGCTGAATAAAAGAAGTTTAATCGCCGGCAAACGAAAACCCGCGACTTCCCGTAAATCCCGGACTCAGCCCGTATAGTCAAAAGTATACAAAGAAAGTACCCAGGGAGTAAACTCATTTCCCGAACGATTTTTTAAATTATTTTTTCACCACTAAAACGCATGAGACTTGTAGTTTTTAAAAATGTTTTCATTTTTGATGAGACGCTGAATAAAAGAAGTTTAATCGCCGGCAAACGAAAACCTGCGATTTCCCGTAAATCCCGGACTCGGCCCGTATAGTCAAAAGTATACAAAGAAAGTACCCAGGGAGTAAACTCATTTCCCGAACGATTTTTTAAATTAATTTTCACCACTAAAACGCATGAGACTTGTAGGTTTTAGAAATGTTTTCATTTTTGATGAGACGCTTAATGAAAGTTGTTTAATCGCCGGCAAACGAAAACCCGCGATTTCCCGTAAATCCCGGGCTTGGCCCGTATAGTCGAATGTATACAAAGAAAGTACCCTGTGAGTAAACTCATTACCCGAACGAATTTTTAAATTATTTTTTCACCACTAAAACGCATGAGACTTGTAGTTTTCAGAAATGTTTTCATTTTTGATGAGACGCTTAATAAAATTGGTTTAATCGCCGGCAAACAAAAACCCGCGATTTCCCGTAAATCCCGGGCTTGGCCCGTATAGTCGAATGTATACAAAGAAAGTACCCAGAGAGTAAACTCATTTCCCGAACGATTTTTTAATTTATTTTTTCCACACTAAAACGCATGAGACTTGTAGTTTTCAAAATTGTTTTCATTTTTGATGAGACGCGGAATAAAAGAAGTTTAATCGCTGGCAAACGAAAACCTGCGATTTCTCGTAAATTGCAAGTCGGCCCGTATAGTCAAAAGTATACAAAGAATGTACCCAGGGTGTAAACTCATTTCCCGAACGATTTTTTAAATTATTATTTCACCACTAAAGCCCATGAGACTTGTAGTATTTAAAAATATTTTCATTTTTGATGAGACGCTGAATAAAAGAAGTTTAATCGCCGGCAAACGAAAACCCGCGACTTCCCGTAAATCCCGGACTCAGCTTGTATAGTCAAAAGTATACAAAGAAAGTACCCAGGGAGTAAACTCATTTCCCGAACGATTTTTTAAATTATTTTTTCACCACTAAAACGCATGAGACTTGTAGTTTTCAAAAATGTTTTCATTTTTGATGAGACGCTGAATAAAAGAAGTTTAATTGCCGGCAAACGAAAACCTGCGATTTCCCGTAAATCCCGGACTCGGCCCGTATAGTCAAAAGTATACAAAGAAAGTACCCAGGGAGTAAACTCATTTCCCGAACGATTTTTTAAATTAATTTTCACCACTAAAAGGCATGAGACTTGTAGTTTTTAGAAATGTTTTCATTTTTGATGAGACGCTTAATGAAAGTTGTTTAATCGCCGGCAAACGAAAACCCGCGATTTCCCGTAAATCCCGGGCTTGGCCCGTATAGTCGAATGTATACAAAGAAAGTACCCTGTGAGTAAACTCATTACCCGAACGAATTTTTAAATTATTTTTTCACCACTAAATCGCATGAGACTTGTAGTTTTCAGAAATGTTTTCATTTTTGATGAGACGTTTAATAAAAGTGGTTTAATCGCCGGCAAACAAAAACCCGCGATTTCCCGTAAATCCCGGGCTTGGCCCGTATAGTCGAATGTATACAAAGAAAGTACCCAGAGAGTAAACTCATTTCCCGAACGATTTTTTAATTTATTTTTTCCACACTAAAACGCATGAGACTTGTAGTTTTCAAAAATGTTTTCATTTTTGATGAGACGCTGAATAAAAGAAGTTTAATCGCCGGCAAACGAAAACCTGCGATTTCCCGTAAATCCCGAGTGGGCCCGTATAGTCAAAAGTATACAAAGAAAGTACCCAGGGTGTAAACTCCTTTCCCGAACGATTTTTTAAATTATTATTTCACCACTAAAGCCCATGAGACTTGTAGTATTTAAAAATATTTTCATTTGTGATGAGACGCTGAATAAAAGAAGTTTAATCGCCGGCAAACGAAAACCCGCGACTTCCCGTAAATCCCGGACTCAGCCCGTATAGTCAAAAGTATACAAAGAAAGTACCCAGGGAGTAAACTCATTTCCCGAACGATTTTTTAAATTATTTTTTCACCACTAAAACGCATGAGACTTGTAGTTTTTAAAAATGTTTTCATTTTTGATAAGACGCTGAATAAAAGAAGTTTAATCGCCGGCAAACGAAAACCTGCGATTTCCCGTAAATCCCGGACTCGGCCCGTATAGTCAAAAGTATACAAAGAAAGTACCCGGGGTGTAAACTCATTTCCCGAACGATTTTTTAAATTATTATTTCACCACTAAAGCCCATGAGACTTGTTGTTTTTAAAAATGTTTTCATTTTTGATGACACGCTGAATAAAAGAAGTTTAATTGCCGGCAAACGAAAACCCGCGACTTCCCGTAAATCCCGGACTCGGCCCGTATAGTCAAAAGTATACAAAGAAAGTACCCAGGGAGTAAACTCATTTCCCGAACGATTTTTTAAATTATTTTTTCACCACTAAAACGCATGAGACTTGTAGTTTTCAAAAATGTTTTCATTTTTGATGAGACGCTGAATAAAAGAAGTTTAATCGCCGGCAAACGAAAACCTGCGATTTCCCGTAAATCCCAGACTCGGCCCGTATAGTCAAAAGTATACAAAGAAAGTACCCGGGGTGTAAACTCATTTCCCGAACGATTTTTTAAATTATTACTTCACCACTAAAGCCCATGAGAGTTGTAGTTTTAAAAAATGTTTTCATTTTTGATGAGACGCTGAATAAAAGAAGTTTAATTGCCGGCAAACGAAAACCCGTGACTTCCCGTAAATCCCGGACTCGGCCCGTATAGTCAAAAGTATACAAAGAAAGTACCCAGGGAGTAAACTCATTTCCCGAACGATTTTTTAAATTAATTTTCACCACTAAAGCCCATGAGACTTGTAGTTTTTAAAAATGTTTTCATTTTTGATGAGACGTTTAATAAAAGTGGTTTAATCGCCGGCAAACAAAAACCCGCGATTTCCCGTAAATCCCGGGCTTGGCCCGTATAGTCGAATGTATACAAAGAAAGTACCCAGAGAGTAAACTCATTTCCCGAACGATTTTTTAATTTATTTTTTCCACACTAAAACGCATGAGACTTGTAGTTTTCAAAAATGTTTTCATTTTTGATGAGACGCTGAATAAAAGAAGTTTAATCGCCGGCAAACGAAAACCTGCGATTTCCCGTAAATCCCGAGTGGGCCCGTATAGTCAAAAGTATACAAAGAAAGTACCCAGGGTGTAAACTCCTTTCCCGAACGATTTTTTAAATTATTATTTCACCACTAAAGCCCATGAGACTTGTAGTATTTAAAAATATTTTCATTTTTGATGAGACGCTGAATAAAAGAAGTTTAATCGCCGGCAAACGAAAACCCGCGACTTCCCGTAAATCCCGGACTCAGCCCGTATAGTCAAAAGTATACAAAGAAAGTACCCAGGGAGTAAACTCATTTCCCGAACGATTTTTTAAATTATTTTTTCACCACTAAAACGCATGAGACTTGTAGTTTTTAAAAATGTTTTCATTTTTGATAAGACGCTGAATAAAAGAAGTTTAATCGCCGGCAAACGAAAACCTGCGATTTCCCGTAAATCCCGGACTCGGCCCGTATAGTCAAAAGTATACAAAGAAAGTACCCGGGGTGTAAACTCATTTCCCGAACGATTTTTTAAATTATTATTTCACCACTAAAGCCCATGAGACTTGTTGTTTTTAAAAATGTTTTCATTTTTGATGACACGCTGAATAAAAGAAGTTTAATTGCCGGCAAACGAAAACCCGCGACTTCCCGTAAATCCCGGACTCGGCCCGTATAGTCAAAAGTATACAAAGAAAGTACCCAGGGAGTAAACTCATTTCCCGAACGATTTTTTAAATTATTTTTTCACCACTAAAACGCATGAGACTTGTAGTTTTCAAAAATGTTTTCATTTTTGATGAGACGCTGAATAAAAGAAGTTTAATCGCCGGCAAACGAAAACCTGCGATTTCCCGTAAATCCCAGACTCGGCCCGTATAGTCAAAAGTATACAAAGAAAGTACCCGGGGTGTAAACTCATTTCCCGAACGATTTTTTAAATTATTACTTCACCACTAAAGCCCATGAGACTTGTAGTTTTTAAAAATGTTTTCATTTTTTGATGAGACGCTGAATAAAAGAAGTTTAATTGCCGGCAAACGAAAACCCGTGACTTCCCGTAAATCCCGGACTCGGCCCGTATAGTCAAAAGTATACAAAGAAAGTACCCAGGGAGTAAACTCATTTCCCGAACGATTTTTTAAATTAATTTTCACCACTAAAACGCATGAGACTTGTAGTTTTCAGAAATGTTTTCATTTTTGATGAGACGCTTAATGAAAGTTGTTTAATCGCCGGCAAACGAAAACCCGCGATTTCCCGTAAATCCCGGGCTTGGCCCGTATAGTCGAATGTATACAAAGAAGTACCCTGTGAGTAAACTCATTTCCCGAACGAATTTTTAAATTATTTTTTCACCACTAAAACGCATGAGACTTGTAGTTTTCAGAAATGTTTTCATTTTTGATGAGACGCTTAATAAAAGTGGTTTAATCACCGGCAAAAGAAAACCCGCGATTTCCCGTAAATTCCGGGCTTGGCCCGTATAGTCGAATGTATACAAAGAAAGTACCCAGAGAGTAAACTCATTTCCCGAACGATTTTTTAATTTATTTTTTCAACACTAAAACGCATGAGACTTGTAGTTTTCTAAAATGTTTTCATTTTTGATGAGACGCTTAATGAAAGAGGTTTAATCGCCGGCAAAACGAAAACCCGCGATTTCCCGTAAATCCCGGGCTTGGCCCGTATAGTCGAATGTATACAAAGAAAGTACCCTGTGAGTAAACTCATTTCCAGAACGATTTTTTAATTTATTTTTTCAACACTAAAGCCCATGAGACTTGTAGTATTTAAAAATATTTTCATTTTTGATGAGACGCTGAATAAAAGAAGTTTAATCGCCGGCAAACGAAAACCCGCGACTTCCCGTAAATCCCGGACTCAGCCCGTACAGTCAAAAGTATACAAAGAAAGTACCCAGGGAGTAAACTCATTTCCCGAACGTTTTTTAAATTTTTTTTTCACCACTAAAACGCATGAGACTTGTAGTTTTCAAAAATGTTTTCATTTTTGATGAGACGCTTAATGAAAGAGGTTTAATCGCCGGCAAACGAAAACCCGCGATTTCCCGTAAATCCCGGGCTTGGCCCGTATAGTCGAATGTATACAAAGAAAGTACCCTGTGAGTAAACTCATTTCCCGAACGAATTTTTAAATTATTTTTTCACCACTAAAACGCATGAGACTTGTAGTTTTCAGAAATGTTTTCATTTTTGATGAGACGCTTAATAAAAGTGGTTTAATCGCCGGCAAACGAAAACCCGCGATTTCCCGTAAATCCCAGGCTTGGCCCGTATAGTCGAATGTATACAAAGAAAGTACCCTGTGAGTAAACTCATTTCCCGAACGAATTTTTAAATTATTTTTTCACCACTAAAACGCATGAGACTTGTAGTTTTCAGAAATGTTTTCAATTTTGATGAGACGCTTAATGAAAGAGGTTTAATCGCCGGCAAACGAAAACCTGCGATTTCCCGTAAATCCCGGGCTTGGCCTGTATAGTCGAATGTATACAAAGAAAGTACCCTGTGAGTAAACTCATTTCTAGAAGGATTTTTTAATTTATTTTTTCAACACTAAAACGCATGAGACTTGTAGTTTTCAAAAATGTTTTCATTTTTGATGAGACGCTTAATGAAAGAGGTTTAATCGCCGGCAAACGAAAACCCGCGATTTCCCGTAAATCCCGGGCTTGGCCCGTATAGTCGAATGTATACAAAGAAAGTACCCTGTGAGTAAACTCATTTCCAGAACGATTTTTTAATTTATTTTTTCAACACTAAAACGCATGAGACTTGTAGTTTTCAAAAATGTTTTAATTTTTGATGAGACGCTGAATAAAAGAAGTTTAATCGTCGGCAAACGAAGACCTGCGATTTCCCGTAAATCCCGAGTCGGCCCATATAGTCAAAAGTATACAAAGAAAGTACCCAGGGTGTAAACTCATTTCCCGAGCGATTTTTTAAAATATTATTTCACCACTAAAGCCCACGAGACTTGTAGTATTTAAAAATATTTTCATTTTTGATGAGACGCTGAATAAAAGAAGTTTAATCGCCGGCAAACGAAAACCCGCGACTTCCCGTAAATCCCGGACTCAGCCCGTATAGTCAAAAGTATACAAAGAAAGTACCCAGGGAGTAATCTCATTTCCCGAAAGATTTTTTAAATTATTTTTTCACCACTAAAACGCATGAGACTTGTAGTTTTCAAAAATGTTTTCATTTTTGATGAGACGCTGAATAAAAGAAGTTTAATCGCCGGCAAACGAAAACCTGCGATTTCCCGTAAATCCCGGACTCGGCCCGTATAGTCAAAAGTATACAAAGAAAGTACCCGGGGTGTAAACTCATTTCCCGAACGATTTTTTAAATTATTACTTCACCACTAAAGCCCATGAGACTTGTAGTTTTTAAAAATGTTTTCATTTTTGATGAGACGCTGAATAAAAGAAGTTTAATTGCCGGCAAACGAAAACCCGCGACTTCCCGTAAATCCCGGACTCGGCCCGTATAGTCAAAAGTATACAAAGAAAGTACCCAGGGAGTAAACTCATTTCCCGAACGATTTTTTAAATTAATTTTCGCCACTAAAACGCATGAGACTTGTATTTTTTAGAAATGTTTTCATTTTTGATGAGACGCTTAATGAAAGTTGTTTAATCGCCGGCAAACGAAAACCCGCGATTTCCCGTAAATCCCGGGCTTGGCCCGTATAGTCGAATGTATACAAAGAAAGTACCCTGTGAGTAAACTCATTTCCCGAACGAATTTTTAAAATATTTTTTCACCACTAAAACGCATGAGACTTGTAGTTTTCAGAAATGTTTTCATTTTTTATGAGACGCTTAATAAAAGTGGTTTAATCTCCGGCAAACGAAAACCCGCGATTTCCCGTAAATCCCGGGCTTGGCCCGTATAGTCGAATGTATACAAAGAAGGTACCCAGAGAGTAAACTCATTTCCCACACGATTTTTTAAATTTTTTTTTCACCACTAAAACGCATGAGACTTGTAGTTTTTAAAAATGTTTTCATTTTTGATGAGACGCTTAATGAAAGAGGATTAATCGCCGGCAAACGAAAACCCGCGATTTCCCGTAAATCCCGGGCTTTACCCGTATAGTCGAATGTATACAAAGAAAGTACCCTGTGAGTAAACTCATTTCCCGAACGAATTTTTAAATTATTACTTCACCACTAAAGCCCATGAGACTTGTAGTTTTTAAAAATGTTTTCATTTTTGATGAGACGCTGAATAAAAGAAGTTTAATTGCCGGCAAACGAAAACCCGCGGCTTTCCGTAAATCCCGGACTCGGCCCGTATAGTCAAAAGTATACAAAGAAAGTACCCAGGGAGTAAACTCATTTCCCGAACGATTTTTTAAATTAATTTTCACCACTAAAACGCATGAGACTTGTAGTTTTTAGAAATGTTTTCATTTTTGATGAGACGCTTAATGAAAGTTGTTTAATCGCCGGCAAACAAAAACCCGCGATTTCCCGTAAATCCCGGGCTTGGCCCGTATAGGCGAATGTATACAAAGAAAGTACCCTGTGAGTAAACTAATTTCCCGAACGAATTTTTAAATTATTTTTTCACCACTACAACGCATGAGACTTGTAGTTTTCAGAAATGTTTTCATTTTTTATGAGACGCTTAATAAAAGTGGTTTAATCACCGGCAAACGAAAACCCGCGATTTCCCGAAAATCCCGGGCTTGGCCCGTATAGTCGAATGTATACAAAGAAGGTACCCAGAGAGTAAACTCATTTCCCGAACGATTTTTTAATTTTTTTTTTCACCACTAAAATGCATTAGACTTGTAGTTTTCAAAAATGTTTTCATTTTTGATGAGACGCTTAATGAAAGAGGATTAATCGCCGGCAAACGAAAACCCGCGATTTCCCGTAAATCCCGGGCTTGGCCCGTATAGTCGAATGTATACAAAGAAAGTACCCTGTGAGTAAACTCATTTCCCGAACGAATTTTTAAATTATTTTTTCACCACTAAAACGCACGAGACTTGTAGTTTTCAGAAATGTTTTCATTTTTGATGAGACGCTTAATAAAAGTGGTTTAATCGCCGGCAAACGAAAACCCACGATTTCCCGTAAATCCCGGGCTTGGCCCGTATAGTCGAATGTATACAAAGAAAGTACCCAGAGAGTAAGCTCATTTCCCGAACGATTTTTTAATTTTTTTTTTCACCACTAAAACGCATGAGACTTGTAGTTTTCAAAAATGTTTTCATTTTTGATGAGACGCTTAATGAAAGAGGTTTAATCGCCGGCAAACGAAAACCCGCGATTTCCCGTAAATCCCGGGCTTGGCCCGTATAGTCGAATGTATACAAAGAAAGTACCCTGTGAGTAAACTCATTTCCAGAAGGATTTTTTAATTTATTTTTTCAACCCTAAAACGCATGAGACTTGTAGTTTTCAAAAATGTTTTCATTTTTGATGAGACGCTTAATGAAAGAGGTTTAATCGCCGGCAAACGAAAACCCGCGATTTCCCGTAAATCCCGGGCTTGGCCCGTATAGTCGAATGTATACAAAGAAAGTACCCAGAGAGTAAACTCATTTCCCGAACGATTTTTTAAATTTTTTTTTCACCACTAAAACGCATGAGACTTGTAGTTTTTAAAAATGTTTTCATTTTTGATGAGACGCTTAATGAAAGAGGTTTAATCGCCGGCAAACGAAAACCCGCGATTTCCCGTAAATCCCGGGCTTGGCCCGTATAGTCGAATGTATACAAAGAAAGTACCCTGTGAGTAAACTCATTTCCAGAAGGATTTTTTAATTTATTTTTTCAACACTAAAACGCATGAGACTTGTAGTTTTCAAAAATGTTTTCATTTTTGATGAGACGCTTAATGAAAGAGGTTTAATCGCCGGCAAACGAAAACCCGCGATTTCCCGTAAATCCCGGGCTTGGCCCGTATAGTCGAATGTATACAAAGAAAGTACCCAGAGAGTAAACTCATTTCCCGAACGATTTTTTAAATTTTTTTTTCACCACTAAAACGCATGAGACTTGTAGTTTTTAAAAATGTTTTCATTTTTGATGAGACGCTGAATAAAAGAAGTTTAATCGCCGGCAAACGAAAACCTGCGATTTCCCGTAAATCCCGAGTCGGCCCGTATAGTCAAAAGTATACAAAGAAAGTACCCAGGGTGTAAACTCCTTTCCCGAACGATTTTTTAAATTATTATTTCACCACTAAAGCCCATGAGACTTGTAGTATTTAAAAATACTTTCATTTTTGATGAGACGCTGAATAAAAGAAGTTTAATCGCCGGCAAACGAAAACCCGCGACTTCCCGTAAATCCCGGACTCAGCCCGTATAGTCAAAAGTATACAAAGAAAGTACCCAGGGAGTAAACTCATTTCCCGAACGATTTTTTAAATTATTTTTTCACCACTAAAACGCATGAGACTTGTAGTTTTCAAAAATGTTTTCATTTTTGATGAGACGCTGAATAAAAGAAGTTTAATCGCCGGCAAACGAAAACCTGCGATTTCCCGTAAATCCCGGACTCGGCCCGTATAGTCAAAAGTATACAAAGAAAGTACCCGGGGTGTAAACTCATTTCCCGAACGATTTTTTAAATTATTATTTCACCACTAAAGCCCATGAGACTTGTAGTTTTTAAAAATGTTTTCATTTTTGATGAGACGCTGAATAAAAGAAGTTTAATTGCCGGCAAACGAAAACCCGCGACTTCCCGTAAATCCCGGACTCGGCCCGTATAGTCAAAAGTATACAAAGAAAGTACCCAGGGAGTAAACTCATTTCCCGAACGATTTTTTAAATTAATTTTCACCACTAAAACGCATGAGACTTGTGGTTTTCAGAAATGTTTTCATTTTTGATGAGACGCTTAATAAAAGTTGTTTAATCGCCGGCAAACGAAAACCCGCGATTTGCCGTAAATGCCGGGCTTGGCCCGTATAGTCGAATGTATACAAAGAAAGTACCCTGTGAGTAAACCCATTTCCCGAACGAATTTTTAAATTATTTTTTCACCACTAAAACGCATGAGACTTGTAGTTTTCAGAAATGTTTTCATTTTTGATGAGACGCTTAATAAAAGTGGTTTAATCGCCGGCAAACGAAAACCCGCGATTTCCCGTAAATCCCGGGCTTGGCCCGTATAGTCGAATGTATACAAAGAAAGTACCCTGTGAGTAAACCCATTTCCCGAACGAATTTTTAAATTATTTTTTCACCACTAAAACGCTTGAGACTTGTAGTTTTCAAAAATGTTTTCATTTTTGATGAGATGCTGAATAAAAGAAGTTTAATCGCCGGCAAACGAAAACCCGCCATTTCCCGTAAACCCCGGACTCGGCCCGCATAGTCAAAAGTATACAAAGAAAGTACCCAGGGAGTAAACTCATTTCCCGAACGATTTTTTAAATTATTTTTTCACCACTAAATCGCATGAGACTTGTAGTTTTCAAAAATGTTTTCATTTTTGATGAGACGCTGAATAAAAGAAGTTTAATCGCCGGCAAACGAAAACCTGCGATTTCCCGTAAATCCCGGACTCGGCCCGTATAGTCAAAAGTATACAAAGAAAGTACCCAGGGTGTAAACTCATTTCCCGAACGATTTTTTAAATTATTATTTCACCACTAAAGCCCATGAGACTTGTAGTATTTAAAAATATTTTCATTTTTGATGAGACGCTGAATAAAAGAAGTTTAATCGCCCGCAAACGAAAACCTGCGATTTCCCGTAAATCCCGGACTCGGCCCGTATAGTCAAAAGTATACAAAGAAAGTACCCAGGGTGTAAACTCATTTCCCGAACGATTTTTTAAATTATTATTTCACCACTAAAGCCCATGAGACTTGTAGTATTTAAAAATATTTTCATTTTTGATGAGACGCTGAATAAAAGAAGTTTAATCGCCGGCAAACGAAAACCCGCGACTTCCCGTAAATTCCGGACTCGGCCCGTATTGTCCAAAGTATACAAAGAAAGTACCCAGGGAGTAAACTCATTTCCCGAACGATTTTTTAAATTAATTTTCACCACTAAAACGCATGAGACTTGTAGTTTTCAGAAATGTTTTCATTTTTGATGAGACGCTTAATGAAAGTTGTTTAATCGCCGGCAAACGAAAACCTGCGATTTCCCGTAAATCCCGAGTCGGCCCGTATAGTCAAAAGTATACAAAGAAAGTACCCAGGGTGTAAACTCCTTTCCCGAACGATTTTTTAAATTATTATTTCACCACTAAAGCCCATGAGACTTGTAGTATTTAAAAATACTTTCATTTTTGATGAGACGCTGAATAAAAGAAGTTTAATCGCCGGCAAACGAAAACCCGCGACTTCCAGTAAATCCCGGACTCAGCCCGTATAATCAAAAGTATACAAAGAAAGTACCCAGGGAGTAAACTCATTTCCCGAACGATTTTTTAAATTATTTTTTCACCACTAAAACGCATGAGACTTGTAGTTTTCAAAAATGTTTTCATTTTTGATGAGACGCTGAATAAAAGAAGTTTAATCGCCGGCAAACGAAAACCTGCGATTTCCCGTAAATCCCGGACTCGGCCCGTATAGTCAAAAGTATACAAAGAAAGTACCCGGGGTGTAAACTCATTTCCCGAACGATTTTTTAAATTATTATTTCACCACTAAAGCCCATGAGACTTGTAGTTTTTAAAAATGTTTTCATTTTTGATGAGACGCTGAATAAAAGAAGTTTAATTGCCGGCAAACGAAAACCCGCGACTTCCCGTAAATCCCGGACTCGGCCCGTATAGTCAAAAGTATACAAAGAAAGTACCCAGGGAGTAAACTCATTTCCCGAACGATTTTTTAAATTAATTTTCACCACTAAAACGAATGAGACTTGTGGTTTTCAGAAATGTTTTCATTTTTGATGAGACGCTTAATAAAAGTGGTTTAATCGCCGGCAAACGAAAACCCGCGACTTCCCGTAAATCCCGGGCTTGGCCCGTATAGTCAAAAGTATACAAAGAAAGTACCCAGGGAGTAAACTCATTTCCCGAACGATTTTTTAAATTATTTTTTCACCACTAAATCGCATGAGACTTGTAGTTTTCAAAAATGTTTTCATTTTTGATGAGACGCTGAATAAAAGAAGTTTAATCGCCGGCAAACGAAAACCTGCGATTTCCTGTAAATCCCGGACTCGGCCCGTATAGTCAAAAGTATACAAAGAAAGTACCCAGGGTGTAAACTCATTTCCCGAACGATTTTTTAAATTATTATTTCACCACTAAAGCCCATGAGACTAGTAGTATTTAAAAATATTTTCATTTTTGATGAGACGCTGAATAAAAGAAGTTTAATCGCCCGCAAACGAAAACCTGCGATTTCCCGTAAATCCCGGACTCTGCCCGTATAGTCAAAAGTATACAAAGAAAGTACCCAGGGTGTAAACTCATTTCCCGAACGATTTTTTAAATTATTATTTCACCACTAAAGCCCATGAGACTTGTAGTATTTAAAAATATTTTCATTTTTGATGAGACGCTGAATAAAAGAAGTTTAATCGCCGGCAAACGAAAACCCGCGACTTCCCGTAAATCCCGGACTCGGCCCGTATTGTCCAAAGTATACAAAGAAAGTACCCAGGGAGTAAACTCATTTCCCGAACGATTTTTTAAATTAATTTTCACCACTAAAACGCATGAGACTTGTAGTTTTCAGAAATGTTTTCATTTTTGATGCGACGCTTAATGAAAGTTGTTTAATCGCCGGCAAACGAAAACCCGCGATTTCCCGTAAATCCCGGGCTTGGCCCGTATAGTCGAATGTATACAAAGAAAGTACCCTGTGAGTAAACTCATTTCCAGAACGATTTTTTAATTTATTTTTTCAACACTAAAACGCATGTGACTTGTAGTTTTCAAAAATATTTTCATTTTTGATGACACGCTTAATGAAAGAGGTTTAATCGCCGGCAAACGAAAACCCGAGATTTCCCGTACATCCCGGGCTTGGCCCGTATAGTCAAAAGTATACAAAGATAGTACCGAGGGAGTAAACTCATTTCCCGAACGATTTTTTAAATTATTATTTCACCACTAAAGCCCATGAGACTTGTAGTTTTTAAAAATGTTTTCATTTTTGATGAGACGCTGAATAAAAGAAGTTTAATTGCCGGCAAACGAAAACCCGCGACTTCCCGTAAATCCCGGACTCGGCCCGTATAGTCAAAAGTATACAAAGAAAGTACCCAGGGAGAAAACTCATTTCCCGAACGATTTTTTAAATTAATTTTCACCACTAAAACGCATGAGACTTGTAGTTTTCAGAAATGTTTTCATTTTTGATGAGACGCTTAATGAAAGTTGTTAAATCGCCGGCAAACGAAAACCCGCGATTTCCCGTAAATCCAGGGCTTGGCCCGTATAGTCGAATGTATACAAAGAAAGTACCCTGTGAGTAAACTCATTTCCCGAACGAATTTTTAAATTATTTTTTCACCACTAAAACGAATGAGACTTGTGGTTTTCAGAAATGTTTAAAAATATTTTCATTTTTGATGAGACGCTTAATAAAAGTGGTTTAATCGCCGGCAAACGAAAACCCGCGACTTCCCGTAAATCCCGGGCTTGGCCCGTATAGTCAAAAGTATACAAAGAAAGTACCCAGGGAGTAAACTCATTTCCCGAACGATTTTTTAAATTATTTTTTCACCACTAAATCGCATGAGACTTGTAGTTTTCAAAAATGTTTTCATTTTTGATGAGACGCTGAATAAAAGAAGTTTAATCGCCGGCAAACGAAAACCTGCGATTTCCTGTAAATCCCGGACTCGGCCAGTATAGTCAAAAGTATACAAAGAAAGTACCCAGGGTGTAAACTCATTTCCCGAACGATTTTTTAAATTATTATTTCACCACTAAAGCCCATGAGACTAGTAGTATTTAAAAATATTTTCATTTTTGATGAGACGCTGAATAAAAGAAGTTTAATCGCCCGCAAACGAAAACCTGCGATTTCCCGTAAATCCCGGACTCTGCCCGTATAGTCAAAAGTATACAAAGAAAGTACCCAGGGTGTAAACTCATTTCCCGAACGATTTTTTAAATTATTATTTCACCACTAAAGCCCATGAGACTTGTAGTATTTAAAAATATTTTCATTTTTGATGAGACGCTGAATAAAAGAAGTTTAATCGCCGGCAAACGAAAACCTGCGACTTCCCGTAAATCCCGGACTCGGCCCGTATTGTCCAAAGTATACAAAGAAAGTACCCAGGGAGTAAACTCATTTCCCGAACGATTTTTTAAATTAATTTTCACCACTAAAACGCATGAGACTTGTAGTTTTCAGAAATGTTTTCATTTTTGATGCGACGCTTAATGAAAGTTGTTTAATCGCCGGCAAACGAAAACCCGCGATTTCCCGTAAATCCCGGGCTTGGCCCGTATATTCGAATGTATACAAAGAAAGTACCCTGTGAGTAAACTCATTTCCAGAACGATTTTTTAATTTATTTTTTCAACACTAAAACGCATGTGACTTGTAGTTTTCAAAAATGTTTTCATTTTTGATGACACGCTTAATGAAAGAGGTTTAATCGCCGGCAAACGAAAACCCGAGATTTCCCGTACATCCCGGGCTTGGCCCGTATAGTCAAAAGTATACAAAGATAGTACCGAGGGAGTAAACTCATTTCCCGAACGATTTTTTAAATTATTATTTCACCACTAAAGCCCATGAGACTTGTAGTTTTTAAAAATGTTTTCATTTTTGATGAGACGCTGAATAAAAGAAGTTTAATTGCCGGCAAACGAAAACCCGCGACTTCCCGTAAATCCTGGACTCGGCCCGTATAGTCAAAAGTATACAAAGAAAGTACCCAGGGAGAAAACTCATTTCCCGAACGATTTTTTAAATTAATTTTCACCACTAAAACGCATGAGACTTGTAGTTTTCAGAAATGTTTTCATTTTTGATGAGACGCTTAATGAAAGTTGTTAAATCGCCGGCAAACGAAAACCCGCGATTTCCCGTAAATCCAGGGCTTGGCCCGTATAGTCGAATGTATACAAAGAAAGTACCCTGTGAGTAAACTCATTTCCCGAACGAATTTTTAAATTATTTTTTCACCACTAAAGCCCATGAGACTTGTAGTATTTAAAAATATTTTCATTTTTGATGAGACGCTGAATAAAAGAAGTTTAATCGCCGGCAAACGAAAACCCGCGACTTCCCGTAAATCCCGGACTCGGCCCGTATTGTCAAAAGTATACAAAGAAAGTACCCAGGGAGTAAACTCATTTCCCGAACGATTTTTTAAATTAATTTTTACCACTAAAACGCATGAGACTTGTGGTTTTCAGAAATGTTTTCATTTTTGATGAGACGCTTAATAAAAGTTGTTTAATCGCCGGCAAACGAAAACCCGCGATTTCCTGTAAATCCCGGACTTGGCCCGTATAGTCAAATGTATACAAAGAAAGTACCCTGTGAGTAAACCCATTTCCCGAACGAATTTTTAAATTATTTTTTCACCACTAAAACGCATGAGACTTGTAGTTTTCAGAAATGTTTTCATTTTTGATGAGACGCTTAATGAAAGTTGTTAAATCGCCGGCAAACGAAAACCCGCGATTTCCCGTAAATCCCGGGCTTGGCCCGTATAGTCGAATGTATACAAAGAAAGTACCCTGTGAGTAAACTCATTTCCCGAACGAATTTTTAAATTATTTTTTCACCACTAAAGCCCATGAGACTTGTAGTATTTAAAAATATTTTCATTTTTGATGAGACGCTGAATAAAAGAAGTTTAATCGCCGGCAAACGAAAAACCGCGACTTCCCGTAAATCCCGGACTCGGCCCGTATTGTCAAAAGTATACAAAGAAAGTACCCAGGGAGTAAACTCATTTCCCGAACGATTTTTTAAATTAATTTTCACCACTAAAACGCATGAGACTTGTGGTTTTCAGAAATGTTTTCATTTCTGATGAGACGCTTAATAAAAGTTGTTTAATCGCCGGCAAACGAAAACCCGCGATTTCCCGTAAATCCCGGGCTTGGCCCGTGTAGTCAAATGTATACAAAGAAAGTACCCTGTGAGTAAACCCATTTCCCGAACGAATTTTTAAATTATTTTTTCACCACTAAAACGCATGAGACTTGTAGTTTTCAGAAATGTTTTCATTTTTGATGAGACGCTTAATAAAAGTGGTTTAATCGCCGGCAAACGAAAACCCGCAATTTCCCGTAAATCCCGGGCTTGGCCCGTATAGTCGAATGTATACAAAGAAAGTACCCTGTGAGTAAACTCATTTCCAAAACGATTTTTTAAATTATCTTTTCACCACTAAAACGCTTGAGACTTGTAGTTTTCAAAAATGTTTTCATTTTTGATGAGACGCTTAATGAAAGTTGTTAAATCGCCGGCAAACGAAAACCCGCAATTTCCCGTAAATCCCGGGCTTGGCCCGTATAGGCGAATGTATACAAAGAAAGTACCCTGTGAGTAAACTCATTTCCCGAACGAATTTTTAAATTATTTTTTCACCACTAAAGCCCATGAGACTTGTAGTATTTAAAAATATTTTCATTTTTGATGAGACGCTTAATAAAAGTTGTTTAATCGCCGGCAAACGAAAACCCGCGATTTCCCGTAAATCCCGGGCTTGGCCCGTATAGTCAAAAGTATACAAAGAAAGTACCCTGTGAGTAAACCCATTTCCCGAACGATTTTTTAAATTATTTTTTCACCACTAAAACGCATGAGACTTGTAGTTTTTAGAAATGTTTTCATTTTTGATGAGACGCTTAATAAAAGTGGTTTAATCGCCAGCAAACGAAAACCCGCGATTTCATGTAAATCCCGGGCTTGGCCCGTATAGTCGAATGTATACAAAGAAAGTACCCTGTGAGTAAACTCATTTCCAAAACGATTTTTTAAATTATCTTTTCACCACTAAAACGCTTGAGACTTGTAGTTTTCAAAAATGTTTTCATTTTTGATGAGACGCTGAATAAAAGAAGTTTAATCGCCGGCAAACGAAAACCTGCGATTTCCCGTAAATCCCGGACTCGGCCCGTATAGTCAAAAGTATACAAAGAAAGTACCCAGGGTGTAAACTCATTTCCCGAACGATTTTTTAAATTATTATTTCACCACTAAAGCCCATGAGACTTGTAGTATTTAAAAATATTTTCATTTTCGATGAGACGCTGAATAAAAGAAGTTTAATCGCCGGCAAACGAAAACCCGCGACTTCCCGTAAATCCCGGACTTGGCCCGTATTGTCAAAAGTATACAAAGAAAGTACCCAGGGAGTAAACTCATTTCCCGAACGATTTTTTAAATTAATTTTCACCACTAAAACGCATGAGACTTGTGGTTTTCAGAAATGTTTTCATTTTTGATGAGACGCTTAATGAAAGTTGTTTAATCGCCGGCAAACGAAAACCCGCGATTTCCCGTAAATCCCGGGCTTGGCCCGTATAGTCGAATGTATACAAAGAAGGTACCCTGTGAGTAAACTCATTTCCAGAACGATTTTTTAATTTATTTTTTCAACACTAAAACGCATGAGACTTGTAGTTTTCAAAAATGTTTTCATTTTTGATGAGACGCTTAATGAAAGAGGTTTAATCGCCGGCAAACGAAAACCCGAGATTTCCCGTAAATCCCGGGCTTGGCCCGTATAGTCAAAAGTATACAAAAATAGTACCGAGGGAGTAAACTCATTTCCCGAACGATTTTTTAAATTTTTATTTCACCACTAAAGCCCATGAGACTTGTAGTTTTTAAAAATGTTTTCATTTTTGATGAGACGCTGAATAAAAGAAGTTTAATTGCCGGCAAACGAAAACCCGCGATTTCCCGTAAATCCCGGACTCAGCTCGTATAGTCAAAAGTATACAAAGAAAGTACCCAGGGAGTAAACTCATTTCCCGAACGATTTTTTAAATTATTTTTTCACCACTAAAACGCATGAGACTTGTAGTTTTCAAAAATGTTTTCATTTTTGATGAGACGCTGAATAAAAAAAGTTTAAACGCCGGCAAACGAAAACCTGCGATTTCCCGTAAATCCCGGACTCGACCCGTATAGTCAAAAGTATACAAAGAAAGTACCCGGGGTGTAAACTCATTTCCCGAACGATTTTTTAAATTATTATTTCACCACTAAAACGCATGAGACTTGTAGTTTTCAAAAATGTTTTCATTTTTGATGAGACGCTGAATAAAAGAAGCTTAATCGCCGGCAAACGAAAACCTGCGATTTCCCATAAATCCCGAGTCGGCCCGTATAGTCAAAAGTATACAAAGAAAGTACCCAGGGATTAAACTCATTTCCCGAACGATTTTTTAAATTAATTTTCACCACTAAAACGCATGAGACTTGTAGTTTTCAGAAATGTTTTCATTTTTGATGAGACGCTTAATGAAAGTTGTTCAATCGCCGGCAAACGAAAACCCGCGATTTCCCGTAAATCCCGGGCTTGGCCCGTATAGTCGAATGTATACAAAGAAAGTACCCTGTGAGTAAACTCATTTCCAGAACGATTTTTTAATTTATTTTTTCAACACTAAAACGCATGAGACTTGTAGTTTTCAAAAATGTTTTCATTTTTGATGACACGCTTAATGAAAGAGGTTTAATCGCCGGCAAACGAAAACCCGAGATTTCCCGTAAATCCCGGGCTTGGCCCGTATAGTCAAAAGTATACAAAGATAGTACCCAGGGAGTAAACTCATTTCCCGAACGATTTTTTAAATTATTATTTCACCACTAAAGCCCATGAGACTTGTAGTTTTTAAAAATGTTTTCATTTTTGATGAGACGCTGAATAAAAGAAGCTTAATTGCCGGCAAACGAAAACCCGCGATTTCCCGTAAATCCCGGACTCGGCCCGTATAGTCAAAAGTATACAAAGAAAGTACCCAGGGAGAAAACTCATTTCCCGAACGATTTTTAAAATTAATTTTCACCACTAAAACGCATGAGACTTGTAGTTTTCAGAAATGTTTTCATTTTTGATGAGACGCTTAATGAAAGTTGTTAAATTGCCGGCAAACGAAAACCCGCAATTTCCCGTAAATCCCGGGCTTGGCCCGTATAGTCGAATGTATACAAAGAAAGTACCCTGTGAGTAAACTAATTTCCCGAACGAATTTTTAAATTATTTTTTCACCACTAAAGCCCATGAGACTTGTAGTATTTAAAAATATTTTCATTTTTGATGAGACGCTGAATAAAAGAAGTTTAATCGCCGGCAAACGAAAACCCGCGACTTCCCGTAAATCCCGGAATCGGCCCGTATTGTCAAAAGTATACAAAGAAAGTACCCAGGGAGTAAACTCATTTCCCGAACGATTTTTTAAATTAATTTTCACCACTAAAACGCATGAGACTTGTAGTTTTCAGAAATGTTTTTATTTTTGATCAGACGCTTAATGAAAGTTGTTTAATCGCCGGCAAACGAAAACCCGCGATTTCCCGTAAATCCCGGACACAGCTCGTATAGTCAAAAGTATACAAAGAAAGTACCCAGGGAGTAAACTCATTTCCCGAACGATTTTTTAAATTATTTTTTCACCACTAAAACGCATGAGACTTGTAGTTTTCAGAAATGTTTTCATTTTTGATGAGACGCTTAATGAAAGTGGTTTAATCGCCGGCAAACGAAAACCCGCGATTTCCCGTAAATCCTGGGCTTGGCCAGTATAGTCAAAAGTATACAAAGAAAGTACCCAGGGAGTAAACTCATTTCCCGAACGATTTTTTAAATTAATTTTCACCACTAAAACGCATGAGACTTGTGGTTTTCAGAAATGTTTTCATTTTTGATGAGACGCTTAATAAAAGTTGTTTAATCGCCGGCAAACGAAAACCCGCGATTTCCCGTAAATCCCGGGCTTGGCCCGTATAGTCGAATGTATACAAAGAAAGTACCCTGTAAGTAAACCCATTTCCCGAACGAATTTTTAATTTATTTTTTCAACACTAAAACGCATGAGACTTGTAGTTTTCAAAAATGTTTTCATTTTTGATGAGACGCTTAATGAAAGAGGTTTAATCGCCGACAAACGAAAACCCGAGATTTCCCGTAAATCCCGGGCTTGGCCCGTATAGTCAAAAGTATATAAAGATAGTACCCAGGTAGTAAACTCATTTCCCGAACGATTTTTTAAATTATTAATTCACCGCTAGAGCCCATGAGACTTGTAGTTTTTAAAAATGTTTTCATTTTTAATGAGACGCTGAATAAAAGAAGTTTAATTGCCGGCAAACGAAAACCCGCGACTTCCCGTAAATCCCGGACTCGGCCCGTATAGTCAAAAGTATACAAAGAAAGTACCCAGGGAGTAAACTCATTTCCCGAACGATTTTTTAAATTAATTTTCACCACTAAAACGCATGAGACTTGTAGTTTTCAGAAATGTTTTCATTTTTGATGAGACGCTTAATGAAAGTTGTTAAATCGCCGGCAAACGAAAACCCGCGATTTCCCGTAAATCCCGGGCTTGGCCCGTATAGTCAAAAGTATACAAAGAAAGTACCCAGGGAGTAAACTCATTTCCCGAACGATTTTTTAAATTAATTTTCACCACTAAAACGCATGAGACTTGTAGTTTTCAGAATTGTTTTCATTTTTGATGAGACGCTTAATAAAAGAGGTTTAATCGCCGGCAAACGAAATCCCGCGATTTCCCGTAAATCCCGGGCTTGGCCCGTATAGTCGAATGTATACAAAGAAAGTACCCAGAGAGTAAACTCATTTCCCGAACGATTTTTTAAAATTTTTTTTCACCACTAAAACGCATGAGACTTGTAGTTTTCAGAAATGTTTTCATTTTTGATGAGACGCTTAATAAAAGTGATTTAATCGCCGGCAAACGAAAAACCGCGATTTCCCGTAAATCCCGGCCTTGGCCCGTACAGTCGAATGTATACAAAGAAAGTACCCTGTGAGTAAACTCAATTCCGAAACGATTTTTTCAATTATCTTTTCACCACTAAAACGCATGAGACTTGCAGTTTTCAAAAATGTTTTCATTTTTGATGAGGCGGTTAATAAAAGAGGTTTAATCGCCGGCAAACGAAATCCCGCGATTTCCCGTAAATCCTGGGCTTGGCCCGTATAGTCTAATGTATACAAAGAAAGTACCCAGAGAGTAAACTCATTTCCCGAACGATTTTTTAAATTTTTTTTTCACCACTAAAACGCATGAGACTTGTAGTTTTCAAAAATGTTTTCATTTTCGATGAGACGCTGAATAAAAGAAGCTTAATCGCCGGCAAACGAAAACCTGCGATTTCCCGTAAATCCCGAGTCGGCCCGTATAGTCAAAAGTATACAAAGAAAGTACCCAGGGTGTAAACTCCTTTCCTGAACGATTTTTTAAATTATTATTTCACCACTAAAGCCCATGAGACTTGTAGTATTTAAAAATGTTTTCATTTTTGATGAGACGCTGAATAAAAGAAGTTTAATCGCCGGCAAACGAAAACCCGCGATTTCCCGTAAATCCCGGGCTTGGCCCGTATAGTCGAATGTATACAAAGAAAGTACCCTGTGAGTAAACTCATTTCCAGAACGATTTTTTAATTTATTTTTTCAACACTAAAACGCATGAGACTTGTAGTTTTCAAAAATATTTTCATTTTTGATGAGACGCTTAATGAAAGAGGTTTAATCGCCGGCAAACGAAAACCCGAGATTTCCCGTAAATACCGGGCTTGGCCCGTATAGTCAAAACTATACAAAGATAGTACCCAGGGAGTAAACTCATTTCCCGAACGATTTTTTAAATTATTATTTCATCACTAAAGCCCATGAGACTTGTAGTTTTTAAAAATGTTTTCATTTTTGATGAGACGCTGAATAAAAGAAGTTTAATTGCCGGCAAACGAAAACCCGCGACTTCCCGTAAATCCCGGACTCGGCCCGTATAGTCAAAAGTATACAAAGAAAGTACCCAGGGAGTAAACTCCTTTCCCAAACGATTTTTTAAATTATTATTTCACCACTAAAGCCCATGAGACTTGTAGTATTTAAAAATATTTTCATTTTTGATGAGACGCTGAATAAAAGAAGTTTAATCGCCGGCAAACGAAAACCCGCGACTTCCCGTAAATCCCGGACTCAGCCCGTATAGTCAAAAGTATACAAAGAAAGTACCCAGGGAGTAAACTCATTTCCCGAACGATTTTTTAAATTATTTTTTCACCACTAAAACGCATGAGCCTTGTAGTTTTCAAAAATGTTTTCATTTTTGATGAGACGCTGAATAAAAGAAGTTTAATCGCCGGCAAACGAAAACCTGCGATTTCCCGTAAATTCCGGACTCGGCCCGTATAGTCAAAAGTATACAAAGAAAGTACCCGGGGTGCAAACTCATTTCCCCAACGATTTTTTAAATTATTATTTCACCACTAAAGCCCATGAGACTTGTAGTTTTTAAAAATGTTTTCATTTTTGATGAGACGCTGAATAAAAGAAGTTTAATTCTCGGCAAACGAAAACCCGCGACTTCCCGTAAATCCCGGACTCGGCCCGTATAGTCAAAAGTATACAAAGAAAGTACCCAGGGAGTAAACTCATTTCCCGAACGATTTTTTAAATTAATTTTCACCACTAAAACGCATGAGACTTGTAGTTTCCAGAAATGTTTTCATTTTTCATGAGACGCTTAATGAAAGTTGTTAAATCGCCGGCAAACGAAAACCCGCGATTTACCGTAAATCCCGGGCTTGGCCCGTATAGTAGAATGTATACAAAGAAAGTACCCTGTGAGTAAACTCATTTCCCGAACGAATTTTTAAATTATTTTTTCACCACTAAAACGCATGAGACTTGTAGTTTTCAGAAATGTTTTCATTTTTGATGAGACGCTTAATAAAAGTGGTTTAATCGCCAGGAAACGAAAAACCGCGATTTCCCGTAAATCCCGGCCTCGGCCCGTATAGTCGAATGTATACAAAGAAAGTTCCCTGTAAGTAAACTCATTTCCGAAACGATTTTTTCAATTATCTTTTCACCACTAAAACGCATGAGACTTGCAGTTTTCAAAAATGTTTTCATTTTTGATGACACGCTTAATAAAAGAGGTTTAATCGCCGGCAAACGAAATCCCGCGATTTCCCGTAAATCCCGGGCTTGGCCCGTATAGTCGAATGTATACAAAGAAAGTACCCCGAGAGTAAACTCATTTCCCGAACGATTTTTTAAATTTTTTTTTCACCACTAAAACGCATGAGACTTGCAGTTTTCAAAAATGTTTTCATTTTTGATGAGGCGCTTAATAAAAGAGGTTTAATCGCCGGCAAACGAAATCCCGCGATTTCCCGTAAATCCTGGGCTTGGCCCGTATAGTCTAATGTATACAAAGAAAGTACCCAGAGAGTAAACTCATTTCCCGAACGATTTTTTAAATTTTTTTTTCACCACTAAAACGCATGAGACTTGTAGTTTTCAAAAATGTTTTCATTTTTGATGAGACGCTGAATAAAAGAAGCTTAATCGCCGGCAAACGAAAACCTGCGATTTCCTGTAAATCCCGAGTCGGCCCGTATAGTCAAAAGTATACAAAGAAAGTACCCAGGGTGTAAACTCCTTTCCTGAACGATTTTTTAAATTATTATTTCACCACTAAAGCCCATGAGACTTGTAGTATTTAAAAATGTTTTCATTTTTGATGAGACGCTGAATAAAAGAAGTTTAATCGCCGGCAAACGAAAACCCGCGATTTCCCGTAAATCCCGGGCTTGGCCCGTATAGTCGAATGTATACAAAGAAAGTACCCTGTGAGTAAACTCATTTCCAGAACGATTTTTTAATTTATTTTTTCAACACTAAAACGCATGAGACTTGTAGTTTTCAAAAATGTTTTCATTTTTGATGAGACGCTTAATGAAAGAGGTTTAATCGCCGGCAAACGAAAACCCGAGATTTCCCGTAAATACCGGGCTTGGCCCGTATAGTCAAAAGTATACAAAGATAGTACCCAGGGAGTAAACTCATTTCCCGAACGATTTTTTAAATTATTATTTCATCACTAAAGCCCATGAGACTTGTAGTTTTTAAAAATGTTTTCATTTTTGATGAGACGCTGAATAAAAGAAGTTTAATTGCCGGCAAACGAAAACCCGCGACTTCCCGTAAATCCCGGACTCGGCCCGTATAGTCAAAAGTATACAAAGAAAGTACCCAGGGAGTAAACTCATTTCCCGGACGATTTTTTAAATTAATTTTCACCACTAAAACGCATGAGACTTGTAGTTTTCAGAAATATTTTCATTTTTGATGAGACGCTTAATGAAAGTTGTTAAATCGCCGGCAAACGAAAACCCGCGATTTCCCGTAAATACCGGGCTTGGCCCGTATAGTCGAATGTATACAAAGAAAGTACCCTGTGAGTAAACTCATTTCCCGAACGAATTTTTAAATTATTTTTTCACCACTAAAGCCCATGAGACTTGTAGTATTTAAAAATATTTTCATTTTTGATGAGACGCTGAATAAAAGAAGTTTAATCGCCGGCAAACGAAATCCCGCGATTTCCCGTAAATCCCGCGCTTGGCCCGTATAGTCGAATGTATACAAAGAAAGTACCCAGAGAGTAAACTCATTTCCCGAACGATTTTTTAATTTTTTTTTTTCACCACTAAAACGCATGAGACTTGTAGTTTTCAAAAATGTTTTCATTTTTGATGAGACGCTGAATAAAAGAAGCTTAATCGCCGGCAAACGAAAACCTGCGATTTCCCGTAAATCCCGAGTCGGCCCGTATAGTCAAAAGTATACAAAGAAAGTACCCAGGGTGTAAACTCCTTTCCCGAACGATTTTTTAAATTATTATTTCACCACTAAAGCCCATGAGACTTGTAGTATTTAAAAATATTTTCATTTTTGATGAGACGCTGAATAAAAGAAGTTTAATCGCCGGCAAACGAAAACCCGCGACTTCCCGTAAATCCCGGACTCAGCCCGTATAGTCAAAAGTATACAAAGAAAGTACCCAGGGAGTAAACGCATTTCCCGAACGATTTTTTAAATTATTTTTTCACCACTAAAACGCATGAGCCTTGTAGTTTTCAAAAATGTTTTCATTTTTGATGAGACGCTGAATAAAAGAAGTTTAATCGCCGGCAAACGAAAACCTGCGATTTCCCGTAAATTCCGGACTTGGCCCGTATAGTCAAAAGTATACAAAGAAAGTACCCGGGGTGCAAACTCATTTCCCCAACGATTTTTTAAATTATTATTTCACCACTAAAGCCCATGAGACTTGTAGTTTTTAAAAATGTTTTCATTTTTGATGAGACGCTGAATAAAAGAGGTTTAATTCTCGGCAAACGAAAACCCGCGACTTCCCGTAAATCCCGGACTCGGCTCGTATAGTCAAAAGTATACAAAGAAAGTACCCAGGGAGTAAACTCATTTCCCGAACGATTTTTTAAATTAATTTTCACCACTAAAACGCATGAGACTTGTAGTTTCCAGAAATGTTTTCATTTTTCATGAGACGCTTAATGAAAGTTGTTAAATCGCCGGCAAACGAAAACCCGCGATTTACCGTAAATCCCGGGGTTGGCCCGTATAGTCGAATGTATACAAAGAAAGTACCCTGTGAGTAAACTAATTTCCCGAACGAATTTTTAAATTATTTTTTCACCACTAAAACGCATGAGACTTGTAGTTTTCAGAAATGTTTTCATTTTTGATGAGACGCTTAATAAAAGTGGTTTAATCGCCAGGAAACGAAAAACCGCGATTTCCCGTAAATCCCGGCCTCGGCCCGTATAGTCGAATGTATACAAAGAAAGTTCCCTGTAAGTAAACTCATTTCCGAAACGATTTTTTCAATTATCTTTTCACCACTAAAACGCATGAGACTTGCAGTTTTCAAAAATGTTTTCATTTTTGATGACACGCTTAATAAAAGAGGTTTAATCGCCGGCAAACGAAATCCCGCGATTTCCCGTAAATCCCGGGCTTGGCCCGTATAGTCGAATGTATACAAAGAAAGTACCCCGAGAGTAAACTCATTTCCCGAACGATTTTTTAAATTTTTTTTTCACCACTAAAACGCATGAGACTTGTAGTTTTCAAAAATGTTTTCATTTTTGATGAGACGCTGAATAAAAGAAGCTTAATCGCCGGCAAACGAAAACCTGCGATTTCCCGTAAATCCCGAGTCGGCCCGTATGGTCAAAAGTATACAAAGAAAGTACCCAGGGTGTAAACTCCTTTCCCGAACGATTTTTTAAATTATTATTTCACCACTAAAGCCCATGAGACTTGTAGTATTTAAAAAAGTTTTCATTTTTGATGAGACGCTGAATAAAAGAAGTTTAATCGCCGGCAAACGAAAACCTGCGATTTCCCGTAAATCTCGAGTCGGCATGTATAGTCAAAAGTATACAAAGAAAGTACCCAGGGTGTAAACTCCTTTCCCAAACGATTTTTTAAATTATTATTTCACCACTAAAGCCCATGAGACTTGTAGTATTTAAAAATATTTTCATTTTTGATGAGACGCTGAATAAAAGAAGTTTAATCGCCGGCAAACGAAAACCTGCGACTTCCCGTAAATCCCGGACTCAGCCCGTATAGTCAAAAGTATACAACGAAAGTACCCAGGGAGTAAACTCATTTCCCGAACGATTTTTTATATTATTTTTTCACCACCAAAACGCATGAGACTTGTAGTTTTCAAAAATGTTTTCATTTTTGATGAGACGCTGAATAAAAGAAGTTTAATCGCCGGCAAACGAAAACCTGCGATTTCCCGTAAATTCCGGACTCGCCCGTATAGTCAAAAGTATACAAAGAAAGTACCCGGGCTGTAAACTCATTTCCCGAACGATTTTTTAAATTATTATTTCACCACTAAAGCCCATGAGACTTGTAGTTTTCAGAAATGCTTTCATTTTTGATGAGACGCTTAATAAAAGTTGTTTAATCGCCGGCAAACGAAAACCCGCGATTTCCCGTAAATCCCGGGCTTGGCCCGTATAGTCAAATGTATACAAAGAAAGTACCCTGTGAGTAAACTCATTTCCCGAACGAATTTTTAAATTATTTTTTCACCACTAAAACGCATGAGACTTGTAGTTTTCAAAAATGTTTTCATTTTTGATGAGACGCTGAATAAAAGAAGTTTAATCGCCGGCAAACAAAAACTTGCGATTTCCCGTAAATCCCGGACTCGGCCCGTATAGTCAAAAGTATACAAATAAAGTACCCGGGGTGTAAACTCATTTCCCGAACGATTTTTTAAATTATTATTTCACCACTAAAGCCCATGAGACTTGTAGTTTTTAAAAATGTTTTCATTTTTGATGAGACGCTGAATAAAAGAAGTTTAATTGCCGGCAAACGAAAACCCGCGACTTCCCGTAAATCCCGGACTCGGCCCGTATAGTCAAAAGTATACAAAGAAAGTACCCAGGGAGTAAACTCATTTCCCGAACGATTTTTTAAATAAATTTTCACCACTAAAACGCATGAGACTTGTAGTTTTCAGAAATGTTTTCATTTTTGATGAGACGCTTAATGAAAGTTGTTTAATCGCCGGCAAACGAAAACCCGCGATTTGCCGTAAATCCCGGGCCTGGCCCGTATAGTCGAATGTATACAAAAAAGTACCCTGTGAGTAAACTCATTTCCCGAACGAATTTTTAAATTATTTTTTCACCACTAAAACGCATGAGACTTGTAGTTTTCAGAAATGTTTTCATTTTTGATGAGACGCTTAATAAAAGTGGTTTAATCGCCGGCAAACGAAAACCCGCCATTTCCCGTAAATCCCGGACTCGGCCCGTATAGTCAAAAGTATACAAAGAAAGTACCCGGGGTGTAAACTCATTTCCAGAACGATTTTTTAAATTATTATTTCACCACAAAAGCCCATGAGACTTGTAGTTTTTAAAAATGTTTTCATTTTTGATGAGACGCTGAATAAAAGAAGTTTAATTGCCGGCAAACTAAAACCCGCGACTTCCCGTAAATCCCGGACTCGGCCCGTATAGTCAAAAGTATACAAAGAAAGTACCCAGGGAGTAAACTCATTTCCCGAACGATTTTTTAAATTAATTTTCACCACTAAAACGCATGAGACTTGTAGTTTTCAGAAATGTTTTCATTTTTGATGAGACGCTTAATGAAAGTTGTTTAATCGGCGGAAACGAGAACCATACAAAGAGACATATACAAAGAAAGTACCCAGGGTGTAAACGCATTTCCCGAACGATTTTTTAAATTATTATTTCACCACTAAAGCCCATGAGACTTGTAGTATATAAAAATATTTTCATTTTTGATGAGACGCTGAATAAAAGAAGTTTAATCGCCGGCAAACGAAAACCCGCGACTTCCCGTAAATCCCGGACTCGGCCCGTATAGTCAAAAGTATAAAAAGAAAGTACCCAGGGAGTAAACTCATTTCCCGAACGATTTTTTAAATTAATTTTCACCACTAAAACGCATGAGACTTGTAGTTTTCAGAAATGTTTTCATTTTTGATGAGACGCTTAATGAAAGTTGTTCAATCGCCGGCAAACGAAAACCCGCGATTTCCCGTAAATCCCGGGCTTGGCCCGTATAGTCGAATGTATACAAAGAAAGTACCCTGTGAGTAAACTCATTTCCCGAACGAATTTTTAAATTATTTTTTCACCACTAAAACGCATGAGACTTGTAGTTTTCAAAAATGTTTTCATTTTTGATGAGACGCTGAATAAAAGAAGTTTAATCGCCGGCAAACGAAAACCCGCGATTTCCCGTAAATCCCGGGCTTGGCCCGTATAGTCGAATGTATACAAAGAAAGTACCCTGTGAGTAAACTCATTTCCAGAACGATTTTTTAATTTATTTTTTCAACACTAAAACGCATGAGACTTGTAGTTTTCAAAAATGTTTTCATTTTTGATGAGACGCTTAATGAAAGAGGTTTAATCGCCGGCAAACGAAAACCCGAGATTTCCCGTAAATACCGGGCTTGGCCCGTATAGTCAAAAGTATACAAAGATAGTACCCAGGGAGTAAACTCATTTCCCGAACGAATTTTTAAATTATTATTTCATCACTAAAGCCCATGAGACTTGTAGTTTTTAAAAATGTTTTCATTTTTGATGAGACGCTGAATAAAAGAAGTTTAATTGCTGGCAAACGAAAACCCGCGACTTCCCGTAAATCCCGGACTCGGCCCGTATAGTCAAAAGTATACAAAGAAAGTACCCAGGGAGTAAACTCATTTCCCGGACGATTTTTTAAATTAATTTTCACCACTAAAACGCATGAGACTTGTAGTTTTCAGAAATGTTTTCATTTTTGATGAGACGCTTAATGAAAGTTGTTAAATCGCCGGCAAACGAAAACCCGCGATTTCCCGTAAATACCGGGCTTGGCCCGTATAGTCGAATGTATACAAAGAAAGTACCCTGTGAGTAAACTCATTTCCCGAACGAATTTTTAAATTATTTTTTCACCACCAAAGCCCATGAGACTTGTAGTATTTAAAAATATTTTCATTTTTGATGAGACGCTGAATAAAAGAAGTTTAATCGCCGGCAAACGAAATCCCGCGATTTCCCGTAAATCCCGCGCTTGGCCCGTATAGTCGAATGTATACAAAGAAAGTACCCAGAGAGTAAACTCATTTCCCGAACGATTTTTTAATTTTTTTTTTTCACCACTAAAACGCATGAGACTTGTAGTTTTCAAAAATTTTTTCATTTTTGATGAGACGCTGAATAAAAGAAGCTTAATCGCCGGCAAACGAAAACCTGCGATTTCCCGTAAATCCCGAGTCGGCCCGTATAGTCAAAAGTATACAAAGAAAGTACCCAGGGTGTAAACTCCTTTCCCGAACGATTTTTTAAATTATTATTTCACCACTAAAGCCCATGAGACTTGTAGTATTTAAAAATATTTTCATTTTTGATGAGACGCTGAATAAAAGAAGTTTAATCGCCGGCAAACGAAAACCCGCGACTTCCCGTAAATCCCGGACTCAGCCCGTATAGTCAAAAGTATACAAAGAAAGTACCCAGGGAGTAAACTCATTTCCCGAACGATTTTTTAAATTATTTTTTCACCACTAAAACGCATGAGCCTTGTAGTTTTCAAAAATGTTTTCATTTTTGATGAGACGCTGAATAAAAGAAGTTTAATCGCCGGCAAACGAAAACCTGCGATTTCCCGTAAATTCCGGACTTGGCCCGTATAGTCAAAAGTATACAAAGAAAGTACCCGGGGTGCAAACTCATTTCCCCAACGATTTTTTAAATTATTATTTCACCACTAAAGCCCATGAGACTTGTAGTTTTTAAAAATGTTTTCATTTTTGATGAGACGCTGAATAAAAGAGGTTTAATTCTCGGCAAACGAAAACCCGCGACTTCCCGTAAATCCCGGACTCGGCTCGTATAGTCAAAAGTATACAAAGAAAGTACCCAGGGAGTAAACTCATTTCCCGAACGATTTTTTAAATTAATTTTCACCACTAAAACGCATGAGACTTGTAGTTTCCAGAAATGTTTTCATTTTTCATGAGACGCTTAATGAAAGTTGTTAAATCGCCGGCAAACGAAAACCCGCGATTTACCGTAAATCCCGGGCTTGGCCCGTATAGTCGAATGTATACAAAGAAAGTACCCTGTGAGTAAACTCATTTCCCGAACGAATTTTTAAATTATTTTTTCACCACTAAAACGCATGAGACTTGTAGTTTTCAGAAATGTTTTCATTTTTGATGAGACGCTTAATAAAAGTGGTTTAATCGCCAGGAAACGAAAAACCGCGAATTCCCGTAAATCCCGGCCTCGGCCCGTATAGTCGAATGTATACAAAGAAAGTTCCCTGTAAGTAAACTCATTTCCGAAACGATTTTTTCAATTATCTTTTCACCACTAAAACGCATGAGACTTGCAGTTTTCAAAAATGTTTTCATTTTTGATGACACGCTTAATAAAAGAGGTTTAATCGCCGGCAAACGAAATCCCGCGATTTCCCGTAAATCCCGGGCTTGGCCCGTATAGTCGAATGTATACAAAGAAAGTACCCCGAGAGTAAACTCATTTCCCGAACGATTTTTTAAATTTTTTTTTCACCACTAAAACGCATGAGACTTGTAGTTTTCAAAAATGTTTTCATTTTTGATGAGACGCTGAATAAAAGAAGCTTAATCGCCGGCAAACGAAAACCTGCGATTTCCCGTAAATCCCGAGTCGGCCCGTATGGTCAAAAGTATACAAAGAAAGTACCCAGGGTGTAAACTCCTTTCCCGAACGATTTTTTAAATTATTATTTCACCACTAAAGCCCATGAGACTTGTAGTATTTAAAAATGTTTTCATTTTTGATGAGACGCTGAATAAAAGAAGTTTAATCGCCGGCAAACGAAAACCTGCGATTTCCCGTAAATCTCGAGTCGGCCCGTATAGTCAAAAGTATACAAAGAAAGTACCCAGGGTGTAAACTCCTTTCCCAAACGATTTTTTAAATTATTATTTCACCACTAAAGCCCATGAGACTTGTAGTATTTAAAAATATTTTCATTTTTGATGAGACGCTGAATAAAAGAAGTTTAATCGCCGGCAAACGAAAACCTGCGACTTCCCGTAAATCCCGGACTCAGCCCGTATAGTCAAAAGTATACAACGAAAGTACCCAGGGAGTAAACTCATTTCCCGAACGATTTTTTATATTATTTTTTCACCACCAAAACGCATGAGACTTGTAGTTTTCAAAAATGTTTTCATTTTTGATGAGACGCTGAATAAAAGAAGTTTAATCGCCGGCAAACGAAAACCTGCGATTTCCCGTAAATTCCGGACTCGGCCCGTATAGTCAAAAGTATACAAAGAAAGTACCCGGGCTGTAAACTCATTTCCCGAACGATTTTTTAAATTATTATTTCACCACTAAAGCCCATGAGACTTGTAGTTTTCAGAAATGCTTTCATTTTTGATGAGACGCTTAATAAAAGTTGTTTAATCGCCGGCAAACGAAAACCCGCGATTTCCCGTAAATCCCGGGCTTGGCCCGTATAGTCAAATGTATACAAAGAAAGTACCCTGTGAGTAAACTCATTTCCCGAACGAATTTTTAAATTATTTTTTCACCACTAAAACGCATGAGACTTGTAGTTTTCAAAAATGTTTTCATTTTTGATGAGACGCTGAATAAAAGAAGTTTAATCGCCGGCAAACGAAAACCTGCGATTTCCCGTAAATCCCGGACTCGGCCCGTATAGTCAAAAGTATACAAAGAAAGTACCCGGGGTGTAAACTCATTTCCAGAACGATTTTTTAAATTATTATTTCACCACAAAAGCCCATGAGACTTGTAGTTTTTAAAAATGTTTTCATTTTTGATGAGACGCTGAATAAAAGAAGTTTAATTGCCGGCAAACTAAAACCCGCGACTTCCCGTAAATCCCGGACTCGGCCCGTATAGTCAAAAGTATATAAAGAAAGTACCCAGGGAGTAAACTCATTTCCCGAACGATTTTTTAAATTAATTTTCACCACTAAAACGCATGAGACTTGTAGTTTTCAGAAATGTTTTCATTTTTGATGAGACGCTTAATGAAAGTTGTTTAATCGGCGGAAACGAGAACCATACAAAGATACATATACAAAGAAAGTACCCAGGGTGTAAACGCATTTCCCGAACGATTTTTTAAATTATTATTTCACCACTAAAGCCCATGAGACTTGTAGTATATAAAAATATTTTCATTTTTGATGAGACGCTGAATAAAAGAAGTTTAATCGCCGGCAAACGAAAACCCGCGACTTCCCGTAAATCCCGGACTCGGCCCGTATAGTCAAAAGTATAAAAAGAAAGTACCCAGGGAGTAAACTCATTTCCCGAACGATTTTTTAAATTAATTTTCACCACTAAAACGCATGAGACTTGTAGTTTTCAGAAATGTTTTCATTTTTGATGAGACGCTTAATGAAAGTTGTTCAATCGCCGGCAAACGAAAACCCGCGATTTCCCGTAAATCCCGGGCTTGGCCCGTATAGTCGAATGTATACAAAGAAAGTACCCTGTGAGTAAACTCATTTCCCGAACGAATTTTTAAATTATTTTTTCACCACTAAAACGCATGAGACTTGTAGTTTTCAAAAATGTTTTCATTTTTGATGAGACGCTGAATAAAAGTGGTTTAATCGCCGGCAAACGAAAATCCGCGATTTCCCGTAAATCCCGGGCTTGGCCCGTATAGTCGAATGTATACAAAGAAAGTACCCTGTGAGTAAACTCATTTCCAAAACGATTTTTTAAATTATCTTTTCACCACTAAAACGCTTGAGACTTGTAGTTTTCAAAAATGTTTTCATTTTTGATGAGACGCTGAATAAAAGAAGTTTAATTGCTGGCAAACGAAAACCCGCCATTTCCCGGAAACCCCGGACTCGGCCCGCATAGTCAAAAGTATACAAAGAAAGTACCCAGGGAGTAAACTCATTTCCCGAACGATTTTTTAAATTATTTTTTCACCACTAAATCGCATGAGACTTGTAGTTTTCAAAAATGTTTTCATTTTTGATGAGACGCTGAATAAAAGAAGTTTAATCGCCGGCAAACGAAAACCTGCGATTTCCCGTAAATCCCGGACTCGGCCCGTATAGTCAAAAGTATACAAAGAAATTACCCAGGGTGTAAACTCATTTCCCGAACGATTTTTTAAATTATTATTTCACCACTAAAGCCCATGAGACTTGTAGTATTTAAAAATATTTTCATTTTTGATGAGACGCTGAATAAAAGAAGTTTAATCGCCGGCAAACGAAAACCTGCCATTTCCCGTAAATCCCGGACTCGGCCCGTATAGTCAAAAGTATACAAAGAAAGTACCCAGGGTGTAAACTCATTTCCCGAAAGATTTTTTAAATTATTATTTCACCACTAAAGCCCATGAGACTTGTAGTATTTAAAAATATTTTCATTTTTGATGAGACGCTGAATAAAAGAAGTTTAATCGCCGGCAAACGAAAACCCGCGACTTCCCGTAAATCCCGGACTCGGCCCGTATAGTCAAAAGTATACAAAGAAAGTACCCAGGGAGTAAACTCATTTTCCGAACGATTTTTTAAATTTTTTTTTCACCACTAAAACGCATGAGACTTGTAGTTTTCAGAAATGTTTTCATTTTTGATGAGACGCTTAATGAAAGTTGTTTAATCGCCGGCAAACCAAAACCCGCGACTTCCCGTAAATCCCGGACTCGGCCCGTATAGTCAAAAGTATACAAAGAAAGTACCCAGGGAGTAAACTCATTTCCCGAACGATTTTTTAAATTAATTTTCACCACTAAAACGCATGAGACTTGTAGTTTTCAGAAATGTTTTCATTTTTGATGAGACGCTTAATGAAAGTTGTTTAATCGGCGGAAACGAGAACCATACAAAGATACATATACAAAGAAAGTACCCAGGGTGTAAACGCATTTCCCGAACGATTTTTTAAATTATTATTTCACCACTAAAGCCCATGAGACTTGTAGTATATAAAAATATTTCATTTTTGATGAGACGCTGAATAAAAGAAGTTTAATCGCCGGCAAACGAAAACCCGCGACTTCCCGTAAATCCCGGACTCGGCCCGTATAGTCAAAAGTATAAAAAGAAAGTACCCAGGGAGTAAACTCATTTCCCGAACGATTTTTTAAATTAATTTTCACCACTAAAACGCATGAGACTTGTAGTTTTCAGAAATGTTTTCATTTTTGATGAGACGCTTAATGAAAGTTGTTCAATCGCCGGCAAACGAAAACCCGCGATTTCCCGTAAATCCCGGGCTTGGCCCGTATAGTCGAATGTATACAAAGAAAGTACCCTGTGAGTAAACTCATTTCCCGAACGAATTTTTAAATTATTTTTTCACCACTAAAACGCATGAGACTTGTAGTTTTCAAAAATGTTTTCATTTTTGATGAGACGCTGAATAAAAGTGGTTTAATCGCCGGCAAACGAAAATCCGCGATTTCCCGTAAATCCCGGGCTTGGCCCGTATAGTCGAATGTATACAAAGAAAGTACCCTGTGAGTAAACTCATTTCCAAAACGATTTTTTAAATTATCTTTTCACCACTAAAACGCTTGAGACTTGTAGTTTTCAAAAATGTTTTCATTTTTGATGAGACGCTGAATAAAAGAAGTTTAATTGCTGGCAAACGAAAACCCGCCATTTCCCGGAAACCCCGGACTCGGCCCGCATAGTCAAAAGTATACAAAGAAAGTACCCAGGGAGTAAACTCATTTCCCGAACGATTTTTTAAATTATTTTTTCACCACTAAATCGCATGAGACTTGTAGTTTTCAAAAATGTTTTCATTTTTGATGAGACGCTGAATAAAAGAAGTTTAATCGCCGGCAAACGAAAACCTGCGATTTCCCGTAAATCCCGGACTCGGCCCGTATAGTCAAAAGTATACAAAGAAATTACCCAGGGTGTAAACTCATTTCCCGAACGATTTTTTAAATTATTATTTCACCACTAAAGCCCATGAGACTTGTAGTATTTAAAAATATTTTCATTTTTGATGAGACGCTGAATAAAAGAAGTTTAATCGCCGGCAAACGAAAACCTGCCATTTCCCGTAAATCCCGGACTCGGCCCGTATAGTCAAAAGTATAAAAAGAAAGTACCCAGGGTGTAAACTCATTTCCCGAACGATTTTTTAAATTATTATTTCACCACTAAAGCCCATGAGACTTGTAGTATTTAAAAATATTTTCATTTTTGATGAGACGCTGAATAAAAGAAGTTTAATCGCCGGCAAACGAAAACCCGCGACTTCCCGTAAATCCCGGACTCGGCCCGTATAGTCAAAAGTATACAAAGAAAGTACCCAGGGAGTAAACTCATTTTCCGAACGATTTTTTAAATTTTTTTTTCACCACTAAAACGCATGAGACTTGTAGTTTTCAGAAATGTTTTCATTTTTGATGAGACGCTTAATGAAAGTTGTTTAATCGCCGGCAAACCAAAACCCGCGACTTCCCGTAAATCCCGGACTCGGCCCGTATAGTCAAAAGTATACAAAGAAAGTACCCAGGGAGTAAACTCATTTTCCGAACGATTTTTTAAATTTTTTTTTCACCACTAAAACGCATGAGACTTGTAGTTTTCAGAAATGTTTTCATTTTTGATGAGACGCTTAATGAAAGTTGTTTAATCGCCGGCAAACCAAAATCCGCGATTTCCCGTAAATCCCGGGCTTGGCCCGTATAGTCGAATGTATACAAAGAAAGTACCCTGTGAGTAAACTCATTTCCAGAACGATTTTTTAATTTATTTTTTCAACACTAAAACGCATGAGACTTGTAGTTTTCAAAAATGTTTCCATTTTTGATGAGACGCTTAATGAAAGAGGTTTAATCGCCGGCAAACGAAAACCCGAGATTTCCCGTAAATCCCGGACTCGGCCCGTATAGTCAAAAGTATACAAAGAAATTACCCAGGGTGTAAACTCATTTCCCGAACGATTTTTTAAATTATTATTTCACCACTAAAGCCCATGAGACTTGTAGTATTTAAAAATATTTTTATTTTTGATGAGACGCTGAATAAAAGAAGTTTAATCGCCGGCAAACGAAAACCTGCCATTTCCCGTAAATCCCGGACTCGGCCCGTATAGTCAAAAGTATACAAAGAAAGTACCCAGGGTGTAAACTCATTTCCCGAACGATTTTTTAAATTATTATTTCACCACTAAAGCCCATGAGACTTGTAGTATTTAAAAATATTTTCATTTTTGATGAGACGCTGAATAAAAGAAGTTTAATCGCCGGCAAACGAAAACCCGCGACTTCCCGTAAATCCCGGACTCGGCCCGTATAGTCAAAAGTATACAAAGAAAGTACCCAGGGAGTAAACTCATTTTCTGAACGATTTTTTAATTTTTTTTTCACCACTAAAACGCATGAGACTTGTAGTTTTCAGAAATGTTTTCATTTTTGATGAGACGCTTAATGAAAGTTGTTTAATCGCCGGCAAACGAAAACCCGCGATTTCCCGTAAATCCCGGGTTTGGTCCGTATAGTCGAATGTATACAAAGAAAGTACCCTGTGAGTAAACTCATTTCCAGAACGATTTTTTAATTTATTTTTTCAACACTAAAACGCATGAGACTTGTAGTTTTCAAAAATGTTTCCATTTTTGATGAGACGCTTAATGAAAGAGGTTTAATCGCCGGCAAACGAAAACCCGAGATTTCCCGTAAATCCCGGGCTTGGCCCGTATAGTCAAAAGTATACAAAGAAAGTACCCAGGGTGTAAACTCATTTCCCGAACGATTTTTTAAATTATTATTTAACCACTAAAGCCCATGAGACTTGTAGTATTTAAAAATATTTTCATTTTTGATGAGACGCTGAATAAAAGAAGTTTAATCGCCGGCAAACGAAAACCCGCGACTTCCCGTAAATCCCGGACTCGGCCCGTATAGTCAAAAGTATACAAAGAAAGTACCCAGGGAGTAAACTCATTTCCCGAACGATTTTTTAAATTTTTTTTCACCACTAAAACGCATGAGACTTGTAGTTTTTAAAAATGTTTTCATTTCTGATGAGACGCTGAATAAAAGAAGTTTAAATGCCGGCAAACCAAAACCCGCGTCTTCCCGTAAATCCCGGACTCGGCCCGTATAGTCAAAAGTATACAAAGAAAGTACCCAGGGAGTAAACTCATTTTCCGAACGATTTTTTAAATTTTTTTTTCACCACTAAAACGCATGAGACTTGTAGTTTTCAGAAATGTTTTCATTTTTGATGAGACGCTTAATGAAAGTTGTTTAATCGCCGGCAAACGAAAACCCGCGATTTCCCGTAAATCCCGGGCTTGGCCCGTATAGTCGAATGTATACAAAGAAAGTACCCTGTGAGTAAACTCATTTCCAGAACGATTTTTTAATTTCTTTTTTCAACACTAAAACGCATGAGACTTGTAGTTTTCAAAAATGTTTCCATTTTTGATGAGACGCTTAATGAAAGAGGTTTAATCGCCGGCAAACGAAAACCCGAGATTTCCCGTAAATCCCGGGCTTGGCCCGTATAGTCAAAAGTATACAAAGATAGTACCCAGGGAGTAAACTCATTTCCCGAACGATTTTTTAAATTATTATTTAACCACTAAAGCCCATGAGACTTGTAGTTTTTAAAAATGTTTTCATTTTTGATGAGACGCTGAATAAAAGAAGTTTAATTGCCGGCAAACGAAAACCCGCGACTTCCCGTAAATCCCGGACTCGGCCCGTATAGTCAAAAGTATACAAAGAAAGTACCCAGGGAGTAAACTCATTTCCCGAACGATTTTTTAAATTAATTTTCACCACTAAAACGCATGAGACTTGTAGTTTTCAGAAATGTTTTCATTTTTGATGAGACGCTTAATGAAAGTTGTTTAATCGCCGGCAAACGAAAACCGCGATTTCCCGTAAATCCCGGGCTAGCCCGTATAGTCGAATGTATACAAAGAAAGTACCCTGTGAGTACACTCATTTCCCGAACGAATTTTTAAATTATTTTTTCACCACTAAAACGCATGAGACTAGTAGTTTTCAGAAATGTTTTCATTTTTGATGAGAGGCTTAATAAAAGTGGTTTAATCGCCGGCAAACGAAAACCCGCGATTTCCCGTAAATCCCGGGCTTGGCCCGTATAGTCCAATGTATACAAAGAAAGTACCCTGTGAGTAAACTCATTTCCGAAACGATTTTTTCAATTATCTTTTCACCACTAAAACGCATGAGACTTGCAGTTTTCAAAAATGTTTTCATTTTTGATGAGACGCTTAATAAAAGAGGTTTAATCGCCGGCAAACGAAATCCCGCGATTTCCCGTAAATCCCGGGCTTGGCCCGTATAGTCAGTACCCAGGAAGTAAACTCATTTCCCGAACGATTTTTTAAAATTTTTTTTCACCACTAAAACGCATGAGACTTGTAGTTTTCAGAAATGTTTTCATTTTTGATGAGACGCTTAATTAAAGTTGTTTAATCGCCGGCAAACGAAAACCCGCGATTTCCCGTAAATCCCGGCCTTGGCCCGTATAGTCGAATGTATACAAAGAAAGTACCCTGTGAGTAAACTCATTTCCAGAACGATTTTTTAATTTATTTTTTCAACACTAAAACGCATGAGACTTGTAGTTTTCAAAAATGTTTTCATTTTTGATGAGACGCTGAATAAAAGAAGTTTAATCGCCGGCAAACGAAAACCCGCGACTTCCCGTAAATCCCGGACTCAGCCCGTATAGTCAAAAGTATACAAAGAAAGTACCCAGGGAGTAAACTCATTTCCCGAACGATTTTTTAAATTATTTTTTCACCACTAAAACGCATGAGACTTGTAGTTTTCAAAAATGTTTTCATTTTTGATGAGACGCTGAATAAAAGAAGTTCAATCGCCGGCAAACGAAAACCTGCGATTTCCCGTAAATCCCGGACTCGGCCCGTATAGTCAAAAGTATACAAAGAAAGTACCCGGGGTGTAAACTCATTTCCCGAACTATTTTTTAAATTATTATTTCACCACTAAAGAACATGAGACTTGTAGTATTTAAAAATATTTTCATTTTTGATGAGACGCTGAATAAAAGAAGTTTAATCGCCGGCAAACGAAAACCTGCGACTTCCCGTAAATTCCGGACTCAGCCCGTATAGTCAAAAGTATACAAAGAAAGTACCCAGGGAGTAAACTCATTTCCCGAACGATTTTTTAAATTATTTTTTCACCACTAAAACGCATGAGCCTTGTAGTTTTCAAAAATGTTTTCATTTTTGATGAGACGCTGAATAAAAGAAGTTTAATCGCCGGCAAACGAAAACCTGCGATTTCCCGTAAATCCCGGACTCGGCCCGTATAGTCAAAAGTATACAAAGAAAGTACCCAGGAAGTAAACTCATTTCCCAAACGATATTTTAAATTAATTTTCACCACTAAAACGCATGAGACTTGTAGTTTTCAGAAATGTTTTCATTTTTGATGAGACGCTTAATGAAAGTTTTTTAATCGCCGGCAAACGAAAACCCGCGATTTCCCGTAAATCACGGGCTTGGCCCGTATAGTCGAATGTATACAAAGAAAGTACCCTGTGAGTAAACTCATTTCCAGAACGATTTTTTTATTTATTTTTTCAACACCAAAACGCATGAGACTTGTAGTTTTCAAAAATGTTTTCATTTTTGATGAGACGCTTAATGAAAGAGGTTTAATCGCCGGCAAACGAAAACACGAGATTTCCCGTAAATCCCGGGCTTGGCCCGTATAGTCAAAAGTATACAAAGATAGTACCCAGGGAGTAAACTCATTTCCAGAACGATTTTTTAAATTATTTTTTCACCACTAAAACGCATAAGACTTGTAGTTTTTAAAAATGTTTTCATTTTTAATGAGACGCTGAATAAAAGAAGTTTAATCGCCGGCAAACGAAAACGTGCGATTTCCCGTAAATCCCGGACTCGGCCCGTATAGTCAAAAGTATACAAAGAAAGTACCCAGGGTGTAAACTCATTTCCCGAACTATTTTTTAAATTATTATTTCATCACTAAAGCCCATGAGACTTTTAGTATTTAAAAATATTTTCATTTTTGATGAGACGCTGAATAAAAGAAGTTTAATCGCCGGCAAACGAAAACCCGCGACTTCCCGTAAATCCCGGACTCAGCCCGTATAGTCAAAAGTATACAAAGAAAGTACCCAGGGAGTAAACTCATTTCCCGAAGGATTTTTTTAAATTATTTTTTCACCACTAAAACGCATGAGCCTTGTAGTTTTCAAAAATGTTTTCATTTTTGATGAGACGCTGAATAAAAGAAGTTTAATCGCCGGCAAATGAAAACCTCCGATTTCCCGTAAATCCCGGACTCGGCCCGTATAGTCAAAAGTATACAAAGAAAGTACCCGGGGTGTAAACTCATTTCCCGAACGATTTTTTAAATTATTATTTCACCACTAAAGCCCATGAGACTTGTAGTTTTTAAAAATGTTTTCATTTTTGATGAGACGCTGAATAAAAGAAGTTTAATTGCCGGCAAACGAAAACCCGCGACTTCCCGTAAATACCGGACTCGGCCCGTATAGTCAAAAGTATACAAAGAAAGTACCCAGGGTGTAAACTCATTTCCAGAACGACTTTTAATTTATTTTTTCACCACTAAAACGCATGAGACTTGTAGTTTTCAGAAATGTTTTCATTTTTGATGAGACGCTTAATGAAAGCTGTTTAATCGCCGGCAAACCAAAACCCGCGATTTCCCGTAAATCCCGGGCTTGGCCCGTATAGTCGAATGTATACAAAGAAAGTACCCTGTGAGTAAACTCATTTCCAGAACGATTTTTTAATTTATTTTTTCAACACTAAAACGCATGAGACTTGTAGTTTTCAAAAATGTTTCCATTTTTGATGAGACGCTTAATGAAAGAGGTTTAATCGCCGGCAAACGAAAACCCGAGATTTCCCGTAAATCCCGGACTCGGCCCGTATAGTCAAAAGTATACAAAGAAATTACCCAGGGTGTAAACTCATTTCCCGAACGATTTTTTAAATTATTATTTCACCACTAAAGCCCATGAGACTTGTAGTATTTAAAAATATTTTTATTTTTGATGAGACGCTGAATAAAAGAAGTTTAATCGCCGGCAAACGAAAACGTGCGATTTCCCGTAAATCCCGGACTCGGCCCGTATAGTCAAAAGTATACAAAGAAAGTACCCAGGGTGTAAACTCATTTCCCGAACTATTTTTTAAATTATTATTTCATCACTAAAGCCCATGAGACTTTTAGTATTTAAAAATATTTTCATTTTTGATGAGACGCTGAATAAAAGAAGTTTAATCGCCGGCAAACGAAAACCCGCGACTTCCCGTAAATCCCGGACTCAGCCCGTATAGTCAAAAGTATACAAAGAAAGTACCCAGGGAGTAAACTCATTTCCCGAAGGATTTTTTTAAATTATTTTTTCACCACTAAAACGCATGAGCCTTGTAGTTTTCAAAAATGTTTTCATTTTTGATGAGACGCTGAATAAAAGAAGTTTAATCGCCGGCAAATGAAAACCTCCGATTTCCCGTAAATCCCGGACTCGGCCCGTATAGTCAAAAGTATACAAAGAAAGTACCCGGGGTGTAAACTCATTTCCCGAACGATTTTTTAAATTATTATTTCACCACTAAAGCCCATGAGACTTGTAGTTTTTAAAAATGTTTTCATTTTTGATGAGACGCTGAATAAAAGAAGTTTAATTGCCGGCAAACGAAAACCCGCGACTTCCCGTAAATACCGGACTCGGCCCGTATAGTCAAAAGTATACAAAGAAAGTACCCAGGGTGTAAACTCATTTCCAGAACGACTTTTAATTTATTTTTTCACCACTAAAACGCATGAGACTTGTAGTTTTCAGAAATGTTTTCATTTTTGATGAGACGCTTAATGAAAGCTGTTTAATCGCCGGCAAACCAAAACCCGCGATTTCCCGTAAATCCCGGGCTTGGCCCGTATAGTCGAATGTATACAAAGAAAGTACCCTGTGAGTAAACTCATTTCCAGAACGATTTTTTAATTTATTTTTTCAACACTAAAACGCATGAGACTTGTAGTTTTCAAAAATGTTTCCATTTTTGATGAGACGCTTAATGAAAGAGGTTTAATCGCCGGCAAACGAAAACCCGAGATTTCCCGTAAATCCCGGACTCGGCCCGTATAGTCAAAAGTATACAAAGAAATTACCCAGGGTGTAAACTCATTTCCCGAACGATTTTTTAAATTATTATTTCACCACTAAAGCCCATGAGACTTGTAGTATTTAAAAATATTTTTATTTTTGATGAGACGCTGAATAAAAGAAGTTTAATCGCCGGCAATCGAAAACCTGCCATTTCCCGTAAATCCCGGACTCGGCCCGTATAGTCAAAAGTATACAAAGAAAGTACCCAGGGTGTAAACTCATTTCCCGAACGATTTTTTAAATTATTATTTCACCACTAAAGCCCATGAGACTTGTAGTATTTAAAAATATTTTCATTTTTGATGAGACGCTGAATAAAAGAAGTTTAATCGCCGGCAAACGAAAACCCGCGACTTCCCGTAAATCCCGGACTCGGCCCGTATAGTCAAAAGTATACAAAGAAAGTACCCAGGGAGTAAACTCATTTTCCGAACGATTTTTTAATTTTTTTTTTCACCACTAAAACGCATGAGACTTGTAGTTTTCAGAAATGTTTTCATTTTTGATGAGACGCTTAATGAAAGTTGTTTAATCCCCGGCAAACGAAAACCCGCGATTTCCCGTAAATCTCGGGCTTGGTCCGTATAGTCGAATGTATACAAAGAAAGTACCCTGTGAGTAAACTCATTTCCAGAACGATTTTTTAATTTATTTTTTCAACACTAAAACGCATGAGACTTGTAGTTTTCAAAAATGTTTCCATTTTTGATGAGACGCTTAATGAAAGAGGTTTAATCGCCGGCAAACGAAAACCCGAGATTTCCCGTAAATCCCGGGCTTGGCCCGTATAGTCAAAAGTATACAAAGATAGTACCCAAGGAGTAAACTCATTTCCCGAACGATTTTTTAAATTATTATTTAACCACTAAAGCCCATGAGACTTGTAGTATTTAAAAATATTTTCATTTTTGATGAGACGCTGAATAAAAGAAGTTTAATCGCCGGCAAACGAAAACCTGCCATTTCCCGTAAATCCCGGACTCGGCCCGTATAGTCAAAAGTATACAAAGAAAGTACCCAGGGTGTAAACTCATTTCCTGAACGATTTTTTAAATTATTATTTCACCACTAAAGCCCATGAGACTTGTAGTATTTAAAAATATCTTCATTTTTGATGAGACGCTGAATAAAAGAAGTTTAATCGCCGGCAAACGAAAACCCGCGACTTCCCGTAAATCCCGGACTCGGCCCGTATAGTCAAAAGTATACAAAGAAAGTACCCAGGGAGTAAACTCATTTCCCGAACGATTTTTTAAATTTTTTTTCACCACTAAAACGCATGAGACTTGTATTTTTTAAAAATGTTTTCATTTTTGATGAGACGCTGAATAAAAGAAGTTTAAATGCCGGCAAACCAAAACCCGCGTCTTCCCGTAAATCCCGGACTCGGCCCGTATAGTCAAAAGTATACAAAGAAAGTACCCAGGGAGTAAACTCATTTTCCGAACGATTTTTTAAATTTTTTTTTCACCACTAAAACGCATGAGACTTGTAGTTTTCAGAAATGTTTTCATTTTTGATGAGACGCTTAATGAAAGTTGTTTAATCGCCGGCAAACGAAAACCCGCGATTTCCCGTAAATCCCGGGCTTGGCCCGTATAGTCGAATGTATACAAAGAAAGTACCCTGTGAGTAAACTCATTTCCAGAACGATTTTTTAATTTATTTTTTCAACACTAAAACGCATGAGACTTGTAGTTTTCAAAAATGTTTCCATTTTTGATGAGACGCTTAATGAAAGAGGTTTAATCGCCGGCAAACGAAAACCCGAGATTTTCCGTAAATCCCGGGCTTGGCCCGTATAGTCAAAAGTATACAAAGATAGTACACAGGGAGTAAACTCATTTCCAGAACGATTTTTTAATTTATTTTTTCAACACTAAAACGCATGAGACTTGTAGTTTTCAAAAATGTTTCCATTTTTGATGAGACGCTTAATGAAAGAGGTTTAATCGCCGGCAAACGAAAACCCGAGATTTCCCGTAAATCCCGGGCTTGGCCCGTATAGTCAAAAGTATACAAAGATAGTACCCAAGGAGTAAACTCATTTCCCGAACGATTTTTTAAATTAATTTTCACCACTAAAACGCATGAGACTTGTAGTTTTCAGAAATGTTTTCATTTTTGATGAGACGCTTAATGAAAGTTGTTTAATCGCCGGCAAACGAAAACCGCGATTTCCCGTAAATCCCGGGCTAGCCCGTATAGTCGAATGTATACAAAGAAAGTACCCTGTGAGTACACTCATTTCCCGAACGAATTTTTAAATTATTTTTTCACCACTAAAACGCATGAGACTAGTAGTTTTCAGAAATGTTTTCATTTTTGATGAGAGGCTTAATAAAAGTGGTTTAATCGCCGGCAAACGAAAACCCGCGATTTCCCGTAAATCCCGGGCTTGGCCCGTATGGTCCAATGTATACAAAGAAAGTACCCTGTGAGTAAACTCATTTCCGAAACGATTTTTTCAATTATCTTTTCACCACTAAAACGCATGAGACTTGCAGTTTTCAAAAATGTTTTCATTTTTGATGAGACGCTTAATAAAAGAGGTTTAATCGCCGGCAAACGAAATCCCGCGATTTCCCGTAAATCCCGGGCTTGGCCCGTATAGTCGAATGTATACAAAGAAAGTACCGAGAGAGTAAACTCATTTCCCGAACGATTTTTTAAAATTTTTTTTCACCACTAAAACGCATGAGACTTGTAGTTTTCAAAAATGTTTTCATTTTTGATGAGACGCTTAATGAAAGAGGTTTAATCGCCGGCAAACGAAAACCCGCGATTTCCCGTAAATCCCGGCCTTGGCCCGTATAGTCGAATGTATACAAAGAAAGTACCCTGTGAGTAAACTCATTTCCAGAACGATTTTTTAATTTATTTTTTCAACACTAAAACGCATGAGACTTGTAGTTTTCAAAAATGTTTTCATTTTTGATGAGACGCTGAATAAAAGAAGTTTAATCGCCGGCAAACGAAAACCCGCGACTTCCCGTAAATCCCGGACTCAGCCCGTATAGTCAAAAGTATACAAAGAAAGTACCCAGGGAGTAAACTCATTTCCCGAACGCTTTTTTAAATTATTTTTTCACCACTAAAACGCATGAGACTTGTAGTTTTCAAAAATGTTTTCATTTTTGATGAGACGCTGAATAAAAGAAGTTTAATCGCCGGCAAACGAAAACCTGCGATTTCCCGTAAATCCCGGACTCAGCCCGTATAGTCAAAAGTATACAAAGAAAGTACCCGGGGTGTAAACTCATTTCCCGAACTATTTTTTAAATTATTATTTCACCACTAAAGAACATGAGACTTGTAGTATTTAAAAATATTTTCATTTTTGATGAGACGCTGAATAAAAGAAGTTTAATCGCCGGCAAACGAAAACCTGCGACTTCCCGTAAATTCCGGACTCAGCCCGTATAGTCAAAAGTATACAAAGAAAGTACCCAGGGAGTAAACTCATTTCCCGAACGATTTTTTAAATTATTTTTTCACCACTAAAACGCATGAGCCTTGTAGTTTTCAAAAATGTTTTCATTTTTGATGAGACGCTGAATAAAAGAAGTTTAATCGCCGGCAAACGAAAACCTGCGATTTCCCGTAAATCCCGGACTCGGCCCGTATAGTCAAAAGTATACAAAGAAAGTACCCAGGAAGTAAACTCATTTCCCAAACGATATTTTAAATTAATTTTCACCACTAAAACGCATGAGACTTGTAGTTTTCAGAAATGTTTTCATTTTTGATGAGACGCTTAATGAAAGTTGTTTAATCGCCGGCAAACGAAAACCTGCGATTTCCCGTAAATCACGGGCTTGGCCCGTATAGTCGAATGTATACAAAGAAAGTACCCTGTGAGTAAACTCATTTCCAGAACGATTTTTTAATTTATTTTTTCAACACTAAAACGCATGAGACTTGTAGTTTTCAAAAATGTTTTCATTTTTGATGAGACGCTTAATGAAAGAGGTTTAATCGCCGGCAAACGAAAACCCGAGATTTCCCGTAAATCCCGGGCTTGGCCCGTATAGTCAAAAGTATACAAAGATAGTACCCAGGGAGTAAACTCATTTCCAGAACGATTTTTTAAATTATTTTTTCACCACTAAAACGCATAAGACTTGTAGTTTTTAAAAATGTTTTCATTTTTAATGAGACGCTGAATAAAAGAAGTTTAATCGCCGGCAAACGAAAACCTGCGATTTCCCGTAAATCCCGGACTCGGCCCGTATAGTCAAAAGTATACAAAGAAAGTACCCAGGGTGTAAACTCATTTCCCGAACTATTTTTTAAATTATTATTTCATCACTAAAGCCCATGAGACTTGTAGTATTTAAAAATATTTTCATTTTTGATGAGACGCTGAATAAAAGAAGTTTAATCGCCGGCAAACGAAAACCCGCGACTTCCCGTAAATCCCGGACTCAGCCCGTATAGTCAAAAGTATACAAAGAAAGTACCCAGGGAGTAAACTCATTTCCCGAAGGATTTTTTTAAATTATTTTTTCACCACTAAAACGCATGAGCCTTGTAGTTTTCAAAAATGTTTTCATTTTTGATGAGACGCTGAATAAAAGAAGTTTAATCGCCGGCAAATGAAAACCTCCGATTTCCCGTAAATCCCGGACTCGGCCCGTATAGTCAAAAGTATACAAAGAAAGTACCCGGGGTGTAAACTCATTTCCCGAACGATTTTTTAAATTATTATTTCACCACTAAAGCCCATGAGACTTGTAGTTTTTAAAAATGTTTTCATTTTTGATGAGACGCTGAATAAAAGAAGTTTAATTGCCGGCAAACGAAAACCCGCGACTTCCCGTAAATCCCGGACTCTGCCCGTATAGTCAAAAGTATACAAAGAAAGTACCCAGGGTGTAAACTCATTTCCAGAACGACTTTTAATTTATTTTTTCAACACTAAAACGCATGAGACTTGTAGTTTTCAAAAATGTTTTCATTTTTGATGAGACGCTTAATGAAAGAGGTTTAATCGCCGGCAAACGAAAACCCGAGATTTCCCGTAAATCCCGGGCTTGGCCCGTATAGTCAAAAGAATACAAAGATAGTACCCAGGGAGTAAACTCATTTCCAGAACGATTTTTTAAATTATTTTTTCACCACTAAAACGCATAAGACTTGTAGTTTTTAAAAATGTTTTCATTTTTAATGAGACGCTGAATAAAAGAAGTTTAATCGCCGGCAAACGAAAACCTGCGATTTCCCGTAAATCCCGGACTCGGCCCGTATAGTCAAAAGTATACAAAGAAAGTACCCAGGGTGTAAACTCATTTCCCGAACTATTTTTTAAATTATTATTTCATCACTAAAGCCCATGAGACTTGTAGTATTTAAAAATATTTTCATTTTTGATGAGACGCTGATAAAAAGAAGTTTAATCGCCGGCAAACGAAAACCCGCGACTTCCCGTAAATCCCGGACTCAGCCCGTATAGTCAAAAGTATACAAAGAAAGTACCCAGGGAGTAAACTCATTTCCCGAAGGATTTTTTTAAATTATTTTTTCACCACTAAAACGCATGAGCCTTGTAGTTTTCAAAAATGTTTTCATTTTTGATGAGACGCTGAATAAAAGAAGTTTAATCGCCGGCAAATGAAAACCTCCGATTTCCCGTAAATCCCGGACTCGGCCCGTATAGTCAAAAGTATACAAAGAAAGTACCCGGGGTGTAAACTCATTTCCCGAACGATTTTTTAAATTATTATTTCACCACTAAAGCCCATGAGACTTGTAGTTTTTAAAAATGTTTTCATTTTTGATGAGACGCTGAATAAAAGAAGTTTAATTGCCGGCAAACGAAAACCCGCGACTTCCCGTAAATCCCGGACTCGGCCCGTATAGTCAAAAGTATACAAAGAAAGTACCCAGGGTGTAAACTCATTTCCAGAACGACTTTTAATTTATTTTTTCAACACTAAAACGCATGAGACTTGTAGTTTTCAAAAATGTTTTCATTTTTGATGAGACGCTTAATGAAAGAGGTTTAATCGCCGGCAAACGAAAACCCGAGATTTCCCGTAAATCCCGGGCTTGGCCCGTATAGTCAAAAGAATACAAAGATAGTACCCAGGGAGTAAACTCATTTCCAGAACGATTTTTTAAATTATTTTTTCACCACTAAAACGCATAAGACTTGTAGTTTTTAAAAATGTTTTCATTTTTGATGAGACGCTGATTAAAAGAAGTTTAATAGCCGGCAAACGAAAACCCGCGACTTCCCGTAAATCCCGGACTCGGCCCGTATAGTCAAAAGTATACAAAGAAAGTACCCAGGGAGTAAACTCATTTCCCGAACGATTTTTTAAATTAATTTTCACCACTAAAACGCATGAGACTTGTAGTTTTCAGAAATGTTTTCATTTTTGATGACACGCTTAATGAAAGTTGTTTAATCGCCGGCAAACAAAAACCCGCGACTTCCCGTAAATCCCGGACTCGGCCCGTATAGTCAAAAGTTTACAAAGAAAGTACCCAGGGAGTAAACTCATTTCCCGAACGATTTTTTAAATTAATTTTCACCACTAAAACGCATGAGACTTGTAGTTTTCAAAAATGTTTTCATTTTTGATGAGACGCGGAATAAAAGAAGTTTAATCGCCGGCAAACGAAAACCTGCGATTTCCCGTAAATCCCAGACTCGGCTCGTATAGTCAAAAGTATACAAAGAAAGTACCCGGGGTGTAAACTCATTTCCCAAACGATTTTTTAAATTATTATTTCACCACTAAAGCCCATGAGACTTGTAGTTTTTAAAAATGTTTTCATTTTTGATGAGACGCTGAATAAAAGAAGTTTAATTGCCGGCAAACTAAAACCCGCGACTTCCCGTAAATCCCGGACTCGGCCCGTATAGTCAAAAGTATACAAAGAAAGTACCCAGGGAGTAAACTTATTTCCCGAACGATTTTTTAAATTAATTTTCACCACTAAAACGCATGAGACTTGTAGTTTTCAGAAATGTTTTCATTTTTGATGAGACGCTTAATGAAAGTTGTTTAATCGCCGGCAAACGAAAACCCGCGATTTCCCGTAAATCCCGTGCTTGGCCCGTATAGTCGAATGTATACAAAGAAAGTACCCTGTGAGTAAACTCATTTCCAAAACGATTTTTTAAATTATCTTTTCACCACTAAAACGCTTGAGACTTGTAGTTTTCAAAAATGTTTTCATTTTTGATGAGACGCTGAATAAAAGAAGTTTAATCGCCGGCAAACGAAAACCCGCCATTTCCCGTAAACCCCGGACTCGGCCCACATAGTCAAAAGTATACAAAGAAAGTACCCAGGGAGTAAACTCATTTCCCGAACGATTTTTTAAATTATTTTTTCACCACTAAATCGCATGAGACATGTAGTTTTTAAAAATGTTTTCATTTTTGATGAGACGCTGAATAAAAGAAGTTTAATCGCCGGCAAACGAAAACCTGCGATTTCCCGTAAATCCCGGACTCGGCCCGTATAGTCAAAAGTATACAAAGAAAGTACCCAGGGAGTAAACTCATTTTCCGAACGATTTTTTAATTTTTTTTTTCACCACTAAAACGCATGAGACTTGTAGTTTTCAGAAATGTTTTCATTTTTGATGAGACGCTTAATGAAAGTTGTTTAGTCGCCGGCAAACGAAAACCCGCGATTTCCCGTAAATCCCGGGCTTGGCCCGTATAGTCGAATGTATACAAAGAAAGTACCCTGTGAGTAAACTCATTTCCAGAACGATTTTTTAATTTATTTTTTCAACACTAAAACGCATGAGACTTGTAGTTTTCAAAAATGTTTCCATTTTTGATGAGACGCTTAATGAAAGAGGTTTAATCGCCGGCAAACGAAAACCCGAGATTTCCCGTAAATCCCGGGCTTGGCCCGTATAGTCAAAAGTATACAAAGATAGTACCCAGGGAGTAAACTCATTTCCCGAACGATTTTTAAAATATTATTTAACCACTAAAGCCCATGAGACTTGTAGTATTTAAAAATATTTTCATTTTTGATGAGACGCTGAATAAAAGAAGTTTAATCGCCGGCAAACGAAAACCTGCCATTTCCCGTAAATCCCGGACTCGGCCCGTATAGTCAAAAGTATACAAAGAAAGTACCCAGGGTGTAAACTCATTTCCCGAACGATTTTTTAAATTATTATTTCACCACTAAAGCCCATGAGACTTGTAGTATTTAAAAATATTTTCATTTTTGATGAGACGCTGAATAAAAGAAGTTTAATCGCCGGCAAACGAAAACCCGCGACTTCCCGTAAATCCCGGACTCGGCCCGTATAGTCAAAAGTATACAAAGAAAGTACCCAGGGAGTAAACTCATTTCCCGAACGATTTTTTAAATTTTTTTTCACCACTAAAACGCATGAGACTTGTAGTTTTTAAAAATGTTTTCATTTTTGATGAGACGCTGAATAAAAGAAGTTTAAATGCCGGCAAACCAAAACCCGCGTCTTCCCGTAAATCCCGGACTCGGCCCGTATAGTCAAAAGTATACAAAGAAAGTACCCAGGGAGTAAACTCATTTTCCGAACGATTTTTTAAATTTTTTTTTCACCACTAAAACGCATGAGACTTGTAGTTTTCAGAAATGTTTTCATTTTTGATGAGACGCTTAATGAAAGTTGTTTAATCGCCGGCAAACGAAAACCCGCGATTTCCCGTAAATCCCGGGCTTGGCCCGTATAGTCGAATGTATAAAAAGAAAGTACCCTGTGAGTAAACTCATTTCCAGAACGATTTTTTAATTTATTTTTTCAACACTAAAACGCATGAGACTTGTAGTTTTCAAAAATGTTTCCATTTTTGATGAGACGCTTAATGAAAGAGGTTTAATCGCCGGCAAACGAAAACCCGAGATTTCCCGTAAATCCCGGGCTTGGCCCGTATAGTCAAAAGTATACAAAGATATTACCCAGGGAGTAAACTCATTTCCCGAACGATTTTTTAAATTATTATTTAACCACTAAAGCCCATGAGACTTGTAGTTTTTAAAAATGTTTTCATTTTTGATGAGACGCTGAATAAAAGAAGTTTAATTGCCGGCAAACGAAAACCCGCGACTTCCCGTAAATCCCGGACTCGGCCCGTATAGTCAAAAGTATACAAAGAAAGTACCCAGGGAGTAAACTCATTTCCCGAACGATTTTTTAAATTAATTTTCACCACTAAAACGCATGAGACTTGTAGTTTTCAGAAATGTTTTCATTTTTGATGAGACGCTTAATGAAAGTTGTTTAATCGCCGGCAAACGAAAACCGCGATTTCCCGTAAATCCCGGGCTAGCCCGTATAGTCGAATGTATACAAAGAAAGTACCCTGTGAGTAAACTCATTTCCCGAACGAACTTTTAAATTATTTTTTCACCACTAAAACGCATGAGACTAGTAGTTTTCAGAAATGTTTTCATTTTTGATGAGACGCTTAATAAAAGTGGTTTAATCGCCGGCAAACGAAAACCCGCGATTTCCCGTAAATCCCGGGCTTGGCCCGTATAGTCCAATGTATACAAAGAAAGTACCCTGTGAGTAAACTTATTTTCGGAAACGATTTTTTCAATTATCTTTTCACCACTAAAACGCATGAGACTTGCAGTTTTCAAAAATGTTTTCATTTTTGATGAGACGCTTAATAAATGAGGTTTAATCGCCGGCAAACGAAATCCCGCGATTTCCCGTAAATCCCGGGCTTGGCCCGTATAGTCGAATGTATACAAAGAAAGTACCGAGAGAGTAAACTCATTTCCCGAACGATTTTTTAAAATTTTTTTTCACCACTAAAACGCATGAGACTTGTAGTTTTCAAAAATGTTTTCATTTTTGATGAGACGCTTAATGAAAGAGGTTTAATCGCCGGCAAACGAAAACCCGCGATTTCCCGTAAATCCCGGCCTTGGCCCGTATAGTCGAATGTATACAAAGAAAGTACCCTGTGAGTAAACTCATTTCCAGAACGATTTTTTAATTTATTTTTTCCACACTAAAACGCATGAGACTTGTAGTTTTCAGAAATGTTTTCATTTTTGATGAGACGCTTAATGAAAGTTGTTTAATCGCCGGCAAACGAAAACCGCGATTTCCCGTAAATCCCGGGCTAGCCCGTATAGTCGAATGTATACAAAGAAAGTACCCTGTGAGTAAACTCATTTCCCGAACGAACTTTTAAATTATTTTTTCACCACTAAAACGCATGAGACTAGTAGTTTTCAGAAATGTTTTCATTTTTGATGAGACGCTTAATAAAAGTGGTTTAATCGCCGGCAAACGAAAACCCGCGATTTCCCGTAAATCCCGGGCTTGGCCCGTATAGTCCAATGTATACAAAGAAAGTACCCTGTGAGTAAACTTATTTTCGGAAACGATTTTTTCAATTATCTTTTCACCACTAAAACGCATGAGACTTGCAGTTTTCAAAAATGTTTTCATTTTTGATGAGACGCTTAATAAATGAGGTTTAATCGCCGGCAAACGAAATCCCGCGATTTCCCGTAAATCCCGGGCTTGGCCCGTATAGTCGAATGTATACAAAGAAAGTACCGAGAGAGTAAACTCATTTCCCGAACGATTTTTTAAAATTTTTTTTCACCACTAAAACGCATGAGACTTGTAGTTTTCAAAAATGTTTTCATTTTTGATGAGACGCTTAATGAAAGAGGTTTAATCGCCGGCAAACGAAAACCCGCGATTTCCCGTAAATCCCGGCCTTGGCCCGTATAGTCGAATGTATACAAAGAAAGTACCCTGTGAGTAAACTCATTTCCAGAACGATTTTTTAATTTATTTTTTCCACACTAAAACGCATGAGACTTGTAGTTTTCAAAAATGTTTTCATTTTTGATGAGACGCTGAATAAAAGAAGTTTAATCGCCGGCAAACGAAAACCCGCGACTTCCCGTAAATCCCGGACTCAGCCCGTATAGTCAAAAGTATACAAAGAAAGTACCCAGGGAGTAAACTCATTTCCCGAACGATTTTTGAAATTATTTTTTCACCACTAAAACGCATGAGACTTGTAGTTTTCAAAAATGTTTTCATTTTTGATGAGACGCTGAATAAAAGAAGTTTAATCGCCGGCAAACGAAAACCTGCGATTTCCCGTAAATCCCGGACTCGGCCCGTATAGTCAAAAGTATACAAAGAAAGTACCCGGGGTGTAAACTCATTTCCCGAACGATTTTTTAAATTATTATTTCACCACTAAAGCCCATGAGACTTGTAGTTTTTAAAAATGTTTTCATTTTTGATGAGACGCTGAATAAAAGAACGTTAATTGCCGGCAAACGAAAACCCGCGACTTCCCGTAAATCCCGGACTCGGCCCGTATGGTCAAAAGTATACAAAGAAAGTACCCAGGGAGTAAACTCATTTCCCGAACGATTTTTTAAATTAATTTTCACCACTAAAACGCATGAGACTTGGAGTTTTCAGTAATGTTTTCATTTTTGATGAGACGCCTAATGAAAGTTGTTTAATCGCCGGCAAACGAAAACCCGCGATTTCCCGTAAATCCCGGGCTTGGGCCGTATACTCGAATGTATACAAAGAAAGTACCCTGTGAGTAAACTCATTTCCCGAACGAATTTTTAAATTATCTTTTCACCACTAAAACGCATGAGACTTGTAGTTTTCAAAAATGTTTTCATTTTTGATGAGACGCTGAATAAAAGAAGTTTAATCGCCGGCAAACGAAAACCTGCGATTTCCCGTAAATCCCGGACTCGGCCCGTATAGTCAAAAGTATACAAAGAAAAAACCCGGGGTGTAAACTCATTTCCCAAACGATTTTTTAAATTATTATTTCACCACTAAAGCCCATGAGACTTGTAGTTTTTAAAAATGTTTTCATTTTTGATGAGACGCTGAATAAAAGAAGTTTAATTGCCGGCAAACGAAAACCCGCGACTTCCCGTAAATCCCGGACTCGGCCCGTATAGTCAAAAGTATACAAAGAAAGTACCCAGGGAGTAAACTCATTTCCCGAACGATTTTTTAAATGATTTTTTCACCACTAAATCGCATGAGACTTGTAGTTTTCAAAAATGTTTTCATTTTTGATGAGACGCTGAATAAAAGAAGTTTAATCGCCGGCAAACGAAAACCTGCGATTTCCCGTAAATCCCGGACTCGGCCCGTATAGTCAAAAGTATACAAAGAAAGTACCCAGGGTGTAAACTCATTTCCTGAACGATTTTTTAAATTATTATTTCACCACTAAAGCCCATGAGACTTGTAGTATTTAAAAATATTTTCATTTTTGATGAGACGCTGAATAAAAGAAGTTTAATCGCCGGCAAACGAAAACCTGCGATTTCCCGTAAATCCCGGACTCGGCCCGTATAGTCAAAAGTATACAAAGAAAAAACCCGGGGTGTAAACTCATTTCCCAAACGATTTTTTAAATTATTATTTCACCACTAAAGCCCATGAGACTTGTAGTTTTTAAAAATGTTTTCATTTTTGATGAGACGCTGAATAAAAGAAGTTTAATTGCCGGCAAACGAAAACCCGCGACTTCCCGTAAATCCCGGACTCGGCCCGTATAGTCAAAAGTATACAAAGAAAGTACCCAGGGAGTAAACTCATTTCCCGAACGATTTTTTAAATGATTTTTTCACCACTAAATCGCATGAGACTTGTAGTTTTCAAAAATGTTTTCATTTTTGATGAGACGCTGAATAAAAGAAGTTTAATCGCCGGCAAACGAAAACCTGCGATTTCCCGTAAATCCCGGACTCGGCCCGTATAGTCAAAAGTATACAAAGAAAGTACCCAGGGTGTAAACTCATTTCCTGAACGATTTTTTAAATTATTATTTCACCACTAAAGCCCATGAGACTTGTAGTTTTTAAAAATGTTTTCATTTTTGATGAGACGCTGAATAAAAGAAGTTTAATTGCCGGCAAACGAAAACCCGCGACTTCCCGTAAATCCCGGACTCGGCCCGTATAGTCAAAAGTATACAAAGAAAGTACCCAGGGAGTAAACTCATTTCCCGAACGATTTTTTAAATGATTTTTTCACCACTAAATCGCATGAGACTTGTAGTTTTCAAAAATGTTTTCATTTTTGATGAGACGCTGAATAAAAGAAGTTTAATCGCCGGCAAACGAAAACCTGCGATTTCCCGTAAATCCCGGACTCGGCCCGTATAGTCAAAAGTATACAAAGAAAGTACCCAGGGTGTAAACTCATTTCCTGAACGATTTTTTAAATTATTATTTCACCACTAAAGCCCATGAGACTTGTAGTATTTAAAAATATTTTCATTTTTGATGAGACGCTGAATAAAAGAAGTTTAATCGCCGGCAAACGAAAACCTGCGATTTCCCGTAAATCCCGGACTCGGCCCATATAGTCAAAAGTATACAAAGAAAGTACCCAGGGTGTAAACTCATTTCCCGAACGATTTTTTAAATTATTATTTCACCACTAAAGCCCATGAGACTTGTAGTATTTAAAAATATTTTCATTTTTGATGAGACGCTGAATAAAAGAAGTTTAATCGCCGGCAAACGAAAACCCGCGACTTCCCGTAAATCCCGGACTCGGCCCGTATAGTCAAAAGTATACAAAAAAAGTACCCAGGGAGTAAACTCATTTCCCGAACGATTTTTTAAATTTTTTTTCACCACTAAAACGCATGAGATTTGTAGTTTTTAAAAATGTTTTCATTTTTGATGAGACGCTGAATAAAAGAAGTTTAATTGCCGGCAAACGAAAACCCGTGTCTTCCCGTAAATCCCCGACTCGGCCCGTATAGTCAAAAGTATACAAAAAAAGTACCCAGGGAGTAAACTCATTTCCCAAACGATATTTTAAATTAATTTTCACCACTAAAACGCATGAGACTTGTAGTTTTCAGAAATGTTTTCATTTTTGATGAGACGCTTAATGAAAGTTGTTTAATCGCCGGCAAACGAAAACCCGCGATTTCCCGTAAATCCCGGGCTTGGCCCGTATAGTCGAATGTATACAAAGAAAGTACCCTGTGAGTAAACTCATTTCCAGAACGATTTTTTAAATTATTATTTCACCACTAAAGCCCATGAGACTTGTAGTATTTAAAAATATTTTCATTTTTGATGAGACGCTGAATAAAAGAAGTTTAATCGCCAGCAAACGAAAACCCGCGACTTCCCGTAAATCCCGGACTCAGCCCGTATAGTCAAAAGTATACAAAGAAAGTACCCAGGGTGTAAACTCATTTCCCGAACTATTTTTTAAATTATTATTTCACCACTAAAGAACATGAGACTTGTAGTATTTAAAAATATTTTCATTTTTGATGAGACGCTGAATAAAAGAAGTTTAATCGCCGGCAAACGAAAACCTGCGACTTCCCGTAAATTCCGGACTCAGCCCGTATAGTCAAAAGTATACAAAGAGAGTACCCAGGGAGTAAACTCATTTCCCGAACGATTTTTTAAATTATTTTCTCACCACTAAAACGCATGAGCCTTGTAGTTTTCAAAAATGTTTTCATTTTTGATGAGACGCTGAATAAAAGAAGTTTAATCGCCGGCAAACGAAAACCTGCGATTTCCCGTAAATCCCGGACTCGGCCCGTATAGTCAAAAGTATACAAAGAAAGTACCCAGGAAGTAAACTCATTTCCCAAACGATATTTTAAATTAATTTTCACACCTAAAACGCATGAGACTTGTAGTTTTCAGAAATGTTTTCATTTTTGATGAGACGCTTAATGAAAGTTGTTTAATCGCCGGCAAACGAAAACCCGCGATTTCCCGTAAATCACGGGCTTGGCCCGTATAGTCGAATGTATACAAAGAAAGTACCCTGTGAGTAAACTCATTTCCAGAACGATTTTTTAATTTATTTTTTCAACACTAAAACGCATGAGACTTGTAGTTTTCAAAAATGTTTTCATTTTTGATGAGACGCTTAATGAAAGAGGTTTAATCGCCGGCAAACGAAAACCCGAGATTTCCCGTAAATCCCGGGCTTGGCCCGTATAGTCAAAAGTATACAAAGATAGTACCCAGGGAGTAAACTCATTTCCAGAACGATTTTTTAAATTATTTTTTCACCACTAAAACGCATAAGACTTGTAGTTTTTAAAAATGTTTTCACTTTTGATGAGACGCTGAATAAAAGAAGTTTAATCGCCGGCAAACGAAAACCTGCGATTTCCCGTAAATCCCGGACTCGGCCCGTATAGTCAAAAGTATACAAAGAAAGTACCCAGGGTGTAAACTCATTTCCCGAACTATTTTTTAAATTATTATTTCATCACTAAAGCCCATGAGACTTGTAGTATTTAAAAATATTTTCATTTTTGATGAGACGCTGAATAAAAGAAGTTTAATCGCCGGCAAACGAAAACCCGCGACTTCCCGTAAATCCCGGACTCAGCCCGTATAGTCAAAAGTATACAAAGAAAGTACCCAGGGAGTAAACTCATTTCCCGAAGGATTTTTTTAAATTATTTTTTCACCACTAAAACGCATGAGCCTTGTAGTTTTCAAAAATGTTTTCATTTTTGATGAGACGCTGAATAAAAGAAGTTTAATCGCCGGCAAATGAAAACCTCCGATTTCCCGTAAATCCCGGACTCGGCCCGTATAGTCAAAAGTATACAAAGAAAGTACCCGGGGTGTAAACTCATTTCCCGAACGATTTTTTAAATTATTATTTCACCACTAAAGCCCATGAGACTTGTAGTTTTTAAAAATGTTTTCATTTTTGATGAGACGCTGAATAAAAGAAGTTTAATTGCCGGCAAACGAAAACCCGCGACTTCCCGTAAATCCCGGACTCGGCCCGTATAGTCAAAAGTATACAAAGAAAGTACCCAGGGAGTAAACTCATTTCCCGAACGATTTTTTAAATGATTTTTTCACCACTAAAACGCATAAGACTTGTAGTTTTTAAAAATGTTTTCATTTTTGATGAGACGCTGAATAAAAGAAGTTTAATTGCCGGCAAACGAAAACCCGCGACTTCCCGTAAATCCCGGACTCGGCCCGTATAGTCAAAAGTATACAAAGAAAGTACCCAGGGAGTAAACTCATTTCCCGAACGATTTTTTAAATGATTTTTTCACCACTAAATTGCATGAGACTTGTAGTTTTCGAAAATGTTTTCATTTTTGATGAGACGCTGAATAAAAGAAGTTTAATCGCCGGCAAACGAAAACCTGCGATTTCCCGTAAATCCCGGACTCGGCCCGTATAGTCAAAAGTATACAAAGAAAGTACCCAGGGTGTAAACTCATTTCCAGAACGACTTTTAATTTATTTTTTCAACACTAAAACGCATGAGACTTGTAGTTTTCAAAAATGTTTTCATTTTTGATGACACGCTTAATGAAAGAGGTTTAATCGCCGGCAAACGAAAACCCGAGATTTCCCGTACATCCCGGGCTTGGCCCGTATAGTCAAAAGAATACAAAGATAGTACCCAGGGAGTAAACTCATTTCCAGAACGATTTTTTAAATTATTTTTTCACCACTAAAACGCATAAGACTTGTAGTTTTTAAAAATGTTTTCATTTTTGATGAGACGCTGAATAAAAGAAGTTTAATCGCCGGCAAACGAAAACCTGCGATTTCCCGTAAATCCCGGACTCGGCCCGTATAGTCAAAAGTATACAAAGAAAGTACCCAGGGTGTAAACTCATTTCCCGAACTATTTTTTAAATTATTATTTCATCACTAAAGCCCATGAGACTTGTAGTATTTAAAAATATTTTCATTTTTGATGAGACGCTGAATAAAAGAAGTTTAATCGCCGGCAAACGAAAACCCGCGACTTCCCGTAAATCCCGGACTCAGCCCGTATAGTCAAAAGTATACAAAGAAAGTACCCAGGGAGTAAACTCATTTCCCGAAGGATTTTTTTAAATTATTTTTTCACCACTAAAACGCATGAGCCTTGTAGTTTTCAAAAATGTTTTCATTTTTGATGAGACGCTGAATAAAAGAAGTTTAATCGCCGGCAAATGAAAACCTCCGATTTCCCGTAAATCCCGGACTCGGCCCGTATAGTCAAAAGTATACAAAGAAAGTACCCGGGGTGTAAACTCATTTCCCGAACGATTTTTTAAATTATTATTTCACCACTAAAGCCCATGAGACTTGTAGTTTTTAAAAATGTTTTCATTTTTGATGAGACGCTGAATAAAAGAAGTTTAATTGCCGGCAAACGAAAACCCGCGACTTCCCGTAAATCCCGGACTCGGCCCGTATAGTCAAAAGTATACAAAGAAAGTACCCAGGGAGTAAACTCATTTCCCGAACGATTTTTTAAATGATTTTTTCACCACTAAAACGCATAAGACTTGTAGTTTTTAAAAATGTTTTCATTTTTGATGAGACGCTGAATAAAAGAAGTTTAATTGTCGGCAAACGAAAACCCGCGACTTCCCGTAAATCCCGGACTCGGCCCGTATAGTCAAAAGTATACAAAGAAAGTACCCAGGGAGTAAACTCATTTCCCGAACGATTTTTTAAATGATTTTTTCACCACTAAATTGCATGAGACTTGTAGTTTTCGAAAATGTTTTCATTTTTGATGAGACGCTGAATAAAAGAAGTTTAATCGCCGGCAAACGAAAACCTGCGATTTCCCGTAAATCCCGGACTCGGCCCGTATAGTCAAAAGTATACAAAGAAAGTACCCAGGGTGTAAACTCATTTCCAGAACGACTTTTAATTTATTTTTTCAACACTAAAACGCATGAGACTTGTAGTTTTCAAAAATGTTTTCATTTTTGATGACACGCTTAATGAAAGAGGTTTAATCGCCGGCAAACGAAAACCCGAGATTTCCCGTACATCCCGGGCTTGGCCCGTATAGTCAAAAGAATACAAAGATAGTACCCAGGGAGTAAACTCATTTCCAGAACGATTTTTTAAATTATTTTTTCACCACTAAAACGCATAAGACTTGTAGTTTTTAAAAATGTTTTCATTTTTGATGAGACGCTGATTAAAAGAAGTTTAATAGCCGGCAAACGAAAACCCGCGACTTCCCGTAAATCCCGGACTCGGCCCGTATAGTCAAAAGTATACAAAGAAAGTACCCAGGGAGTAAACTCATTTCCCGAACGATTTTTTAAATTAATTTTCACCACTAAAACGCATGAGACTTGTAGTTTTCAGAAATGTTTTCATTTTTGATGCGACGCTTAATGAAAGTTGTTTAATCGCCGGCAAACGAAAACCCGCGATTTCCCGTAAATCCCGGGCTTGGCCCGTATAGTCGAATGTATACAAAGAAAGTACCCTGTGAGTAAACTCATTTCCAGAACGATTTTTTAATTTATTTTTTCAACACTAAAACGCATGTGACTTGTAGTTTTCAAAAATGTTTTCATTTTTGATGACACGCTTAATGAAAGAGGTTTAATCGCCGGCAAACGAAAACCCGAGATTTCCCGTAAATCCCGGGCTTGGCCCGTATAGTCAAAAGAATACAAAGATAGTACCCAGGGAGTAAACTCATTTCCAGAACGATTTTTTAAATTATTTTTTCACCACTAAAACGCATAAGACTTGTAGTTTTTAAAAATGTTTTCATTTTTGATGAGACGCTGATTAAAAGAAGTTTAATAGCCGGCAAACGAAAACCCGCGACTTCCCGTAAATCCCGGACTCGGCCCGTATAGTCAAAAGTATACAAAGAAAGTACCCAGGGAGTAAACTCATTTCCCGAACGATTTTTTAAATTAATTTTCACCACTAAAACGCATGAGACTTGTAGTTTTCAGAAATGTTTTCATTTTTGATGACACGCTTAATGAAAGTTGTTTAATCGCCGGCAAACAAAAACCCGCGACTTCCCGTAAATCCCGGACTCGGCCCGTATAGTCAAAAGTATACAAAGAAAGTACCCAGGGAGTAAACTCATTTCCCGAACGATTTTTTAAATTAATTTTCACCACTATAACGCATGAGACTTGTAGTTTTCAAAAATGTTTTCATTTTTGATGAGACGCTGAATAAAAGAAGTTTAATCGCCGGCAAACGAAAACCTGCGATTTCCCGTAAATCCCGGACTCGGCTCGTATAGTCAAAAGTATACAAAGAAAGTACCCGGGGTGTAAACTCATTTCCCAAACGATTTTTTAAATTATTATTTCACCACTAAAGCCCATGAGACTTGTAGTTTTTAAAAATGTTTTCATTTTTGATGAGACGCTGAATAAAAGAAGTTTAATTGCCGGCAAACTAAAACCCGCGACTTCCCGTAAATCCCGGACTCGGCCCGTATAGTCAAAAGTATACAAAGAAAATACCCAGGGAGTAAACTTATTTCCCGAACGATTTTTTAAATTAATTTTCGCCACTAAAACGCATGAGACTTGTAGTTTTCAGAAATGTTTTTTATTTTTGATGAGACGCTTAATGAAAGTTGTTTAATCGCCGGCAAACGAAAACCCGCGATTTCCCGTAAATCCCGGGCTTGGCCCGTATAGTCGAATGTATACAAAGAAAGTACCCTGTGGGTAAACTCATTTCCCAAACGAATTTTTAAATTATTTTTTCATAACTAAAACGCATGAGACTTGTAGTTTTCAGAAATGTTTTCAGTTTTGATGAGACGCTTAATAAAAGTGGTTTAATTGCCGGCAAACGAAAACCCGCGATTTCCCGTAAATCCCGGGCTTGGCCCGTATAGTCGAATGTATACAAAGAAAGTACCCTGTGAGTAAACTCATTTCCAAAACGATTTTTTAAATTATCTTTTCACCACTAAAACGCTTGAGACTTGTAGTTTTTAAAAATGTTTTCATTTTTGATGAGACGCTGAATAAAAGAAGTTTAATCGCCGGCAAACGAAAACCCGCCATTTCCCGTAAACCCCGGACTCGGCCCGCATAGTCAAAAGTATACAAAGAAAGTACCCAGGGAGTAAACTCATTTCCCGAACGATTTTTTAAATTATTATTTCACCACTAAAGTCCATGAGACTTGTAGTATTTAAAAATATTTTCATTTTTGATGAGACGCTGAATAAAAGAAGTTTAATCGCCGGCAAACGAAAACCCGCGAATTCCCGTAAATCCCGGACTCAGCCCGTATAGTCAAAAGTATACAAAGAAAGTACCCAGGGAGTAAACTCATTTCCCGAACGATTTTTTAAATTATTTTTTCACCACTAAAACGCATGAGCCTTGTAGTTTTCAAAAATGTTTTCATTTTTGATGAGACGCTGAATAAAAGAAGTTTAATCACCGGCAAACGAAAACCCGAGATTTCCCGTAAATCCCGGGCTTGGCCCGTATAGTCAAAAGAATACAAAGATAGTACCCAGGGAGTAAACTCATTTCCAGAACGATTTTTTAAATTATTTTTTCACCACTAAAACGCATAAGACTTGTAGTTTTTAAAAATGTTTTCATTTTTGATGAGACGCTGAATAAAAGAAGTTTAATCGCCGGCAAACGAAAACCCGCGACTTTCCGTAAATCCCGGACTCAGCCCGTATAGTCAAAAGTATACAAAGAAAGTACCCAGGGAGTAAACTCATTTCCAGAACGATTTTTTAAATTATTTTTTCACCACTAAAACGCATAAGACTTGTAGTTTTTAAAAATGTTTTCATTTTTGATGAGACGCTGAATAAAAGAAGTTTAATCGCCGGCAAACGAAAACCCGCGACTTTCCGTAAATCCCGGACTCAGCCCGTATAGTCAAAAGTATACAAAGAAAGTACCCAGGGAGTAAACTCATTTCCCGAACGATTTTTTAAATTATTTTTTCACCACTAAAACGCATGAGCCTTGTAGTTTTTAAAAATGTTTTCATTTTTGATGAGACGCTGAATAAAAGAAGTTTAATCGCCGGCAAACGAAAACCTGCGATTTCCCGTAAATCCCGGACTCAGCCCGTATAGTCAAAAGTATACAAAGAAATTACCCAGGAAGTAAACTCATTTCCCAAACGATATTTTAAATTAATTTTCACCACTAAAACGCATGAGACTTGTAGTTTTCAGAAATGTTTTCATTTTTGATGAGACGCTTAATGAAAGTTGTTTAATCGCCGGCAAACGAAAACCCGCGATTTCCCGTAAATCACGGGCTTGGCCCGTATAGTCGAATGTATACAAAGAAAGTACCCTGTGAGTAAACTCATTTCCAGAACGATTTTTTAATTTATTTTTTCAACACTAAAACTCATGAGACTTGTAGTTTTCAAAAATGTTTTCATTTTTGATGAGACGCTTAATGAAAGAGGTTTAATCGCCGGCAAACGAAAACCCGAGATTTCCCGTAAATCCCGGGCTTGGCCCGTATAGTCAAAAGAATACAAAGATAGTACCCAGGGAGTAAACTCATTTCCAGAACGATTTTTTAATTATTATTTCACCACTAAAGCCCATGAAACTTGTAGTATTTAAAAATATTCTCATTTTTGATGAGACGCTGAATAAAAGAAGTTTAATCGCCGGCAAACGAAAACCCGCGACTTCCCGTAAATCCCGGACTCAGCCCGTATAGTCAAAAGTATACAAAGAAAGTACCCAGGGAGTAAACTCATTTCCCGAAGGATTTTTTAAATAATTTTTTCACCACTAAAACGCATGAGCCTTGTAGTTTTCAAAAATGTTTTCATTTTTGATGAGACGCTGAATAAAAGAAGTTTAATCGCCGGCAAACGAAAACCTGCGATTTCCCGTAAATTCCGGACTCGGCCCGTATAGTCAAAAGTATACAAAGAAATTACCCAGGAAGTAAACTCATTTCCCAAACGATATTTTAAATTAATTTTCACCACTAAAACGCATGAGACTTGTAGTTTTCAGAAATGTTTTCATTTTTGATGAGACGCTTAATGAAAGTTGTTTAATCGCCGGCAAACGAAAACCCGCGATTTCCCGTAAATCACGGGCTTGGCCCGTATAGTCGAATGTATACAAAGAAAGTACCCTGTGAGTAAACTCATTTCCAGAACGATTTTTTAATTTATTTTTTCAACACTAAAACGCATGAGACTTGTAGTTTTCAAAAATGTTTTCATTTTTGATGAGACGCTTAATGAAAGAGGTTTAATCGCCGGCAAACGAAAACCCGAGATTTCCCGTAAATCCCGGGCTTGGCCCGTATAGTCAAAAGAATACAAAGATAGTACCCAGGGAGTAAACTCATTTCCAGAACGATTTTTTAAATTATTATTTCACCACTAAAGCCCATGAAACTTGTAGTATTTAAAAATATTCTCATTTTTGATGAGACGCTGAATAAAAGAAGTTTAATCGCCGGCAAACGAAAACCCGCGACTTCCCGTAAATCCCGGACTCAGCCCGTATAGTCAAAAGTATACAAAGAAAGTACCCAGGGAGTAAACTCATTTCCCGAAGGATTTTTTAAATAATTTTTTCACCACTAAAACGCATGAGCCTTGTAGTTTACAAAAATGTTTTCATTTTTGATGAGACGCTGAATAAAAGAAGTTTAATCGCCGGCAAACGAAAACCTGCGATTTCCCGTAAATTCCGGACTCGGCCCGTATAGTCAAAAGTATACAAAGAAAGTACCCGGGGTGTAAACTCATTTCCCGAAGGATTTTTTAAATTATTATTTCACCACTAAAGCCCATGAGATTTGTAGTTTTTAAAAATGTTTTCATTTTTGATGAGACGCTGATTAAAAGAAGTTTAATAGCCGGCAAACGAAAACCCGCGACTTCCCGTAAATCCCGGACTCGGCCCGTATAGTCAAAAGTATACAAAGAAAGTACCCAGGGAGTAAACTCATTTCCCGAACGATTTTTTAAATAAATTTTCACCACTAAAACGCATGAGACTTGTAGTTTTCAGAAATGTTTTCATTTTTGATGAGACGCTTAATGAAAGTTGTTTAATCGCCGGCAAACAAAAACCCGCGACTTCCCGTAAATCCCGGACTCGGCCCGTATAGTCAAAAGTATACAAAGAAAGTACCCAGGGAGTAAACTCATTTCCCGAACGATTTTTTAAATTAATTTTCACCACTAAAACGCATGAGACTTGTAGTTTTCAAAAATGTTTTCATTTTTGATGAGACGCTGAATAAAAGAAGTTTAATCGCCGGCAAACGAAAACCTGCGATTTCCCGTAAATCCCGGACTCGGCTCGTATAGTCAAAAGTATGCAAAGAAAGTACCCGGGGTGTAAACTCATTTCCCAAACGATTTTTTAAATTATTATTTCACCACTAAAGCCCATGAGACTTGTAGTTTTTAAAAATGTTTTCATTTTTGATGAGACGCTGAATAAAAGAAGTTTAATTGCCGGCAAACTAAAACCCGCGACTTCCCGTAAATCCCGGACTCGGCCCGTATAGTCAAAAGTATACAAAGAAAGTACCCAGGGAGTAAACTTATTTCCCGAACGATTTTTTAAATTAATTTTCACCACTAAAACGCATGAGACTTGTAGTTTTCAGAAATGTTTTCATTTTTGATGAGACGCTTAATGAAAGTTGTTTAATCGCCGGCAAACGAAAACCCGCGATTTCCCGTAAATCCCGGGCTTGGCCCGTATAGTCGAATGTATACAAAGAAAGTACCCTGTGAGTAAACTCATTTCCCAAACGAATTTTTAAATTATTTTTTCATAACTAAAACGCATGAGACTTGTAGTTTTCAGAAATGTTTTCAGTTTTGATGAGACGCTTAATAAAAGTGGTTTAATTGCCGGCAAACGAAAACCCGCGATTTCCCGTAAATCCCGGGCTTGGCCCGTATAGTCGAATGTATACAAAGAAAGTACCCTGTGAGTAAACTCATTTCCAAAACGATTTTTTAAATTATCTTTTCACCACTAAAACGCTTGAGACTTGTAGTTTTCAAAAATGTTTTCATTTTTGATGAGACGCTGAATAAAAGAAGTTTAATCGCCGGCAAACGAAAACCCGCCATTTCCCGTAAACCCCGGACTCTGCCCGCATAGTCAAAAGTATACAAAGAAAGTACCCAGGGAGTAAACTCATTTCCCCGAGCGATTTTTTAAATTATTTTTTCACCACTAAATCGCATGAGACATGTAGTTTTCAAAAATGTTTTCATTTTTGATGAGACGCTGAATAAAAGAAGTTTAATCGCCGGTAAACGAAAACCTGCGATTTCCCGTAAATCCCGGACTCGGCCCGTATAGTCAAAAGTATACAAAGAAAGTACCCAGGGTGTAAACTCATTTCCCGAACGATTTTTTAAATTATTATTTCACCACTAAAGCCCATGAGACTTGTAGTATTTAAAAATATTCTCATTTTTGATGAGACGCTGAATAAAAGAAGTTTAATCGCCGGCAAACGAAAACCTGCGATTTCCCGTAAATCCCGGACTCGGCTCGTATAGTCAAAATTATACAAAGAAAGTACCCAGGGTGTAAACTCATTTCCCGAACGATTTTTTAAATTATTATTTCACCACTAAAGCCCATGAGACTTTTAGTATTTAAAAATATTTTCATTTTTGATGAGACGCTGAATAAAAGAAGTTTAATCCCTGGCAAACGAAAACCTGCGCCTTCCCGTAAATCCCGGACTCGGCCCGTATAGTCAAAAGTATACAAAGAAAGTACCCAGGGAGTAAACTCATTTCCCGAACGATTTTTTAAATTTTTTTTCACCATTAAAACGCATGAGACTTGTAGTTTTTAAAAATGTTTTCATTTTTGATGAGACGCTGAATAAAAGAAGTTTAATTGCCGGCAAACGACAACCCGCGTCTTCCCGTTAATCCCGGACTCGGCCCGTATAGTCAAAAGTATACAAAGAAAGTACCCAGGGAGTAAACTCATTTCCCAAACGATATTTTAAATTAATTTTCACCACTAAAACGCATGAGACTTGTAGTTTTCAGAAATGTTTTCATTTTTGATGAGACGCTGAATAAAAGAAGTTTAATCGCCGGCAAACGAAAACCTGCGATTTCCCGTAAATCCCGGACTCGGCCCGTATAGTCAAAAGTATACAAAGAAAGTACCCAGGGAGTAAACTCATTTCCCAAACGATATTTTAAATTATTTTTCACCACTAAAACGCATGAGACTTGTAGTTTTCAAAAATGTTTTCATTTTTGATGAGACGCTGAATAAAAGAAGTTTAATCGCCGGCAAACGAAAACCTGCGATTTCCCGTAAATCCCGGACTCGGCTCGTATAGTCAAAAGTATACAAAGAAAGTACCCGGGGTGTAAACTCATTTCCCAAACGATTTTTTAAATTATTATTTCACCACTAAAGCCCATGAGACTTGTAGTTTTTAAAAATGTTTTCATTTTTGATGAGACGCTGAATAAAAGAAGTTTAATTGCCGGCAAACTAAAACCCGCGACTTCCCGTAAATCCCGGACTGGGCCCGTATAGTCAAAAGTATACAAAGAAAGTACCCAGGGAGTAAACTTATTTCCCGAACGATTTTTTAAATTAATTTTCACCACTAAAACGCATAAGACTTGTAGTTTTCAGAAATGTTTTCATTTTTGATGAGACGCTTAATGAAAGTTGTTTAATCGCCGGCAAACGAAAATCCGCGATTTCCCGTAAATCCCGGGCTTGGCCCGTATAGTCGAATGTATACAAAGAAAGTACCCTGTGAGTAAACTCATTTCCCAAACGAATTTTTAAATTATTTTTTCATAACTAAAACGCATGAGACTTGTAGTTTTCAGAAATGTTTTCAGTTTTGATGAGACGCTTAATAAAAGTGGTTTAATTGCCGGCAAACGAAAACCCGCGATTTCCCGTAAATCCCGGGCTTGGCCCGTATAGTCGAATGTATACAAAGAAAGTACCCTGTGAGTAAACTCATTTCCAAAACGATTTTTTAAATTATCTTTTCACCACTAAAACGCTTGAGACTTGTAGTTTTCAAAAATGTTTTCATTTTTGATGAGACGCTGAATAAAAGAAGTTTAATCGCCGGCAAACGAAAACCCGCCATTTCCCGTAAACCCCGGACTCGGCCCGCATAGTCAAAAGTATACAAAGAAAGTACCCAGGGAGTAAACTCATTTCCCCGAGCGATTTTTTAAATTATTTTTTCACCACTAAATCGCATGAGACATGTAGTTTTCAAAAATGTTTTCATTTTTGATGAGACGCTGAATAAAAGAAGTTTAATCGCCGGTAAACGAAAACCTGCGATTTCCCGTAAATCCCGGACTCGGCCGGTATAGTCAAAAGTATACAAAGAAAGTACCCAGGGTGTAAACTCATTTCCCGAACGATTTTTTAAATTATTATTTCACCACTAAAGCCCATGAGACTTGTAGTATTTAAAAATATTCTCATTTTTGATGAGACGCTGAATAAAAGAAGTTTAATCGCCGGCAAACGAAAACCTGCGATTTCCCGTAAATCCCGGACTCGGCTCGTATAGTCAAAATTATACAAAGAAAGTACCCAGGGTGTAAACTCATTTCCCGAACGATTTTTTAAATTATTATTTCACCACTAAAGCCCATGAGACTTTTAGTATTTAAAAATATTTTCATTTTTGATGAGACGCTGAATAAAAGAAGTTTAATCGCTGGCAAACGAAAACCTGCGCCTTCCCGTAAATCCCGGACTCGGCCCGTATAGTCAAAAGTATACAAAGAAAGTACCCAGGGAGTAAACTCATTTCCCGAACGATTTTTTAAATTTTTTTTCACCATTAAAACGCATGAGACTTGTAGTTTTTAAAAATGTTTTCATTTTTGATGAGACGCTGAATAAAAGAAGTTTAATTGCCGGCAAACGACAACCCGCGTCTTCCCGTTAATCCCGGACTCGGCCCGTATAGTCAAAAGTATACAAAGAAAGTACCCAGGGAGTAAACTCATTTCCCAAACGATATTTTAAATTAATTTTCACCACTAAAACGCATGAGACTTGTAGTTTTCAGAAATGTTTTCATTTTTGATGAGACGCTGAATAAAAGAAGTTTAATCGCCGGCAAACGAAAACCTGCGATTTCCCGTAAATCCCGGACTCGGCCCGTATAGTCAAAAGTATACAAAGAAAGTACCCAGGGAGTAAACTCATTTCCCAAACGATATTTTAAATTATTTTTCACCACTAAAACGCATGAGACTTGTAGTTTTCAAAAATGTTTTCATTTTTGATGAGACGCTGAATAAAAGAAGTTTAATCGCCGGCAAACGAAAACCTGCGATTTCCCGTAAATCCCGGACTCGGCTCGTATAGTCAAAAGTATACAAAGAAAGTACCCGGGGTGTAAACTCATTTCCCAAACGATTTTTTAAATTATTATTTCACCACTAAAGCCCATGAGACTTGTAGTTTTTAAAAATGTTTTCATTTTTGATGAGACGCTAAATAAAAGAAGTTTAATTGCCGGCAAACTAAAACCCGCGACTTCCCGTAAATCCCGGACTGGGCCCGTATAGTCAAAAGTATACAAAGAAAGTACCCAGGGAGTAAACTTATTTCCCGAACGATTTTTTAAATTAATTTTCACCACTAAAACGCATGAGACTTGTAGTTTTCAGAAATGTTTTCATTTTTGATGAGACGCTTAATGAAAGTTGTTTAATCGCCGGCAAACGAAAACCCGCGATTTCCCGTAAATCCCGGGCTTGGCCCGTATAGTCGAATGTATACAAAGAAAGTACCCTGTGAGTAAACTCATTTCCCAAACGAATTTTTAAATTATTTTTTCATAACTAAAACGCATGAGACTTGTAGTTTTCAGAAATGTTTTCAGTTTTGATGAGACGCTTAATAAAAGTGGTTTAATTGCCGGCAAACGAAAACCCGCGATTTCCCGTAAATCCCGGGCTTGGCCCGTACAGTCGAATGTATACAAAGAAAGTACCCTGTGAGTAAACTCATTTCCAAAACGATTTTTTAAATTATCTTTTCACCACTAAAACGCTTGAGACTTGTAGTTTTCAAAAATGTTTTTATTTTTGATGAGACGCTGAATAAAAGAAGTTTAATTTGCCGGCAAACGAAAACCCGCCATTTCCCGTAAACCCCGGACTCGGCCCGCATAGTCAAAAGTATACAAAGAAAGTACCCAGGGAGTAAACTCATTTCCCCGAGCGATTTTTTAAATTATTTTTTCACCACTAAATCGCATGAGACATGTAGTTTTCAAAAATGTTTTCATTTTTGATGAGACGCTGAATAAAAGAAGTTTAATCGCCGGCAAACAAAACCTGCGATTTCCCGTAAATCCCGGACTCGGCCCGTATAGTCAAAAGTATACAAAGAAAGTACCCAGGGTGTAAACTCATTTCCCGAACGATTTTTTAAATTATTATTTCACCACTAAAGCCCATGAGACTTGTAGTATTTAAAAATATTCTCATTTTTGATGAGACGCTGAAAAAAAGAAGTTTAATCGCCGGCAAACGAAAACCTGCGATTTCCCGTAAATCCCGGACTCGGCTCGTATAGTCAAAATTATACAAAGAAAGTACCCAGGGTGTAAACTCATTTCCCGAACGATTTTTTAAATTATTATTTCACCACTAAAGCCCATGAGACTTGTAGTATTTAAAAATATTTTCATTTTTGATGAGACGCTGAATAAAAGAAGTTTAATCGCCGGCAAACGAAAACCTGCGCCTTCCCGTAAATCCCGGACTCGGCCCGTATAGTCAAAAGTATACAAAGAAAGTACCCAGGGAGTAAACTCATTTCCCGAACGATTTTTTAAATTTTTTTTCACCATTAAAACGCATGAGACTTGTAGTTTTTAAAAATGTTTTCATTTTTGATGAGACGCTGAATAAAAGAAGTTTAATTGCCGGCAAACGAAAACCCGCGTCTTCCCGTTAATCCCGGACTCGGCCCGTATAGTCAAAAGTATACAAAGAAAGTACCCAGGGAGTAAACTCATTTCCCAAACGATATTTTAAATTAATTTTCACCACTAAAACGCATGAGACTTGTAGTTTTCAGAAATGTTTTCATTTTTGATGAGACGCTGAATAAAAGAAGTTTAATCGCCGGCAAATGAAAACCTGCGATTTCCCGTAAATCCCGGACTCGGCCCGTATAGTCAAAAGTATACAAAGAAAGTACCCAGGGAGTAAACTCATTTCCCGAACGATTTTTTAAATTATTATTTCACCACTAAAGCCCATGAGACTTGTAGTATTTAAAAATATTCTCATTTTTGAATTAGACGCTGAATAAAAGAAGTTTAATCGCCGGCAAACGAAAACCTACGATTTCCCGTAAATCCCGGACTCGGCCCGTATAGTCAAAAGTATACAAAGAAAGTACCCAGGGAGTAAACTCATTTCCCAAACGATATTTTAAATTATTTTTCACCACTAAAACGCATGAGACTTGTAGTTTTCAGAAATGTTTTCATTTTTGATGAGACGCTGAATAAAAGAAGTTTAATCGCCGGCAAACGAAAACCTGCGATTTCCCGTAAATCCCGGACTCGGCCCGTATAGTCAAAAGTATACAAAAAAAGTTCCCAGGGTGTAAACTCATTTCCCGAACGATTTTTTAAATTATTATTTCACCACGGGATTCATTTTTGATGAGACGCTTAATAAAAGTGGTTTAATTGCCGGCAAACGAAAACCCGCGATTTCCCGTAAATCCCGGGCTTGGCCCGTATAGTCGAATGTATACAAAGAAAGTACCCTGTGAGTAAACTCATTTCCAAAACGATTTTTTAAATTATCTTTTCACCACTAAAACGCTTGAGACTTGTAGTTTTCAAAAATGTTTTCATTTTTGATGAGACGCTGAATTAAAGAAGTTTAATCGCCGGCAAACGAAAACCCGCCATTTCCCGTAAACCCCGGACTCGGCCCGCATAGTCAAAAGTATACAAAGAAAGTACCCAGGGAGTAAACTCATTTCCCGAACGATTTTTTAAATTACTTTTTCACCACTAAATCGCATGAGACTTGTAGTTTTCAAAAATGTTTTCATTTTTGATGAGACGCTGAATAAATGAAGTTTAATCGCCGGCAAACGAAAACCTGCGATTTCCCGTAAATCCCGGACTCGGCCCGTATAGTCAAAAGTATACAAAGAAAGTACCCAGGGTGTAAACGCATTTCCCGAACGATTTTTTAAATTACTATTTCAACACTAAAGCCCATGAGACTTGTAGTATTTAAAAATATTTTCATTTTTGATGAGACGCTGAATAAAAGAAGTTTAATCGCCGGCAAACGAAAACCCGCGACTTCCCGTAAATCCCGGACTCGGCCCGTATAGTCAAAAGTATACAAAGAAAGTACCCAGGGAGTAAACTCATTTCCCGAACGATTTTTTAAATTTTTTTTCACCACTAAAACGCATGAGACTTGTAGTTTTTAAAAATGTTTTCATTTTTGATGAGACGCTGAATAAAAGAAGTTTAATTGCCGGCAAACGAAAACCCGCGTCTTCCCGTAAATCCCGGACTCGGCCCGTATAGTCAAAAGTATACAAAGAAAGTACCCAGGGAGTAAACTCATTTCCCAAACGATATTTTAAATTAATTTTCACCACTAAAACGCATGAGACTTGTAGTTTTCAGAAATGTTTTCAGTTTTGATGAGACGCTTAATAAAAGTGGTTTAATCGCTGGCAAACGAAAACCTGCGCCTTCCCGTAAATCCCGGACTCGGCCCGTATAGTCAAAAGTATACAAAGAAAGTACCCAGGGAGTAAACTCATTTCCCGAACGATTTTTTAAATTTTTTTTCACCATTAAAACGCATGAGACTTGTAGTTTTTAAAAATGTTTTCATTTTTGATGAGACGCTGAATAAAAGAAGTTTAATTGCCGGCAAACGACAACCCGCGTCTTCCCGTTAATCCCGGACTCGGCCCGTATAGTCAAAAGTATACAAAGAAAGTACCCAGGGAGTAAACTCATTTCCCAAACGATATTTTAAATTAATTTTCACCACTAAAACGCATGAGACTTGTAGTTTTCAGAAATGTTTTCATTTTTGATGAGACGCTGAATAAAAGAAGTTTAATCGCCGGCAAACGAAAACCTGCGATTTCCCGTAAATCCCGGACTCGGCCCGTATAGTCAAAAGTATACAAAGAAAGTACCCAGGGAGTAAACTCATTTCCCAAACGATATTTTAAATTATTTTTCACCACTAAAACGCATGAGACTTGTAGTTTTCAAAAATGTTTTCATTTTTGATGAGACGCTGAATAAAAGAAGTTTAATCGCCGGCAAACGAAAACCTGCGATTTCCCGTAAATCCCGGACTCGGCTCGTATAGTCAAAAGTATACAAAGAAAGTACCCGGGGTGTAAACTCATTTCCCAAACGATTTTTTAAATTATTATTTCACCACTAAAGCCCATGAGACTTGTAGTTTTTAAAAATGTTTTCATTTTTGATGAGACGCTGAATAAAAGAAGTTTAATTGCCGGCAAACTAAAACCCGCGACTTCCCGTAAATCCCGGACTGGGCCCGTATAGTCAAAAGTATACAAAGAAAGTACCCAGGGAGTAAACTTATTTCCCGAACGATTTTTTAAATTAATTTTCACCACTAAAACGCATGAGACTTGTAGTTTTCAGAAATGTTTTCATTTTTGATGAGACGCTTAATGAAAGTTGTTTAATCGCCGGCAAACGAAAACCCGCGATTTCCCGTAAATCCCGGGCTTGGCCCGTATAGTCGAATGTATACAAAGAAAGTACCCTGTGAGTAAACTCATTTCCCAAACGAATTTTTAAATTATTTTTTCATAACTAAAACGCATGAGACTTGTAGTTTTCAGAAATGTTTTCAGTTTTGATGAGACGCTTAATCAAAGTGGTTTAATTGCCGGCAAACGAAAACCCGCGATTTCCCGTAAATCCCGGGCTTGGCCCGTATAGTCGAATGTATACAAAGAAAGTACCCTGTGAGTAAACTCATTTCCAAAACGATTTTTTAAATTATCTTTTCACCACTAAAACGCTTGAGACTTGTAGTTTTCAAAAATGTTTTTATTTTTGATGAGACGCTGAATAAAAGAAGTTTAATTTGCCGGCAAACGAAAACCCGCCATTTCCCGTAAACCCCGGACTCGGCCCGCATAGTCAAAAGTATACAAAGAAAGTACCCAGGGAGTAAACTCATTTCCCCGAGCGATTTTTTAAATTATTTTTTCACCACTAAATCGCATGAGACATGTAGTTTTCAAAAATGTTTTCCTTTTTGATGAGACGCTGAATAAAAGAAGTTTAATCGCCGGCAAACAAAACCTGCGATTTCCCGTAAATCCCGGACTCGGCCCGTATAGTCAAAAGTATACAAAGAAAGTACCCAGGGTGTAAACTCATTTCCCGAACGATTTTTTAAATTATTATTTCACCACTAAAGCCCATGAGACTTGTAGTATTTAAAAATATTCTCATTTTTGATGAGACGCTGAATAAAAGAAGTTTAATCGCCGGCAAACGAAAACCTGCGATTTCCCGTAAATCCCGGACTCGGCTCGTATAGTCAAAATTATACAAAGAAAGTACCCAGGGTGTAAACTCATTTCCCGAACGATTTTTTAAATTATTATTTCACCACTAAAGCCCATGAGACTTGTAGTATTTAAAAATATTTTCATTTTTGATGAGACGCTGAATAAAAGAAGTTTAATCGCCGGCAAACGAAAACCTGCGCCTTCCCGTAAATCCCGGACTCGGCCCGTATAGTCAAAAGTATACAAAGAAAGTACCCAGGGAGTAAACTCATTTCCCGAACGATTTTTTAAATTTTTTTTCACCATTAAAACGCATGAGACTTGTAGTTTTTAAAAATGTTTTCATTTTTGATGAGACGCTGAATAAAAGAAGTTTAATCGCCGGCAAACGAAAACCTGCGATTTCCCGTAAATCCCGGACTCGGCCCGTATAGTCAAAAGTATACAAAGAAAGTACCCAGGGAGTAAACTCATTTCCCGAACGATTTTTTAAATTATTATTTCACCACTAAAGCCCATGAGACTTGTAGTATTTAAAAATATTCTCATTTTTGATGAGACGCTGAATAAAAGAAGTTTAATCGCCGGCAAACGAAAACCTGCGATTTCCCGTAAATCCCGGACTCGGCCCGTATAGTCAAAAGTATACAAAGAAAGTACCCAGGGAGTAAACTCATTTCCCAAACGATATTTTAAATTATTTTTCACCACTAAAACGCATGAGACTTGTAGTTTTCAGAAATGTTTTCATTTTTGATGAGACGCTGAATAAAAGAAGTTTAATCGCCGGCAAACGAAAACCTGCGATTTCCCGTAAATCCCGGACTCGGCCCGTATAGTCAAAAGTATACAAAGAAAGTTCCCAGGGTGTAAACTCATTTCCCGAACGATTTTTTAAATTATTATTTCACCACGGGATTCATTTTTGATGAGACGCTTAATAAAAGTGGTTTAATTGCCGGCAAACGAAAACCCGCGATTTCCCGTAAATCCCGGGCTTGGCCCGTATAGTCGAATGTATACAAAGAAAGTACCCTGTGAGTAAACTCATTTCCAAAACGATTTTTTAAATTATCTTTTCACCACTAAAACGCTTGAGACTTGTAGTTTTCAAAAATGTTTTCATTTTTGATGAGACGCTGAATTAAAGAAGTTTAATCGCCGGCAAACGAAAACCCGCCATTTCCCGTAAACCCCGGACTCGGCCCGCATAGTCAAAAGTATACAAAGAAAGTACCCAGGGAGTAAACTCATTTCCCGAACAATTTTTTAAATTATTTTTTCACCACTAAATCGCATGAGACTTGTAGTTTTCAAAAATGTTTTCATTTTTGATGAGACGCTGAATAAAAGAAGTTTAATCGCCGGCAAACGAAAACCTGCGATTTTCCGTAAATCCCGGACTCGGCCCGTATAGTCAAAAGTATACAAAGAAAGTACCCAGGGTGTAAACGCATTTCCCGAACGATTTTTTAAATTACTATTTCAACACTAAAGCCCATGAGACTTGTAGTATTTAAAAATATTTTCATTTTTGATGAGACGCTGAATAAAAGAAGTTTAATCGCCGGCAAACGAAAACCCGCGACTTCCCGTAAATCCCGGACTCGGCCCGTATAGTCAAAAGTATACAAAGAAAGTACCCTGTGAGTAAACTCATTTCCAAAACGATTTTTTAAATTATCTTTTCACCACTAAAACGCTTGAGACTTGTAGTTTTCAAAAATGTTTTTATTTTTGATGAGACGCTGAATAAAAGAAGTTTAATTGCCGGCAAACGAAAACCCGCGTCTTCCCGTTAATCCCGGACTCGGCCCGTATAGTCAAAAGTATACAAAGAAAGTACCCAGGGAGTAAACTCATTTCCCAAACGATATTTTAAATTAATTTTCACCACTAAAACGCATGAGACTTGTAGTTTTCAGAAATGTTTTCATTTTTGATGAGACGCTGAATAAAAGAAGTTTAATCGCCGGCAAACAAAAACCTGCGATTTCCCGTAAATCCCGGACTCGGCCCGTATAGTCAAAAGTATACAAAGAAAGTACCCAGGGAGTAAACTCATTTCCCAAACGATATTTTAAATTATTTTTCACCACTAAAACGCATGAGACTTGTAGTTTTCAGAAATGTTTTCATTTTTGATGAGACGCTGAATAAAAGAAGTTTAATCGCCGGCAAACGAAAACCTGCGATTTCCCGTAAATCCCGGACTCGGCCCGTATAGTCAAAAGTATACAAAGAAAGTTCCCAGGGTGTAAACTCATTTCCCGAACGATTTTTTAAATTATTATTTCACCACTAAAGCCCATGAGACTTGTAGTATTTAAAAATATTTTCATTTTTGATGAGACGCTGAATAAAAGAAGTTTAATCGCCGGCAAACGAAAACCTGCGATTTCCCGTAAATCCCGGACTCGGCTCGTATAGTCAAAAGTATACAAAGAAAGTACCCAGGGTGTAAACTCATTTCCCGAACGATTTTTTAAATTATTATTTCACCACTAAAGCCCATGAGACTTGTAGTATTTAAAAATATTTTCATTTTTGATGAGACGCTGAATAAAAGAAGTTTAATCGCCGGCAAACGAAAACCCGCGCCTTCCCGTAAATCCCGGACTCGGCCCGTATAGTCAAAAGTATACAAAGAAAGTACCCAGGGAGTAAACTCATTTCCCGAACGATTTTTTAAATTTTTTTTCACCACTAAAACGCATGAGATTTGTAGTTTTTAAAAATGTTTTCATTTTTGATGAGACGCTGAATAAAAGAAGTTTAATTGCCGGCAAACGAAAACCCGCGTCTTCCCGTAAATCCCGGACTCGGCCCGTATAGCCAAAAGTATACAAAGAAAGTACCCAGAGAGTAAACTCATTTCCCAAACGATATTTTAAATTATTTTTTCACCACTAAAACGCATAAGACTTGTAGTTTTTAAAAATGTTTTCATTTTTGATGAGACGCTTAATTAAAGTTGTTTAATCGCCGGCAAACGAAAACCCGAGATTTCCCGTAAATCCCGGGCTTGGCCCGTATAGTCAAAAGTATACAAAGATAGTACCCAGGGAGTAAACTCATTTCCAGAACGATTTTTTAAATTATTTTTACACCACTAAAACGCATAAGACTTGTAGTTTATAAAAATGTTTTCATTTTTGATGAGACGCTGAATAAAAGAAGTTTAATCGCCGGCAAACGAAAACCTGCGATTTCCCGTAAATCCCAGACTCGGCCCGTATAGTCAAAAGTATACAAAGAAAGTACCCAGGGTGTAAGCTCATTTCCCGAACTATTTTTTAAATTATTATTTCACCACGGGATTCATTTTTGATGAGACGCTTAATAAAAGTGGTTTAATTGCCGGCAAACGAAAACCCGCGATTTCCCGTAAATCCCGGGCTTTGCCCGTATAGTTGAATGTATACAAAGAAAGTACCCTGTGAGTAAACTCATTTCCAAAACGATTTTTTAAATTATCTTTTCACCACTAAAACGCTTGAGACTTGTAGTTTTCAAAAATGTTTTCATTTTTGATGAGACGCTGAATAAAAGAAGTTTAATCGCCGGCAAACGAAAACCCGCCATTTCCCGTAAACCCCGGACTCGGCCCGCATAGTCAAAAGTATACAAAGAAAGTACCCAGGGAGTAAACTCATTTCCCGAACGATTTTTTAAATTATTTTTTCACCACTAAATCGCATGAGACTTGTAGTTTTCAAAAATGTTTTCATTTTTGATGAGACGCTGAATAAAAGAAGTTTAATCGCCGGCAAACGAAAACCTGCGATTTCCCGTAAATCCAGGACTCGGCCCGTATAGTCAAAAGTATACAAAGAAAGTACCCAGGGTGTAAACGCATTTCCCGAACGATTTTTTAAATTACTATTTCACCACTAAAGCCCATGAGACTTGTAGTATTTAAAAATATTCTCATTTTTGATGAGACGCTGAATAAAAGAAGTTTAATCGCCGGCAAACGAAAACCCGCGACTTCCCGTAAATCCCGGACTTGGCTTGTATAGTCAAAAGTATACAAAGAAAGTACCCAGGGAGTAAACTCATTTCCCGAACGATTTTTTAAATTTTTTTTCACCACTAAAACGCATGAGACTTGTAGTTTTTAAAAATGTTTTCATTTTTGATGAGACGCTGAATAAAAGAAGTTTAATTGCCGGCAAACGAAAACCCGCGTCTTCCCGTAAATCCCGGACTCGGCCCGTATAGTCAAAAGTATACAAAGAAAGTACCCAGGGAGTAAACTCATTTCCCAAACGATATTTTAAATTAATTTTCACCACTAAAACGCATGAGACTTGTAGTTTTCAAAAATGTTTTCATTTTTGATGAGACGCTGAATAAAAGAAGTTTAATCGCCGGCAAACGAAAACCTGCGATTTCCCGTAAATCCCGGACTCGGCCCGTATAGTCAAAAGTAAACAAAGAAAGTACCCAGGGTGTAAACTCATTTCCCGAACGATTTTTTAAATTATTATTTCACCACTAAAGCCCATGAGACTTGTAGTATTTAAAAATATTTTCATTTTTGATGAGACGCTGAATAAAAGAAGTTTAATCGCCGGCAAACGAAAACCCGCGACTTCCCGTAAATCCCGGACTCGGCCCGTATAGTCAAAAGTATACAAAGAAAGTACCCAGGGAGTAAACTCATTTCCCGAACGATTTTTTAAATTTTTTTTCACCACTAAAACGCATGAGACTTGTAGTTTTCAAAAATGTTTTCATTTTTGATGAGACGCTGAATAAAAGAAGTTTAATCGCCGGCAAACGAAAACCCGCGTCTTCCCGTTAATCCCGGACTCGGCCCGTATAGTCAAAAGTATACAAAGAAAGTTCCCAGGGTGTAAACTCATTTCCCGAACGATTTTTTAAATTATTATTTCACCACTAAAGCCCATGAGACTTGTAGTATTTAAAAATATTTTCATTTTTGATGAGACGCTGAATAAAAGAAGTTTAATCGCCGGCAAACGAAAACCTGCGATTTCCCGTAAATCCCGGACTCGGCTCGTATAGTCAAAAGTATACAAAGAAAGTACCCAGGGTGTAAACTCATTTCCCGAACGATTTTTTAAATTATTATTTCACCACTAAAGCCCATGAGACTTGTAGTATTTAAAAATATTTTCATTTTTGATGAGACGCTGAATAAAAGAAGTTTAATCGCCGGCAAACGAAAACCCGCGCCTTCCCGTAAATCCCGGACTCGGCCCGTATAGTCAAAAGTATACAAAGAAAGTACCCAGGGAGTAAACTCATTTCCCGAACGATTTTTTAAATTTTTTTTCACCACTAAAACGCATGAGATTTGTAGTTTTTAAAAATGTTTTCATTTTTGATGAGACGCTGAATAAAAGAAGTTTAATTGCCGGCAAACGAAAACCCGCGTCTTCCCGTAAATCCCGGACTCGGCCCGTATAGCCAAAAGTATACAAAGAAAGTACCCAGAGAGTAAACTCATTTCCCAAACGATATTTTAAATTATTTTTTCACCACTAAAACGCATAAGACTTGTAGTTTTTAAAAATGTTTTCATTTTTGATGAGACGCTTAATTAAAGTTGTTTAATCGCCGGCAAACGAAAACCCGAGATTTCCCGTAAATCCCGGGCTTGGCCCGTATAGTCAAAAGTATACAAAGATAGTACCCAGGGAGTAAACTCATTTCCAGAACGATTTTTTAAATTATTTTTACACCACTAAAACGCATAAGACTTGTAGTTTATAAAAATGTTTTCATTTTTGATGAGACGCTGAATAAAAGAAGTTTAATCGCCGGCAAACGAAAACCTGCGATTTCCCGTAAATCCCAGACTCGGCCCGTATAGTCAAAAGTATACAAAGAAAGTACCCAGGGTGTAAGCTCATTTCCCGAACTATTTTTTAAATTATTATTTCACCACGGGATTCATTTTTGATGAGACGCTTAATAAAAGTGGTTTAATTGCCGGCAAACGAAAACCCGCGATTTCCCGTAAATCCCGGGCTTTGCCCGTATAGTTGAATGTATACAAAGAAAGTACCCTGTGAGTAAACTCATTTCCAAAACGATTTTTTAAATTATCTTTTCACCACTAAAACGCTTGAGACTTGTAGTTTTCAAAAATGTTTTCATTTTTGATGAGACGCTGAATAAAAGAAGTTTAATCGCCGGCAAACGAAAACCCGCCATTTCCCGTAAACCCCGGACTCGGCCCGCATAGTCAAAAGTATACAAAGAAAGTACCCAGGGAGTAAACTCATTTCCCGAACGATTTTTTAAATTATTTTTTCACCACTAAATCGCATGAGACTTGTAGTTTTCAAAAATGTTTTCATTTTTGATGAGACGCTGAATAAAAGAAGTTTAATCGCCGGCAAACGAAAACCTGCGATTTCCCGTAAATCCAGGACTCGGCCCGTATAGTCAAAAGTATACAAAGAAAGTACCCAGGGTGTAAACGCATTTCCCGAACGATTTTTTAAATTACTATTTCACCACTAAAGCCCATGAGACTTGTAGTATTTAAAAATATTCTCATTTTTGATGAGACGCTGAATAAAAGAAGTTTAATCGCCGGCAAACGAAAACCCGCGACTTCCCGTAAATCCCGGACTTGGCTTGTATAGTCAAAAGTATACAAAGAAAGTACCCAGGGAGTAAACTCATTTCCCGAACGATTTTTTAAATTTTTTTTCACCACTAAAACGCATGAGACTTGTAGTTTTTAAAAATGTTTTCATTTTTGATGAGACGCTGAATAAAAGAAGTTTAATTGCCGGCAAACGAAAACCCGCGTCTTCCCGTAAATCCCGGACTCGGCCCGTATAGTCAAAAGTATACAAAGAAAGTACCCAGGGAGTAAACTCATTTCCCAAACGATATTTTAAATTAATTTTCACCACTAAAACGCATGAGACTTGTAGTTTTCAAAAATGTTTTCATTTTTGATGAGACGCTGAATAAAAGAAGTTTAATCGCCGGCAAACGAAAACCTGCGATTTCCCGTAAATCCCGGACTCGGCCCGTATAGTCAAAAGTAAACAAAGAAAGTACCCAGGGTGTAAACTCATTTCCCGAACGATTTTTTAAATTATTATTTCACCACTAAAGCCCATGAGACTTGTAGTATTTAAAAATATTTTCATTTTTGATGAGACGCTGAATAAAAGAAGTTTAATCGCCGGCAAACGAAAACCCGCGACTTCCCGTAAATCCCGGACTCGGCCCGTATAGTCAAAAGTATACAAAGAAAGTACCCAGGGAGTAAACTCATTTCCCGAACGATTTTTTAAATTTTTTTTCACCACTAAAACGCATGAGACTTGTAGTTTTCAAAAATGTTTTCATTTTTGATGAGACGCTGAATAAAAGAAGTTTAATCGCCGGCAAACGAAAACCTGCGATTTCCCGTAAATCCCGGACTCGGCCCGTATAGTCAAAAGTATACAAAGAAAGTACCCAGGGTGTAAACTCATTTCCCGAACGATTTTTTAAATTATTATTTCACCACTAAAGCCCATGAGACTTGTAGTATTTAAAAATATTTTCATTTTTGATGAGACGCTGAATAAAAGAAGTTTAATCGCTGGCAAACGAAAACCCGCGACTTCCCGTAAATCCCGGACTCGGCCCGTATAGTCAAAAGTATACAAAGAAAGTACCCAGGGAGTAAACTCATTTCCCGAACGATTTTTTAAATTTTTTTTCACCACTAAAACGCATGAGACTTGTAGTTTTTAAAAATGTTTTCATTTTTGATGAGACGCTGAATAAAAGAAGTTTAATTGCCGGCAAACGAAAACCCGCGTCTTCCCGTAAATCCCGGACTCGGCCCGTATAGTCAAAAGTATACAAAGAAAGTACCCAGGGTGTAAACTCATTTCCCGAACTATTTTTTAAATTATTATTTCACCCCGGGATTCATTTTTGATGAGACGCTTAATGAAAGAGGTTTAATCGCCGGCAAACGAAAACCCGAGATTTCCCGTAAATCCTGGGCTTGGCCCGTATAGTCAAAAGTATACAAAGATAGTACCCAGGGAGTAAACTCATTTCCAGAACGATTTTTTAAATTATTTTTTCACCACTAAAACGCATAAGACTTGTAGTTTTTAAAAATATTTTCATTTTTGATGAGACGCTGAATATAAGAAGTTTAATCGCCGGCAAACGAAAACCTGCGATTTCCCGTAAATCCCGGACTCGGCCCGTATAGTCAAAAGTATACAAAGAAAGTACCCAGGGTGTAAACTCATTTCCCGAACTATTTTTTAAATTATTATTTCACCACTAAAGCCCATGAGACTTGTAGTATTTAAAAATATTTTCATTTTTGATGAGACGCTGAATAAAAGAAGTTTAATCGCCGGCAAACGAAAACCCGCGACTTCCCGTAAATCCCGGACTCAGTCCGTATAGTCAAAAGTATACAAAGAAGGTACCCAGGAAGTAAACTCATTTCCCGAACGATTTTTTAAATTATTTTTTCACCACTAAAACGCATGAGACTTGTAGTTTTCAAAAATGTTTTCATTTTTGATGAGACGCTGAATAAAAGAAGTTTAATCGCCGGCAAACGAAAACCTGCGATTTCCCGTAAATTCCGGACTCGGCCCGTATAGTCAAAAGTATACAAAGAAAGTACCCGGGGTGTAAACTCATTTCCCGAACGATTTTTTAAATTATTATTTCACCACTAAAGCCCATGAGACTTGTAGTTTTTAAAATGTTTTCATTTTTGATGAGACGCTGAATAAAAGAATTTAATTGCCGGCAAACGAAAACCCGCGACTTCTCGTAAATCTTGGACTCGGCCCGTATAGTCAAAAGTATACATAGAAAGTACCCAGGGAGTAAACTCATTTCCCGAACGATTTTTTAAATTAATTTTCACCACTAAAACGCATGAGACTTGTAGTTTTCAGAAATGTTTTCATTTTTGATGAGACGCTTAATGAAAGTTGTTTAATCGCCGGCAAACGAAAACCCGCGATTTCCCGTAAATCCCGGGCTTGGCCCGTATAGTCGAATGTATACAAAGAAAGTACCTTGTGAGTAAACTCATTTTCGAAACGATTTTTTCAATTATCTTTTCACCACTAAAACGCATGAGACTTGCAGTTTTCAAAAATGTTTTCATTTTTGATGAGAAGCTTAATAAAAGAGGTTTAATCGCCGGCAAACGAAATCCCGCGATTTCCCGTAAATCCCGGGCTTGGCCCGTATAGTCGAATGTATACAAAGAAAGTACCCAGGGAGTAAACTCATTTCCCGAACGATTTTTTAAATTTTTTTTTCACCACTAAAACGCATGAGACTTGTAGTTTTCAAAAATGTTTTCATTTTTGATGAGACGCTTAATGAAAGAGGTTTAATCGCCAGCAAATCAAAACCCGCGATTTCCCGTAAATCCCGGGCTTGGCCCGTATAGTCGAATGTATACAAAGAAAGTACCCTGTGAGTAAACTCATTTCCAGAACGATTTTTTAATTTATTTTTTCAACACTAAAACGCATGAGACTTGTAGTTTTTAAAAATGTTTTCATTTTTGATGAGACGCTTAATGAAAGAGGTTTAATCGCCTGCAAACGAAAACCCGAGATTTCCCGTAAATCCCGGGCTTGGCCCGTATAGTCAAAAGTATACAAAGATAATACCCAGGGAGTAAACTCATTTCCTGAAAGCGATTTTTTAATTTATTTTTTCACCACTAAAACGCATGAGACTTGTAGTTTTCAAAAATGTTTTCATTTTTGATGAGACGCTGAATAAAAGAAGTTTAATCGCCGGCAAACGAAAACCTGCGATTTCCCGTAAATCCCGGACTCGGCCCGTATAGTCAAAAGTATACAAAGAAAGTACCCAGGGAGTAAACTAATTTCCGAAACGATTTTTTGAATTATTATTTCACCACAAAAGCCCATGAGACTTGTAGTTTTTAAAAATGTTTTCATTTTTGATGAGACGCTGAATAAAAGAAGTTTAATCGCCGGCAAACGAAAACCCGCGATTTCGCGTAAATCCTGGACTCGGCCCGTGTAGTCAAAAGTATACAAAGAAAGTACCCAGGGAGTAAACTCATTTCCCGAACGATTTTTTAAATTATTTTTTCACCACTAAAACGCATGAGACTTGTAGTTTTCAGAAATGTTTTCATTTTTGATGAGACGCTTAATGAAAGTGGTTTAATCGCCAGCAAACGAAAACCCGCGATTTCCCGTAAATCCCGGACTGGGCCGGTATAGTCAAATGTATACAAAGAAAGTACCCTGTGAGTAAACTCATTTCCAAAATGATTTTTTAAATTATCTTTTCACCACTAAAACGCATGAGAATTGTAGTTTTCAAAAATGTTTTTATTTTTGATGAGACGCTTAATAAAAGAAGTTTAATCGCCGGCAAACGAAAACCCGCCATTTCCCGTAAACCCCGGACTCGGTCCGTATAGTCGAATGTATACAAAGAAAGTACCCTGTGAGTAAACTCATTTCCCGAACGAATTTTTAAATTATTTTTTCACCACTAAAACGCATGAGACTTGTAGTATTTAAAAATATTTTCATTTTTGATGAGACGCTGAATAAAAGAAGTTTAATCGCCCTCAAACGAAAACCCGAGATTTCCCGTAAATCCTGGGCTTGGCCCGTATAGTCGAATGTATACAAAGAAAGTACCCTGTGAGTAAACTCATTTCCCGAACGAATTTTTAAATTATTTTTTCACCACTAAAACGCATGAGACTTGTAGTATTTAAAAATATTTTCATTTTTGATGAGACGCTGAATAAAAGAAGTTTAATCGCCCTCAAACGAAAACCCGAGATTTCCCGTAAATCCTGGGCTTGGCCCGTATAGTCAAAAGTATACAAAGATAGTACCCAGGGAGTAAACTCATTTCCAGAACGATTTTTTAAATTATTTTTTCACCACTAAAACGCATGAGACTTGTAGTTTTCAAAAATGTTTTCATTTTTGATGAGACGCTGAATAAAAGAAGTTTAATCGCCGGCAAACGAAAACCTGCGATTTCCCGTAAATCCCGGACTCGGCCCGTATAGTCAAAAGTATACAAAGAAAGTACCCAGGGAGTAAACTAATTTCCGAAACGATTTTTTGAATTATTATTTCACCACAAAAGCCCATGAGACTTGTAGTTTTTAAAAATGTTTTCATTTTTGATGAGACGCTGAATAAAAGAAATTTAATCGCCGGCAAACGAAAACCCGCGATTTCGCGTAAATCCTGGACTCGGCCCGTGTAGTCAAAAGTATACAAAGAAAGTACCCAGGGAGTAAACTCATTTCCCGAACGATTTTTTAAATTATTTTTTCACCACTAAAACGCATGAGACTTGTAGTTTTCAGAAATGTTTTCATTTTTGATGAGACGCTTAATGAAAGTGGTTTAATCGCCAGCAAACGAAAACCCGCGATTTCCCGTAAATCCCGGACTGGGCCGGTATAGTCGAATGTATACAAAGAAAGTACCCTGTGAGTAAACTCATTTCCAAAACGATTTTTTAAATTATCTTTTCACCACTAAAACGCATGAGAATTGTATTTTTCAAAAATGTTTTTATTTTTGATGAGACGCTTAATAAAAGAAGTTTAATCGCCGGCAAACGAAAACCCGCCATTTCCCGTAAACCCCGGACTCGGTCCGTATAGTCGAATGTATACAAAGAAAGTACCCTGTGAGTAAACTCATTTCCCGAACGAATTTTTAAATTATTTTTTCACCACTAAAACGCATGAGACTTGTAGTATTTAAAAATATTTTCATTTTTGATGAGACGCTGAATAAAATAAGTTTAATCGCCCTCAAACGAAAACCCAAGATTTCCCGTAAATCCTGGGCTTGGCCCGTATAGTCGAATGTATACAAAGAAAGTACCCTGTGAGTAAACTCATTTCCCGAACGAATTTTTAAATTATTTTTTCACCACTAAAACGCATGAGACTTGTAGTATTTAAAAATATTTTCATTTTTGATGAGACGCTGAATAAAAGAAGTTTAATTGCCCTCAAACGAAAACCCGAGATTTCCCGTAAATCCTGGGCTTGGCCCGTATAGTCAAAAGTATACAAAGATAGTACCCAGGGAGTAAACTCATTTCCAGAACGATTTTTTAAATTATTTTTTCACCACTAAAACGCATAAGACTTGTAGTTTTTAAAAATGTTTTCATTTTTGATGAGACGCTGAATAAAAGAAGTTTAATCGCCGGCAAACGAAAACCCGCGATTTCGCGTAAATCCTGGACTCGGCCCGTGTAGTCAAAAGTATACAAAGAAAGTACCCAGGGAGTAAACTCATTTCCCGAACGATTTTTTAAATTATTTTTTCACCACTAAAACGCATGAGACTTGTAGTTTTCAGAAATGTTTTCATTTTTGATGAGACGCTTAATGAAAGTGGTTTAATCGCCAGCAAACGAAAACCCGCGATTTCCCGTAAATCCCGGACTGGGCCGGTATAGTCAAATGTATACAAAGAAAGTACCCTGTGAGTAAACTCATTTCCAAAATGATTTTTTAAATTATCTTTTCACCACTAAAACGCATGAGAATTGTAGTTTTCAAAAATGTTTTTATTTTTGATGAGACGCTTAATAAAAGAAGTTTAATCGCCGGCAAACGAAAACCCGCCATTTCCCGTAAACCCCGGACTCGGTCCGTATAGTCGAATGTATACAAAGAAAGTACCCTGTGAGTAAACTCATTTCCCGAACGAATTTTTAAATTATTTTTTCACCACTAAAACGCATGAGACTTGTAGTATTTAAAAATATTTTCATTTTTGATGAGACGCTGAATAAAAGAAGTTTAATCGCCCTCAAACGAAAACCCGAGATTTCCCGTAAATCCTGGGCTTGGCCCGTATAGTCGAATGTATACAAAGAAAGTACCCTGTGAGTAAACTCATTTCCCGAACGAATTTTTAAATTATTTTTTCACCACTAAAACGCATGAGACTTGTAGTATTTAAAAATATTTTCATTTTTGATGAGACGCTGAATAAAAGAAGTTTAATCGCCCTCAAACGAAAACCCGAGATTTCCCGTAAATCTTGGGCTTGGCCCGTATAGTCAAAAGTATACAAAGATAGTACCCAGGGAGTAAACTCATTTCCAGAACGATTTTTTAAATTATTTTTTCACCACTAAAACGCATGAGACTTGTAGTTTTCAAAAATGTTTTCATTTTTGATGAGACGCTGAATAAAAGAAGTTTAATCGCCGGCAAACGAAAACCTGCGATTTCCCGTAAATCCCGGACTCGGCCCGTATAGTCAAAAGTATACAAAGAAAGTACCCAGGGAGTAAACTAATTTCCGAAACGATTTTTTGAATTATTATTTCACCACAAAAGCCCATGAGACTTGTAGTTTTTAAAAATGTTTTCATTTTTGATGAGACGCTGAATAAAAGAAGTTTAATCGCCGGCAAACGAAAACCCGCGATTTCGCGTAAATCCTGGACTCGGCCCGTGTAGTCAAAAGTATACAAAGAAAGTACCCAGGGAGTAAACTCATTTCCCGAACGATTTTTTAAATTATTTTTTCACCACTAAAACGCATGAGACTTGTAGTTTTCAGAAATGTTTTCATTTTTGATGAGACGCTTAATGAAAGTGGTTTAATCGCCAGCAAACGAAAACCCGCGATTTCCCGTAAATCCCGGACTGGGCCGGTATAGTCGAATGTATACAAAGAAAGTACCCTGTGAGTAAACTCATTTCCAAAACGATTTTTTAAATTATCTTTTCACCACTAAAACGCATGAGAATTGTATTTTTCAAAAATGTTTTTATTTTTGATGAGACGCTTAATAAAAGAAGTTTAATCGCCGGCAAACGAAAACCCGCCATTTCCCGTAAACCCCGGACTCGGTCCGTATAGTCGAATGTATACAAAGAAAGTACCCTGTGAGTAAACTCATTTCCCGAACGAATTTTTAAATTATTTTTTCACCACTAAAACGCATGAGACTTGTAGTATTTAAAAATATTTTCATTTTTGATGAGACGCTGAATAAAAGAAGTTTAATCGCCCTCAAACGAAAACCCGAGATTTCCCGTAAATCCTGGGCTTGGCCCGTATAGTCGAATGTATACAAAGAAAGTACCCTGTGAGTAAACTCATTTCCCGAACGAATTTTTAAATTATTTTTTCACCACTAAAACGCATGAGACTTGTAGTATTTAAAAATATTTTCATTTTTGATGAGACGCTGAATAAAAGAAGTTTAATCGCCCTCAAACGAAAACCCGAGATTTCCCGTAAATCCTGGGCTTGGCCCGTATAGTCAAAAGTATACAAAGATAGTACCCAGGGAGTAAACTCATTTCCAGAACGATTTTTTAAATTATTTTTTCACCACTAAAACCCATAAGACTTGTAGTTTTTAAAAATGTTTTCATTTTTGATGAGACGCTGAATAAAAGAAGTTTAATCGCAGGCAAACGAAAACCTGCGATTTCCCGTAAATTCCGGACTCGGCCCGTATAGTCAAAAGTATACAAAGAAAGTACCCGGGGTGTAAACTCATTTCCCGAACGATTTTTTAAATTATTATTTCACCACTAAAGCCCATGAGACTTGTAGTTTTTAAAAATGTTTCCATTTTTGATGAGACGCTGATTAAAAGAAGTTTAATTGCCGGCAAACGAAAACCCGCGACTTCCCGTAAATCCTGGACTCGGCCCGTATAGTCAAAAGTATACATAGAAAGTTCCCAGGGAGTAAACTCATTTCCCGAACGAATTTTTAAATTATTTTTTCACCACTAGAACGCATGAGACTTGTAGTTTTCAGAAATGTTTTCATTTTTGATGAGACGCTTAATGAAAGTTGTTTAATCGTCGGCAAACGAAAACCCGCGATTTCCCGTAAATCCCGGGCTTGGCCCGTATAGTCGAATGTATACAAAAAAAGTACCTTGTGAGTAAACTCATTTCCGAAACGATTTTTTCAATTATCTTTTCACCACTAAAACGCATGAGACTTGTAGTTTTCAAAAATGTTTTTATTTTTGATGAGACGCTGAATAAAAGAAGTTTAATCGCCGGCAAACGAAAACCCGCCATTTCCCGTAAACCCCGGACTCGGTCCGTATAGTCGAATGTATACAAAGAAAGTACCCTGTAAGTAAACTCATTTCCCGAACGAATTTTTAAATTATTTTTTCACCACTAAAACGCATGAGACTTGTAGTTTTCAGAAATGTTTTCATTTTTGATGAGACGCTTAATGAAAGTTGTTTAATCGCCGGCAAACGAAAACCCGCGATTTCCCGTAAATCCCGGGCTTGGCCCGTATAGTCGAATGTATACAAAGAAAGTACCTTGTGAGTAAACTCATTTCCAGAACGATTTTTTAATTTATTTTTTCAACACTAAAACGCATGAGACTTGTAGTTTTCAAAAATGTTTTCATTTTTGATGAGACGCTTAATGAAAGAGGTTTAATCGCCGGCAAACGAAAACCCGAGATTTCCCGTAACTCCTGGGCTTGGCCCGTATAGTCAAAAGTATACAAAGATAGTACCCAGGGAGTAAACTCATTTCCAGAACGATTTTTTAAATTATTTTTTCACCACTAAAACGCATAAGACTTGTAGTATTTAAAAATATTTTCATTTTTGATGAGACGCTGAATAAAAGAAGTTTAATCGCCGGCAAACGAAAACCCGCGACTTCCCGTAAATCCCGGAATCAGCCCGTATAGTCAAAAGTATACAGAGAAAGTACCCAGGAAGTAAACTCATTTCCCGAACGATTTTTTAAATTATTTTTTCACCACTAAAACGCATGAGACTTGTAGTTTTCAAAAATGTTTTCATTTTTGATGAGACGCTGAATAAAAGAAGTTTAATCGCCGGCAAACGAAAACCTGCGATTTCGCGTAAATCCTGGACTCGGCCCGTGTAGTCAAAAGTATACAAAGAAAGTACCCAGGGAGTAAACTCATTTCCCGAACGATTTTTTAAATTATTTTTTCACCACTAAAACGCATGAGACTTGTAGTTTTCAGAAATGTTTTCATTTTTGATGAGACGCTTAATGAAAGTGGTTTAATCGCCAGCAAACGAAAATCCGCGATTTCCCGTAAATCCCGGACTGGGCCGGTATAGTCGAATGTATACAAAGAAAGTACCCTGTGAGTAAACTCATTTCCAAAACGATTTTTTAAATTATCTTTTCACCACTAAAACGCATGAGAATTGTATTTTTCAAAAATGTTTTTATTTTTGATGAGACGCTTAATAAAAGAAGTTTAATCGCCGGCAAACGAAAACCCGCCATTTCCCGTAAACCCCGGACTCGGTCCGTATAGTCGAATGTATACAAAGAAAGTACCCTGTGAGTAAACTCATTTCCCGAACGAATTTTTAAATTATTTTTTCACCACTAAAACGCATGAGACTTGTAGTATTTAAAAATATTTTCATTTTTGATGAGACGCTGAATAAAAGAAGTTTAATCGCCATCAAACGAAAACCCGAGATTTCCCGTAAATCCTGGGCTTGGCCCGTATAGTCGAATGTATACAAAGAAAGTACCCTGTGAGTAAACTCATTTCCCGAACGAATTTTTAAATTATTTTTTCACCACTAAAACGCATGAGACTTGTAGTATTTAAAAATATTTTCATTTTTGATGAGACGCTGAATAAAAGAAGTTTAATCGCCCTCAAACGAAAACCCGAGATTTCCCGTAAATCCTGGGCTTGGCCCGTATAGTCAAAAGTATACAAAGATAGTACCCAGGGAGTAAACTCATTTCCAGAACGATTTTTTAAATTATTTTTTCACCACTAAAACCCATAAGACTTGTAGTTTTTAAAAATGTTTTCATTTTTGATGAGACGCTGAATAAAAGAAGTTTAATCGCAGGCAAACGAAAACCTGCGATTTCCCGTAAATCCCGGACTCGGCCCGTATAGTCAAAAGTATACAAAGAAAGTACCCACGGTGTAAACTCATTTCCCGAACTATTTTTTAATTTATTTTTTCACCACTAAAGCCCATGAGACTTGTAGTATTTAAAAATATTTTCATTTTTGATGAGACGCTAAATAAAAGAAGTTTAATCGCCGGCAAACGAAAACCCGCGACTTCCCGTAAATCCCGGACTCAGCCCGTATAGTCAAAAGTATACAAAGAAAGTACCCAGGGAGTAAACTCATTTCCCGAACGATTTTTTAAATTATTTTTTCACCACTAAAACGCATGAGACTTGTAGTTTTCAAAAATGTTTTCATTTTTGATGAGACGCTGAATAAAAGAAGTTTAATCGCCGGCAAACGAAAACCTGCGATTTCCCGTAAATTCCGGACTCGGCCCGTATAGTCAAAAGTATACAAAGAAAGTACCCGGGGTGTAAACTCATTTCCCGAACGATTTTTTAAATTATTATTTCACCACTAAAGCCCATGAGACTTGTAGTTTTTAAAAATGTTTCCATTTTTGATGAGACGCTGATTAAAAGAAGTTTAATTGCCGGCAAACGAAAACCCGCGACTTCCCGTAAATCCTGGACTCGGCCCGTAAAGTCAAAAGTATACATAGAAAGTTCCCAGGGAGTAAACTCATTTCCCGAACGAATTTTTAAATTATTTTTTCACCACTAGAACGCATGAGACTTGTAGTTTTCAGAAATGTTTTCATTTTTGATGAGACGCTTAATGAAAGTTGTTTAATCGTCGGCAAACGAAAACCCGCGATTTCCCGTAAATCCCGGGCTTGGCCCGTATAGTCGAATGTATACAAAAAAAGTACCTTGTGAGTAAACTCATTTCCGAAACGATTTTTTCAATTATCTTTTCACCACTAAAACGCATGAGACTTGTAGTTTTCAAAAATGTTTTTATTTTTGATGAGACGCTGAATAAAAGAAGTTTAATCGCCGGCAAACGAAAACCCGCCATTTCCCGTAAACCCCGGACTCGGTCCGTATAGTCGAATGTATACAAAGAAAGTACCCTGTAAGTAAACTCATTTCCCGAACAAATTTTTAAATTATTTTTTCACCACTAAAACGCATGAGACTTGTAGTTTTCAGAAATGTTTTCATTTTTGATGAGACGCTAATGAAAGTTGTTTAATCGCCGGCAAACGAAAACCTGCGATTTCCCGTAAATCCCGGGCTTGGCCCGTATAGTCGAATGTATACAAAGAAAGTACCTTGTGAGTAAACTCATTTCCAGAACGATTTTTTAATTTATTTTTTCAACACTAAAACGCATGAGACTTGTAGTTTTCAAAAATGTTTTCATTTTTGATGAGACGCTTAATGAAAGAGGTTTAATCGCCGGCAAACGAAAACCCGAGATTTCCCGTAACTCCTGGGCTTGGCCCGTATAGTCAAAAGTATACAAAGATAGTACCCAGGGAGTAAACTCATTTCCAGAACGATTTTTTAAATTATTTTTTCACCACTAAAACGCATAAGACTTGTAGTTTTTAAAAATATTTTCATTTTTGATGAGACGCTGAATAAAAGAAGTTTAATCGCCGGCAAACGAAAACCTGCGATTTCCCGTAAATCCCGGACTCGGCCCGTATAGTCAAAAGTATACAAAGAAAGTACCCAGGGTGTAAACTCATTTCCCGAACTATTTTTTAAATTATTATTTCACCACTAAAGCGCATGAGACTTGTAGTATTTAAAAATATTTTCATTTTTGATGAGACGCTGAATAAAAGAAGTTTAATCGCCGGCAAACGAAAACCCGCGACTTCCCGTAAATCCCGGACTCAGCCCGTATAGTCAAAAGTATACAAAGAAAGTACCCAGGAAGTAAACTCATTTCCCGAACGATTTTTTAAATTATTTTTTCACCACTAAAACGCATGAGACTTGTAGTTTTCAAAAATGTTTTCATTTTTGATGAGACGCTGAATAAAAGAAGTTTAATCGCCGGCAAACGAAAACCTGCGATTTCCCATAAATTCTGGACTCGGCCCGTATAGTCAAAAGTATACAAAGAAAGTACCCGGGGTGTAAACTCATTTCCCGAACGATTTTTTAAATTATTATTTCACCACTAAAGCCCATGAGACTTGTAGTTTTTTAAAATGTTTTCATTTTTGATGAGACGCTGAATAAAAGAAGTTTAATTGCCGGCAAACGAAAACCCGCGACTTCTCGTAAATCCTGGACTCGGCCCGTATAGTCAAAAGTATACATAGAAAGTACCCAGGGAGTAAACTCATTTCCCAAACGATTTTTTAAATTAATTTTCACCACTAAAACGCATGAGACTTGTAGTTTTCAGAAATGTTTTCATTTTTGATGAGACGCTTAATGAAAGTTGTTTAATCGCCGGCAAACGAAAACCCGCAATTTCCCGTAAATCCCGGGCTTGGCCCGTATAGTCGAATGTATACAAAGAAAGTACCCAGGGAGTAAACTCATTTCCCGAACGATTTTTTAAATTTTTTTTTCACCACTAAAACGCATGAGACTTGTAGTTTTTAAAAATGTTTTCATTTTTGATGAGACGCTTAATGAAAGAGGTTTAATCGCCAGCAAATCAAAACCCGCGATTTCCCGTAAATCCCGGGCTTGGCCCGTATAGTCGAATGTATACAAAGAAAGTACCCTGTGAGTAAACTCATTTCCAGAACGATTTTTTAATTTATTTTTTCAACACTAAAACGCATGAGACTTGTAGTTTTTAAAAATGTTTTCATTTTTGATGAGACGCTTAATGAAAGAGGTTTAATCGCCTGCAAACGAAAACCCGAGATTTCCCGTAAATCCCGGGCTTGGCCCGTATAGTCAAAAGTATACAAAGATGGTACCCAGGGAGTAAACTCATTTCCTGAAAGCGATTTTTTAATTTAATTTTTCACCACTAAAACGCATGAGACTTGTAGTTTTCAAAAATGTTTTCATTTTTGATGAGACGCTGAATAAAAGAAGTTTAATCGCCGGCAAACGAAAACCTGCGATTTCCCGTAAATCCCGGACTCGGCCCGTATAGTCAAAAGTATACAAAGAAAGTACCCAGGGAGTAAACTAATTTCCGAAACGATTTTTTGAATTATTATTTCACCACAAAAGCCCATGAGACTTGTAGTTTTTAAAAATGTTTTCATTTTTGATGAGACGCTGAATAAAAGAAGTTTAATCGCCGGCAAACGAAAACCCGCGATTTCGCGTAAATCCTGGACTCGGCCCGTGTAGTCAAAAGTATACAAAGAAAGTACCCAGGGAGTAAACTCATTTCCCGAACGATTTTTTAAATTATTTTTTCACCACTAAAACGCATGAGACTTGTAGTTTTCAGAAATGTTTTCATTTTTGATGAGACGCTTAATGAAAGTGGTTTAATCGCCGGCAAACGAAAACCCGCGATTTCCCGTAAATCCCGGACTGGGCCGGTATAGTTGAATGTATACAAAGAAAGTACCCTGTGAGTAAACTCATTTCCAAAACGATTTTTTAAATTATCTTTTAAGCACTAAAACGCATGAGAATTGTAGTTTTCGAAAATGTTTTTATTTTTGATGAGACGCTTAATAAAAGAAGTTTAATCGCCGGCAAACGAAAACCCGCCATTTCCCGTAAACCCCGGACTCGGTCCGTATAGTCGAATGTATACAAAGAAAGTACCCTGTGAGTAAACTCATTTCCCGAACGAATTTTTAAATTATTTTTTCACCACTAAAACGCATGAGACTTGTAGTTTTTAAAAATGTTTTCATTTTTGATGAGACGCTTAATGAAAGAGGTTTAATCGCCTGCAAACGAAAACCCGAGATTTCCCGTAAATCCCGGGCTTGGCCCGTATAGTCAAAAGTATACAAAGATAGTACCCAGGGAGTAAACTCATTTCCTGAAAGCGATTTTTTAATTTATTTTTTCACCACTAAAACGCATGAGACTTGTAGTTTTCAAAAATGTTTTCATTTTTGATGAGACGCTGAATAAAAGAAGTTTAATCGCCGGCAAACGAAAACCCGCGATTTCGCGTAAATCCTGGACTCGGCCCGTGTAGTCAAAAGTATACAAAGAAAGTACCCAGGGAGTAAACTCATTTCCCGAACGATTTTTTAAATTATTTTTTCACCACTAAAACGCATGAGACTTGTAGTTTTCAGAAATGTTTTCATTTTTGATGAGACGCTTAATGAAAGTGGTTTAATCGCCGGCAAACGAAAACCCGCGATTTCCCGTAAATCCCGGACTGGGCCGGTATAGTCGAATGTATACAAAGAAAGTACCCTGTGAGTAAACTCATTTCCAAAACGATTTTTTAAATTATCTTTTCACCACTAAAACGCATGAGAATTGTAGTTTTCGAAAATGGTTTTATTTTTGATGAGACGCTTAATAAAAGAAGTTTAATCGCCGGCAAACGAAAAACCGCCATTTCCCGTAAACCCCGGACTCGGTCCGTATAGTCGAATGTATACAAAGAAAGTACCCTGTGAGTAAACTCATTTCCCGAACGAATTTTTAAATTATTTTTTCACCACTAAAACGCATGAGACTTGTACTATTTAAAAATATTTTCATTTTTGATGAGACGCTGAATAAAAGAAGTTTAATCGCCCTCAAACGAAAACCCGAGATTTCCCGTAAATGCTGGGCTTGGCCCGTATAGTCGAATGTATACAAAGAAAGTACCCTGTGAGTAAACTCATTTCCCGAACGAATTTTTAAATTATTTTTTCACCACTAAAACGCATGAGACTTGTAGTATTTAAAAATATTTTCATTTTTGATGAGACGCTGAATAAAAGAAGTTTAATCGCCCTCAAACGAAAACCCGAGATTTCCCGTAAATCCTGGGCTTGGCCCGTATAGTCAAAAGTATACAAAGATAGTACCAAGGGAGTAAACTCATTTCCAGAACGATTTTTTAAATTATTTTTTCACCACTAAAACGCATAAGACTTGTAGTTTTTAAAAAATTTTTCATTTTTGATGAGACGCTGAATAAAAGAAGTTTAATCGCAGGCAAACGAAAACCTGCGATTTCCCGTAAATCCCGGACTCGGTCCGTATAGTCGAATGTATACAAAGAAAGTACCCTGTGAGTAAACTCATTTCCCGAACGAATTTTTAAATTATTTTTTCACCACTAAAACGCATGAGACTTGTAGTATTTAAAAATATTTTCATTTTTGATGAGACGCTGAATAAAAGAAGTTTAATCGCCCTCAAACGTAAACCCGAGATTTCCCGTAAATGCTGGGCTTGGCCCGTATAGTCGAATGTATACAAAGAAAGTACCCTGTGAGTAAACTCATTTCCCGAACGAATTTTTAAATTATTTTTTCACCACTAAAACGCATGAGACTTGTAGTATTTAAAAATATTTTCATTTTTGATGAGACGCTGAATAAAAGAAGTTTAATCGCCCTCAAACGAAAACCCGAGATTTCCCGTAAATCCTGGGCTTGGCCCGTATAGTCAAAAGTATACAAAGATAGTACCAAGGGAGTAAACTCATTTCCAGAACGATTTTTTATATTATTTTTTCACCACTAAAACGCATAAGACTTGTAGTTTTTAAAAATGTTTTCATTTTTGATGAGACGCTGAATAAAAGAAGTTTAATCGCAGGCAAACGAAAACCTGCGATTTCCCGTAAATCCCGGACTCGGCCCGTATAGTCAAAAGTATACAAAGAAAGTACCCAGGGTGTAAACTCATTTCCCGAACTATTTTTTAAATTATTATTTCACCACTAAAGCCCATGAGACTTGTAGTATTTAAAAATATTTTCATTTTTGATGAGACGCTAAATAAAAGAAGTTTAATCGCCGGCAAACGAAAACCCGCGACTTCCCGTAAATCCCGGACTCAGCCCGTATAGTCAAAAGTATACAAAGAAAGTACCCAGGGAGTAAACTCATTTCCCGAACGATTTTTTAAATTATTTTTTCACCACTAAAACGCATGAGACTTGTAGTTTTCAAAAATGTTTTCATTTTTGATGAGACGCTGAATAAAAGAAGTTTAATCGCCGGCAAACGAAAACCTGCGATTTCCCGTAAATTCCGGACTCGGCCCGTATAGTCAAAAGTATACAAAGAAAGTACCCGGGGTGTAAACTCATTTCCCGAACGATTTTTTAAATTATTATTTCACCACTAAAGCCCATGAGACTTGTAGTTTTTAAAAATGTTTCCATTTTTGATGAGACGCTGAATAAAAGAAGTTTAATTGCCGGCAAACGAAAACCCGCGACTTCCCGTAAATCCTGGACTCGGCCCGTATAGTCAAAAGTATACATAGAAAGTACCCAGGGAGTAAACTCATTTCCCGAACGAATTTTTAAATTATTTTTTCACCACTAGAACGCATGAGACTTGTAGTTTTCAGAAATGTTTTCATTTTTGATGAGACGCTTAATGAAAGTTGTTTAATCGTCGGCAAACGAAAACCCGCGATTTCCCGTAAATCCTGGGCTTGGCCCGTATAGTCGAATGTATACAAAGAAAGTACCTTGTGAGTAAACTCATTTCCGAAACGATTTTTTAAATTATTATTTCACCACTAAAGCCCATGAGACTTGTAGTTTTTAAAAATGTTTCCATTTTTGATGAGACGCTGAATAAAAGAAGTTTAATTGCCGGCAAACGAAAACCCGCGACTTCCCGTAAATCCTGGACTCGGCCCGTATAGTCAAAAGTATACATAGAAAGTACCCAGGGAGTAAACTCATTTCCCGAACGAATTTTTAAATTATTTTTTCACCACTAGAACGCATGAGACTTGTAGTTTTCAGAAATGTTTTCATTTTTGATGAGACGCTTAATGAAAGTTGTTTAATCGTCGGCAAACGAAAACCCGCGATTTCCCGTAAATCCTGGGCTTGGCCCGTATAGTCGAATGTATACAAAGAAAGTACCTTGTGAGTAAACTCATTTCCGAAACGATTTTTTCAATTATCTTTTCACCACTAAAACGCATGAGACTTGTAGTTTTCAAAAATGTTTTTATTTTTGATGAGACGCTGAATAAAAGAAGTTTAATCGTCGGCAAACGAAAACCCGCCATTTCCCGTAAACCCCGGACTCGGTCCGTATAGTCGAATGTATATAAAAAAAGTACCCTGTGAGTAAACTCATTTCCCGAACGAATTTTTAAATTATTTTTTCACCACTAAAACGCATGAGACTTGTAGTATTTAAAAATATTTTCATTTTTGATGAGACGCTGAATAAAAGAAGTTTAATCGCCGGCAAACGAAAACCTGCGATTTCCCGTAAATTCCGGACTCGGCCCGTATAGTCAAAAGTATACAAAGAAAGTACCCAGGGAGTAAACTCATTTCCCGAACGATTTTTTAAATTATTTTTTCACCACTAAAACGCATGAGACTTGTAGTTTTCAAAATTGTTTTCATTTTTGATGAGACGCTGAATAAAAGAAGTTTAATCGCCCTCAAACGAAAATCCGAGATTTCCCGTAAATCCTGGGCTTGGCCCGTATAGTCAAAAGTATACAAAGATAGTACCCGGGAGTAAACTCATTTCCAGAACGATTTTTTAAATTATTTTTTCACCACTAAAACGCAAAAGACTTGTAGTTTTTAAAAATATTTTCATTTTTGATGAGACGCTGAATAAAAGAAGTTTAATCGCCGGCAAACGAAAACCCGCGACTTCCCGTAAAGCCCGGACTCAGCCCGTATAGTCAAAAGTATACAAAGAAAGTACCCAGGGAGTAAACTCATTTCCCGAATGATTTTTTAATTTATTTTTTCACCACTAGAACGCATGAGACTTGTAGTTTTCAGAAATGTTTTCATTTTTGATGAGACGCTGAATAAAAGAAGTTTAATCGTCGGCAAACGAAAACCCGCCATTTCCCGTAAACCCCGGACTCGGTCCGTATAGTCGAATGTATATAAAAAAAGTACCCTGTGAGTAAACTCATTTCCCGAACGAATTTTTAAATTATTTTTTCACCACTAAAACGCATGAGACTTGTAGTATTTAAAAATATTTTCATTTTTGATGAGACGCTGAATAAAAGAAGTTTAATCGCCGGCAAACGAAAACCTGCGATTTCCCGTAAATTCCGGACTCGGCCCGTATAGTCAAAAGTATACAAAGAAAGTACCCAGGGAGTAAACTCATTTCCCGAACGATTTTTTAAATTATTTTTTCACCACTAAAACGCATGAGACTTGTAGTTTTCAAAATTGTTTTCATTTTTGATGAGACGCTGAATAAAAGAAGTTTAATCGCCCTCAAACGAAAATCCGAGATTTCCCGTAAATCCTGGGCTTGGCCCGTATAGTCAAAAGTATACAAAGATAGTACCCGGGAGTAAACTCATTTCCAGAACGATTTTTTAAATTATTTTTTCACCACTAAAACGCAAAAGACTTGTAGTTTTTAAAAATGTTTTCATTTTTGATGAGACGCTGAATAAAAGAAGTTTAATCGCCGGCAAACGAAAACCCGCGACTTCCCGTAAAGCCCGGACTCAGCCCGTATAGTCAAAAGTATACAAAGAAAGTACCCAGGGAGTAAACTCATTTCCCGAATGATTTTTTAATTTATTTTTTCACCACTAAAACGCATGAGACTTGTAGTTTTCAAAAATGTATTCATTTTTGATGAGACGCTGAATAAAAGAAGTTTAATCACCGGCAAACGAAAACCTGCGATTTCACGTAAATTCCGGACTCGGCCCGTATAGTCAAAAGTATACAAAGAAAGTACCCGGGGCTGTAAACTCATTTCCCGAACGATTTTTTAAATTATTATTTCACCACTAAAGCCCATGAGACTTGTAGTTTTTAAAAATGTTTTCATTTTTGATGAGACGCTTAATAAAAGAGGTTTAATCGCCGGCAAACGAAATCCCGCGATTTCCCGTAAATCCCGGGCTTGGCCCGTATAGTCGAATGTATACAAAGAAAGTACCCAGGGAGTAAACTCATTTACCGAACGATTTTTTAAATTTTTTTTTCACCACTAAAACGCATGAGACTTGTAGTTTTCAAAAATGTTTTCATTTTTGATGAGACGCTTAATGACAGAGGTTTAATCGCCGGCAAATCAAAACCCGCGATTTCCCGTGAATCCCGTACTCAGCCCGTATAGTCAAAAGTATGCAAAGAAAGTACCCTGTGAGTAAACTCATTTCCAGAACGATTTTTTAATTTATTTTTTCAACACTAAAACGCATGAGACTTGTAGTTTTAAAAAATGTTTTCATTTTTGATGAGACGTTTAATGAAAGAGGTTTAATCGCCTGCAAACGAAAACCCGAGATTTCCCGTAAATCCCGGGCTTGGCCCGTATAGTCAAAAGTATACAAAGATAGTACCCAGGGAGTAAACTCATTTCCTGAAAGCGATTTTTTAATTTATTTTTTCACCACTAGAACGCATGAGACTTGTAGTTTTTAAAAATGTTTTCATTTTTGATGAGACGCTGAATAAAAGAAGTTTAATCGCCGGCAAACGAAAACCCGCGATTTCCCGTAAATCCCGGACTCAGCCCGTATAGTCAAAAGTATACAAAGAAAGTACCCAGGGAGTAAACTCATTTCCCGAACGATTTTTTAAATTATTTTTTCAGCACTAAAACGTATGAGACTTGTAGTTTTCAAAAATGTTTTCATTTTTGATGAGACGCTGAATAAAAGAAGTTTAATCGCCGGCAAACGAAAACCTGCGATTTCCCGTAAATCCCGGACTCGGCCCGTATAGTCAAAAGTATACAAAGAAAGTACCCGGGGTGTAAACTCATTTCCCGAACGATGTTTTAAATTATTATTTCACCACTAAAGCCCATGAGACTTGTAGTTTTTAAAAATGTTTTCATTTTTGATGAGACGCTGAATAAAAGAAGTTTAATCGCCGGCAAACGAAAACCCGCGATTTCCCGTAAATCCTGGACTCGGCCCGTGTAGTCAAAAGTATACAAAGAAAGTACCCAGGGAGTAAACTCATTTCCCGAACGATTTTTGAAAATATTTTTTCACCACTAAAACGCATGAGACTTGTAGTTTTCAGAAATGTTTTCATTTTTGATGAGACGCTTAATGAAAGAGGTTTAATCGCCGGCAAATCAAAACCCGCGATTTCCCGTAAATCCCGGGCTTGGCCCGTATAGTCGAATGTATACAAAGAAAGTACCCTGTGAGTAAACTCATTTCCAGAACGATTTTTTAATTTATTTTTTCAACACTAAAACGCATGAGACTTGTGGTTTTAAAAAATGTTTTCATTTTTGATGAGACGCTTAATGAAAGAGGTTTAATCGCCTGCAAACGAAAACCCGAGATTTCCCGTAAATCCCGGGCTTGGCCATTATAGTCAAAAGTATACAAAGATAGTACCCAGGGAGTAAACTCATTTCCTGAAAGCGATTTTTTAATTTATTTTTTCACCACTAAAACGCATGAGACTTGTAGTTTTTAAAAATGTTTTCATTTTTGATGAGACGCTGAATAAAAGAAGTTTAATCGCCGGCAAACGAAAACCCGCGATTTCCCGTAAATCCCGGACTCAGCCCGTATAGTCAAAAGTATACAAAGAAAGTACCCAGGGAGTAAACTCATTTCCCGAACGATTTTTTAAATTATTTTTTCAGCACTAAAACGCATGAGACTTGTAGTTTTCAAAAATGTTTTCATTTTTGATGAGACGCTGAATAAAAGAAGTTTAATCGCCGGCAAACGAAAACCTGCGATTTCCCGTAAATCCCGGACTCGGCCCGTATAGTCAAAAGTATACAAAGAAAGTACCCGGGGTGTAAACTCATTTCCCGAACGATTTTTTAAATTATTATTTCACCACTAAAGCCCATGAGACTTGTAGTTTTTAAAAATGTTTTCATTTTTGATGAGACGCTGAATAAAAGAAGTTTAATCGCCGGCAAACGAAAACCCGCCATTTCCCGTAAACCCCAGACTCGGTCCGTATAGTCGAATGTATACAAAGAAAGTACCCTGTGAGTAAACTCATTTCCCGAACGAATTTTTAAATTATTTTTTCACCACTAAAACGCATGAGACTTGTAGTTTTCAAAAATGTTTTCATTTTTGATTAGACGCTGAATAAAAGAAGTTTAATCGCCGGCAAACGAAAACCTGCGATTTCCCGTAAATCCTGGACGCGGCCCGTATAGTCAAAAGTATACAAAGAAAGTACCCGGGGTGTAAACTCATTTCCCGAACGATTTTTTAATTTATTATTTCACCACTAAAGCCCATGAGACTTGTAGTTTTTAAAAATGTTTTCATTTTTGATGAGACGCTGAATAAAAGAAGTTTAATTGCCGGCAAACGAAAACCCGCGATTTCCCGTAAATCCCGGACTCGGCCCGTATAGTCAAAAGTATACAAAGAAAGTACCCAGGGAGTAAACTCATTTCCCGAACGATTTTTTAAATTATTTTTTCACCACTAAAACGCATGAGACTTGTAGTTTTCAAAAATGTTTTCATTTTTGATGAGACGCTGAATAAAAGAAGTTTAATCGCCGGCAAACGAAAACCTGCGATTTCCCGTAAATCCCGGACGCGGCTCGTATAGTCAAAAGTATACAAAGAAAGTACCCGGGGTGTAAACTCATTTCCCGAACGATTTTTTAAATTATTATTTCACCACTAAAGCCCATGAGACTTGTAGTTTTTAAAAATGTTTTCATTTTTGATGAGACGCTGAATAAAAGAAGTTTAATCGCCGGCAAACGAAAACCCGCGATTTCCCGTAAATCCCGGACTGAGCCCGTATAGTCAAAAGTATACAAAGAAAGTACCCAGGGAGTAAACTCATTTCCCGAACGATTTTTTAAATTAGTTTTTCACCACTAAAACGCATGAGACTTGTAGTTTTTAAAAATGTTTTCATTTTTGATGAGACGCTGAATAAAAGAAGTTTAATCGCCGGCAAACGAAAACCCGCGATTTCCCGTAAATCCCGGACTCAGCCCGTATAGTCAAAAGTATACAAAGAAAGTACCCAGGGAGTAAACTCATTTCCCGAACGATTTTTTAAATTATTTTTTCAGCACTAAAACGCATGAGACTTGTAGTTTTCAAAAATGTTTTCATTTTTGATGAGACGCTGAATAAAAGAAGTTTAATCGCCGGCAAACGAAAACCTGCGATTTCCCGTAACTCCCGGACTCGGCCCGTATAGTCAAAAGTATACAAAGAAAGTACCCGGGGTGTAAACTCATTTCCCGAACGATTTTTTAAATTATTATTTCACCACTAAAGCCCATGAGACTTGTAGTTTTTAAAAATGTTTTCATTTTTGATGAGACGCTGAATAAAAGAAGTTTAATCGCCGGCAAACGAAAACCCGCGATTTCCCGTAAATCCTGGACTCGGCCCGTGTAGTCAAAAGTATACAAAGAAAGTACCCAGGGAGTAAACTCATTTCCCGAACGATTTTTTAAATTATTTTTTCAGCACTAAAACGCATGAGACTTGTAGTTTTCAAAAATGTTTTCATTTTTCATGAGACGCTGAATAAAAGAAGTTTAATCGCCGGCAAACGAAAACCTGCGATTTCCCGTAAATCCCGGACTCGGCCCGTATAGTCAAAAGTATACAAAGAAAGTACCCGGGGTGTAAACTCATTTCCCGAACGATTTTTTAAATTATTATTCCACCACTAAAGCCCATGAGACTTGTGGTTTTTAAAAATGTTTTCATTTTTGATGAGACGCTGAATAAAAGAAGTTTAATCGCCGGCAAACGAAAACCCGCGATTTCCCGTAAATTCTGGACTCGGCCCGTGTAGTCAAAAGTATACAAAGAAAGTACCCAGGGAGTAAACTCATTTCCCGAACGATTTTTTAAATTATTTTTTCACCACTAAAACGCATGAGACTTGTAGTTTTCAGAAATGTTTTCATTTTTGATGAGACGCTTAATGAAAGAGGTTTAATCGCCGGCAAATCAAAACCCGCGATTTCCCGTAAATCCCGGGCTTGGCCGGTATAGTCGAATGTATACAAAGAAAGTACCCTGTGAGTAAACTCATTTCCAGAACGATTTTTTAATTTATTTTTTCAACACTAAAACGCATGAGACTTGTAGTTTTAAAAAATGTTTTCATTTTTGATGAGACGCTGAATAAAAGAAGTTTAATCGCCGGCAAACGAAAACCCGCGATTTCCCGTAAATCCTGGACTCGGCCCGTGTAGTCAAAAGTATACAAAGAAAGTACCCAGGGAGTAAACTCATTTCCCGAACGATTTTTTAAATTATTTTTTCAGCACTAAAACGCATGAGACTTGTAGTTTTCAAAAATGTTTTCATTTTTGATGAGACGCTGAATAAAAGAAGTTTAATCGCCGGCAAACGAAAACCTGCGATTTCCCGTAAATCCCGGACTCGGCCCGTATAGTCAAAAGTATACAAAGAAAGTACCCGGGGTGTAAACTCATTTCCCGAACGATTTTTTAAATTATTATTCCACCACTAAAGCCCATGAGACTTGTGGTTTTTAAAAATGTTTTCATTTTTGATGAGACGCTGAATAAAAGAAGTTTAATCGCCGGCAAACGAAAACCCGCGATTTCCCGTAAATTCTGGACTCGGCCCGTGTAGTCAAAAGTATACAAAGAAAGTACCCAGGGAGTAAACTCATTTCCCGAACGATTTTTTAAATTATTTTTTCACCACTAAAACGCATGAGACTTGTAGTTTTCAGAAATGTTTTCATTTTTGATGAGACGCTTAATGAAAGAGGTTTAATCGCCGGCAAATCAAAACCCGCGATTTCCCGTAAATCCCGGGCTTGGCCGGTATAGTCGAATGTATACAAAGAAAGTACCCTGTGAGTAAACTCATTTCCAGAACGATTTTTTAATTTATTTTTTCAACACTAAAACGCATGAGACTTGTAGTTTTAAAAAATGTTTTCATTTTTGATGAGACGCTTAATGAAAGAGGTTTAATCGCCTGCAAACGAAAACCCGAGATTTCCCGTAAATCCCGGGCTTGGCCCGTATAGTCAAAAGTATACAAAGATAGTACCCAGGGAGTAAACTCATTTCCTGAAAGCGATTTTTTAATTTATTTTTTCACCACTAAAACGCATGAGACTTGTAGTTTTTAAAAATGTTTTCATTTTTGATGAGACGCTGAATAAAAAAAGTTTAATCGCCGGCAAACGAAAACCCGCGATTTCCCGTAAATCCTGGACTCGGCCCGTGTAGTCAAAAGTATACAAAGAAAGTACCCAGGGAGTAAACTCATTTCCCGAACGATTTTTTAAATTATTTTTTCACCACTAAAACGCATGAGACTTGTAGTTTTCAGAAATGTTTTCATTTTTGATGAGACGCTTAATGAAAGAGGTTTAATCGCCGGCAAATCAAAACCCGCGATTTCCCGTAAATCCCGGGCTTGGCCCGTATAGTCGAATGTATACAAAGAAAGTACCCTGTGAGTAAACTCATTTCCAGAACGATTTTTTAATTTATTTTTTCAACACTAAAACGCATGAGACTTGTAGTTTTAAAAAATGTTTTCATTTTTGAGGAGACGGTTAATGAAAGAGGTTTAATCGCCTGCAAACGAAAACCCGAGATTTCCCGTAAATCCCGGGCTTGGCCCGTATAGTCAAAAGTATACAAAGATAGTACCCAGGGAGTAAACTCATTTCCTGAAAGCGATTTTTTAATTTATTTTTTCACCACTAAAACGCATGAGACTTGTAGTTTTTAAAAATGTTTTCATTTTTGATGAGACGCTGAATAAAAGAAGTTTAATCGCCGGCAAACGAAAACCCGCGATTTCCCGTAAATCCCGGACTCAGCCCGTATAGTCAAAAGTATACAAAGAAAGTACCCAGGGAGTAAACTCATTTCCCGAACGATTTTTCAAATTATTTTTTCAGCACTAAAACGCATGAGACTTGTAGTTTTCAAAAATGTTTTCATTTTTGATGAGACGCTGAATAAAGGAAGTTTAATCGCCGGCAAACGAAAACCTGCGATTTCCCGTAAATTCCGGACTCGGCTCGTATAGTCAAAAGTATACAAAGAAAGTACCCGGGGTGTAAACTCATTTCCCGAACGATTTTTTAAATTATTATTTCACCACTAAATCCCATGAGACTTGTAGTTTTTAAAAATGTTTTCATTTTTGATGAGACGCTGAATAAAAGAGGTTTAATCGCCTGCAAACGAAAACCCGAGATTTCCCGTAAATCCCGGGCTTGGCCCGTATAGTCAAAAGTATACAAAGATAGTACCCAGGGAGTAAACTCATTTCCTGAAAGCGATTTTTTAATTTATTTTTTCACCACTAAAACGCATGAGACTTGTAGTTTTTAAAAATGTTTTCATTTTTGATGAGACGCTGAATAAAAAAAGTTTAATCGCCGGCAAACGAAAACCCGCGATTTCCCGTAAATCCTGGACTCGGCCCGTGTAGTCAAAAGTATACAAAGAAAGTACCCAGGGAGTAAACTCATTTCCCGAACGATTTTTTAAATTATTTTTTCACCACTAAAACGCATGAGACTTGTAGTTTTCAGAAATGTTTTCATTTTTGATGAGACGCTTAATGAAAGAGGTTTAATCGCCGGCAAATCAAAACCCGCGATTTCCCGTAAATCCCGGGCTTGGCCCGTATAGTCGAATGTATACAAAGAAAGTACCCTGTGAGTAAACTCATTTCCAGAACGATTTTTTAATTTATTTTTTCAACACTAAAACGCATGAGACTTGTAGTTTTAAAAAATGTTTTCATTTTTGAGGAGACGGTTAATGAAAGAGGTTTAATCGCCTGCAAACGAAAACCCGAGATTTCCCGTAAATCCCGGGCTTGGCCCGTATAGTCAAAAGTATACAAAGATAGTACCCAGGGAGTAAACTCATTTCCTGAAAGCGATTTTTTAATTTATTTTTTCACCACTAAAACGCATGAGACTTGTAGTTTTTAAAAATGTTTTCATTTTTGATGAGACGCTGAATAAAAGAAGTTTAATCGCCGGCAAACGAAAACCCGCGATTTCCCGTAAATCCCGGACTCAGCCCGTATAGTCAAAAGTATACAAAGAAAGTACCCAGGGAGTAAACTCATTTCCCGAACGATTTTTTAAATTATTTTTTCAGCACTAAAACGCATGAGACTTGTAGTTTTCAAAAATGTTTTCATTTTTGATGAGACGCTGAATAAAAGAAGTTTAATCGCCGGCAAACGAAAACCTGCGATTTCCCGTAAATTCCGGACTCGGCTCGTATAGTCAAAAGTATACAAAGAAAGTACCCGGGGTGTAAACTCATTTCCCGAACGATTTTTTAAATTATTATTTCACCACTAAATCCCATGAGACTTGTAGTTTTTAAAAATGTTTTCATTTTTGATGAGACGCTGAATAAAAGAAGTTTAATCGCCGGCAAACGAAAACCCGCGATTTCCCGTAAATCCTGGACACGGCCGTGTAGTCAAAAGTATACAAAGAAAGTACCCAGGGAGTAAACTCATTTCCCGAACGATTTTTTAAATTATTTTTTCACCACTAAAACGCATGAGAATTGTAGTTTTCAGAAATGTTTTCATTTTTGATGAGACGCTTAATGAAAGTGGTTTAATCGCCGGCAAACGAAAATCCGCGATTTCCCGTAAATCCCGGACTTGGCCGGTATAGTCGAATGTATACAAAGAAAGTACCCTGTGAGTAAACTCATTTCCAAAACGATTTTTTAAATTATCTTTTCACCACTAAAACGCATGAGACTTGTAGTTTTCAAAAATGTTTTTATTTTTGATGAGACGCTGAATAAAAGAAGTTTAATCGCCGGCAAACGAAAACCCGCCATTTCCCGTAAACCCCGGACTCGGTCCGTATAGTCGAATGTATACAAAGAAAGTACCCTGTGAGTAAACTCATTTCCCGAACGAATTTTTAAATTATTTTTTCACCACTAAAACGCATGAGACTTGTAGTTTTCAAAAATGTTTTCATTTTTGATGAGACGATGAATAAAAGAAGTTTAATCGCCGGCAAACGAAAACCTGCGATTTCCCGTAAATCCCGGACGCGGCCCGTATAGTCAAAAGTATACAAAGAAAGTACCCGGGGTGTAAACTCATTTCCCGAACGATTTTTTAAATTATTATTTCACCACTAAAGCCCATGAGACTTGTAGTTTTTAAAAATGTTTTTATTTTTGATAAGACGCTGAATAAAAGAAGTTTAATTGCCGGCAAACGAAAACCCGCGATTTCCCGTAAATCCCGGACTCGGCCCGTATAGTCAAAAGTATACAAAGAAAGTACCCAGGGAGTAAACTCATTTCCCGAACGATTTTTTAAATTATTTTTTCACCAGTAAAACGCATGAGACTTGTAGTTTTCAAAAATGTTTTCATTTTTGATGAGACGATGAATAAAAGAAGTTTAATCGCCGGCAAACGAAAACCTGCGATTTCCCGTAAATCCCGGACGCGGCCCGTATAGTCAAAAGTATACAAAGAAAGTACCCGGGGTGTAAACTCATTTCCCGAACGATTTTTTAAATTATTATTTCACCACTAAAGCCCATGAGACTTGTAGTTTTTAAAAATGTTTTCATTTTTGATGAGACGCTGAATAAAAGAAGTTTAATCGCCGGCAAACGAAAACCCGCGATTTCCCGTAAATCCCGGACTCAGCCCGTATAGTCAAAAGTATACAAAGAAAGTACCATGGATGTAAACTCATTTCCCGAACGATTTTTTAAATTATTATTTCACCACTAAAGCCCATGAGACTTGTAGTTTTCAGAAATGTTTTCATTTTTGATGAGACGCTTAATGAAAGTGGTTTAATCGCCGGCAAACGAAAATCCGCGATTTCCCGTAAATCCCGGACTTGGCCGGTATAGTCGAATGTATACAAAGAAAGTACCCTGTGAGTAAACTCATTTCCAAAACGATTTTTTAAATTATCTTTTCACCACTAAAACGCATGAGACTTGTAGTTTTCAAAAATGTTTTTATTTTTGATGAGACGCTGAATAAAAGAAGTTTAATCGCCGGCAAACGAAAACCCGCCATTTCCTGTAAACCCCGGACTCGGTCCGTATAGTCGAATGTATACAAAGAAAGTACCCTGTGAGTAAACTCATTTCCCGAACGAATTTTGAAATTATTTTTCATCACTAAAACGCATGAGACTTGTAGTATTTAAAAATATTTTCATTTTTGATGAGACGCTGAATAAAAGAAGTTTAATCGCCGGCAAACGAAAAACCGCGACTTCCCGTAAATCCCGGACTCAGCCCGTATAGTCAAAAGTATACAAAGAAAGTACCCAGGGAGTAAACTCATTTCCCGAACGATTTTTTAAATTATTTTTTCACCACTAAAACGCATGAGACTTGTAGTTTTCAAAAATGTTTTCATTTTTGATGAGACGCTGAATAAAAGAAGTTTAATCGCCGGCAAACGAAAACCTGCGATTTCCCGTAAATCCCGGACGCGGCCCGTATAGTCAAAAGTATACAAAGAAAGTACCCGGGGTGTAAACTCATTTCCCGAACGATTTTTTAAATTATTATTTCACCACTAAAGCCCATGAGACTTGTAGTTTTTAAAAATGTTTTCATTTTTGATGAGACGCTGAATAAAAGAAGTTTAATTGCCGGCAAACGAAAACCCGCGACTTCCCGTAAATCCCGGACTCAGCCCGTATAGTCAAAAGTATACAAAGAAAGTACCCAGGGAGTAAACTCATTTCCCGAACGATTTTTTAAATTATTTTTTCACCACTAAAACGCATGAGACTTGTAGTTTTCAAAAATGTTTTCATTTTTGATGAGACGCTGAATAAAAGAAGTTTAATCGCCGGCAAACGAAAACCTGCGATTTCCCGTAAATGCCGGACGCGGCCCGTATAGTCAAAAGTATACAAAGAAAGTACCCGGGGTGTAAACTCATTTCACGAACAATTTTTTTAATTATTATTTCACCACTAAAGCCCATGAGACTTGTAGTTTTTAAAAATGTTTTCATTTTTGATGAGACGCTGAATAAAAGAAGTTTAATTGCCGGCAAACGAAAACCCGCGACTTCCCGTAAATCCCGGACTCGGCCCGTATAGTCAAAAGTATACAAAGAAAGTACCCAGGGAGTAAACTCATTTCCCGAACGATTTTTTAAATTTTTTTTTACCACTAAAACGCATGAGACTTGTAGTTTTTAAAAATGTTTTCATTTTTGATGAGACGCTGAATAAAAGAAGTTTAATTGCCGGCAAACGAAAACCCGCGTCTTCCCGTAAATCCCGGACTCGGCCCTTATAGTCAAAAGTATACAAAGAAAGTACCCATGGTATAAACTCATTTCCCGAACTATTTTTTAAATTATTATTTCACCACGGCATTCATTTTTGATGAGACGCTTAATAAAAGTGGTTTAATTGCCGGCAAACGAAAACCCGCGATTTCCCGTAAATCCTGGGCTTGGCCCGTATAGTCGAATGTATACAAAGAAAGTACCCTGTGAGTAAACTCATTTCCCAAACGATTTTTTAAATTATCTTTTCACCACTAAAACGCTTGAGACTTGTAGTTTTCAAAAATGTTTTCATTTTTGATGAGACGCTGAATAAAAGAAGTTTAATCGCCGGCAAACGAAAACCCGCGACTTCCCGTAAATCCCGGACTCGGCCCGTATAGTCAAAAGTATACAAAGAAAGTACCCAGGGAGTAAACTCATTTCCCGAACGATTTTTTAGATTTTTTTTCACCACTAAAACGCATGAGACTTGTAGTTTTTAAAAATGTTTTCATTTTTGATGAGACGCTGAATAAAAGAAGTTTAATTGCGGGCAAACGAAAACCCGCGTCTTCCCGTAAATCCCGGACTCGGCCCGTATAGTCAAAAGTATACAAAGAAAGTACCCAGGGAGTAAACTCATTTCCCAAACGATTTTTTAAATTATTTTTTCACCACTAAAACGCATGAGACTTGTAGTTTTCAGAAATGTTTTCATTTTTGATGAGACGCTTAATGAAAGTTGTTTAATCGCTGGCAAACGAAAACCCGCGATTTCCCGTAAATCCCGGGCTTGGCCCGTATAGTCGAATGTATACAAAGAAAGTACCTTGTGAGTAAACTCATTTCCAGAACGATTTTTTAATTTATTTTTTCAACACTAAAACGCATGAGACTTGTAGTTTTCAAAAATGTTTTCATTTTTGATGAGACGCTTAATGAAAGTGGTTTAATCGCCGGCAAACGAAAATCCGCGATTTCCCGTAAATCCCGGACTTGGCCGGTATAGTCGAATGTATACAAAGAAAGTACCCTGTGAGTAAACTCATTTCCAAAACGATTTTTTAAATTATCTTTTCACCACTAAAACGCATGAGACTTGTAGTTTTCAAAAATGTTTTTATTTTTGATGAGACGCTGAATAAAAGAATTTTAATCGCCGGCAAACGAAAACCCGCCATTTCCCGTAAACCCCGGACTCGGTCCGTATAGTCGAATGTATACAAAGAAAGTACCCTGTGAGTAAACTCATTTCCCGAACGAATTTTTAAATTATTTTTTCACCACTAAAACGCATGAGACTTGTAGTTTTCAAAAATGTTTTCATTTTTGATGAGACGATGAATAAAAGAAGTTTAATCGCCGGCAAACGAAAACCTGCGATTTCCCGTAAATCCCGGACGCGGCCCGTATAGTCAAAAGTATACAAAGAAAGTACCCGGGGTGTAAACTCATTTCCCGAACGATTTTTTAAATTATTATTTCACCACTAAAGCCCATGAGACTTGTAGTTTTTAAAAATGTTTTCATTTTTGATAAGACGCTGAATAAAAGAAGTTTAATTGCCGGCAAACGAAAACCCGCGATTTCCCGTAAATCCCGGACTCGGCCCGTATAGTCAAAAGTATACAAAGAAAGTACCCAGGGAGTAAACTCATTTCCCGAACGATTTTTTAAATTATTTTTTCACCAGTAAAACGCATGAGACTTGTAGTTTTCAAAAATGTTTTCATTTTTGATAAGACGCTGAATAAAAGAAGTTTAATCGCCGGCAAACGAAAACCTGCGATTTCCCGTAAATCCCGGACGCGGCCCGTATAGTCAAAAGTATACAAAGAAAGTACCCGGGGTGTAAACTCATTTCCCGAACGATTTTTTAAATTATTATTTCACCACTAAAGCCCATGAGACTTGTAGTTTTTAAAAATGTTTTCATTTTTGATGAGACGCTGAATAAAAGAAGTTTAATCGCCGGCAAACGAAAACCCGCGATTTCCCGTAAATCCCGGACTCAGCCCGTATAGTCAAAAGTATACAAAGAAAGTACCCGGGGTGTAAACTCATTTCCCGAACGATTTTTTAAATTATTATTTCACCACTAAAGCCCATGAGACTTGTAGTTTTCAGAAATGTTTTCATTTTTGATGAGACGCTTAATGAAAGTGGTTTAATCGCCGGCAAACGAAAATCCGCGATTTCCCGTAAATCCCGGACTTGGCCGGTATAGTCGAATGTATACAAAGAAAGTACCCTGTGAGTAAACTCATTTCCAAAACGATTTTTTAAATTATCTTTTCACCACTAAAACGCATGAGACTTGTAGTTTTCAAAAATGTTTTTATTTTTGATGAGACGCTGAATAAAAGAAGTTTAATCGCCGGCAAACGAAAACCCGCCATTTCCTGTAAACCCCGGACTCGGTCCGTATAGTCGAATGTATACAAAGAAAGTACCCTGTGAGTAAACTCATTTCCCGAACGAATTTTGAAATTATTTTTCATCACTAAAACGCATGAGACTTGTAGTATTTAAAAATATTTTCATTTTTGATGAGACGCTGAATAAAAGAAGTTTAATCGCCGGCAAACGAAAAACCGCGACTTCCCGTAAATCCCGGACTCAGCCCGTATAGTCAAAAGTATACAAAGAAAGTACCCAGGGAGTAAACTCATTTCCCGAACGATTTTTTAAATTATTTTTTCACCACTAAAACGCATGAGACTTGTAGTTTTCAAAAATGTTTTCATTTTTGATGAGACGCTGAATAAAAGAAGTTTAATCGCCGGCAAACGAAAACCTGCGATTTCCCGTAAATCCCGGACGCGGCCCGTATAGTCAAAAGTATACAAAGAAAGTACCCGGGGTGTAAACTCATTTCCCGAACGATTTTTTAAATTATTATTTCACCACTAAAGCCCATGAGACTTGTAGTTTTTAAAAATGTTTTCATTTTTGATGATACGCTGAATAAAAGAAGTTTAATTGCCGGCAAACGAAAACCCGCGACTTCCCGTAAATCCCGGACTCAGCCCGTATAGTCAAAAGTATACAAAGAAAGTACCCAGGGAGTAAACTCATTTCCCGAACGATTTTTTAAATTATTTTTTCACCACTAAAACGCATGAGACTTGTAGTTTTCAAAAATGTTTTCATTTTTGATGAGACGCTGAATAAAAGAAGTTTAATCGCCGGCAAACGAAAACCTGCGATTTCCCGTAAATGCCGGACGCGGCCCGTATAGTCAAAAGTATACAAAGAAAGTACCCGGGGTGTAAACTCATTTCACGAACGATTTTTTTAATTATTATTTCACCACTAAAGCCCATGAGACTTGTAGTTTTTAAAAATGTTTTCATTTTTGATGAGACGCTGAATAAAAGAAGTTTAATTGCCGGCAAACGAAAACCCGCGATTTCCCGTAAATCCCGGACTCGGCCCGTATAGTCAAAAGTATACAAAGAAAGTACCCAGGGAGTAAACTCATTTCCCGAAAGATTTTTTAAATTTTTTTTCACCACTAAAACGCATGAGACTTGTAGTTTTTAAAAATGTTTTCATTTTTGATGAGACGCTGAATAAAAGAAGTTTAATTGCCGGCAAACGAAAACCCGCGTCTTCCCGTAAATCCCGGACTCGGCCCTTATAGTCAAAAGTATACAAAGAAAGTACCCAGGGTATAAACTCATTTCCCGAACTATTTTTTAAATTATTATTTCACCACGGGATTCATTTTTGATGAGACGCTTAATAAAAGTGGTTTAATTGCCGGCAAACGAAAACCCGCGATTTCCCGTAAATCCTGGGCTTGGCCCGTATAGTCGAATGTATACAAAGAAAGTACCCTGTGAGTAAACTCATTTCCCAAACGATTTTTTAAATTATCTTTTCACCACTAAAACGCTTGAGACTTGTAGTTTTCAAAAATGTTTTCATTTTTGATGAGACGCTGAATAAAAGAAGTTTAATCGCCGGCAAACGAAAACCCGCGACTTCCCGTAAATCCCGGACTCGGCCCGTATAGTCAAAAGTATACAAAGAAAGTACCCAGGGAGTAAACTCATTTCCCGAACGATTTTTTAGATTTTTTTTCACCACTAAAACGCATGAGACTTGTAGTTTTTAAAAATGTTTTCATTTTTGATGAGACGCTGAATAAAAGAAGTTTAATTGCGGGCAAACGAAAACCCGCGTCTTCCCGTAAATCCCGGACTCGGCCCGTATAGTCAAAAGTATACAAAGAAAGTACCCAGGGAGTAAACTCATTTCCCAAACGATTTTTTAAATTATTTTTTCACCACTAAAACGCATGAGACTTGTAGTTTTCAGAAATGTTTTCATTTTTGATGAGACGCTTAATGAAAGTTGTTTAATCGCTGGCAAACGAAAACCCGCGATTTCCCGTAAATCCCGGGCTTGGCCCGTATAGTCGAATGTATACAAAGAAAGTACCTTGTGAGTAAACTCATTTCCAGAACGATTTTTTAATTTATTTTTTCAACACTAAAACGCATGAGACTTGTAGTTTTCAAAAATGTTTTCATTTTTGATGAGACGCTTAATGAAAGAGGTTTAATCGCCGGCAAACGAAAACCCGAGATTTCCCGTAACTCCTGGGCTAGGCCCGTATAGTCAAAAGTATACAAAGATAGTACCCAGGGAGTAAACTCATTTCCAGAACGATTTTTTAAATTATGTTTTCACCACTAAAACGCATAAGACTTGTAGTTTTTAAAAATATTTTCATTTTTGATGAGACGCTGAATAAAAGAAGTTTAATCGCCGGCAAACGAAAACCTGCGATTTCCCGTAAATCCCGGACTCGGCCTGTATAGTCAAAAGTATACAAAGAAAGTACCCAGGGTGTAAACTCATTTCCCGAACTATTTTTTAATTATTATTTTACCACTAAAACCCATGAGACTTGTAGTATTTAAAAATATTTTCATTTTTGATGAGACGCTGAATAAAAGAAGTTTAATCGCCGGCAAACGAAAACCCGCGATTTCCCGTAAATCCCGGACTCAGCCCGTATAGTCAAAAGTATACAAAGAAAGTACCCAGGAAGTAAACTCATTTCCCGAACGATTTTTTAAATTATTTTTTCACCACTAAAACGCATGAGACTTGTAGTTTTCAAAAATGTTTTTATTTTTGATGAGACGCTGAATAAAAGAAGTTTAATCGCCGGCAAACGAAAACCTGCGATTTCCCGTAAATTCCGGACTCGGCCCGTATAGTCAAAAGTATACAAAGAAAGTACCCGGGGTGTAAACTCATTTCCCGAACGATTTTTTAAATTATTATTTCACCACTAAAGCCCATGAGACTTGTAGTTTTTAAAAATGTTTTCATTTTTGATGAGACGCTGAATAAAAGAAGTTTAATTGCCGGCAAACGAAAACCCGCGATTTCTCGTAAATCCTGGACTCGGCCCGTATAGTCAAAAGTATACATAGAAAGTACCCAGGGAGTAAACTTATTTCCCGAACGATTTTTTAAATTAATTTTCACCACTAAAACGCATGAGACTTGTAGTTTTCAGAAATGTTTTCATTTTTGATGAGACGCTTAATGAAAGTTGTTTAATCGCCGGCAAACGAAAACCCGCGTTTTCCCGTAAATCCCGGGCTTGGCCCGTATAGTCGAATGTATACAAAGAAAGTACCTTGTGAGTAAACTCATTTCCGAAACGATTTTTTCAATTATCTTTTCACCACTAAAACGCATGAGACTTGCAGTTTTCAAAAATGTTTTCATTTTTGATGAGAAGCTTAATAAAAGAGGTTTAATCGCCGGCAAACGAAATCCCGCGATTTCCCGTAAATCCCGGGCTTGGCCCGTATAGTCGAATGTATACAAAGAAAGTACCCTGTGAGTAAACTCATTTCCAGAACGATTTTTTAATTTATTTTTTCAACACTAAAACGCATGAGACTTGTAGTTTTTAAAAATGTTTTCATTTTTGATGAGACGCTTAATGAAAGAGGTTTAATCGCCTGCAAACGAAAACCCGAGATTTCCCGTAAATCCCGGGCTTGGCCCGTATAGTCAAAAGTATACAAAGATAGTACCCAGGGAGTAAACTCATTTCCTGAAAGCGATTTTTTAATTTATTTTTTCACCACTAAAACGCATGAGACTTGTAGTTTTGAAAAATGTTTTCATTTTTGATGAGACGCTGAATAAAAGAAGTTTAATCGCCGGCAAACGAAAACCTGCGATTTCCCGTAAATCCCGGACTCGGCCCGTATAGTCAAAAGTATACAAAGAAAGTACCCAGGGAGTAAACTAATTTCCGAAACGATTTTTTGAATTATTATTTCACCACAAAAGTCCATGAGACTTGTAGTTTTTAAAAATGTTTTCATTTTTGATGAGACGCTGAATAAAAGAAGTTTAATCGCCGGCAAACGAAAACCCGCGATTTCGCGTAAATCCTGGACTCGGCCCGTGTAGTCAAAAGTATACAAAGAAAGTACCCAGGGAGTAAACTCATTTCCCGAACGATTTTTTAAATTATTTTTTCACCACTAAAACGCATGAGACTTGTAGTTTTCAGAAATGTTTTCATTTTTGATGAGACGCTTAATGAAAGTGGTTTAATCGCCGGCAAACGAAAACCCGCGATTTCCCGTAAATCCCGGACTGGGCCGGTATAGTCGAATGTACACAAAGAAAGTACCCTGTGAGTAAACTCATTTCCAAAACGATTTTTTAAATTATCTTTTCACCACTAAAACGCATGAGAATTGTAGTTTTCAAAAATGTTTATATTTTTGATGAGACGCTTAATAAAAGAAGTTTAATCGCCGGCAAACGAAAACCCGCCATTTCCCGTAAACCCCGGACTCGGTCCGTATAGTCGAATGTATACAAAGAAAGTACCCTGTGAGTAAACTCATTTCCCGAACGAATTTTTAAATTATTTTTTCACCACTAAAACGCATGAGACTTGTAGTATTTAAAATTATTTTCATTTTTGATGAGACGCTGAATAAAAGAAGTTTAATCGCCCTCAAACGAAAACCCGAGATTTCCCGTAAATCCTGGGCTTGGCCCGTATAGTCAAAAGTTTACACAGATAGTACCCAGGGAGTAAACTCATTTCCAGAACGATTTTTTAAATTATTTTTTCACCACTAAAACGCATAAGACTTGTAGTTTTTAAAAATGTTTTCATTTTTGATGAGACGCTGAATAAAAGAAGTTTAATCGCCGGCAAACGAAAACCCGCGACTTCCCGTAAATCCCAGACTCAGCCCGTATAGTCAAAAGTATACAAAGAAAGTACCCAGGGAGTAAACTCATTTCCCGAACGATTTTTTAAATTATTTTTTCACCACTAAAACGCATGGGACGTGTAGTTTTCAAAAATGTTTTCATTTTTAATGAGACGCTGAATAAAAGAAGTTTAATCGCCGGCAAACGAAAACCTGCGATTTCCCGTAAATTCCGGACTTGGCCCGTATAGTCAAAAGTATACAAAGAAAGTACCCGGGGTGTAAACTCATTTCCCGAACGATTTTTTTAATTATTATTTCACCACTAAAGCCCATGAGACTTGTAGTTTTTAAAAATGTTTCCATTTTTGATGAGACGCTGAATAAAAGAAGTTTAATTGCCGGCAAACGAAAACCCTTGACTTCCCGTAAATCCTGGACTCGGCCCGTATAGTCAAAAGTATACATAGAAAGTACCCAGGGAGTAAACTCATTTCCCGAACGAATTTTTAAATTATTTTTTCACCACTAAAACGCATGAGACTTGTAGTTTTCAGAAATGTTTTCATTTTTGATGAGACGCTTAATGAAAGTTGTTTAATCGTCGGCAAACGAAAACCCGCGATTTCCCGTAAATCCCGGGCTTGGCCCGTATAGTCGAATGTATACAAAGAAAGTACCTTGTGAGTAAACTCATTTCCGAAACGATTTTTTAATTTATTTTTTCAACACTAAAACGCATGAGACTTGTAGTTTTTAAAAATGTTTTCATTTTTGATGAGACGCTTAATGAAAGAGGTTTAATCGCCTGCAAACGAAAACCCGAGATTTCCCGTAAATCCCGGGCTTGGCCCGTATAGTCAAAAGTATACAAAGATAGTACCCAGGGAGTAAACTCATTTCCTGAAAGCGATTTTTTAATTTATTTTTTCACCACTAAAACGCATGAGACTTGTAGTTTTCAAAAATGTTTTCATTTTTGATGAGACGCTGAATAAAAGAAGTTTAATCGCAGGCAAACGAAAACCTGCGATTTCCCGTAAATCCCGGACTCGGCCCGTATAGTCAAAAGTATACAAAGAAAGTACCCAGGGAGTAAACTAATTTCCGAAACGATTTTTTGAATTATTATTTCACCACAAAAGCCCATGAGACTTGTAGTTTTTAAAAATGTTTTCATTTTTGATGAGACGCTGAATAAAAGAAGTTAAATCGCCGGCAAACGAAAACCCGCGATTTCGCGTAAATCCTGGACTCGGCCCGTGTAGTCAAAAGTATACAAAGAAAGTACCCAGGGAGTAAACTCATTTCCCGAACGATTTTTTAAATTATTTTTTCACCACTAAAACGCATGAGACTTGTAGTTTTCAGAAATGTTTTCATTTTTGATGAGACGCTTAATGAAAGTGGTTTAATCGCCGGCAAACGAAAACCCGCGATTTCCCGTAAATCCCGGACTGGGCCGGTATAGTCGAATGTATACAAAGAAAGTACCCTGTGAGTAAACTCATTTCTAAAACGATTTTTTAAATTATCTTTTAACCACTAAAACGCATGAGAATTGTAGTTTTCAAAAATGTTTATATTTTTGATGAGACGCTTAATAAAAGAAGTTTAATCGCCGGCAAACGAAAACCCGCCATTTCCCGTAAACCTCAGACTCGGTCCGTATAGTCGAATGTATACAAAGAAAGTACCCTTTGAGTAAACTCATTTCCCGAACGAATTTTTAAATTATTTTTTCACCACTAAAACGCATGAGACTTGTAGTATTTAAAAATATTTTCATTTTTGATGAGACGCTGAATAAAAGAAGTTTAATCGCCCTCAAACGAAAACCCGAGATTTCCCGTAAATCCTGGGCTTGGCCCGTATAGTCAAAAGTATACAAAGATAGTACCCAGGGAGTAAACTCATTTCCAGAACGATTTTTTAAATTATTTTTTCACCACTAAAACGCATAAGACTTGTAGTTTTTAAAAATGTTTTCATTTTTGATGAGACGCTGAATAAAAGAAGTTTAATAGCAGGCAAACGAAAACCTGCGATTTCCCGTAAATCCCGGACTCGGCCCGTATAGTCAAAAGTATACAAAGAAAGTACCCAGGGTGTAAACTCATTTCCCGAACTATTTTTTAAATTATTATTTCACCACTAAAGCCCATGAGACTTGTAGTATTTAAAAATATTTTCATTTTTGATGAGACGCTGAATAAAAGAAGTTTAATCGCCGGCAAACGAAAACCCGCGACTTCCCGTAAATCCCGGACTCAGCCCGTATAGTCAAAAGTATACAAAGAAAGTACCCAGGGAGTAAACTCATTTCCCGAACGATTTTTTAAATTATTTTTTCACCACTAAAACGCATGAGACTTGTAGTTTTCAAAAATGTTTTCATTTTTGATGAGACGCTGAATAAAAGAAGTTTAATCGCCGGCAAACGAAAACCTGCGATTTCCCGTAAATTCCGGACTCGGCCCGTATAGTCAAAAGTATACAAAGAAAGTACCCGGGGTGTAAACTCATTTCCCGAACGATTTTTTAAATTATTATTTCACCACTAAAGCCCATGAGACTTGTAGTTTTTAAAAATGTTTCCATTTTTGATGCGACGCTGAATAAAAGAAGTTTAATTGCCGGCAAACGAAAACCCGCGACTTCCCGTAAATCCTGGACTCGGCCCGTATAGTCAAAAGTATACATAGAAAGTACCCAGGGAGTAAACTCATTTCCCGAACGAATTTTTAAATTATTTTTTCACCACTAAAACGCATGAGACTTGTAGTTTTCAGAAATGTTTTCATTTTTGATGAGACGCTTAATGAAAGTTGTTTAATCGTCGGCAAACGAAAACCCGCGATTTCCCGTAAATCCCGGGCTTGGCCCGTATAGTCGAATGTATACAAAGAAAGTACCTTGTGAGTAAACTCATTTCCGAAACGATTTTTTCAATTATCTTTTCACCACTAAAACGCATGAGACTTGTAGTTTTCAAAAATGTTTTTATTTTTGATGAGACGCTGAATAAAAGAAGTTTAATCGCCGGCAAACGAAAACCTGCGATTTCCCGTAAATTCCGGACTCGGCCCGTATAGTCAAAAGTATACAAAGAAAGTACCCAGGGAGTAAACTCATTTCCCGAACGATTTTTTAAATTATTTTTTCACCACTAAAACGCATAAGACTTGTAGTTTTTAAAAATGTTTTCATTTTTGATGAGACGCTGAATAAAAGAAGTTTAATCGCCGGCAAACGAAAACCTGCGATTTCCCGTAAATCCCAGACTCGGCCCGTATAGTCAAAAGTATACAAAGAAAGTACCCAGGGTGTAAACTCATTTCCCGAACTATTTTTTAAATTATTATTTCACCACTAAAGCCCATGAGACTTGTAGTATTTAAAAATATTTTCATTTTTGATGAGACGCTGAATAAAAGAAGTTTAATCGCCGGCAAACGAAAACCCGCGACTTCCCGTAAAGCCCGGACTCAGCCCGTATAGTCAAAAGTATACAAAGAAAGTACCCAGGGAGTAAACTCATTTCCCGAATGATTTTTTAAATTATTTTTTCACCACTAAAACGCATGAGACTTGTAGTTTTCAAAAATGTTTTCATTTTTGATGAGACGCTTAATAAAAGAGGTTTAATCGCCGGCAAACAAAAACCTGCGATTTCCAGTAAATTCCGGACTCGGCCCGTATAGTCGAATGTATACAAAGAAAGTACCCAGGGAGTAAACTCATTTCCCGAACGATTTTTTAAATTTTTTTTTCACCACTAAAACGCATGAGACTTGTAGTTTTCAAAAATGTTTTCATTTTTGATGAGACGCGTAATGAAAGAGGTTTAATCGCCGGCAAATCAAAACCCGCGATTTCCCGCAAATCCCGGGCTTGGCCCGTATAGTCGCATGTATACAAAGAAAGAACCCTGTGAGTAAACTCATTTCCAGAACGATTTTTTAATTTATTTTTTCAACACTAAAACGCATGAGACTTGTAGTTTTAAAAAATGTTTTCATTTTTGATGAGACGCTTAATGAAAGAAGTTTAATCGCCGGCAAACGAAAACCTGCGATTTCCCGTAAATCCCGGACTCGGCCCGTATAGTCAAAAGTATACAAAGAAAGTACCCAGGGAGTAAACTAATTTCCGAAACGATTTTTTGAATTATTATTTCACCACAAAAGCCCATGAGACTTGTAGTTTTTAAAAATGTTTTCATTTTTGATGAGACGCTGAATAAAAGAAGTTAAATCGCCGGCAAACGAAAACCCGCGATTTCGCGTAAATCCTGGACTCGGCCCGTGTAGTCAAAAGTATACAAAGAAAGTACCCAGGGAGTAAACTCATTTCCCGAACGATTTTTTAAATTATTTTTTCACCACTAAAACGCATGAGACTTGTAGTTTTCAGAAATGTTTTCATTTTTGATGAGACGCCTAATGAAAGTGGTTTAATCGCCGGCAAACGAAAACCCGCGATTTCCCGTAAATCCCGGACTGGGCCGGTATAGTCGAATGTATACAAAGAAAGTACCCTGTGAGTAAACTCATTTCTAAAACGATTTTTTAAATTATCTTTTAACCACTAAAACGCATGAGAATTGTAGTTTTCAAAAATGTTTATATTTTTGATGAGACGCTTAATAAAAGAAGTTTAATCGCCGGCAAACGAAAACCCGCCATTTCCCGTAAACCCCGGACTCGGTCCGTATAGTCGAATGTATACAAAGAAAGTACCCTGTGAGTAAACTCATTTCCCGAACGAATTTTTAAATTATTTTTTCACCACTAAAACGCATGAGACTTGTAGTATTTAAAAATATTTTCATTTTTGATGAGACGCTGAATAAAAGAAGTTTAATCGCCCTCAAACGAAAACCCGAGATTTCCCGTAAATCCTGGGCTTGGCCCGTATAGTCAAAAGTATACAAAGATAGTACCCAGGGAGTAAACTCATTTCCAGAACGATTTTTTAAATTATTTTTTCACCACTAAAACGCATAAGACTTGTAGTTTTTAAAAATGTTTTCATTTTTGATGAGACGCTGAATAAAAGAAGTTTAATAGCAGGCAAACGAAAACCTGCGATTTCCCGTAAATCCCGGACTCGGCCCGTATAGTCAAAAGTATACAAAGAAAGTACCCAGGGTGTAAACTCATTTCCCGAACTATTTTTTAAATTATTATTTCACCACTAAAGCCCATGAGACTTGTAGTATTTAAAAATATTTTCATTTTTGATGAGACGCTGAATAAAAGAAGTTTAATCGCCGGCAAACGAAAACCCGCGACTTCCCGTAAATCCCGGACTCAGCCCGTATAGTCAAAAGTATACAAAGAAAGTACCCAGGGAGTAAACTCATTTCCCGAACGATTTTTTAAATTATTTTTTCACCACTAAAACGCATGAGACTTGTAGTTTTCAAAAATGTTTTCATTTTTGATGAGACGCTGAATAAAAGAAGTTTAATCGCCGGCAAACGAAAACCTGCGATTTCCCGTAAATTCCGGACTCGGCCCGTATAGTCAAAAGTATACAAAGAAAGTACCCGGGGTGTAAACTCATTTCCCGAACGATTTTTTAAATTATTATTTCACCACTAAAGCCCATGAGACTTGTAGTTTTTAAAAATGTTTCCATTTTTGATGAGACGCTGAATAAAAGAAGTTTAATTGCCGGCAAACGAAAACCCGCGACTTCCCGTAAATCCTGGACTCGGCCCGTATAGTCAAAAGTATACATAGAAAGTACCCAGGGAGTAAACTCATTTCCCGAACGAATTTTTAAATTATTTTTTCACCACTAAAACGCATGAGACTTGTAGTTTTCAGAAATGTTTTCATTTTTGATGAGACGCTTAATGAAAGTTGTTTAATCGTCGGCAAACGAAAACCCGCGATTTCCCGTAAATCCCGGGCTTGGCCCGTATAGTCGAATGTATACAAAGAAAGTACCTTGTGAGTAAACTCATTTCCGAAACGATTTTTTCAATTATCTTTTCACCACTAAAAGGCATGAGACTTGTAGTTTTCAAAAATGTTTTTATTTTTGATGAGACGCTGAATAAAAGAAATTTAATCGCCGGCAAACGAAAACCTGCGATTTCCCGTAAATTCCGGACTCGGCCCGTATAGTCAAAAGTATACAAAGAAAGTACCCAGGGAGTAAACTCATTTCCCGAACGATTTTTTAAATTATTTTTTCACAACTAAAACGCATAAGACTTGTAGTTTTTTAAAATGTTTTCATTTTTGATGAGACGCTGAATAAAAGAAGTTTAATCGCCGGCAAACGAAAACCTGCGATTTCCCGTAAATCCCGGACTCGGCCCGTATAGTCAAAAGTATACAAAGAAAGTACCCAGGGTGTAAACTCATTTCCCGAACTATTTTTTAAATTATTATTTCACCACTAAAGCCCATGAGACTTGTAGTATTTAAAAATATTTTCATTTTTGATGAGACGCTGAATAAAAGAAGTTTAATCGCCGGCAAACGAAAACCCGCGACTTCCCGTAAAGCCCGGACTCAGCCCGTATAGTCAGAAGTATACAAAGAAAGTACCCAGGGAGTAAACTCATTTCCCGAATGATTTTTTAAATTATTTTTTCACCACTAAAACGCATGAGACTTGTAGTTTTCAAAAATGTTTTCATTTTTGATGAGACGCTTAATAAAAGAGGTTTAATCGCCGGCAAACAAAAACCTGCGATTTCCAGTAAATTCCGGACTCGGCCCGTATAGTCGAATGTATACAAAGAAAGTACCCAGGGAGTAAACTCATTTCCCGAACGATTTTTTAAATTTTTTTTTCACCACTAAAACGCATGAGACTTGTAGTTTTCAAAAATGTTTTCATTTTTGATGAGACGCGTAATGAAAGAGGTTTAATCGCCGGCAAATCAAAACCCGCGATTTCCCGCAAATCCCGGGCTTGGCCCGTATAGTCGAATGTATACAAAGAAAGTACCCTGTGAGTAAACTCATTTCCAGAACGATTTTTTAATTTATTTTTTCAACACTAAAACGCATGAGACTTGTAGTTTTAAAAAATGTTTTCATTTTTGATGAGACGCTTAATGAAAGAAGTTTAATCGCCTGCAAACGAAAACCCGAGATTTCCCGTAAATCCCGGGCTTGGCCCGTATAGTCAAAAGTATACAAAGATAGTACCCAGGGAGTAAACTCATTTCCTGAAAGCGATTTTTTAATTTATTTTTTCACCACTAAAACGCATGAGACTTGTAGTTTTTAAAAATGTTTTCATTTTTGATGAGACGCTGAATAAAAGAAGTTTAATCGCCGGCAAACGAAAACCCGCGATTTCCCGTAAATCCCGGACTCAGCCCGTAGAGTCAAAAGTATACGAAGAAAGTACCCAGGGAGTAAACTCATTTCCCGAACGATTTTTTAAATTATTTTTTCAGCACTAAAACGCATGAGACTTGTAGTTTTCAAAAATGTTTTCATTTTTGATGAGACGCTGAATAAAAGAAGTTTAATCGCCGGCAAACGAAAACCTGCGATTTCCCGTAAATCCCGGACTCGGCCCGTATAGTCAAAAGTATACAAAGAAAGTACCCGGGGTGTAAACTCATTTCCCGAACGATTTTTTAAATTATTATTTCACCACTAAAGCCCATGAGACTTGTAGTTTTTAAAAATGTTTTCATTTTTGATGAGACGCTGAATGAAAGAAGTTTAATCGCCGGCAAACGAAAACCCGCGATTTCCCGTAAATCCTGGACTCGGCCCGTGTAGTCAAAAGTATACAAAGAAAGTACCCAGGGAGTAAACTCATTTCCCGAACGATTTTTTAAATTATTTTTTCACCACTAAAATGCATGAGACTTGTAGTTTTCAGAAATGTTTTCATTTTTGATGAGACGCTTAATGAAAGTGGTTTAATCGCCGGCAAACGAAAATCCGCGATTTCCCGTAAATCCCGGACTTGGCCGGTATAGTCGAATGTATACAAAGAAAGTACCCTGTGAGTAAACTCATTTCCAAAACGATTTTTTAAATTATCTTTTCACGACTAAAACGCATGAGACTTGTAGTTTTCAAATATGTTTTTATTTTTGATGAGACGCTGAATAAAAGAAGTTTAATCGCCGGCAAACGAAAACCCGCCATTTCCCGTAAACCCCGGACTCGGTCCGTATAGTCGAATGTATACAAAGAAAGTACCCTGTGAGTAAACTCATTTCTCGAACGAATTTTTAAATTATTATTTCACCACTAAAACGCATGAGACTTGTAGTTTTTAAAAATGTTTTCATTTTTGATGAGACGCTGAATAAAAGAAGTTTAATCGCCGGCAAACGAAAACCCGCCATTTCCCGTAAACCCCGGACTCGGTCCGTATAGTCGAATGTATACAAAGAAAGTACCCTGTGAGTAAACTCATTTCTCGAACGAATTTTGAAATTATTATTTCACCACTAAAACGCATGAGACTTGTAGTTTTTAAAAATGTTTTCATTTTTGATGAGACGCTGAATAAAAGAAGTTTAATCGCCGGCAAACGAAAACCCGCGATTTCCCGTAAATCCCGGACTCAGCCCGTAGAGTCAAAAGTATACAAAGAAAGTACCCAGGGAGTAAACTCATTTCCCGAACGATTTTTTAAATTATTTTTTCAGCACTAAAACGCATGAGACTTGTAGTTTTCAAAAATGTTTTCATTTTTGATGAGACGCTGAATAAAAGAAGTTTAATCGCCGGCAAACGAAAACCTGCGATTTCCCGTAAATCCCGGACTCGGCCCGTATAGTCAAAAGTATACAAAGAAAGTACCCGGGGTGTAAACTCATTTCCCGAACGATTTTTTAAATTATTATTTCACCACTAAAGCCCATGAGACTTGTAGTTTTAAAAAATGTTTTCATTTTTGATGAGACGCTTAATGAAAGAGGTTTAATCGCCTGCAAACGAAAACCCGAGATTTCCCGTAAATCCCGGGCTTGGCCCGTATAGTCAAAAGTATACAAAGAAAGTACCCAGGGAGTAAACTCATTTCCCGAACGATTTTTTAAATTATTTTTTCAGCACTAAAACGCATGAGACTTGTAGTTTTCAAAAATGTTTTCATTTTTGATGAGACGCTGAATAAAAGAAGTTTAATCGCCGGCAAACAAAAAAAACCTGCGATTTCCCGTAAATCCCGGACTCGGCCCGTATAGTCAAAAGTATACAAAGAAAGTACCCGGGGTGTAAACTCATTTCCCGAACGATTTTTTAAATTATTATTTCACCACTAAAGCCCATGAGACTTGTAGTTTTTAAAAATGTTTTCATTTTTGATGAGACGCTGAATAAAAGAAGTTTAATCGCCGGCAAACGAAAACCCGCGATTTCCCGTAAATCCTGGACTCGGCCCGTGTAGTCAAAAGTATACAAAGAAAGTACCCAGGGAGTAAACTCATTTCCCGAACGATTTTTTAAATTATTTTTTCACCACTAAAACGCATGAGACTTGTAGTTTTCAGAAATGTTTTCATTTTTGATGAGACGCTTAATGAAAGTGGTTTAATCGCCGGCAAACGAAAATCCGCGATTTCCCGTAAATCCCGGACTTGGCCGGTATAGTCGAATGTATACAAAGAAAGTACCCTGTGAGTAAACTCATTTCCAAAACGATTTTTTAAATTATCTTTTCACCACTAAAACGCATGAGACTTGTAGTTTTCAAAAATGTTTTTATTTTTGATGAGACGCTGAATAAAAGAAGTTTAATCGCCGGCAAACGAAAACCCGCCATTTCCCGTAAACCCCGGACTCAGTCCGTATAGTCGAATGTATACAAAGAAAGTACCCTGTGAGTAAACTCATTTCTCGAACGAATTTTTAAATTATTATTTCACCACTAAAACGCATGAGACTTGTAGTTTTTAAAAATGTTTTCATTTTTGATGAGACGCTGAATAAAAGAAGTTTAATCGCCGGCAAACGAAAACCCGCGATTTCCCGTAAATCCCGGACTCAGCCCGTAGAGTCAAAAGTATACAAAGAAAGTACCCAGGGAGTAAACTCATTTCCCGAACGATTTTTTAAATTATTTTTTCAGCACTAAAACGCATGAGACTTGTAGTTTTCAAAAATGTTTTCATTTTTGATGAGACGCTGAATAAAAGAAGTTTAATCGCCGGCAAACGAAAACCTGCGATTTCCCGTAAATCCCGGACTCGGCCCGTATAGTCAAAAGTATACAAAGAAAGTACCCGGGGTGTAAACTCATTTCCTGAACGATTTTTTAAATTATTATTTCACCACTAAAGCCCATGAGACTTGTAGTTTTCAAAAATGTTTTTATTTTTGATGAGACGCTGAATAAAAGAAGTTTTATCGCCGACAAACGAAAACCCGCCATTTCCCGTAAACCCCGAACTCGGTCCGTATAGTCGAATGTATACAAAGAAAGTACCCTGTGAGTAAACTCATTTCCCGAACGAATTTTTAAATTATTTTTTCATCACTAAAACGCATGAGACTTGTAGTATTTAAAAATATTTTCATTTTTGATGAGACGCTGAATAAAAGAAGTTTAATCGCCGGCAAACGAAAAACCGCGACTTCCCGTAAATCCCGGACTCAGCCCGTATAGTCAAAAGTATACAAAGAAAGTACGCAGGGAGTAAACTCATTTCCCGAACGATTTTTTAAATTATTTTTTCACCACTAAAACGCATGAGACTTGTAGTTTTCAAAAATGTTTTTATTTTTGATGAGACGCTGAATAAAAGAAGTTTAATCGCCGGCAAATGAAAACCTGCGATTTCCCGTAAATCCCGGACGCGGCCCGTATAGTCAAAAGTATACAAAGAAAGTACCCGGGGTGTAAACTCATTTCCCGAACGATTTTTTAAATTATTATTTCACCACTAAAGCCCATGAGACTTGTAGTTTTCAAAAATGTTTTCATTTTTGATGAGACGCTGAATAAAAGAAGTTTAATCGCCGGGAAACGAAAACCTGCGATTTCCCGTAAATGCCGGACTCGGCCCGTATATTCAAAAGTATACAAAGAAAGTACCCGGGGTGTAAACTCAATTCCCGAACGATTTTCTAAATTATTATTTCACCACTAAAGCCCATGAGACTTGTAGTTTTTAAAAAAGTTTTCATTTTTGATGAGACGCTGAATAAAAGAAGTTTAATTGCCGGCAAACGAAAACCCGCTACTTCCCGTAAATCCCGGACTCGGCCCGTATAGTCAAAAGTATACAAAGAAAGTACCCAGGGAGTAAACTCATTTTCCGAACGATTTTTTAAATTAATTTTCACCACTAAAACGCATGTGACTTGTAGTTTTCAGAAATGTTTTCATTTTTGATGAGACGCTTAATTAAAGTTGTTTAATCGCCGGCAAACAAAAACCCGCGATTTCCCGTAAATCCCGGGCTTGGCCCGTATAGTCGAATGTATACAAAGAAAGTACCCTGTGAGTAAACTCATTTCCCGAACGAATTTTTAAATTATTTTTTCACCACTAAAACGCATGAGACTTGTAGTTTTCAGAAATGTTTTCATTTTTGATGAGACGCTTAATAAAAGTGGTTTAATCGCCGGCAAACGAAAACCCGCGATTTCCCGTAAATCCCGGGCTTGGCCCGTATAGTCGAATGTATACAAAGAAAGTACCCTGTGAGTAAACTCATTTCCAAATCGATTTTTTAAATTATCTTTTCACCACTAAAACGCTTGAGACTTGTAGTTTTCAAAAATGTTTTCATTTTTGATGAGACGCTGAATAAAAGAAGTTTAATCGCCGGCAAACGAAAACCCGCCATTTCCCGTAAACCCCCGACTCGGCCCGCATAGTCAAAAGTATACAAAGAAAGTACCCAGGGAGTAAACTCATTTCCCCAACGATTTTTTAAATTATTTTTTCACCACTAAATCGCATGAGACTTGTAGTTTTCGAAAATGTTTTCATTTTTGATGAGACGCTGAATAATAGAAGTTTAATCGCCCGCAAACGAAAACCTGCGATTTCCCGTAAATCCCGGACTCGGCCCGTATAGTCAAAAGTATACAAAAAAAGTACCCAGGGTGTAAACTCATTTCCCGAACGATTTTTTAAATTATTATTTCACCACTAAAGCCCATGAGACTTGTAGTATTTGAAAATATTTTCATTTTTGATGAGACGCTGAATAAAAGAAGTTTAATCGCCGGCAAACGAAAACCCGCGCCTTCCCGTCAATCCCGGGCTTGGCCCGTATAGTCGAATGTATACAAAGAAAGCAACCTGTGAGTAAACTCATTTCCAAATCGATTTTTTATATTATCTTTTCACCACTAAAACGCTTGAGACTTGTAGTTTTTAAAAATGTTTTCATTTTTGATGAGACGCTGAATAAAAGAAGTTTAATCGCCGGCAAACGAAAACCCGCCATTTCCCGTAAACCCCCGACTCGGCCCGCTTAGTCAAAAGTATACAAAGAAAGTACCCAGGGAGTAAACTCATTTCCCGAACGATTTTTTAAATTATTTTTTCACCACTAAATCGCATGAGACTCGTAGTTTTCAAAAATGTTTTCATTTTTGATGAGACGCTGAATAAAAGAAGTTTAATCGCCCGCAAACGAAAACCTGCGATTTCCCGTAAATCCCGGACTCGGCCCGTATAGTCAAAAGTATACAAAGAAAGTACCCAGGGTGTAAACTCATTTCCCGAACGATTTTTAAATTATTATTTCACCACTAAAGCCCATGAGACTTGTAGTATTTAAAAATATTTTCATTTTTGATGAGACGCTGAAAAAAAGAAGTTTAATCGCCGGCAAACGAAAACCTGCGATTTCCCGTAAATCCCGGACTCGGCCCGTATAGTCAAAAGTATACAAAGAAAGTACCCAGGGTGTAAACTCATTTCCCGAACGATTTTTTAAATTATTATTTTACCACTAAAGACCATGAGACTTGTAGTATTTAAAAATATTTTCATTTTTGATGAGACGCTGAATAAAAGAAGTTTAATCGCCGGCAAACGATAACCCGCGACTTTCCGTAAATCCCGGACTCGGCCCGTATAGTCGAAAGTATACAAAGAAAGTACCCAGGGAGTAAACTCATTTCCCGAACGATATTTTAAATTTTTTTTCACCACTAAAACGCATGAGACTTGTAGTTTTCAGAAATGTTTTCATTTTTGATGAGACGCTTAATGAAAGTTGTTTAATCGCCGGCAAAAGAAAACCCGCGATTTCCCGTAAATCACGGGCTTGGCCCGTATAGTCGAATGTATACAAAGAAAGTACCCTGTGAGTAAACTCATTTCCAGAACGATTTTTTAATTTATTTTTTCAACACTAAAACGCATGAGACTTGTAGTTTTCAAAAATGTTTTCATTTTTGATGAGTGGCTTAATGAAAGAGGTTTAATCGCCGGCAAACGAAAACCCGAGATTTCCCGTAAATCCCGGGCTTGGCCCGTATAGTCAAAAGTATACAAAGATAGTACCCAGGGAGTAAACTCATTTCCAGAAAGATTTTTTAAATTATTTTTTCACCACTAAAACGCATAAGACTTGTAGTTTTTAAAAATGTTTTCATTTTTGATGAGACGCTGAATAAAAGAAGTTTAATCGCCGGCAAACGAAAACCTGCGATTTCCCGTAAATCCCGGACTCGGCCCGTATAGTCAAAAGTATACAAAGAAAGTACCAAGGGTGTAAACTCATTTCCCGAACTATTTTTTAAATTATTATTTCACCACTAAAGCCCATGAGACTTGTAGTATTTAAAAATATTTTCATTTTTGATGAGACGCTGAATAAAAGAAGTTTAATCGCCGGCAAACGAAAACCCGCGACTTCCCGTAAATCCCGCACTCGGCCCGTATAGTCGAAAGTATACAAAGAAAGTACCCAGGGAGTAAACTCATTTCCCGAACGATTTTTTAAATTTTTTTTCACCACTAAAACGCATGAGACTTGTAGTTTTTAAAAATTTTTTCATTTTTGATGAGACGCTGAATAAAAGAAGTTTAATTGCCGGCAAACGAAAACCCGCGTCTTCCCGTAAATCCCGGACTCGGCCCGTATAGTCAAAAGTATACAAAGAAAGTACCCAGGGAGTAAACTCATTTCCCAAACGATATTTTAAATTAATTTTCACCACTAAAACGCATGAGACTTGTAGTTTTCAGAAATGTTTTCATTTTTGATGAGACGCTTAATGAAAGTTGTTTAATCGCCGGCAAACGAAAACCCGCGATTTCCCGTAAATCACGGGCTTGGCCCGTATAGTCGAATGTATACAAAGAAAGTACCCTGTGAGTAAACTCATTTCCAGAACGATTTTTTAATTTATTTTTTCAACACTAAAACGCATGAGACTTGTAGTTTTCAAAAATGTTTTCATTTTTGATGAGACGCTTAATGAAAGTTGTTTAATCGCCGGCAAACGAAAACCCGCGATTTCCGTAAATCACGGGCTTGGCCCGTATAGTCGAATGTATACAAAGAAAGTACCCTGTGAGTAAACTCATTTCCAGAAAGATTTTTTAAATTATTTTTTCACCACTAAAACGCATAAGACTTGTAGTTTTTAAAAATGTTTTCATTTTTGATGAGACGCTGAATAAAAGAAGTTTAATCGCCGGCAAACGAAAACCTGCGATTTCCCGTAAATCCCGGACTCGGCCCGTGTAGTCAAAAGTATACAAAGAAAGTACCAAGGGTGTAAACTCATTTCCCGAACTATTTTTTAAATTATTATTTCACCACTAAAGCCCATGAGACTTGTAGTATTTAAAAATATTTTCATTTTTGATGAGACGCTGAATAAAAGAAGTTTAATCGCCGGCAAACGAAAACCCGCGACTTCCCGTAAATCCCGGACTCGGCCCGTATAGTCAAAAGTATACAAAGAAAGTACCCAGTGAGTAAACTCATTTCCCGAACGATTTTTTAAATTTTTTTTCACCACTAAAACGCATGAGACTTGTAGTTTTTAAAAATGTTTTCATTTTTGATGAGACGCTGAATAAAAGAAGTTTAATTGCCGGCAAACGAAAACCCGCGTCTTCCCGTAAATCCCGGACTCGGCCCGTATAGTCAAAAGTATACAAAGAAAGTACCCAGGGAGTAAACTCATTTCCCAAACGCTATTTTAAATTAATTTTCACCACTAAAACGCATGAGACTTGTAGTTTTCAGAAATGTTTTCATTTTTGATGAGACGCTTAATGAAAGTTGTTTAATCGCCGGCAAACGAAAACCCGCGATTTCCCGTAAATCACGGGCTTGGCCCGTATAGTCGAATGTATACAAAGAAAGTACACTGTGAGTAAACTCATTTCCAGAACGATTTTTTAATTTATTTTTTCAACACTAAAACGCATGAGACTTGTAGTTTTCAAAAATGTTTTCATTTTTGATGAGACGCTTAATGAAAGAGGTTTAATCGCCGGCAAACGAAAACCCGAGATTTCCCGTAAATCCCGGACTCGGCCCGTATAGTCAAAAGTATACAAAGAAAGTACCAAGGGTGTAAACTCATTTCCCGAACGATTTTTTAAATTATTATTTCACCACTAAAGCCCATGAGACCTGTAGTATTTAAAAATATTTTCATTTTTGATGAGACGCTGAATAAAAGAAGTTTAATCGCCGGCAAACGAAAACCCGCGACTTCCCGTAAATCCCGGACTCGGCCCGTATAGTCAAAAGTATACAAAGAAAGTACCAAGGGTGTAAACTCATTTCCCGAACTATTTTTTAAATTATTATTTCACCACTAAAGCCCATGAGACTTGTAGTATTTAAAAATGTTTTCATTTTTGATGAGACGCTGAATAAAAGAAGTTTAATCGCCGGCAAACGAAAACCCGCGACTTCCCGTAAATCCCGGACTCGGCCCGTATAGTCAAAAGTATACAAAGAAAGTGCCCAGGGTGTAAACTCATTTCCCGAACGATTTTTTAAATTATTATTTCACCACTAAAGCCCATGAGACCTGTAGTATTTAAAAATATTTTCATTTTTGATGAGACGCTGAATAAAAGAAGTTTAATCGCCGGCAAACGAAAACCCGCGACTTCCCGTAAATCCCTGACTCGGCCCGTATAGTCAAAGGTATACAAAGAAAGTACCCAGGGAGTAAACGCATTTCCCGAACGATTTTTTAAATTTTTTTTTCCCACTAAAACGCATGAGACTTGTAGTTTTTAAAAATGTTTTCATTTTTGATGAGACGCTGAATAAAAGAAGTTTAATTGCCGGCAAACGAAAACCCGCGTCTTCCCGTAAATCCCGGACTCGGCCCGTATAGTCAAAAGTATACAAAGAAAGTACCCAGGGAGTAAACTCATTTCATAAACGATATTTTAAATTAATTTTCACCACTAAAACGCATGAGACTTGTAGTTTTCAGAAATGTTTTCATTTTTGATTAGACGCTTAATGAAAGTTGTTTAATCGCCGGCAAACGAAAACCCGCGATTTCCCGTAAATCACGGGCTTGGCCCGTATAGTCGAATGTATACAAAGAAAGTACCCTGTGAGTAAACTCATTTCCAGAACGATTTTTTAATTTATTTTTTCAACACTAAAACGCATGAGTCTTGTAGTTTTCAAAAATGTTTTCATTTTTGATGAGACGCTTAATGAAAGAGGTTTAATCGCCGGCAAACGAAAACCCGAGGTTTCCCGTAAATCCCGGGCTTGGCCCGTATAGTCAAAAGTATACAAAGATAGTACCCAGGGAGTAAACTCATTTCCAGAACGATTTTTTAAATTATTTTTTCACCACTAAAACGCATAAGACTTGTAGTTTTTAAAAATGTTTTCATTTTTGATGAGACGCTGAATAAAAGAAGTTTAATCGCCGGCAAACGAAAACCTGCGATTTCCAGTAAATCCCGGACTCGGCCAGTATAGTCGAAAGTATACAAAGAAAGAAGTTTAATCGCCGGCAGACAAAAACCTGCGATTTCCCGTAAATCCCGGACTCGGCCCGTATAGTCAAAAGTATAATAAGAAAGTACCCAGGGTGTAAACTCATTTCCCGAACGATTTTTTAAATTATTATTTCACCACTAAAGCCCATGAGACTTGTAGTTTTTAAAAATGTTTTCATTTTTGATGAGACGCTGAATAAAAGAAATTTAATCGCCAGCAAACGAAAACCCGCCATTTCCCGTAAACCCTGGACTCGGCCCGTATAACCAAAAGTATACAAAGAAAGTACCCAGGGAGTAAACTCATTTCCCGAACGATTTTTTAAATTATTTTTTCACCACTAAAACGCATGAGACTTGTAGTTTTCAAAAATGTTTTCATTTTTGATGAGACGCTTAATGAAAGAGGTTTAATCGCCGTAAAACGAAAACCCACGATTTCCCGTAAATCCCGGGCTTGGCCTGTATAGTCGAATGTATACAAAGAAAGTACCCTGTGAGTAAACTCATTTCCAGAACGATTTTTTAAATTATTTTTTCACCACTAAAACGCATAAGACTTGTAGTTTTTAAAAATGTTTTCATTTTTGATGAGACGCTGAATGAAAGAAATTTAATCGCCAGCAAACGAAAACCCGCCATTTCCCGTAAACCCTGGACTCGGCCCGTATAACCAAAAGTATACAAAAAAAGTACCCAGGGAGTAAACTCATTTCCCGAACGATTTTTTAAATTATTTTTTCACCACTAAAACGCATGAGACTTGTAGTTTTCAAAAATGTTTTCATTTTTGATGAGACGCTTAATGAAAGAGGTTTAATAGCCGTAAAACGAAAACCTGCGATTTCCCGTAAATCCCGGACTCGGCCCGTATAGTCAAAAGTATAATAAGAAAGTACCCAGGGTGTAAACTCATTTCCCGAACGATTTTTTAAATTATTATTTCACCACTAAAGCCCATGAGACTTGTAGTTTTTAAAAATGTTTTCATTTTTGATGAGACGCTGAATAAAAGAAATTTAATCGCCAGCAAACGAAAACCCGCCATTTCCCGTAAACCCTGGACTCGGCCCGTATAACCAAAAGTATACAAAAAAAGTACCCAGGGAGTAAACTCATTTCCCGAACGATTTTTTAAATTATTTTTTCACCACTAAAACGCATGAGACTTGTAGTTTTCAAAAATGTTTTCATTTTTGATGAGACGCTTAATGAAAGAGGTTTAATCGCCGTAAAACGAAAACCCGCGATTTCCCGTAAATCCCGGGCTTGGCACGTATAGTCGAATGTATACAAAGAAAGTACCCTGTGAGTAAACTCATTTCCAGAACGATTTTTTAAATTATTTTTTCACCACTAAAACGCATAAGACTTGTAGTTTTTAAAAATGTTTTCATTTTTGATGAGACGCTGAATAAAAGAAGTTTAATCACCGGCAAACAAAAACCCGCCATTTCCCGTAAACCCCGGACTCGGCCCGCATAGTCAAAAGTATACAAAGAAAGTACCCAGGGAGTAAACTCATTTCCCGAACGATTTTTTAAATTATTTTTTCAGCACTAAAATGCATGAGACTTGCAGTTTTTAAAAATGTTTTCATTTTTGATGAGACGGTGAATAAAAGAAGTTTAATCGCCGGCAAACGAAAACCTGCGATTTCCCGTAAATCCTGGACTCGGCCCGTATAGTCAAAAGTATACAAAGAAAGTACCCAACGAGTAAACTCATTTCCCAAACGATTTTTTAAATTATTATTTCACCACTAAAACGCATGAGACTTGTAGTTTTCAAGAATGTTTTCATTTTTGATGAGACGCTGAATAAAAGAAGTTTAATCGCCGACAAACGAAAACCCGCGTCTTCCCGTAAATCCCGGACTCGGCCCGTATAGTCAAAAGTATACAAAGAAAGTACCCAGGGAGTAAACTCATTTCATAAACGATATTTTAAATTAATTTTCACCACTAAAACGCATGAGACTTGTAGTTTTCAGAAATGTTTTCATTTTTGATTAGACGCTTAATGAAAGTTGTTTAATCGCCGGCAAACGAAAACCCGCGATTTCCCGTAAATCACGGGCTTGGCCCGTATAGTCGAATGTATACAAAGAAAGTACCCTGTGAGTAAACTCATTTCCAGAACGATTTTTTAATTTATTTTTTCAACACTAAAACGCATGAGTCTTGTAGTTTTCAAAAATGTTTTCATTTTTGATGAGACGCTTAATGAAAGAGGTTTAATCGCCGGCAAACGAAAACCCGAGGTTTCCCGTAAATCCCGGGCTTGGCCCGTATAGTCAAAAGTATACAAAGATAGTACCCAGGGAGTAAACTCATTTCCAGAACGATTTTTTAAATTATTTTTTCACCACTAAAACGCATAAGACTTGTAGTTTTTAAAAATGTTTTCATTTTTGATGAGACGCTGAATAAAAGAAGTTTAATCGCCGGCAAACGAAAACCTGCGATTTCCAGTAAATCCCGGACTCGGCCAGTATAGTCGAAAGTATACAAAGAAAGAAGTTTAATCGCCGGCAGACAAAAACCTGCGATTTCCCGTAAATCCCGGACTCGGCCCGTATAGTCAAAAGTATAATAAGAAAGTACCCAGGGTGTAAACTCATTTCCCGAACGATTTTTTAAATTATTATTTCACCACTAAAGCCCATGAGACTTGTAGTTTTTAAAAATGTTTTCATTTTTGATGAGACGCTGAATAAAAGAAATTTAATCGCCAGCAAACGAAAACCCGCCATTTCCCGTAAACCCTGGACTCGGCCCGTATAACCAAAAGTATACAAAGAAAGTACCCAGGGAGTAAACTCATTTCCCGAACGATTTTTTAAATTATTTTTTCACCACTAAAACGCATGAGACTTGTAGTTTTCAAAAATGTTTTCATTTTTGATGAGACGCTTAATGAAAGAGGTTTAATCGCCGTAAAACGAAAACCCACGATTTCCCGTAAATCCCGGGCTTGGCCTGTATAGTCGAATGTATACAAAGAAAGTACCCTGTGAGTAAACTCATTTCCAGAACGATTTTTTAAATTATTTTTTCACCACTAAAACGCATAAGACTTGTAGTTTTTAAAAATGTTTTCATTTTTGATGAGACGCTGAATGAAAGAAATTTAATCGCCAGCAAACGAAAACCCGCCATTTCCCGTAAACCCTGGACTCGGCCCGTATAACCAAAAGTATACAAAAAAAGTACCCAGGGAGTAAACTCATTTCCCGAACGATTTTTTAAATTATTTTTTCACCACTAAAACGCATGAGACTTGTAGTTTTCAAAAATGTTTTCATTTTTGATGAGACGCTTAATGAAAGAGGTTTAATAGCCGTAAAACGAAAACCTGCGATTTCCCGTAAATCCCGGACTCGGCCCGTATAGTCAAAAGTATAATAAGAAAGTACCCAGGGTGTAAACTCATTTCCCGAACGATTTTTTAAATTATTATTTCACCACTAAAGCCCATGAGACTTGTAGTTTTTAAAAATGTTTTCATTTTTGATGAGACGCTGAATAAAAGAAATTTAATCGCCAGCAAACGAAAACCCGCCATTTCCCGTAAACCCTGGACTCGGCCCGTATAACCAAAAGTATACAAAAAAAGTACCCAGGGAGTAAACTCATTTCCCGAACGATTTTTTAAATTATTTTTTCACCACTAAAACGCATGAGACTTGTAGTTTTCAAAAATGTTTTCATTTTTGATGAGACGCTTAATGAAAGAGGTTTAATCGCCGTAAAACGAAAACCCGCGATTTCCCGTAAATCCCGGGCTTGGCACGTATAGTCGAATGTATACAAAGAAAGTACCCTGTGAGTAAACTCATTTCCAGAACGATTTTTTAAATTATTTTTTCACCACTAAAACGCATAAGACTTGTAGTTTTTAAAAATGTTTTCATTTTTGATGAGACGCTGAATAAAAGAAGTTTAATCACCGGCAAACAAAAACCCGCCATTTCCCGTAAACCCCGGACTCGGCCCGCATAGTCAAAAGTATACAAAGAAAGTACCCAGGGAGTAAACTCATTTCCCGAACGATTTTTTAAATTATTTTTTCAGCACTAAAATGCATGAGACTTGCAGTTTTTAAAAATGTTTTCATTTTTGATGAGACGGTGAATAAAAGAAGTTTAATCGCCGGCAAACGAAAACCTGCGATTTCCCGTAAATCCTGGACTCGGCCCGTATAGTCAAAAGTATACAAAGAAAGTACCCAACGAGTAAACTCATTTCCCAAACGATTTTTTAAATTATTATTTCACCACTAAAACGCATGAGACTTGTAGTTTTCAAGAATGTTTTCATTTTTGATGAGACGCTGAATAAAAGAAGTTTAATCGCCGACAAACGAAAACCTGCGATTTCCTGTAAATTCCGGACTCGGCCGGTATAGTCAAAAGTATACAAAGAAAGTACCCAGAGAGTAAACTCATTTCCAGAACGATTTTTTAAATTATTTTTTCACCATTAAAACGCATAAGACTTGTAGTTTTTAAAAATGTTTTCATTTTTGATGAGACGCTGAGTAAAAAAGGTTTAATCGCCGGCAAACGAAAACCTGCGATTTCCCGGAAATCCCGGACTCGGCCCGTATAGTCAAAAGTATACAAAGAAAGTACCCAGGGTGTAAACTCATTTCCCGAACGATTTTTTAAATTATTTTTTCACCACTAAAACGCATGAGACTTGTAAGTTCAAAAATGTTTTCATTTTTGATGAGACGCTGAATAAAAGAAGTTTAATCGCCGGCAAACGAAAACCTGCGATTTCCCGTAAATCCCGTACTCGGCCCGTATAATGAAAAGTATACAAAGAAAGTACCCAGGGAGTAAACTCATTTCCCAAACGATTTTTTAAATTATTATTTCACCACTAAAGCCCATTAGACTTGTAGTTTTTAAAAATGTTTTGATTTTTGATGAGACGCTGAATAAAAGAAGTTTAATCGCCGGCAAACGAAAACCCGCAATTTCCCGTAAATCCCGGTCTCGGCCCGTATAGTCAAACGTATACAAGGAAAGTACCCAGTGAGTAAACTCATTTCCCTAACGATTTTTTAAATTATTTTTTCACCATTAAAACGCATAAGACTTGTAGTTTTTAAAAATGTTTTCATTTTTGATGAGACGCTGAATAAAAAAAGTTTATTCGCCGGCAAACAAAAACCTGCGATTTCCCGTAAATCCCGGACTCGGCCCGTATAGTCAAAAGTATACAAAGAAAGTACCCAGGGTGTAAACTCATTTCCCGAACGATTTTTTAAATTATTTTTCACCACTAAAACGCATGAGACTTGTAGTTTTTAAAAATGTTTTCATTTTTGATGAGACGCTGAATAAAAGAAGTTTAATCGCCGGCAAACGAAAACCTGCGATTTCCCGTAAATCCTGGACTCGGCCCGTATAGTCAAAAGTATACAAAGAAAGTACCCAGGGAGTAAACTCATTTCCCAAACGATTTTTTAAATTATTATTTCACCACTAAAACGCACGAGACTTGTAGTTTTCAAAAATGTTTTCATTTTTGATGAGACGCTGAATAAAAGAAGTTTAATCGCCGGCAAACGAAAACCTGCGATTTCCCGTAAATCCCGTACTCGGCCCGTATAGTCAAAAGTATACAAAGAAAGTACCCAGGGAGTAAACACATTTCCCAAACTATTTTTTAAATTATTATTTCACCACTAAAGCCCATGAGACTTGTAGTTTTTAAAAATGTTTTCATTTTTGATGAGACGCTGAATAAAAGAAGTTTAATCGCCGGCAAACGAAAACCCGCGTTTTCCCGTAAATCCGGGGCTTGGCCCGTATAGTCGAATGTATACAAAGAAAGTACCCAGGGAGTAAACTCATTTCCCGAACGATTTTTTAAATTTTTTTTCACCACTAAAACGCATGAGACTTGTAGTTTTCAAAAATGTTTTCATTTTTGATGAGACGCTTAATGAAAGAGATATAATCGCCGGAAAACGAAAACCCGCAATTTCCCGTAAATCCCGGGCTTGGCCCGTATAGTCGAATGTATACAAAGAAAGTACCCTGTGAGTAAACTCATTTCCAGAACGATTTTTTAAAGTATTTTTTCACCACTAAAACGCGTAAGACTTGTAGTTTTTAAAAATGTTTTCATTTTTGATGAGACGCTTAATGAAAGAGGTATAATCGCCGGAAAACGAAAACCCGCAATTTTCCGTAAATCCCGTACTCGGCCCGTATAGTCAAAAGTATACAAAGAAAGTACCCAGGGAGTAAACTCATTTCCCAAACGATTTTTTAAATTATTATTTCACCACTAAAGCCCATGAGGCTTGTAGTTTTTAAAAATGTTTTCATTTTTGATGAGACGCTGAATAAAAGAAGTTTAATCGCCGGCAAACGAAAACCCGCAATTTCCCGTAAATCCCAGTCTCGGCCCGTATAGTCAAAAGTATACAAGGAAAGTACCCAGTGAGTAAACTCATTTCCCAAACTATTTTTTAAATTATTATTTCACCACTAAAGCCCATGAGACTTGTAGTTTTTAAAAATGTTTTCATTTTTGATGAGACGCTGAATAAAAGAAGTTTAATCGCCGGCAAACGAAAACCCGCGTTTTCCCGTAAATCCAGGGCTTGGCCCGTATAGTCGAATGTATACAAAGAAAGTACCCAGGGAGTAAACTCATTTCCCGAACGATTTTTTAAATTACTTTTTACCACTATAACGCATGAGACTTGTAGTTTTTAAAAATGTTTTCATTTTTGATGAGACGCTGAATAAAAGAAGTTTAATCGCCGGCAAACGAAAACCTGCGATTTCCCGTAAATCCTGGACTCGGCCCGTATAGTTAAAAGTATACAAAGAAAGTACCCAGGGAGTAAACTCATTTCCCAAACGATTTTTTAAATTATTATTTCACCACTAAAACGCACGACACTTGTAGTTTTCAAGAATGTTTTCATTTTTGATGAGGCGCTGAATAAAAGCAGTTTAATCGCCGGCAAACGAAAACCTGCGATTTCCCGTAAATCCCGGACTCGGCCCGTATAGTCAAAAGTATACAAAGAAAGTACCCAGGGAGTAAACTCATTTCCCAAACGCTTTTTTAAATTATTATTTCACCACTAAAACGCACGAGACTTGTAGTTTTCAAGAATGTTTTCATTTTTGATGAGACGCTGAATAAAAGCAGTTTAATCGCCGGCAAACGAAAACCTGCGATTTCCCGTAAATCCCGGACTCGGCCCGTATAGTCAAAAGTATACAAAGAAAGTACCCAGGGAGTAAACTCACTTCCAGAACGATTTTTTAAATTATTTTTTCACCACTAAAACGCATAAAACTTGTAGTTCTTAAAAATGTTTTCATTTTTGATGAGACGCTGAATTAAAGAAGTTTAATCGCCGGCAAACAAAAACCCGCGATTTCCCGTAAATCCCCGGCTTGGCCCGTATAGTCAAAAGTATACAAAGAAAGTACCCAGGGAGTAAACTCATTTTCCGAACGATTTTTTATATTATTTTTTTACCACTAAACGCATGAGACTTGTAGTTTTAAAAAATATTTTCATATTTGATGGGACGCTGAATAAAAGAAGTTTAATCGCCGGCAAACGAAAACCTGCGATTTCCCGTAAATCCCGTACTCGGCCCGTATAGTCAAAAGTATACAAAGAAAGTACCCAGGGAGTAAACTCATTTCCCAAACTATTTTTTAAATTATTATTTCACCACTAAAGCCCATGAGACTTGTAGTTTTTAAAAATGTTTTCATTTTTGATGAGACGCTGAATAAAAGAAGTTTAATCGCCGGCAAACAAAAACCCGCGTTTTCCCGTAAATCCAGGGCTTGGCCCGTATAGTCGAATGTATACAAAGAAAGTACCCAGGGAGTAAACTCATTTCCCGAACGATTTTTTAAATTACTTTTTACCACTATAACGCATGAGACTTGTAGTTTTTAAAAATGTTTTCATTTTTGATGAGACGCTGAATAAAAGAAGTTTAATCGCCGGCAAACGAAAACCTGCGATTTCCCGTAAATCCTGGACTCGGCCCGTATAGTCAAAAGTATACAAAGAAAGTACCCAGGGAGTAAACTCATTTCCCAAACGATTTTTTAAATTATTATTTCACCATTAAAACGCACGAGACTTGTAGTTTTCAAGAATGTTTTCATTTTTGATGAGACGCTGAATAAAAGCAGTTTAATCGCCGGCAAACGAAAACCTGCGATTTCCCGTAAATCCCGGACTCGGCCCGTATAGTCAAAAGTATACAAAGAAAGTACCCAGGGAGTAAACTCATTTCCCAAACGCTTTTTTAAATTATTATTTCACCACTAAAACGCATGAGACTTGTAGTTTTCAAAAATGTTTTCATTTTTGATGAGACGCTTAATGAAAGAGGTTTAATCGCCGGAAAACGAAAACCAGCGATTTCCCGTAAATCCCTGGCTTGGCCCGTATAGTCGAATGTATACAAAGAAAGTACCCTGTGAGTAAACTCATTTCCAGAACGATTTTTTAAATTATTTTTTCACCACTAAAACGCATAAGACTTGTAGTTTTTAAAAATGTTTTCATTTTTGATGAGACGCTGAATAAAAGAAGTTTAATCGCCGGCAAACAAAAACCCGCCAATTCCCGTAAACCCCGGACTCGGCCCGCATAGTCAAAAGTACACAAAGAAAGTACCCAGGGAGTAAACTCATTTCCCGAACGCTTTTTAAATTATTTTTTCAGCACTAAAACGCATGAGACTTGCAGTTTTTAAAAATGTTTTCATTTTTGATGAGACGGTGAATAAAAGAAGTTTAATCGCCGGCAAACGAAAACCCGCCATTTCCCGTAAACCCTGGACTCGGCCCGTATAGTCAAAAGTATACAAAGAAAGTACCCAGGGTGTAAACTCATTTCCCGAACAATTTTTGAAATTATTTTTTCACCACTAAAACGCATGAGACTTGCAGTTTTCAAAAATGTTTTCATTTTGGATGAGACGCTGAATAAAAGAAGTTTAATCGCCGGCAAACGAAAACCTGCGATTTCCCGTAAATCCCGTACTCGGCCCGTATAGTCAAAAGTATACAAAGAAAGTACCCAGGGAGTAAACTCATTTCCCAAACGATTTTTTAAATTATTATTTCACCACTAAAGCCCATGAGACTTGTAGTTTTCAAAAATGTTTTCATTTTTGATGAGACGCTTAATGAAAGAGGTTTAATCGCCGGAAAACGAAAACCAGCGATTTCCCGTAAATCCCGGGCTTGGCCCGTATAGTCGAATGTATACAAAGAAAGTACCCTGTGAGTAAACTCATTTCCAGAACGATTTTTTAAATTATTTTTTCACCACTAAAACGCATAAGACTTGTAGTTTTTAAAAATGTTTTCATTTTTGATGAAACGCTGAATAAAAGAAGTTTAATCGCCGGCAAACAAAAACCCGCCATTTCCCGTAAACCCCGGACTCGGCCCGCATAGTCAAAAGTATACAAAGAAAGTACCCAGGGAGTAAACTCATTTCCCGAACGCTTTTTAAATTATTTTTTCAGCACTAAAACGCATGAGACTTGCAGTTTTTAAAAATGTTTTCATTTTTGATGAGACGGTGAATAAAAGAAGTTTAATCGCCGGCAAACGAAAACCCGCCATTTCCCGTAAACCCTGGACTCGGCCCGTATAGTCAAAAGTATACAAAGAAAGTACCCAGGGTGTAAACTCATTTCCCGAACGATTTTTTAAATTATTTTTTCACCACTAAAACGCATGAGACTTGCAGTTTTCAAAAATGTTTTCATTTTGGATGAGACGCTGAATAAAAGAAGTTTAATCGCCGGCAAACGAAAACCTGCGATTTCCCGTAAATCCCGTACTCGGCCCGTATAGTCAAAAGTATACAAAGAAAGTACCCAGGGAGTAAACTCATTTCCCAAACGATTTTTTAAATTATTATTTCACCACTAAAGCCCATGAGACTTGTAGTTTTTAAAAATGTTTTCATTTTTGATGAGACGCTGAATAAAAGAAGTTTAATCGCCGGCAAACGAAAACCCGCAATTTCCCATAAATCCCGGTCTCGGCCCGTATAGTCAAAAGTATACAAGGAAAGTACCCAGTGAGTAAACTCATTTCCCTAACGATTTTTTAAATTATTTTTTCACCACTAAAACGCATGAGACTTGTAGTTTTCAAAAATGTTTTTATTTTTGATGAGACGCTGAATGAAAGAACTTTAATCGCCGGCAGACAAAAACCTGCGATTTCCCGTAAATCCCGGACTCGGCCCGTATAGTCAAAAGTATAATAAGAAAGTACCCAGGGTGTAAACTCATTTCCCGAACGATTTTTTAAATTATTATTTCACCACTAAAGCCCATGAGACTTGTAGTTTTTAAAAATGTTTTCATTTTTGATGAGACGCTGAATAAAAGAAATTTAATCGCCAGCAAACGAAAACCCGCCATTTCCCGTAAACCCTGGACTCGGGCCGTATAGTGAAAAGTATACAAAGAAAGTACCCAGGGTGTAAACTCATTTCCCAAACGATTTTTCAAATTATTTTTTCACCACTAAAACACATGAGACTTGTAGTTTTTAAAAATGTTTTCATTTTTGATGAGACGCTGAATAAAAGAAATTTAATCGCCAGCAAACGAAAACCCGCCATTTCCCGTAAATCCCGTACTCGGCCCGTATAGTCAAAAGTATACAAAGAAAGTACCCAGGGAGTAAACTCATTTCCCAAACGATTTTTTAAATTATTATTTCACCACTAAAGCCCATGAGACTTGTAGTTTTTAAAAATGTTTTCATTTTTGATGAGACGCTTAATAAAAGAAATTTAATCGCCAGCAAACGAAAACCCGCCATTTCCCGTAAACCCTGGACTCGGCCCGTATAACCAAAAGTATACAAAGAAAGTACCCAGGGAGTAAACTCATTTCCCAAACGATTTTTTAAATTATTATTTCACCACTAAAGCCCATGAGACTTGTAGTTTTTAAAAATGTTTTCATTTTTGATGAGACGCTGAATAAAAGAAGTTTAATCGCCGGCAAACGAAAACCCGCAATTTCCCGTAAATCCCGGTCTCGGCCCGTATAGTCAAAAGTATACAAGGAAAGTACCCAGTGAGTAAACTCATTTCCCTAACGATTTTTTAAATTATTTTTTCACCACTAAAACGAATGAGACTTGTAGTTTTCAAAAATGTTTTCATTTTTAATGAGACGCTTAATGAAAGAAGTTTAATCGCCGGCAGACGAAAACCTGCGATTTCCCGTAAATCCCGGACTCGGCCCGTATAGTCAAAAGTATAATAAGAAAGTACCCAGGGTGTAAACTTATTTCCCGAACGATTTTTTAAATTATTATTTCACCACTAAAGCCCATGAGACTTGTAGTTTTTAAAAATGTTTTCATTTTTGATGAGACGCTGAATAAAAGAAATTTAATCGCCAGCAAACGAAAACCCGCCATTTCCCGTAAACCCTGGACTCGGCCCGTATAACCAAAAGTATACAAAGAAAGTACCCAGGGAGTAAACTCATTTCCCGAACGATTTTTTAAATTATTTTTTCACCACTAAAACGCATGAGACTTGTAGTTTTCAAAAATGTTTTCATTTTTGATGAGACGCTTAATGAAAGAGGTTTAATCGCCGTAAAACGAAAACCCGCGATTTCCCGTAAATCCCGGGCTTGGCCTGTATAGTCGAATGTATACAAAGAAAGTACCCAGGAAGTAAACTCATTTCCCAAACGATTTTTTAAATTATTATTTCACCACTAAAGCCCATGAGACTTGTAGTTTTTAAAAATGTTTTCATTTTTGATGAGACGCTGAATAAAAGAAGTTTAATCGCCGGCAAACGAAAACCCGCAATTTCCCATAAATCCCGGTCTCGGCCCGTATAGTCAAAAGTATACAAGGAAAGTACCCAGTGAGTAAACTCATTTCCCTAACGATTTTTTAAATTATTTTTTCACCACTAAAACGCATGAGACTTGTAGTTTTCAAAAATGTTTTTATTTTTGATGAGACGCTGAATGAAAGAACTTTAATCGCCGGCAGACAAAAACCTGCGATTTCCCGTAAATCCCGGACTCGGCCCGTATAGTCAAAAGTATAATAAGAAAGTACCCAGGGTGTAAACTCATTTCCCGAACGATTTTTTAAATTATTATTTCACCACTAAAGCCCATGAGACTTGTAGTTTTTAAAAATGTTTTCATTTTTGATGAGACGCTGAATAAAAGAAATTTAATCGCCAGCAAACGAAAACCCGCCATTTCCCGTAAACCCTGGACTCGGGCCGTATAGTGAAAAGTATACAAAGAAAGTACCCAGGGTGTAAACTCATTTCCCAAACGATTTTTCAAATTATTTTTTCACCACTAAAACACATGAGACTTGTAGTTTTTAAAAATGTTTTCATTTTTGATGAGACGCTGAATAAAAGAAATTTAATCGCCAGCAAACGAAAACCCGCCATTTCCCGTAAATCCCGTACTCGGCCCGTATAGTCAAAAGTATACAAAGAAAGTACCCAGGGTGTAAACTCATTTCCCGAACGATTTTTTAAATTATTTTTTCACCACTAAAACGCATGAGACTTGCAGTTTTCAAAAATGTTTTCATTTTGGATGAGACGCTGAATAAAAGAAGTTTAATCGCCGGCAAACGAAAACCTGCGATTTCCCGTAAATCCCGTACTCGGCCCGTATAGTCAAAAGTATACAAAGAAAGTACCCAGGGAGTAAACTCATTTCCCAAACGATTTTTTAAATTATTATTTCACCACTAAAGCCCATGAGACTTGTAGTTTTTAAAAATGTTTTCATTTTTGATGAGACGCTGAATAAAAGAAGTTTAATCGCCGGCAAACGAAAACCCGCAATTTCCCATAAATCCCGGTCTCGGCCCGTATAGTCAAAAGTATACAAGGAAAGTACCCAGTGAGTAAACTCATTTCCCTAACGATTTTTTAAATTATTTTTTCACCACTAAAACGCATGAGACTTGTAGTTTTCAAAAATGTTTTTATTTTTGATGAGACGCTGAATGAAAGAACTTTAATCGCCGGCAGACAAAAACCTGCGATTTCCCGTAAATCCCGGACTCGGCCCGTATAGTCAAAAGTATAATAAGAAAGTACCCAGGGTGTAAACTCATTTCCCGAACGATTTTTTAAATTATTATTTCACCACTAAAGCCCATGAGACTTGTAGTTTTTAAAAATGTTTTCATTTTTGATGAGACGCTGAATAAAAGAAATTTAATCGCCAGCAAACGAAAACCCGCCATTTCCCGTAAACCCTGGACTCGGGCCGTATAGTGAAAAGTATACAAAGAAAGTACCCAGGGTGTAAACTCATTTCCCAAACGATTTTTCAAATTATTTTTTCACCACTAAAACACATGAGACTTGTAGTTTTTAAAAATGTTTTCATTTTTGATGAGACGCTGAATAAAAGAAATTTAATCGCCAGCAAACGAAAACCCGCCATTTCCCGTAAATCCCGTACTCGGCCCGTATAGTCAAAAGTATACAAAGAAAGTACCCAGGGAGTAAACTCATTTCCCAAACGATTTTTTAAATTATTATTTCACCACTAAAGCCCATGAGACTTGTAGTTTTTAAAAATGTTTTCATTTTTGATGAGACGCTGAATAAAAGAAATTTAATCGCCAGCAAACGAAAACCCGCCATTTCCCGTAAACCCTGGACTCGGCCCGTATAACCAAAAGTATACAAAGAAAGTACCCAGGGAGTAAACTCATTTCCCAAACGATTTTTTAAATTATTATTTCACCACTAAAGCCCATGAGACTTGTAGTTTTTAAAAATGTTTTCATTTTTGATGAGACGCTGAATAAAAGAAGTTTAATCGCCGGCAAACGAAAACCCGCAATTTCCCGTAAATCCCGGTCTCGGCCCGTATAGTCAAAAGTATACAAGGAAAGTACCCAGTGAGTAAACTCATTTCCCTAACGATTTTTTAAATTATTTTTTCACCACTAAAACGAATGAGACTTGTAGTTTTCAAAAATGTTTTCATTTTTAATGAGACGCTTAATGAAAGAAGTTTAATCGCCGGCAGACGAAAACCTGCGATTTCCCGTAAATCCCGGACTCGGCCCGTATAGTCAAAAGTATAATAAGAAAGTACCCAGGGTGTAAACTTATTTCCCGAACGATTTTTTAAATTATTATTTCACCACTAAAGCCCATGAGACTTGTAGTTTTTAAAAATGTTTTCATTTTTGATGAGACGCTGAATAAAAGAAATTTAATCGCCAGCAAACGAAAACCCGCCATTTCCCGTAAACCCTGGACTCGGCCCGTATAACCAAAAGTATACAAAGAAAGTACCCAGGGAGTAAACTCATTTCCCGAACGATTTTTTAAATTATTTTTTCACCACTAAAACGCATGAGACTTGTAGTTTTCAAAAATGTTTTCATTTTTGATGAGACGCTTAATGAAAGAGGTTTAATCGCCGTAAAACGAAAACCCGCGATTTCCCGTAAATCCCGGGCTTGGCCTGTATAGTCGAATGTATACAAAGAAAGTACCCAGGAAGTAAACTCATTTCCCAAACGATTTTTTAAATTATTATTTCACCACTAAAGCCCATGAGACTTGTAGTTTTTAAAAATGTTTTCATTTTTGATGAGACGCTGAATAAAAGAAGTTTAATCGCCGGCAAACGAAAACCCGCAATTTCCCATAAATCCCGGTCTCGGCCCGTATAGTCAAAAGTATACAAGGAAAGTACCCAGTGAGTAAACTCATTTCCCTAACGATTTTTTAAATTATTTTTTCACCACTAAAACGCATGAGACTTGTAGTTTTCAAAAATGTTTTTATTTTTGATGAGACGCTGAATGAAAGAACTTTAATCGCCGGCAGACAAAAACCTGCGATTTCCCGTAAATCCCGGACTCGGCCCGTATAGTCAAAAGTATAATAAGAAAGTACCCAGGGTGTAAACTCATTTCCCGAACGATTTTTTAAATTATTATTTCACCACTAAAGCCCATGAGACTTGTAGTTTTTAAAAATGTTTTCATTTTTGATGAGACGCTGAATAAAAGAAATTTAATCGCCAGCAAACGAAAACCCGCCATTTCCCGTAAACCCTGGACTCGGGCCGTATAGTGAAAAGTATACAAAGAAAGTACCCAGGGTGTAAACTCATTTCCCAAACGATTTTTCAAATTATTTTTTCACCACTAAAACACATGAGACTTGTAGTTTTTAAAAATGTTTTCATTTTTGATGAGACGCTGAATAAAAGAAATTTAATCGCCAGCAAACGAAAACCCGCCATTTCCCGTAAATCCCGTACTCGGCCCGTATAGTCAAAAGTATACAAAGAAAGTACCCAGGGAGTAAACTCATTTCCCAAACGATTTTTTAAATTATTATTTCACCACTAAAGCCCATGAGACTTGTAGTTTTTAAAAATGTTTTCATTTTTGATGAGACGCTTAATAAAAGAAATTTAATCGCCAGCAAACGAAAACCCGCCATTTCCCGTAAACCCTGGACTCGGACCGTATAACCAAAAGTATACAAAGAAAGTACCCAGGGAGTAAACTCATTTCCCAAACGATTTTTTAAATTATTATTTCACCACTAAAGCCCATGAGACTTGTAGTTTTTAAAAATGTTTTCATTTTTGATGAGACGCTGAATAAAAGAAGTTTAATCGCCGGCAAACGAAAACCCGCAATTTCCCGTAAATCCCGGTCTCGGCCCGTATAGTCAAAAGTATACAAGGAAAGTACCCAGTGAGTAAACTCATTTCCCTAACGATTTTTTAAATTATTTTTTCACCACTAAAACGAATGAGACTTGTAATTTTCAAAAATGTTTTCATTTTTGATGAGACGCTGAATGAAAGAAGTTTAATCGCCGGCAGACGAAAACCTGCGATTTCCCGTGAATCCCGGACTCGGCCCGTATAGTCAAAAGTATAATAAGAAAGTACCCAGGGTGTAAACGTATTTCCCGAACGATTTTTTAAATTATTATTTCACCACTAAAGCCCATGAGACTTGTAGTTTTTAAAAATGTTTTCATTTTTGATGAGACGCTGAATAAAAGAAATTTAATCGCCAGCAAACGAAAACCCGCCATTTCCCGTAAACCCTGGACTCGGCCCGTATAACCAAAAGTATACAAAGAAAGTACCCAGGGAGTAAACTCATTTCCCGAACGATTTTTTAAATTATTTTTTCACCACTAAAACGCATGAGACTTGTAGTTTTCAAAAATGTTTTCATTTTTGATGAGACGCTTAATGAAAGAGGTTTAATCGCCGTAAAACGAAAACCCGCGATTTCCCGTAAATCCCGGGCTTGGCCTGTATAGTCGAATGTATACAAAGAAAGTACCCAGGAAGTAAACTCATTTCCCAAACGATTTTTTAAATTATTATTTCACCACTAAAGCCCATGAGACTTGTAGTTTTTAAAAATGTTTTCATTTTTGATGAGACGCTGAATAAAAGAAGTTTAATCGCCGGCAAACGAAAACCCGCAATTTCCCATAAATCCCGGTCTCGGCCCGTATAGTCAAAAGTATACAAGGAAAGTACCCAGTGAGTAAACTCATTTCCCTAACGATTTTTTAAATTATTTTTTCACCACTAAAACGCATGAGACTTGTAGTTTTCAAAAATGTTTTTATTTTTGATGAGACGCTGAATGAAAGAACTTTAATCGCCGGCAGACAAAAACCTGCGATTTCCCGTAAATCCCGGACTCGGCCCGTATAGTCAAAAGTATAATAAGAAAGTACCCAGGGTGTAAACTCATTTCCCGAACGATTTTTTAAATTATTATTTCACCACTAAAGCCCATGAGACTTGTAGTTTTTAAAAATGTTTTCATTTTTGATGAGACGCTGAATAAAAGAAATTTAATCGCCAGCAAACGAAAACCCGCCATTTCCCGTAAACCCTGGACTCGGGCCGTATAGTGAAAAGTATACAAAGAAAGTACCCAGGGTGTAAACTCATTTCCCAAACGATTTTTCAAATTATTTTTTCACCACTAAAACACATGAGACTTGTAGTTTTTAAAAATGTTTTCATTTTTGATGAGACGCTGAATAAAAGAAATTTAATCGCCAGCAAACGAAAACCCGCCATTTCCCGTAAATCCCGTACTCGGCCCGTATAGTCAAAAGTATACAAAGAAAGTACCCAGGGAGTAAACTCATTTCCCAAACGATTTTTTAAATTATTATTTCACCACTAAAGCCCATGAGACTTGTAGTTTTTAAAAATGTTTTCATTTTTGATGAGACGCTTAATAAAAGAAATTTAATCGCCAGCAAACGAAAACCCGCCATTTCCCGTAAACCCTGGACTCGGACCGTATAACCAAAAGTATACAAAGAAAGTACCCAGGGAGTAAACTCATTTCCCAAACGATTTTTTAAATTATTATTTCACCACTAAAGCCCATGAGACTTGTAGTTTTTAAAAATGTTTTCATTTTTGATGAGACGCTGAATAAAAGAAGTTTAATCGCCGGCAAACGAAAACCCGCAATTTCCCGTAAATCCCGGTCTCGGCCCGTATAGTCAAAAGTATACAAGGAAAGTACCCAGTGAGTAAACTCATTTCCCTAACGATTTTTTAAATTATTTTTTCACCACTAAAACGAATGAGACTTGTAGTTTTCAAAAATGTTTTCATTTTTGATGAGACGCTGAATAAAAGAAGTTTAATCGCCGGCAGACGAAAACCTGCGATTTCCCGTAAATCCCGGACTCGGCCCGTATAGTCAAAAGTATAATAAGAAAGTACCCAGGGTGTAAACTTATTTCCCGAACGATTTTTTAAATTATTATTTCACCACTAAAGCCCATGAGACTTGTAGTTTTTAAAAATGTTTTCATTTTTGATGAGACGCTGAATAAAAGTAATTTAATCGCCAGCAAACGAAAACCCGCCATTTCCCGTAAACCCTGGACTCGGCCCGTATAACCAAAAGTATACAAAGAAAGTACCCAGGGAGTAAACTCATTTCCCGAACGATTTTTTAAATTATTTTTTCACCACTAAAACGCATGAGACTTGTAGTTTTCAAAAATGTTTTCATTTTTGATGAGACGCTTAATGAAAGAGGTTTAATCGCCGTAAAACGAAAACCCGCGATTTCCCGTAAATCCCGGGCTTGGCCTGTATAGTCGAATGTATACAAAGAAAGTACCCTGTGAGTAAACTCATTTCCAGAACGATTTTTTAAATTATTTTTTCACCACTAAAACGCATAAGACTTGTAGTTTTTAAAAATGTTTTCATTTTTGATGAGACGCTGAATGAAAGAAGTTTAATCGCCGGCAGACGAAAACCTGCAATTTCCCGTAAATCCCGGACTCGGCCCGTATAGTCAAAAGTATAATAAGAAAGTACCCAGGGTGTAAACTCATTTCCCGAACGATTTTTTAAATTATTATTTCACCACTAAAGCCCATGAGACTTGTAGTTTTTAAAAATGTTTTCATTTTTGATGAGACGTTGAATAAAAGAAATTTAATCGCCAGCAAACGAAAACCCGCCATTTCCCGTAAACCCTGGACTCGGCCCGTATAACCAAAAGTATACAAAAAAAGTACCCAGGGAGTAAACTCATTTCCCGAACGATTTTTTAAATTATTTTTTCACCACTAAAACGCATGAGACTTGTAGTTTTCAAAAATGTTTTCATTTTTGATGAGACGCTTAATGAAAGAGGTTTAATCGCCGTAAAACGAAAACCCGCGATTTCCCGTAAATCCCGGGCTTGGCCCGTATAGTCGAATGTATACAAAGAAAGTACCCTGTGAGTAAACTCATTTCCAGAACGATTTTTTAAATTATTTTTTCACCACTAAAACGCATAAGACTTGTAGTTTTTAAAAATGTTTTCATTTTTGATGAGACGCTGAATAAAAGAAGTTTAATCGCCGGCAAACAAAAACCCGCCATTTCCCGTAAACCCCGGACTCGGCCCGCATAGTCAAAAGTATACAAAGAAAGTACCCAGGGAGTAAACTCATTTCCCGAACGATTTTTTAAATTATTTTTTCAGCACTAAAACGCATGAGACTTGCAGTTTTTAAAAATGTTTTCATTTTTGATGAGACGGTGAATAAAAGAAGTTTAATCGCCGGCAAACGAAAACCTGCGATTTCCCGTAAATCCTGGACTCGGCCCGTATAGTCAAAAGTATACAAAGAAAGTACCCAACGAGTAAACTCATTTCCCAAACGATTTTTTAAATTATTATTTCACCACTAAAACGCATGAGACTTGTAGTTTTCAAGAATGTTTAAATTTTTGATGAGACGCTGAATAAAAGAAGTTTAATCGCCGGCAAACGAAAACCTGCGATTTCCTGTAAATTCCGGACTCGGCCCGTATAGTCAAAAGTATACAAAGAAAGTACCCAGAGAGTAAACTCATTTCCAGAACGATTTTTTAAATTATTTTTTCACCATTAAAACGCATAAGACTTGTAGTTTTTAAAAATGTTTTCATTTTTGATGAGACGCTGAATAAAAAAAGGTTTAATCTCCGGCAAACGAAAACCTGCGATTTCCCGTAAATCCCGGACTCGGCCCGTATAGTCAAAAGTATACAAAGAAAGTACCCAGGGAGTAAACTCATTTCCCAAACGATTTTTTAAATTATTATTTCACCACTAAAGCCCATGAGACTTGTAGTTTTTAAAAATGTTTTCATTTTTGATGAGACGCTGAATAAAAGAAGTTTAATCGCCGGCAAACGAAAACCCGCAATTTCCCGTAAATCCCGGTCTCGGCCCGTATAGTCAAAAGTATACAAGGAAAGTACCCAGTGAGTAAACTCATTTCCCTAACGATTTTTTAAATTATTTTTTCACCATTAAAACGCATAAGACTTGTAGTTTTTAAAAATGTTTTCATTTTTGATGAGACGCTGAATAAAAAAAGTTTAATCGCCGGCAAACGAAAACCTGCGATTTCCCGTAAATCCCGGACTCGGCCCGTATAGTCAAAAGTATACAAAGAAAGTACCCAGGGTGTAAACTCATTTCCCGAACGATTTTTTAAATTATTTTCACCACTAAAACGCATGAGACTTGTAGTTTTCAAAAATGTTTTCATTTTTGATGAGACGCTGAATAAAAGAAGTTTAATCGCCGGCAAACGAAAACCTGCGATTTCCCGTAAATCCCGTACTCGGCCCGTATAGTCAAAAGTATACAGAGAAAGTACCCAGGGAGTAAACACATTTCCCAAACTATTTTTTAAATTATTATTTCACCACTAAAGCCCATGAGACTTGTAGTTTTTAAAAATGATTTCATTTTTGATGAGACGCTGAATAAAAGAAGTTTAATCGCCGGCAAACGAAAACCCGCGTTTTCCCGTAAATCCGGGGCTTGGCCCGTATAGTCGAATGTATACAAACAAAGTACCCAGGGAGTAAACTCATTTCCCGAACGATTTTTTAAATTTTTTTTCACCACTAAAACGCATGAGACTTGTAGTTTTCAAAAATGTTTTCATTTTTGATGAGACGCTTAATGAAAGAGGTATAATCGCCGGAAAACAAAAACCCGCAATTTCCCGTAAATCCCGGGCTTGGCCCGTATAGTCGAATGTATACAAAGAAAGTACCCTGTGAGTAAACTCAATTCCAGAACGATTTTTTAAAGTATTTTTTCACCACTAAAACGCGTAAGACTTGTAGTTTTTAAAAATGTTTTCATTTTTGATGAGACGCTTAATGAAAGAGGTATAATCGCCGGAAAACGAAAACCCGCAATTTCAAGTAAATCCCGTACTCGGCCCGTATAGTCAAAAGTATACAAAGAAAGTACCCAGGGAGTAAACTCATTTCCCAAACGATTTTTTAAATTATTATTTCACCACTAAAGCCCATGAGACTTGTAGTTTTTAAAAATGTTTTCATTTTTGATGAGACGCTGAATAAAAGAAGTTTAATCGCCGGCAAACGAAAACCCGCAATTTCCCGTAAATCCCGGTCTCGGCCCGTATAGTCAAAAGTATACAAGGAAAGTACCCAGTGAGTAAACTCATTTCCCAAACTATTTTTTAAATTATTATTTCACCACTAAAGCCCATGAGACTTGTAGTTTTTAAAAATGTTTTCATTTTTGATGAGACGCTGAATAAAAGAAGTTTAATCGCCGGCAAACGAAAACCTGCGATTTCCCGTAAATCCTGGACTCGGCCCGTATAGTCAAAAGTATACAAAGAAAGTACCCAGGGAGTAAACTCATTTCCCAAACGATTTTTTAAATTATTATTTCACCACTAAAACGCACGAGACTTGTAGTTTTCAAGAATGTTTTCATTTTTGATAAGACGCTGAATAAAAGCAGTTTAATCGCCGGCAAACGAAAACCTGCGATTTCCCGTAAATCCCGGACTCGGCCCGTATAGTCAAAAGTATACAAAGAAAGTACCCAGGGAGTAAACTCATTTCCCAAACGCTTTTTAAATTATTATTTCACCACTAAAACGCACGAGACTTGTAGTTTTCAAGAATGTTTTCATTTTTGATGAGACGCTGAATAAAAGCAGTTTAATCGCCGGCAAACGAAAACCTGCGATTTCCCGTAAATCCCGGACTCGGCCCGTATAGTCAAAAGTATACAAAGAAAGTACCCAGGGAGTAAACTCATTTCCAGAACGATTTTTTAAATTATTTTTTCACAACTAAAACGCATAAAACTTGTAGTTCTTAAAAATGTTTTCATTTTTGATGAGACGCTGAATAAAAGAAGTTTAATCGCCGGCAAACAAAAACCCGCGATTTCCCGTAAATCCCGGGCTTGGCCCGTATAGTCAAAAGTATACAAAGAAAGTACCCAGGGAGTAAACTCATTTTCCGAACGATTTTTTATATTATTTTTTTACCACTAAACGCATGAGACTTGTAGTTTTAAAAAATATTTTCATATTTGATGGGACGCTGAATAAAAGAAGTTTAATCGCCGGCAAACGAAAACCTGCGATTTCCCGTAAATCCCGTACTCGGCCCGTATAGTCAAAAGTATACAAAGAAAGTACCCAGGGAGTAAACTCATTTCCCAAACTATTTCTTAAATTATTATTTCACCACTAAAGCCCATGAGACTTGTAGTTTTTAAAAATGTTTTCATTTTTGATGAGACGCTGAATAAAAGAAGTTTAATCGCCGGCAAACAAAAACCCGCGTTTTCCCGTAAATCCAGGGCTTGGCCCGTATAGTCGAATGTATACAAAGAAAGTACCCAGGGAGTAAACTCATTTCCCGAACGATTTTTTAAATTACTTTTTACCACTATAACGCATGAGACTTGTAGTTTTTAAAAATGTTTTCATTTTTGATGAGACGCTGAATAAAAGAAGTTTAATCGCCGGCAAACGAAAACCTGCGATTTCCCGTAAATCCTGGACTCGGCCCGTATAGTCAAAAGTATACAAAGAAAGTACCCAGGGAGTAAACTCATTTCCCAAACGATTTTTTAAATTATTATTTCACCATTAAAACGCACGAGACTTGTAGTTTTCAAGAATGTTTTCATTTTTGATGAGACGCTGAATAAAAGCAGTTTAATCGCCGGCAAACGAAAACCTGCGATTTCCCGTAAATCCCGGACTCGGGCCGTATAGTCAAAAGTATACAAAGAAAGTACCCAGGGAGTAAACTCATTTCCCAAACGCTTTTTTAAATTATTATTTCACCACTAAAACGCACGAGACTTGTAGTTTTCAAGAATGTTTTCATTTTTGATGAGACGCTGAATAAAAGCAGTTTAATCGCCGGCAAACGAAAACCTGCGATTTCCCGTAAATCCCGGACTCGGCCCGTATAGTCAAAAGTATACAAAGAAAGTACCCAGGGAGTAAACTCATTTCTAGAACGATTTTTTAAATTATTTTTTCACCACTAAAACACTTAAGACTTGTAGTTTTTAAAAATGTTTTCATTTTTGATGAGACGCTGAATAAAAGAAGTTTAATCGCCGGCAAACGAAAACCCGCGATTTCCCTAAATCCCGGACTCGGCCCGTATAGTCAAAAGTATACAAAGAAAGTACCCAGGGTGTAAACTCATTTCCCGAACGATTTTTTAAATTATTATTTCACCATTAAAACGCACGAGACTTGTAGTTTTCAAGAATGTTTTCATTTTTGATGAGACGCTGAATAAAAGCAGTTTAATCGCCGGCAAACGAAAACCTGCGATTTCCCGTAAATCCCGGACTCGGGCCGTATAGTCAAAAGTATACAAAGAAAGTACCCAGGGAGTAAACTCATTTCCCAAACGCTTTTTTAAATTATTATTTCACCACTAAAACGCACGAGACTTGTAGTTTTCAAGAATGTTTTCATTTTTGATGAGACGCTGAATAAAAGCAGTTTAATCGCCGGCAAACGAAAACCTGCGATTTCCCGTAAATCCCGGACTCGGCCCGTATAGTCAAAAGTATACAAAGAAAGTACCCAGGGAGTAAACTCATTTCTAGAACGATTTTTTAAATTATTTTTTCACCACTAAAACACTTAAGACTTGTAGTTTTTAAAAATGTTTTCATTTTTGATGAGACGCTGAATAAAAGAAGTTTAATCGCCGGCAAACGAAAACCCGCGATTTCCCTAAATCCCAGACTCGGCCCGTATAGTCAAAAGTATACAAAGAAAGTACCCAGGGTGTAAACTCATTTCTCGAACGATTTTTTAAATTATTTTTGCACCACTAAAACGCATGAGACTTGTAGTTTTCAAAAATGTTTTCATTTTTGATGAGACGCTGAATAAAAGAAGTTTAATCGCCGGCAAACGAAAACCTGCGATTTCCCGTAAATTCCGTACTCGGCCCGTATAGTCAAAAGTATACAAAGAAAGTACCCAGGGAGTAAACTCATTTCCCAAACTATTTTTTAAATTATTATTTCACCACTAAAGCCCATGAGACTTGTAGTTTTTAAAAATGTTTTCATTTTTGATGAGACTCTGAATAAAAGAAGTTTAATCGCCGGCAAACGAAAACCCGCGTTTTCCCGTAAATCCAGGGCTTGGCCCGTATAGTCGAATGTATACAAAGAAAGTACCCAGGGAGTAAACTCATTTCCCGAACGATTTTTTAAATTTTTTTTCACCACTAAAACGCATGAGACTTGTAGTTTTCAAAAATGTTTTCATTTTTGATGAGACGCTTAATGAAAGAGGTATAATCGCCGGAAAACGAAAACCCGCAATTTCCCGTAAATCCCGGGCTTGGCCCGTATAGTCGAATGTATACAAAGAAAGTACCCTGTGAGTAAACTCATTTCCAGAACGATTTTTTAAAGTATTTTTTCACCACTAAAACGCGTAAGACTTGTAGTTTTTAAAAATGTTTTCCTTTTTGATGAGACGCTGAATAAAAGAAGTTTAATCACCGGCAAACGAAAACCCGCGATTTTCCGTAAATCCCGGCTTGGCCCGTATAGTCAAAAGTATACAAAGAAAGTACCCAGGGAGTAAACTCATTTCCCGAACGATTTTTTAAATTTTTTTTTCACCACTAAAACGCATGAGACTTGTAGTTTTCAAAAATGTTTTCATTTTTGATGAGACGCTGAATAAAAGAAGTTTAATCGCCGGCAAACGAAAACCTGCGATTTCCCGTAAATCCCGGGCTTGGCCCGTATAGTCAAAAGTATACAAAGAAAGTACCCAGGGAGTAAACTCATTTCCCGAACGATTTTTTAAATTACTTTTTACCACTATAACGCATGAGACTTGTAGTTTTTAAAAATGTTTTCATTTTTGATGAGACGCTGAATAAAAGAAGTTTAATCGCCGGCAAACGAAAACCTGCGATTTCCCGTAAATCCTGGACTCGGCCCGTATAGTCAAAAGTATACAAAGAAAGTACCCAGGGAGTAAACTTATTTCCCAAACGATTTTTTAAATTATTATTTCACCATTAAAACGCACGAGACTTGTAGTTTTCAAGAATGTTTTCATTTTTGATGAGACGCTGAATAAAAGCAGTTTAATCGCCGGCAAACGAAAACCTGCGATTTCCCGTAAATCCCGGACTCGGCCCGTATAGTCAAAAGTATACAAAGAAAGTACCCAGGGAGTAAACTCATTTCCCAAACGCTTTTTTAAATTATTATTTCACCACTAAAACGCACGAGACTTGTAGTTTTCAAGAATGTTTTCATTTTTGATGAGACGCTGAATAAAAGCAGTTTAATCGCCGGCAAACGAAAACCTGCGATTTCCCGTAAATCCCGGACTCGGCCCGTATAGTCAAAAGTATACAAAGAAAGTACCCAGGGAGTAAACTCATTTCCAGAACGATTTTTTAAATTATTTTTTCACCACTAAAACACTTAAGACTTGTAGTTTTTAAAAATGTTTTCATTTTTGATGAGACGCTGAATAAAAGAAGTTTAATCGCCGTCAAACGAAAACCCGCGATTTCCCTAAATCCCGGACTCGGCCCGTATAGTCAAAAGTATACAAAGAAAGTACCCAGGGTGTAAACTCATTTCCCGAACGATTTTTTAAATTATTTTTGCACCACTAAAACGCATGAGACTTGTAGTTTTCAAAAATGTTTTCATTTTTGAAGAGACGCTGGATAAAAGAAGTTTAATCGCCGGCAAACGAAAACCTGCGATTTCCCGTAAATTCCGTACTCGGCCCGTATAGTCAAAAGTATACAAAGAAAGTACCCAGCGAGTAAACTCATTTCCCAAACTATTTTTTAAATTATTATTTCACCACTAAAGCCCATGAGACTTGTAGTTTTTAAAAATGTTTTCATTTTTGATGAGACGCTGAATAAAAGAAGTTTAATCGCCGGCAAACGAAAACCCGCGTTTTCCCGTAAATCCAGGGCTTGGCCCGTATAGTCGAATGTATACAAAGAAAGTACCCAGGGAGTAAACTCATTTCCCGAACGATTTTTTAAATTTTTTTTCACCACTAAAACGCATGAGACTTGTAGTTTTCAAAAATGTTTTCATTTTTGATGAGACGCTTAATGAAAGAGGTATAATCGCCGGAAAACGAAAACCCGCAATTTCCCGTAAATCCCGGGCTTGGCCCGTATAGTCGAATGTATACAAAGAAAGTACCCTGTGAGTAAACTCATTTCCAGAACGATTTTTTAAAGTATTTTTTCACCACTAAAACGCGTATGACTTGTAGTTTTTAAAAATGTTTTCCTTTTTGATGAGACGCTGAATAAAAGAAGTTTAATCGCCGGCAAACGAAAACCCGCGATTTTCCGTAAATCCCGGCTTGGCCCGTATAGTCAAAAGTATACAAAGGAAGTACCCAGGGAGTAAACTCATTTCCCGAACGATTTTTTAAATTATTTTTTCACCACTAAAACGCATGAGACTTGTAGTTTTCAAAAATGTTTTCATTTTTGATGAGACGCTGAATAAAAGAAGTTTAATCGCCGGCAAACGAAAACCTGCGATTTCCCGTAAATCCCGGGCTTGGCCCGTATAGTCAAAAGTATACAAAGAAAGTACCCAGGGAGTAAACTCATTTCCCGAGCGATTTTTTAAATTACTTTTTACCACTATAACGCATGAGACTTGTAGTTTTTAAAAATGTTTTCATTTTTGATGAGACGCTGAATAAAAGAAGTTTAATCGCCGGCAAACGAAAACCTGCGATTTCCCGTAAATCCTGGACTCGGCCCGTATAGTCAAAAGTATAAAAAAGAAAGTACCCAGGGAGTAAACTCATTTCCCAAACGATTTTTTAAATTATTATTTCACCACTAAAACGCACGAGACTTGTAGTTTTCAAGAATGTTTTCATTTTTGATGAGACGCTGAATAAAAGAAGTTTAATCGCCGGCAAACGAAAACCCGCGATTTTCCTAAATCCGGGACTCGGCCCGTATAGTCAAAAGTATAAAAAGAAAGTACCCAGGGAGTAAACTCATTTCCAGAACGATTTTTTAAATTATTTTTTCACCACTAAAACGCATAAGACTTGTAGTTTTTAAAAATGTTTTCATTTTTGATGAGACGCTGAATAAAAGAAGTTTAATCGCCGGCAAACGAAAACCCGCGATTTCCCGTAAATCCCGGGCTTGGCCCGTATAGTCAAAAGTATACAAAGAAAGTAACCAGGGAGTAAACTCATTTCCCGAACGATTTTTTATATTATTTTTTTACCACTAAACGCATGAGACTTGTAGTTTTCAAAAATATTTTCATAATTGATGAGACGCTGAATAAAAGAAGTTTAATCGCCGGCAAACGAAAATCCGCGACTTCCCGTAAATCCCGGACTCGGCCCGTATAGTCAAATGTATACAAAGAAAGTACCAAGGGAGTAAACTCATTTCCCGAACGATTTTTTAAATTATTTTTTCACCACTAAAACGCATGAGACTTGCAGTTTTTAAAAATGTTTTCATTTTTGATGAGACGGTGAATAAAAGAAGTTTAATCGCCGGCAAACGAAAACCTGCGATTTCCCGTAAATCCTGAACTAGGCCCGTATAGTCAAAAGTATACAAAGAAAGTACCCAGGAGGTAAACTCATTTCCCAAACGATTTTTTAAATTATTATTTCACCACTAAAACGCATGAGAATTGTAGTTTTCAAGAATGTTTTTATTTTTGATGAGACGCTGAGTAAAAGAAGTTTAATCGCCGGCAAACGAAAACCTGCGATTTCCTGTAAATCCCGGACTCGGCCCGTATAGTCAAAAGTGTACAAAGAAAGTACCCAGAGAGTAAACTCATTTCCAGAACGATTTTTTAAATAATTTTTTCACCATTAAAACGCATAAGACTTGTAGTTTTTAAAAATGTCTTCATTTTTGATGAGACGCTGAATAAAAGAAGTTTAATCGCCGGCAAACGAAAACCCGCGATTTCCCGTAAATCCCGGGCTTGGCCCGTATAGTCAAAAGTATACAAAGAAAGTAACCAGGGAGTAAACTCATTTCCCGAACGATTTTTTATATTATTTTTTTACCACTAAACGCATGAGACTTGTAGTTTTCAAAAATGTTTTCATTTTTGATGAGACGCTGAATAAAAGAAGTTTAATCGCCGGCAAACGAAAACCTGCGATTTCCCGTAAATCCCGTACTCAGCCCGTATAGTCAAAAGTATACAAAGAAAGTACCCAGGGAGTAAACTCATTTCCCAAACGATTTTTTAAATTATTATTTCACCACTAAAACGCATGAGAATTGTAGTTTTCAAGAATGTTTTTATTTTTGATGAGACGCTGAATAAAAGAAGTTTAATCGCCGGCAAACGAAAACCTGCGATTTCCTGTAAATCCCGGACTCGGCCCGTATAGTCAAAAGTGTACAAAGAAAGTACCCAGAGAGTAAACTCATTTCCAGAACGATTTTTTAAATAATTTTTTCACCATTAAAACGCATAAGACTTGTAGTTTTTAAAAATGTCTTCATTTTTGATGAGACGCTGAATAAAAAAAGTTTAATCGCCGGCAAACGAAAACCTGCGATTTCCCGTAAATCCCGGACTCGGCCCGTATAGTCAAAAGTATACAAAGAAAGTACCCAGGGTGTAAACTTATTTCCCGAACGATTTTTTAAATTATTTTTTCACCAATAAAACGCATGAGGCTTGTAGTTTTCAAAAATGTTTTCATTTTTGATGAGACGCTGAATAAAAGAAGTTTAATCGCCGGCAAACGAAAACCTGCGATTTCCCGTAAATCCCGTACTCAGCCCGTATAGTCAAAAGTATACAAAGAAAGTACCCAGGGAGTAAACTCATTTCCCAAACGATTTTTTAAATTATTATTTCACCACTAAAGCCCATGAGACTTGTAGTCTTTAAAAATGTTTTCATTTTCGATGAGACGCTGAATAAAAGAAGTTTAATCGCCGGCAAACGAAAACCCGCAATTTCCCGTAAATCCCGGTCTCGGCCCGTATAGTCAAAAGTATACAAGGAAAGTACCAAGTGAGTAAACTCATTTCCCTAACGATTTTTTAAATTATTTTTTCACCATTAAAACGCATAAGACTTGTAGTTTTTAAAAATGTTTTCATTTTTGATGAGACTCTGAATAAAAAAAGTTTAATCGCCGGCAAACGAAAACCTGCGATTTCCCGTAAATCCCGGACTCGGCCCGTATAGTCAAAAGTATACAAAGAAAGTACCCAGGGTGTAAACTCATTTCCCGAACGATTTTTTAAATTATTTTTTCACCACTAAAACGCATGAGACTTGTAGTTTTCAAAAATGTTTTCATTTTTGATGAGACGCTGAATAAAAGAAGTTTAATCGCCGGCAAACGAAAACCTGCGATTTTCCGTAAATCCCGTACTCGGCCCGTATAGTCAAAAGTATACAAAGAAAGTACCCAGGGAGTAAACTCACTTCCCAAACGACTTTTTAAATTATTATTTCACCACTAAAGCCCATGAGACTTGTAGTTTTTAAAAATGTTTTCATTTTTGATGAGACGCTGAATAAAAGAAGTTTAATCGCCGGCAAACGAAAACCCGCAATTTCCCGTAAATCCCGGTCTCGGCCCGTATAGTCAAAAGTATACAAGGAAAGTACCCAGTGAGTAAACTCATTTCCCTAACGATTTTTTAAATTATTTTTTCACCACTAAAACGCATGAGACTTGTAGTTTTCAAAAATGTTTTCATTTTTGATAAGACGCTGACTAAAAGAAGTTTAATCGCCGGCAAACGAAAACCTGCGATTTCCCGTAAATCCCGTACTCGGCCCGTATAGTCAAAAGTATACAAAGAAAGTACCCAGGGAGTAAACTCATTTCCCAAACGATTTTTTAAATTATTATTGCACCACTAAAGCCCATGAGACTTGTAATTTTCAAAGATGTTTTCATTTTTGATGAGACGCCTAATGATAGAGGTTTAATCGCCGGCAAACGAAATCCCGCGTTTTCCCGTAAATCCGGGGCTTGGCCCGTATAGTCGAATGTATACAAAGAAAGTACCCAGGGAGTAAACTCATTTCCCGAACGATTTTTTAAATTTTTTTTCACCACTAAAACGCATGAGACTTGTAGTTTTCAAAAATGTTTTCATTTTTGATGAGACGCTGAATAAAAGAAGTTTAATCGCCGGCAAACGAAAACCTGCGATTTCCCGTAAATCCCGGGCTTGGCCCGTATAGTCAAAAGTATACAAAGAAAGTACCCAGGGAGTAAACTCATTTCCCGAACGATTTTTTAAATTACTTTTTACCACTAAAACGCATGAGACTTGTAGTTTTTAAAAATGTTTTCATTTTTGATGAGACGCTGAATAAAAGAAGTTTAATCGCCGGCAAACGAAAACCTGCGATTTCCCGTAAATCCTGGACTCGGCCCGTATAGTCAAAAGTATACAAAGAATGTACCCAGGGAGTAAACTCATTTCCCAAACGATTTTTTAAATTATTATTTCACCACTAAAACGCACGAGACTTGTAGTTTTCAAGAATGTTTTCATTTTCGATGAGACGCTGAATAAAAGCAGTTTAATCGCCGGCAAACGAAAACCTGCGATTTCCCGTATATCCCGGACTCGGCCCGTATAGTCAAAAGTATACAAAGAAAGTACCCAGGGAGTAAACTCATTTCCAGAACGATTTTTTAAATTATTTTTTCACCACTAAAACGCATAAGACTTGTAGTTTTTAAAAATGTTTTCATTTTTGATGAGACGCTGAATAAAAGAAGTTTAATTGCCGGCAAACGAAAACACGCGATTTCCCGTAAATCCCGGGCTTGGCCGTATAGTCAAAAGTATACAAAGAAAGTACCCAGGGAGTAAACTCATTTCCCTAACGATTTTTTAAATTACTTTTTCACCACTAAAACGCATGAGACTTGTAGTTTTCAAAAATGTTTTCATTTTTGATGAGACGCTGAATAAAAGCATTTTAATCGCCGGCAAACGAAAACCTGCGATTTCCCTAAATCCCGGACTCGGCCCGTATAGTCAAAAGTATACAAAGAAAGTACCCAGGGAGTAAACTCATTTCCAGAACGATTTTTTAAATTATTTTTTCACCACTAAAACACATAAGACTTGTAGTTTTTGAAAATGTTTTCATTTTTGATGAGACGCTGAATAAAAGAAGTTTAATCGCCGGCAAACGAAAACCCGCGATTTCCCGTAAATCCCGGGCTTGGCCCGTATAGTCAAAAGTATACAAAGAAAGTCCCAGGGAGTAAACTCATTTCCCGAACGATTTTTTATATTATTTTTTTGCCACTAAACGCATGAGACTTGTAGTTTTCAAAAATGTTTTCATTTTTGATAAGACGCTGAATAAAAGAAGTTTAATCGCCGGCAAACGAAAACCTGCGATTTCCCGTAAATCCCGTACTCGGCCCGTATAGTCAAAAGTATACAAAGAAAGTACCCAGGGAGTAAACTCATTTCCCAAACGATTTTTTAAATTATTATTTCACCACTAAAGCCCATGAGACTTGCAATTTTCAAAGATGTTTTCATTTTTGATGAGACGCCTAATGATAGAGGTTTAATCGCCGGCAAACGAAATCCCGCGTTTTGCCGTAAATCCGGGGCTTGGCCCGTATAGTCGAATGTATACAAAGATAGTACCCAGGGAGTAAACTCATTTCCCGAACGATTTTTTAAATTTTTTTTCACCACTAAAACGCATGAGACTTGTAGTTTTCAAAAATGTTTTCATTTTTGATGAGACGCTGAATAAAAGAAGTTTAATCGTCGGCAAACGAAAACCTGCGATTTCCCGTAAATCCCGGGCTTGGCCCGTATAGTCAAAAGTATACAAAGAAAGTACCCAGGGAGTAAACTCATTTCCCGAACGATTTTTTATATTATTTTTTTGCCACTAAACGCATGAGACTTGTAGTTTTCAAAAATGTTTTCATTTTTGATAAGACGCTGAATAAAAGAAGTTTAATCGCCGGCAAACGAAAACCTGCGATTTCCCGTAAATCCCGTACTCGGCCCGTATAGTCAAAAGTATACAAAGAAAGTACCCAGGGAGTAAACTCATTTCCCAAACGATTTTTTAAATTATTATTTCACCACTAAAGCCCATGAGACTTGCAATTTTCAAAGATGTTTTCATTTTTGATGAGACGCCTAATGATAGAGGTTTAATCGCCGGCAAACGAAATCCCGCGTTTTGCCGTAAATCCGGGGCTTGGCCCGTATAGTCGAATGTATACAAAGAAAGTACCCAGGGAGTAAACTCATTTCCCGAACGATTTTTTAAATTTTTTTTAACCACTAAAACACATGAGACTTGTAGTTTTCAAAAATGTTTTCATTTTTGATGAGACGCTGAATAAAAGAAGTTTAATCGCCGGCAAACGAAAACCTGCGATTTCCCGTAAATCCCGGGCTTGGCCCGTATAGTCAAAAGTATACAAAGAAAGTACCCAGGGAGTAAACTCATTTCCCGAACGATTTTTTAAATTACTTTTTACCACTAAAACGCATGAGACTTGTAGTTTTTAAAAATGTTTTCATTTTTGATGAGACGCTGAATAAAAGAAGTTTAATCGCCGGCAAACGAAAACCTGCGATTTCCCGTAAATCCTGGACTCGGCCCGTATAGTTAAAAGTATACAAAGAATGTACCCAGGGAGTAAACTCATTTTCCAAACGATTTTTTAAATTATTATTTCACCACTAAAACGCACGAGACTTGTAGTTTTCAAGAATGTTTTCATTTTCGATGAGACGCTGAATAAAAGCAGTTTAATCGCCGGCAAACAAAAACCTGCGATTTTCCGTAAATCCCGGACTCGGCCCGTATAGTCAAAAGTATACAAAGAAAGTACCCAGGGAGTAAACTCATTTCCAGAACGATTTTTTAAATTTTTTTTTCACCACTAAAACGCATAAGACTTGTAGTTTTTAAAAATGTTTTCATTTTTGATGAGACGCTGAATAAAAGAAGTTTAATCGCCGGCAAATGAAAACCTGCGATTTCCCGTAAATCCCGGGCTTGGCCGTATAGTCAAAAGTATACAAAGAAAGTACCCAGGGAGTAAACTCATTTCCCTAACGATTTTTTAAATTACTTTTTCACCACTAAAACGCATGAGACTTGTAGTTTTCAAAAATGTTTTTATTTTTGATGAGACGCTGAATAAAAGCATTTTAATCGCCGGCAAACGAAAACCTGCGATTTCCCTAAATCCCGGACTCGGCCCGTATAGTCAAAAGTATACAAAGAAAGTACCCAGGGAGTAAACTCATTTCCAGAACGATTTTTTAAATTATTTTTTCACCACTAAAACGCATAAGACTTGTAGTTTTTAAAAATGTTTTCATTTTTGATGAGACGCTGAATAAAAGAAGTTTAATCGCCGGCAAACGAAAACCTGCGATTTCCCGTAAATCCTGGACTCGGCCCGTATAGTTAAAAGTATACAAAGAATGTACCCAGGGAGTAAACTCATTTTCCAAACGATTTTTTAAATTATTATTTCACCACTAAAACGCACGAGACTTGTAGTTTTCAAGAATGTTTTCATTTTCGATGAGACGCTGAATAAAAGCAGTTTAATCGCCGGCAAACAAAAACCTGCGATTTTCCGTAAATCCCGGACTCGGCCCGTATAGTCAAAAGTATACAAAGAAAGTACCCAGGGAGTAAACTCATTTCCAGAACGATTTTTTAAATTTTTTTTTCACCACTAAAACGCATAAGACTTGTAGTTTTTAAAAATGTTTTCATTTTTGATGAGACGCTGAATAAAAGAAGTTTAATCGCCGGCAAATGAAAACCTGCGATTTCCCGTAAATCCCGGGCTTGGCCGTATAGTCAAAAGTATACAAAGAAAGTACCCAGGGAGTAAACTCATTTCCCTAACGATTTTTTAAATTACTTTTTCACCACTAAAACGCATGAGACTTGTAGTTTTCAAAAATGTTTTTATTTTTGATGAGACGCTGAATAAAAGCATTTTAATCGCCGGCAAACGAAAACCTGCGATTTCCCTAAATCCCGGACTCGGCCCGTATAGTCAAAAGTATACAAAGAAAGTACCCAGGGAGTAAACTCATTTCCAGAACGATTTTTTAAATTATTTTTTCACCACTAAAACGCATAAGACTTGTAGTTTTTAAAAATGTTTTCATTTTTGATGAGACGCTGAATAAAAGAAGTTTAATCGCCGGCAAACGAAAACACGCGATTTCCCGTAAATCCCGGGCTTGGCCCGTATAGTCAAAAGTATACAAAGAAAGTACCCAGGGAGTAAACTCATTTCCCGAACGATTTTTTATATTATTTTTTTACCACTAAACGCATGAGACTTGTAGTTTTCAAAAATATTTTCATATTTGATGGGACGCTGAATAAAAGAAGTTTAATCGCCGGCAATCGAAAATCCGCGACTTCCCGTAAATCCCGGACTCGACCCGTATAGTCAAAAGTATACAAAGAAAGTACCAAGGGAGTAAACTCATTTCCCGAACGATTTTTTAAATTATTTTTTCACCACTAAAACGCATGAGACTTGCAGTTTTTAAAAATGTTTTCATTTTTGATGAGACGCTGAATAAAAGAAGTTTAATCGCCGGCAAACGAAAACCTGCGATTTCCTGTAAATCTCGTACTCGGCCCGTATAGTCAAAAGTATACAAAGAAAGTACCCAGGGAGTAAACTCATTTCCCAAACGATTTTTTAAATTATTATTTCACCACTAAAGCCCATGAGACTTGTAGTTTTTAAAAATGTTTTCATTTTTGATGAGACGCTGAATAAAAGAAGTTTAATCGCCGGCAAACGAAAACCCGCAATTTCCCGTAAATCCCGGTCTCGGCCCGTATAGTCAAAAGTATACAAGGAAAGTACCCAGTGAGTAAACTCATTTCCCAAACGATTTTTTAAATTATTATTTCACCACTAAAGCCCATGAGACTTGTAATTTTCAAAGATGTTTTCATTTTTGATGAGACGCCTAATGATAGAGGTTTAATCGACGGCAAACGAAATCCCGCGTTTTCAGGTAAATCCGGGGCTTGGCCCGTATAGTCGAATGTATACAAAGAAAGTACCCAGGGAGTAAACTGATTTCCCGAACGATTTTTTAAATTTTTTTTCACCACTAAAACGCATGAGACTTGTAGTTTTCTAAAATGTTTTCATTTTTGATGAGACGCTGAATAAAAGAAGTTTAATCGCCGGCAAACGAAAACCTGCGATTTCCCGTAAATCCCGGGCTTGGCCCGTATAGTCAAAAGTATACAAAGAAAGTACCCAGGGAGTAAACTCATTTCCCGAACGATTTTTTAAATTACTTTTTACCACTAAAACGCATGAGACTTGTAGTTTTTAAAAATGTTTTCATTTTTGATGAGACGCTGAATAAAAGAAGTTTAATCGCCGGCAAACGAAAACCTGCGATTTCCCGTAAATCCTGGACTCGGCTTGTATAGTCAAAAGTATACAAAGAATGTACCCAGGGAGTAAACTCATTTCCCAAACGATTTTTTAAATTATTATTTCACCACTAAAACGCACGAGACTTGTAGTTTTCAAGAATGTTTTCATTTTCGATGAGACGCTGAATAAAAGCAGTGTAATCGCCGGCAAACGAAAACCTGCGATTTCCCGTAAATCCCGGGCTTGGCCCGTATAGTCAAAAGTATACAAAGAAAGTACCCAGGGAGTAAACTCATTTCCCGAACGATTTTTTAAATTACTTTTTACCACTAAAACGCATGAGACTTGTAGTTTTTAAAAATGTTTTCATTTTTGATGAGACGCTGAATAAAAGAAGTTTAATCGCCGGCAAACGAAAACCTGCGATTTCCCGTAAATCCTGGACTCGGCCCGTATAGTCAAAATTATACAAAGAATGTACCCAGGGAGTAAACTCATTTCCCAAACGATTTTTTAAATTATTATTTCACCACTAAAACGCACGAGACTTGTAGTTTTCAAGAATGTTTTCATTTTCGATGAGACGCTGAATAAAAGCAGTTTAATCGCCGGCAAACGAAAACCTGCGATTTTCCGTAAATCCCGGACTCGGCCCGTATAGTCAAAAGTATACAAAGAAAGTACCCAGGGAGTAAACTCATTTCCAGAACGATTTTTTAAATTATTTTTTCACCACTAAAACGCATAAGACTTGTAGTTTTTAAAAATGTTTTCATTTTTGATGAGACGCTGAATAAAAGAAGTTTAATCGCCGGCAAACGAAAACCCGCGATTTCCCGTAAATCCCGGGCTTGGCCGTATAGTCAAAAGTATACAAAGAAAGTACCCTGGGAGTAAACTCATTTCCCTAACGATTTTTTAAATTACTTTTTCACCACTAAAACGCATGAGACTTGTAGTTTTCAAAAATGTTTTCATTTTTGATGAGACGCTGAATAAAAGCATTTTAATCGCCGGCAAACGAAAACCTGCGATTTCCCTAAATCCCGGACTCGGCCCGTATAGTCAAAAGTATACAAAGAAAGTACCCAGGGAGTAAACTCATTTCCAGAACGATTTTTTAAATTATTTTTTCACCACTAAAACGCATAAGACTTGTAGTTTTTAAAAATGTTTTCATTTTTGATGAGACGCTGAATAAAAGAAGTTTAATCGCCGGCAAACGAAAACCCGCGATTTCCCGTAAATCCCGGGCTTGGCCCGTATAGTCAAAAGTATACAAAGAAAGTACCCAGGGAGTAAACTCATTTCCCGAACGATTTTTTAAATTATTTTTTTACCACTAAACGCATGAGACTTGTAGTTTTCAAAAATATTTTCATATTTGATGGGACGCTGAATAAAAGAAGTTTAATCGCCGGCAAACGAAAATCCGCGACTTCCCGTAAATCCCGGACTCGGCCCGTATAGTCAAAAGTATACAAAGAAAGTACCAAGGGAGTAAACTCATTTCCCGAACGATTTTTTAAATTATTTTTTCACCACTAAAACGCATGAGACTTGCAGTTTTTAAAAATGTTTTCATTTTTGATGAGACGCTGAATAAAAGAAGTTTAATCGCCGGTAAACGAAAACCTGCGATTTCCCGTAAATCCCGTACTCGGCCCGTATAGTCAAAAGTATACAAAGAAAGTACCCAGGGAGTAAACTCATTTCCCAAACGATTTTTTAAATTATTATTTCACCACTAAAGCCCATGAGACTTGTAGTTTTTAAAAATGTTTTCATTTTTGATGAGACGCTGAATAAAAGAAGTTTAATCGCCGGCAAACGAAAACCCGCAATTTCCCGTAAATCCCGGTCTCGGCCCGTATAGTCAAAAGTATACAAGGAAAGTACCCAGTGAGTAAACTCATTTCCCTAACGATTTTTTAAATTATTTTATCACCACTAAAACGCATAAGACTTGTAGTTTTTAAAAATGTTTTCATTTTTGATGAGACGCTGAATAAAAGAAGTTTAATCGCCGGCAAACGAAAACCCGCGATTTCCCGTAAATCCCGGGCTTGGCCGTATAGTCAAAAGTATACAAAGAAAGTACCCAGGGAGTAAACTCATTTCCCGAACGATTTTTTAAATTATTTTTTCACCACTAAAACGCATGAGACTTGCAGTTTTTAAGAATGTTTTCATTTTCGATGAGACGCTGAATAAAAGAAGTTTAATCGCCGGCAAACGAAAACCTGCGATTTCCCGTAAATCCCGTACTCGGCCCGTATAGTCAAAAGTATACAAAGAAAGTACCCAGGGAGTAAACTCATTTCCCAAACGATTTTTTAAATTATTATTTCACCACTAAAGCCCATGAGACTTGTAGTTTTTAAAAATGTTTTCATTTTTGATGAGACGCTGAATAAAAGAAGTTTAATCGCCGGCAAACGAAAACCCGCAATTTCCCGTAAATCCCGGTCTCGGCCCGTATAGTCAAAAGTATACAAGGAAAGTACCCAGTGAGTAAACTCATTTCCCTAACGATTTTTTAAATTATTTTATCACCACTAAAACGCATAAGACTTGTAGTTTTTAAAAATGTTTTCATTTTTGATGAGACGCTGAATAAAAGAAGTTTAATCGCCGGCAAACGAAAACCCGCGATTTCCCGTAAATCCCGGGCTTGGCCGTATAGTCAAAAGTATACAAAGAAAGTACCCAGGGAGTAAACTCATTTCCCTAACGATTTTTTAAATTACTTTTTCACCACTAAAACGCATGAGACTTGTAGTTTTTAAAAATGTTTTCATTTTTGATGAGACGCTGAATAAAAGCATTTTAATCGCCGGCAAACGAAAACCCGCGATTTCCCGTAAATCCCGGGCTTGGCCCGTATAGTCAAAAGTATACAAAGAAAGTACCCAGGGAGTAAACTCATTTCCCGAACGATTTTTTATATTATTTTTTTACCACTAAACGCATGAGACTTGTAGTTTTCAAAAATGTTTTCATTTTTGATAAGACGCTGAATAAAAGAAGTTTAATCGCCGGCAAACGAAAACCTGCGATTTCCCGTAAATCCCGTACTCGGCCCGTATAGTCAAAAGTATACAAAGAAAGTACCCAGGGAGTAAACTCATTTTCCAAACGATTTTTTAAATTATTATTTCACCACTAAAGCCCATGAGACTTGTAATTTTCAAAGATGTTTTTATTTTTGATGAGACGCCTAATGATAGAGGTTTAATCGCCGGCAAACGAAATCCCGCGTTTTCCCGTAATTCCGGGGCTTGGCCCGTATAGTCGAATGTATACAAAGAAAGTACCCAGGGAGTAAACTCATTTCCCGAACGATTTTTTAAATTTTTTTTCACCACTAAAACGCATGAGACTTGTAGTTTTCAAAAATATTTTCATATTTGATGGGACGCTGAATAAAAGAAGTTTAATCGCCGGCAAACGAAAATCCGCGACTTCCCGTAAATCCCGGACTCGGCCCGTATAGTCAAAAGTATACAAAGAAAGTACCACGGGAGTAAACTCATTTCCCGAACGATTTTTTAAATTACTTTTTACCACTAAAACGCATGAGACTTGTAGTTTTTAAAAATGTTTTCATTTTTGATGAGACGCTGAATAAAAGAAGTTTAATCGCCGGCAAACGAAAACCCGCGATTTCCCGTAAATCCTGGACTCGGCCAGTATAGTCAAAAGTATACAAAGAAAGTACCCAGGGAGTAAACTCATTTGCCGAACGATTTTTTATATTATTTTTTTACCACTAAACGCATGAGACTTGTAGTTTTCAAAAATATTTTCATATTTGATGGGACGCTGAATAAAAGAAGTTTAATCGCCGGCAAACGAAAACCTGCGATTTCCCGTAAATCCCGGGCTTGGCCCGTATAGTCAAAAGTATACAAAGAAAGTACCCAGGGTGTAAACTCATTTCCCGAACGATTTTTTAAATTACTTTTTACCACTAAAACGCATGAGACTTGTAGTTTTTAAAAATGTTTTCATTTTTGATGAGACGCTGAATAAAAGAAGTTTAATCGCCGGCAAACGAAAACCTGCGATTTCCCGTAAATCCTGGACTCGGCCCGTATAGTCAAAAGTATACAAAGAATGTACCCAGGGAGTAAACTCATTTCCCAAACGATTTTTTAAATTATTATTTCACCACTAAAACGCACGAGACTTGTAGTTTTCAAGAATGTTTTCATTTTCGATGAGACGCTGAATAAAAGAAGTTTAATCGCCGGCAAACGAAAACCTGCGATTTCCCGTAAATCCCGGACTCGGCCCGTATAGTCAAAAGTATACAAAGAAAGTACCCAGGGAGTAAACTCATTTCCAGAACGATTTTTTAAATTATTTTTTCACCACTAAAACGCATAAGACTTGTAGTTTTTAAAAATGTTTTCATTTTTGATGAGACGCTGAATAAAAGAAGTTTAATCGCCGGCAAACGAAAACCCGCGATTTCCCGTAAATCCCGGGCTTGGCCGTATAGTCAAAAGTATACAAAGAAAGTACCCAGGGAGTAAACTCATTTCCCTAACGATTTTTTAAATTACTTTTTCAACACTAAAACGCATGAGATTTGTAGTTTTCAAAAATGTTTTCATTTTTGATGAGACGCTGAATAAAAGCATTTTAATCGCCGGCAAACGAAAACCTGCGATTTCCCGTAAATCCCGGACTCGGCCCGTATAGTCAAAAGTATACAAAGAAAGTACCCAGGGAGTAAACTCATTTCCAGAACGATTTTTTAAATTATTTTTTCACCACTTAAACGCATAAGACTTGTAGTTTTTAAAAATGTTTTCATTTTTGATGAGACGCTGAATAAAAGAAGTTTAATCGCCGGCAAACGAAAACCCGCGATTTCCCGTAAATCCCGGGCTTGGCCAGTATAGTCAAAAGTATACAAAGAAAGTACCCAGGGAGTAAACTCATTTGCCGAACGATTTTTTATATTATTTTTTTACCACTAAACGCATGAGACTTGTAGTTTTCAAAAATATTTTCATATTTGATGGGACGCTGAATAAAAGAAGTTTAATCGCCGGCAAACGAAAATCCGCGACTTCCCGTAAATCCCGGACTCGGCCCGTATAGTCAAAAGTATACAAAGAAAGTACCACGGGAGTAAACTCATTTCCCGAACGATTTTTTAAATTATTTTTTCACCACTAAAACGCATGAGACTTGCAGTTTTTAAAAATGTTTTTATTTTTGATGAGACGCTGAATAAAAGAAGTTTAATCGCCGGCAAACGAAAACCTGCGATTTCCCGTAAATCCCGTACTCGGCCCGTATAGTCAAAAGTATACAAAGAAAGTACCCAGGGAGTAAACTCATTTCCCAAACGATTTTTTAAATTATTATTTCACCACTAAAGCCCATGAGACTTGTAGTTTTTAAAAATGTTTTCATTTTTGATGAGACGCTGAATAAAAGAAGTTTAATCGCCGGCAAACGAAAACCCGCAATTTCCCGTAAATCCCGGTCTCGGCCCGTATAGTCAAAAGTATACAAGGAAAGTACCCAGTGAGTAAACTCATTTCCCTAACGATTTTTTAAATTATTTTTTCACCATTAAAACGCATAAGACTTGTAGTTTTTAAAAATGTTTTCATTTTTGATGAGACGCTGAATAAAAAAAGTTTAATCGCCGGCAAACGAAAACCTGCGATTTCCCGTAAATCCCGGACTCGGCCCGTATAGTCAAAAGTATACAAAGAAAGTACCCAGGGTGTAAACTCATTTCCCGAACGATTTTTTAAATTATTTTTTCACCACTAAAACGCATGAGACTTGCAGTTTTTAAAAATGTTTTCATTTTTGATGAGACGGTGAATAAAAGAAGTTTAATCGCCGGCAAACGAAAACCTGCGATTTCCCGTAAATCCTGGACTCGGCCCGTATAGTCAAAAGTATACAAAGAAAGTACCCAGGAAGTAAACTCATTTCCCAAACGATTTTTTAAATTATTATTTCACCACTAAAACGCATGAGAATTGTAGTTTTCAAGAATGTTTTTATTTTTGATGAGACGCTGAATAAAAGAAGTTTAATCGCAGGCAAACGAAAACCTGCGATTTCCTGTAAATCCCGGGCTCGGCTCGTATAGTCAAAAGTGTACAAAGAAAGTACCCAGAGAGTAAAATCATTTCCAGAACGATTTTTTAAATTATTTTTTCATCATTAAAACGCATAAGACTTGTAGTTTTTAAAAATGTTTTCATTTTTGATGAGACGCTGAATAAAAAAATTTAATCGCCGGCAAACGAAAACCTGCGATTTCCTGTAAATCCCGGACTCGGCCCGTATAGTCAAAAGTATACAAAGAAAGTACCCAGGGTGTAAACTCATTTCCCGAACGATTTTTTAAATTATTTTTTCACCACTAAAACGCATGAGACTTGCAGTTTTTAAAAATGTTTTCATTTTTGATGAGACGGTGAATAAAAGAAGTTTAATCGCCGGCAAACGAAAACCTGCGATTTCCCGTAAATCCTGGACTCGGCCCGTATAGTCAAAAGTATACAAAGAAAGTACCCAGGAAGTAAACTCATTTCCCAAACGATTTTTTAAATTATTATTTCACCACTAAAACGCATGAGAATTGTAGTTTTCAAGAATGTTTTTATTTTTGATGAGACGCTGAATAAAAGAAGTTTAATCGCCGGCAAACGAAAACCTGCGATTTCCTGTAAATCCCGGACTCGGCTCGTATAGTCAAAAGTGTACAAAGAAAGTACCCAGAGAGTAAAATCATTTCCAGAACGATTTTTTAAATTATTTTTTCACCATTAAAACGCATAAGACTTGTAGTTTTTAAAAATGTTTTCATTTTTGATGAGACGCTGAATAAAAAAAGTTTAATCGCCGGCAAACGAAAACCTGCGATTTCCTGTAAATCCCGGACTCGGCCCGTATAGTCAAAAGTATACAAAGAAAGTACCCAGGGTGTAAACTCATTTCCCGAACGATTTTTTAAATTATTTTTTCACCACTAAAACGCATGAGACTTGTAGTTTTCAAAAATGTTTTCATTTTTGATGAGACGCTGAATAAAAGAAGTTTAATCGCCGGCAAACGAAAACCTGCGATTTCCCGTAAATCCCGTACTCAGCCCGTATAGTCAAAAGTATACAAAGAAAGTACCCAGGGAGTAAACTCATTTCCCAAACGATTTTTTAAATTATTATTTCACCACTAAAGCCCATGAGACTTGTAGTTTTTAAAAATGTTTTCATTTTCGATGAGACGCTGAATAAAAAAAGTTTAATCGCCGGCAAACGAAAACCTGCGATTTCCCGTAAATCCCGGACTCGGCCCGTATAGTCAAAAGTATACAAAGAAAGTACCCAGGGTGTAAACTCATTTCCCGAACGATTTTTTAAATTATTTTTTCACCACTAAAACGCATGAGACTTGTAGTTTTCAAAAATGTTTTCATTTTTGATGAGACGCTGAATAAAAGAAGTTTAATCGCCGGCGAACGAAAACCTGCGATTTTCCGTAAATCCCGTACTCGGCCCATATAGTCAAAAGTATACAAAGAAAGTACCCAGGGAGTAAACTCATTTCCCAAACGATTTTTTAAATTATTATTTCACCACTAAAGCCCATGAGACTTGTAGTTTTTAAAAATGTTTTCCTTTTTGATGAGACGCTGAATAAAAGAAGTTTAATCGCCGGCAAACGAAAACCCGCAATTTCCCGTAAATCCCGGTCTCGGCCCGTATAGTCAAAAGTATACAAGGAAAGTACCCAGTGAGTAAACTCATTTCCCTAACGATTTTTTAAATTATTTTTTCACCACTAAAACGCATGAGACTTGTAGTTTTTAAAAATGTTTTCATTTTTGATAAGACGTTGAATAAAAGAAGTTTAATCGCCGGCAAACGAAAACCTGCGATTTCCCGTAAATCCTGGACTCGGCCCGTATAGTCAAAAGTATACAAAGAATGTACCCAGGGAGTAAACTCATTTCCCAAACGATTTTTTAAATTATTATTTCACCACTAAAACGCACGAGACTTGTAGTTTTTAAAAATGTTTTCATTTTTGATGAGACGCTGAATAAAAGAAGTTTAATCGCCGGCAAACGAAAACCCGCGATTTCCCGTAAATCCCGGGCTTGGCCGTATAGTCAAAAGTATACAAAGAAAGTACCCAGGGAGTAAACTCATTTCCAGAACGATTTTTTAAATTATTTTTTCACCACTAAAACGCATAAGACTTGTAGTTTTTAAAAATGTTTTCATTTTTGATGAGACGCTGAATAAAAGAAGTTTAATCGCCGGCAAACGAAAACCCGCGATTTTCCGTAAATCCCGGGCTTGGCCGTATAGTCAAAAGTATACAAAGAAAGTACCCAGGGAGTAAACTCATTTCCCTAACGATTTTTTAAATTACTTTTTCACCACTAAAACGCATGAGACTTGTAGTTTTCAAAAATGTTTTCATTTTTGATGAGACGCTGAATAAAAGCATTTTAATCGCCGGCAAACGAAAACCTGCGATTTCCCTAAATCCCGGACTCGGCCCGTATAGTCAAAAGTATACAAAGAAAGTACCCAGGGAGTAAACTCATTTCCAGAACGATTTTTTAAATTATTTTTTCACCACTAAAACGCATAAGACTTGTAGTTTTTAAAAATGTTTTCATTTTTGATGAGACGCTAAATAAAAGAAGTTTAATCGCCGGCAAACGAAAACCCGCGATTTCCCGTAAATCCCGGGCTTGGCCCGTATAGTCAAAAGTATATAAAGAAAGTACCCAGGGAGTAAACTCATTTCCCGAACGATTTTTTATATTATTTTTTTACCACTAAACGCATGAGACTTGTAGTTTTCAAAAATGTTTTCATTTTTGATAAGACGCTGAATAAAAGAAGTTTAATCGCCGGCAAACGAAAACCTGCGATTTCCCGTAAATCCCGTACTCGGCCCGTATAGTCAAAAGTATACAAAGAAAGTACCCAGGGAGTAAACTCATTTCCGAAACGATTTTTTAAATTATTATTTCACCACTAAAGCCCATGAGACTTGTAATTTTCAAAGATGTTTTCATTTTTGATGAGACGCCTAATGATAGAGGTTTATTCGCCGGCAAACGAAATCCCGCGTTTTCCCGTAAATCCGGGGCTTGGCCCGTATAGTCGAATGTATACAAAGAAAGTACCCAGGGAGTAAACTCATTTCCCGAACGATTTTTTAAATTTTTTTTCACCACTAAAACGCATGAGACTTGTAGTTTTCAAAAATGTTTTCATTTTTGATGAGACGCTGAATAAAAGAAGTTTAATCGCCGGCAAACGAAAACCTGCGATTTCCCGTAAATCCCGGGCTTGGCCCGTATAGTCAAAAGTATACAAAGAAAGTACCCAGGGAGTAAACTCATTTCCCGAACGATTTTTTAAATTACTTTTTACCACTAAAACGCATGAGACTTGTAGTTTTTAAAAATGTTTTCATTTTTGATGAGACGCTGAATAAAAGAAGTTTAATCGCCGGCAAACGAAAACCTGCGATTTCCCGTAAATCCCGGACTCGGCCCGTATAGTCAAAAGTATACAAAGAAAGTACCCAGGGAGTAAACTCATTTCCAGAACGATTTTTTAAATTATTTTTTCACCACTAAAACGCATAAGACTTGTAGTTTTTAAAAATGTTTTCATTTTTGATGAGACGCTGAATAAAAGAAGTTTAATCGCCGGCAAACGAAAACCTGCAATTTCCCGTAAATCCTGGACTCGGCCCGTATAGTCAAAAGTATACAAAGAAAGTACCCAGGGAGTAAACTCATTTCCCTAACGATTTTTTAAATTACTTTTTCACCACTAAAACGCATGAGACTTGTAGTTTTCAAAAATGTTTTCATTTTTGATGAGACGCTAAATAAAAGCATTTTAATCGCCGGCAAACGAAAACCTGCGATTTCCCTAAATCCCGGACTCGGCCCGTATAGTCAAAAGTATACAAAGAAAGTACCCAGGGAGTAAACTCATTTCGAGAACGATTTTTTAAATTATTTTTTCACCACTAAAACGCATAAGACTTGTAGTTTTTAAAAATTTTTTCATTTTTGATGAGACGCTGAATAAAAGAAGTTTAATCGCCGGCAAACGAAAACCCGCGATTTCCCGTAAATCCCGGGCTTGGCCCGTATAGTCAAAAGTATACAAAGAAAGTACCCAGGGAGTAAACTCATTTCCCGAACGATTTTTTATATTATATTTTTACCACTAAACGCACGAGACTTGTAGTTTTCAAAAATATTTTCATATTTGATGGGACGCTGAATAAAAGAAGTTTAATCGCCGGCAAACGAAAATCCGCGACTTCCCGTAAATCCCGGACTCGGCCCGTATAGTCAAAAGTATACAAAGAAAGTACCAAGGGAGTAAACTCATTTCCCGAACGATTTTTTAAATTATTTTTTCACCACTAAAACGCATAAGACTTGCAGTTTTTAAAAATGTTTTCATTTTTGATGAGACGCTGAATAAAAGAAGTTTAATCGCCGGCAAACGAAAACCTGCGATTTCCCGTAAATCCCGTACTCGGCCCGTATAGTCAAAAGTATACAAAGAAAGTACCCAGGGAGTAAACTCATTTCCCAAACGATTTTTTAAATTATTATTTCACCACTAAAGCCCATGAGACTTGTAGTTTTTAAAAATGTTTTCATTTTTGATGAGACGCTGAATAAAAGAAGTTTAATCGCCGGCAAACGAAAACCCGCAATTTCCCGTAAATCCCGGTCTCGGCCCGTATAGTCAAAAGTATACAAGGAAAGTACCAAGTGAGTAAACTCATTTCCCTAACGATTTTTTAAATTATTTTTTCACCATTAAAACGCATAAGACTTGTAGTTTTTAAAAATGTTTTCATTTTTGATGAGACGCTGAATAAAAAAAGTTTAATCGCCGGCAAACGAAAACCTGCGATTTCCCGTAAATCCCGGACTCGGCCCGTATAGTCAAAAGTATACAAAGAAAGTACCCAGGGTGTAAACTCATTTCCCGAACGATTTTTTAAATTATTTTTTCACCACCAAAACGCATGAGACTTGTGGTTTTCAAAAATGTTTTCATTTTTGATGAGACGCTGAATAAAAGAAGTTTATCAATAATAATGGCGGCGACGGACGTAAAAACGGACGAGGAAAATATTTTTAACAAAATGCTTGAGGATATTAATGAAGAGATGAATATTGAACATAATAATGTAACTGTTAAAAAAGGTGTATATAAAGAGCTCAATACAACTTTGAATGCAGAAGATTTTATCGATAAGCACTATGAAAAAACTAGATATAGCGCACTGAGAGATTCTATCCTTGAAGACGTAAAAGGTGAGATAAACACTCTTATCTCAAATCAAATTTCAAAACTTGTCAATAATTGTTCAGTTGCTCATAAGGATGACCGAACGGATAAACTGGAATCAAATTTATTGGAAGAAATTCAGTTTTTGCGACAAGAAATACAAAGTAAAAACGAAATCATAAAAATTTTAGTTGAAAACTCAGTCGAGCATAACTATTCTACAAAATCGCTACAGCAAGAAAATTTTAATTCATTTCAAACAGTTAATAAAAAAAATAAAAATAGAAGCACAATCATTAGCAACAACAATGAAGCTGTTAGTCGCCATAACAAGCAAAGCTTTGTTCATCGAAATCGATTTGAACATCTGTATAATGAGAATAATGATCACTCTGAAATAACAGAAAGTTTTAGAGGTGATACTTATAATAATAATAACTTTATACATAATAATGAGGAACTAATTGTACATAATAATGAAGACATAATTGTACATAATAATGAAGACATAATTGTACATAATAATAAAGAAAACATTCCAACAAAAAGGCAATCACTTAATAACGCTAATAACCTTATTAACACTAAAAAAATTACATGTATACTAGGAGACAGTATAATAAAAGGCATCAACGGTTACAAGATGACCAAATCCCTTGACTACAACCAAAACAAGAGAGTTATACTAAAATCCTTTCCTGGAGCTACGACAGAAGACATGTATGAATACGTCAAACCAACCATGAAGAAAAAGCCAGATAACATCATCCTTCATGTTGGCACAAATGATCTTTCTAGAAACGTAGCACCAGAGGTTATAGCTAACGATATAATTAATTTAGCAACATCATTGATTAACTCGAATATGAACGTATCCGTATCTGGTCTGACTCCAAGAAATGACGATCAAGGTATTAGATGTGACGAACTCAATGACCACCTATATAAAGGATGTGCTGAACGAAATATCGCATTCATAAATCACTATCAGCAGATGGATCGGAATCGTCACCTTAACAGAAGTAAACTACATTTGAACCAATATGGATCGGTAACACTGGCTAATTCTTTTTTAAATTTTATTTCTAAGGATTGACTTGGTGTTTGTATGAGCAATAGTATCCCCACAAAAATATCTAACAAAAAAGAAGCAACTCTTCCTAATGCAATTGCACCATTTAATATAAATAAAACTCTAGAAACGATAGAAAATGATATATCGTTCTCTTCCTGCTTAAAAAACTTACGTCTACAAAACTTAAATAGGATTATTCTTGGACAAATTAACATTAATTCCGTACGAAATAAATTCGACTGTCTAGTTGATGCAATTGATGGAAACCTTGATGTTCTTTTAATCTCTGAAACTAAAATTGATAGCTCTTTTCCTACCGCTCAATTTAAAATTGACGGTTACACAAAGCCTTTTCGTCTGGATCGTAATAGTAAAGGTGGAGGTATGCTCTTATATGTACGTCAAGATATTCCATCAAAACAGTTGCATCCAACTAGTACTAGTACGGACATTTTTGAAGGATTTTTTGTCGAACTAAACCTGCGAAAAAAAAATGGCTGCTCTGTTGCTCATACAACCACCACAAAAATGCTATATCTGAACATCTAAAAAATATTGGTAACGGTCTTGATGTTTTGTCTGCAAATTATGACAACATATTACTATTAGGAGATTTTAATGCGGAAATTAAGGAAAATAGCATGACAGAATTTGCTGAACTCTACAACCTTAAGTGCCTCGTGAAGGGCCCCACATGCTTTAAAAACCCTGATAACCCATCGTGTATTGATCTTTTTCTCACAAATCGATATAACTATTTCCAAAACACCAGCACATTGGAAACAGGTCTCTCCGATTTCCATAAAATGGCCATCACTGTAATGAAAATATATTTTCAGAAACAAAAATCTCATATCATCAAATATAGGAATTACAAAAACTTTTCAAATGAACGTTTTTGTTATGAGCTAACATGTCGACTTCAAAATATAGAAAAATCAAAAAAAAAGATAGATGATGAGTTAGAAAACTTTCATGAATGTGCAAAATCAGTCCTTAACAAAATTGCGCCATTAAAAAAAAATACGTAAGAGCAAACCAATCACCGTTCATGAATAGGACCCTGCATAAGGCTGTTATGAAAAGAAGTAGGCTTAGAAATAAATACTTAAAAAATAGAACAGAAGAAAATAGATTAGCTTTTAATCAACAAGGAAATATTTGTGTCACACTATTTCGAAAAGAAAAATATGATTATTACAACAATCTAAATGTTAAAAAAATTACCGATAATAAGACATTTTGGAAAACTATAAAACCTTTCTTGTCCGATAAAGGACCATCGACCCAAATTATAACACTGATAGAAAAAGAAGAAATCATATCGGATGATGAAAAGGTTGCAAACATTTTCAACACTTTCTTCACGAATATTGTAAAAAATCTGGATCTTACAATATCTGACACAATCCTTGTAATTTGCTCAAACGTAGATGACCCTGTTTTGAAGGCTATTAAACGATATGAAAACCATCCAAGTATACTGAATATAAAAAAAAACATTGGTGATTACAATCCTGGTTTTTCCTTCAATCATGTAGAAAAAGCTGAAATCAGGAGAGAGATACGAAATTTGAATATTCATAAGGCATGCCAAGAAACCGATATACCAACAAAAATAATTAAGGAAAACGAAGATCAGTATTTAGAAATTTTACATTTCTCTGTTAACTCTGCAATTGATCTGTGTAAATACCCAGAATTTTTGAAAAGGGCAGATGTGACACCACTTTTTAAAGAAAAAGACAGATCTAACAAATCAAACTACAGACCTATAAGCATTCTTAGTAACCTTTCAAAAATCTTTGAGAGATGTCTGTATCGTCAGATTGAAGATTATTTTAACCGATACTTAAGTAAGTTTCAGTGTGGATTTAGGAAAGGCTACAGTGCTCAGCACTGTCTCACTGTTATGCTTGAAAAATGGAAAAAGGCTGTTGATGAAGGTAAAGCATGTGGAGCCCTTCTGACTGATTTATCTAAAGCATTTGACTGTCTCCTACATGATTTACTGATCGCAAAACTTCATGCATATGGATTTGACATGTATTCCCTACGCCTAATTATGAGTTATGTGAGTGGAAGATTTCAAAGAGTAAAGATAAAAAATTCGTATAGCTCATGGCTTGAAATATTGTTTGGCGTGCCGCAAGGATCTATTCTAGGCCCGTTACTTTTTAACATATTTATCTGCGATCTTTTCTCAGTTGAATTTGATTTTAATGACATTGAATTTTCGAGCTATGCAGACGACACAACACCATATGTTATCGGTAACGACTCAAAGGAAGTCGTTACTAAACTTCAAAACATTTCTGAAAAAGTGTTTACATGGTTTGACAATAATGCAATGAAAGCAAATGATGACAAGTGTCATTTGCTTTTAAGCGATAATGAAATATTAAGTACACAGATAGGCAACTCAGTAATAAAAGGCAGCACTCATGGACGCCTACTTGGAGTCATTATCGATAACAAACTTAAATTTGATCTGCATGAGTCTAAACTCTGTGCAAAAGCGAGTCAGAAACTAAATGCGCTTACAAGGATGACATCTTTTATGAACTTTAATAAGAAGAAACTATTAATGAATTCCTTCGTAATTTCGCAATTCAATTACTGCCCTCTAGTTTGGATGTTTCACAACAGAGCTCTAAACAATCGTATTAATCGAATACATGAAAAAGCACTGCGGATAGTCTATAGCGACAGTTCTTCTTCCTTCACAGACCTCCTTCATAAGGACAGCTCTGTTACGGTACACCAACGAAACCTACAATCTCTTGCAACTGAGATGTACAAAATAAAAAACGACATGGCTCCAGAAATAATGCAAGATATTTTTCCTGTTTATAATCCAAAATACAATCTAAGAAATAATCGAGAATTTACTGGCCGTAATGCTAAATCAGTTTACTATGGTACAGAAACTTTATCCTTTATCGGTTACAAAATATGGCAACAAATTCCAGTAAGAATCAAAGAAATGTCATCCTTGCAATCCTTTAAATCCCAAATTAAAAAGTGGGTACCAAACTGCTCCTGCAGACTATGTAAAAAATACATCCCACAAATTGGTTTTATATGACTCGCGGATGTACTCTCGCTAATTTCATATTTGCTTATACACTCACTTAATTTATACAACCACAAATGTTTAAAAAATTGTATATATCTAAAAATATTTTATGCCTTATATTTATACTGTATATTTTAAAATCTTTCTTTTCAAGTTGACATTAACTAGCTTTTATTAGCTATATATGTATATATACTTAGTCAACTATAAATAAATGAATAATAATAATAATAATAATAAAAGAAGTTTAATCGCCGGCAAACGAAAACCTGCGATTTCCCGTAAATCCCGTACTCGACCCGTATAGTCAAAAGTATAGAAAGAAAGTACCCAGGGAGTAAACTCATTTCCCAAACGATTTTTTAAATTATTATTTCACCACTAAAGCCCATGAGACTTGTAGTTTTTAAAAATGTTTTCATTTTTGATGAGACGGTGAATAAAAGAAGTTTAATCGCCGGCAAACGAAAACCCGCAATTTCCCGTAAATCCCGGTCTCGGCCCGTATAGTCAAAAGTATACAAGGAAAGTACCCAGTGAGTAAACTCATTTCCCTAACGATTTTTTAAATTTTTTTTCACCACTAAAACGCATGAGACTTGTAGTTTTCAAAAATATTTTCATTTTTGATGAGACGCTTAATGAAAGAGGTTTAATCGCCGGAAAACAAAAACCCGCAATTTCCCGTAAATCCCGGGCTTGGCCCGTATAGTCGAATGTATACAAAGAGAGTACCCTGTGAGTAAACTCATTTCCAGAACGATTTTTTAAAGTATTTTTTCACCACTAAAACGCATAAGACTTGTAGTTTTTAAAAATGTTTTCCTTTTTGATGAGACGCTGAATAAAAGAAGTTTAATCGCCGGCAAACGAAAACCCGCGATTTTCCGTAAATCCCGGCTTGGTCCGTATAGTCAAAAGTATACAAAGAAAGTACCCAGGGAGTAAACTCATTTCCAGAACGATTTTTTAAATTATTTTTTTACCACTAAAACGCATGAGACTTGTAGTTTTTAAAAATGTTTTCATTTTTGATGAGACGCTGAATAAAAGAAGTTTAATCGCCGGCAAATGAAAACCCGCGATTTCCCGTAAATCCCGGGCTTGGCCCGTATAGTCAAAAGTATACAAAGGAAGTACCCAGGGAGTAAACTCATTTGCCGAACGATTTTTTAAATTACTTTTTACCACTAAAACGCATGAGACTTGTAGTTTTTAAAAATGTTTTCATATTTGATGAGACGCTGAATAAAAGAAGTTTAATCGCCGGCAAACGAAAACCTGCGATTTCCCGTAAATCCCGGACTCGGCCCGTATAGTCAAAAGTATACAAAGAAAGTACCCAGGGAGTAAACTCATTTCCAGAACGATTTTTTAAATTATTTTTTCACCACTAAAACGCATAAGACTTGTAGTTTTTAAACATGTTTTCATTTTTGATGAGACGCTGAATAAAAGAGGTTTAATCGCCGGCAAACGAAAACCCGCGATTTCCCGTAAATCCCGGGCTTGGCCGTATAGTCAAAAGTATACAAAGAAAGTACCCAGGGAGTAAACTCATTTCCCGAACGATTTCTTAAATTACTTTTTCACCACTAAAACGCATGAGACTTGTAGTTTTCAAAAATGTTTTCATTTTTGATGAAACGCTGAATAAAAGCAGTTTAATCGCCGGCAAACGAAAACCTGCGATTTCCCGTAAATCCCGGACTCGGCCCGTATAGTCAAAAGTATACAAAGAAAGTACCCAGGGAGTAAACTCATTTCCAGAACGATTTTTTAAATTATTTTTTCACCACTAAAACGCATAAGACTTGTAGTTTTTAAACATGTTTTTATTTTTGATGAGACGCTGAATAAAAGAGGTTTAATCAGCGGCAAACGAAAACCCGCGATTTCCCGTAAATCCCGGGCTTGGCCGTATAGTCAAAAGTATACAAAGAAAGTACCCAGGGAGTAAACTCATTTCCCGAACGATTTCTTAAATTACTTTTTCACCACTAAAACGCATGAGACTTGTAGTTTTCAAAAATGTTTTCATTTTTGATGAAACGCTGAATAAAAGCAGTTTAATCGCCAGCAAACGAAAACTTGCCATTTCCCTAAATCCCGGACTCGGCCCGTATAGTCAAAAGTATACAAAGAAAGTACCCAGGGAGTAAACTCATTTCCAGAACGATTTTTTAAATTATTTTTTCACCACTAAAACGCATAAGACTTGTAGTTATTAAAAATGTTTTCATTTTTGATGAGACGCTGAATAAAAGAAGTTTAATCGCCGGCAAATGAAAACCCGCGATTTCCCGTAAATCCCGGGCTTGGCCCGTATAGTCAAAAGTAAACAAAGAAAGTACTCAGGGTGTAAACTCATTTCCCGAACGATTTTTTAAATTATTTTTTCACCACTAAAACGCATAAGACTTGTAGTTTTTAAAAATGTTTTCATTTTTGATGAGACGCTGAATAAAAGAAGTTTAATCGCCAGAAAACGAAAACCCGCGATTTCCCATAAATCCCGGGCTTGGCCCGTATAGTCAAAAGTATACAAAGAAAGTACCCAGGGAGTAAACTCATTTCCCGAACGATTTTTTAAATCACTTTTTCACCACTAAAACGCATGAGACTTGTAGTTTTTAAAAATGTTTTCATTTTTGATGAGACGCTGAATAAAAGAAGTTTAATCGCCGGCAAACGAAAACCTGCGATTTCCCGTAAATCCTGGACTCGGCCCGTATAGTCAAAAGTATACAAAGAAAGTACCCAGGGAGTAAACTCATTTCCCAAACGATTTTTTAAATTATTATTTCACCACTAAAACGCATGAGACTTGTAGTTTTCAAGAATGTTTTCATTTTTGATGAGACGCTGAAGAAAAGCAGTTTAATCGCCGGCAAACGAAAACCTGCGATTTCCCTAAATCCCGGACTCGGCCCGTACAGTCAAAAGTATACAAAGAAAGTACCCAGGGAGTAAACGCATCTCCAGAACGATTTTTTAAATTATTTTTTCACCACTAAAACGCATAAGACTTGTAGTTTTTAAAAATGTTTTCATTTTTGATGAGACGCTGAATAAAAGAAGTTTAATCGCCAGAAAACGAAAACCCGCGATTTCCCGTAAATCCCGGCTTGGCCCGTATAGTCAAAAGTATACAAAGAAAGTACCCTGGGAGTAAACTCATTTCCCGAACGATTTTTTAAATTATTTTTTCACCACTAAAACGCATGAGACTTGTAGTTTTCAACAATGTTTTCATTTATGATGAGACGCTGAATAAAAGTAGTTTAATCGCCGGCAAACGAAAACCCGCGATTTCCCATAAATCCCGGGCTTGGCCCGTATAGTCAAAAGTATACAAAGAAAGTACCCAGGGAGTAAACTCATTTCCCGAACGATTTTTCAAATCACTTTTTCACCACTAAAACGCATGAGACTTGTAGTTTTTAAAAATGTTTTCATTTTTGATGAGACGCTGAATAAAAGAAGTTTAATCGCCGGCAAACGAAAACCTGCGATTTCCCGTAAATCCTGGACTCGGCCCGTATAGTCAAAAGTATACAAAGAAAGTACCCAGGGAGTAAACTCATTTCCCGAACGATTTTTTAAATTATTATTTCACCACTAAAACGCATGAGACTTGTAGTTTTCAAGAATGTTTTCATTTTTGATGAGACGCTGAAGAAAAGCAGTTTAATCGCCGGCAAACGAAAACCCGCGATTTCCCGTAAATCCCGGGCTTGGCACGTATAGTCGAATGTATACAAAGAAAGTACCCTGTGAGTAAACTCATTTCCAGAACGATTTTTTAAATTATTTTTTCATCACTAAAACGCATAAGACTTGTAGTTTTTAAAAATGTTTTCATTTTTGATGAGACGCTGAATAAAAGAAGTTTAATCGCCGCCAAACTAAAACCCGCGATTTCCCGTAAATCCCGGCTTGGCCCGTATAGTCAAAAGTATACAAAGAAAGTACCCAGGAAGTAAACTCATTTCCCGAACGATTTTTTAAATTATTTTTTCACCACTAAAACGCATAAGACTTGTAGTTTTTAAAAATGTTTTCATTTTTGATGAGACGCTGAATAAAAGAAGTTTAATCGCCAGAAAACGAAAACCCGCGATTTCCCATAAATCCCGGGCTTGGCCCGTATAGTCAAAAGTATACAAAGAAAGTACCCAGGGAGTAAACTCATTTCCCGAACGATTTTTTAAATCACTTTTTCACCACTAAAACGCATGAGACTTGTAGTTTTTAAAAATGTTTTCATTTTTGATGAGACGCTGAATAAAAGAAGTTTAATCGCCGGCAAACGAAAACCTGCGATTTCCCGTAAATCCTGGACTCGGCCCGTATAGTCAAAAGTATACAAAGAAAGTACCCAGGGAGTAAACTCATTTCCCAAACGATTTTTTAAATTATTATTTCACCACTAAAACGCATGAGACTTGTAGTTTTCAAGAATGTTTTCATTTTTGATGAGACGCTGAAGAAAAGCAGTTTAATCGCCGGCAAACGAAAACCTGCGATTTCCCTAAATCCCGGACTCGGCCCGTACAGTCAAAAGTATACAAAGAAAGTACCCAGGGAGTAAACGCATCTCCAGAACGATTTTTTAAATTATTTTTTCACCACTAAAACGCATAAGACTTGTAGTTTTTAAAAATGTTTTCATTTTTGATGAGACGCTGAATAAAAGAAGTTTAATCGCCAGAAAACGAAAACCCGCGATTTCCCGTAAATCCCGGCTTGGCCCGTATAGTCAAAAGTATACAAAGAAAGTACCCTGGGAGTAAACTCATTTCCCGAACGATTTTTTAAATTATTTTTTCACCACTAAAACGCATGAGACTTGTAGTTTTCAACAATGTTTTCATTTATGATGAGACGCTGAATAAAAGTAGTTTAATCGCCGGCAAACGAAAACCCGCGATTTCCCATAAATCCCGGGCTTGGCCCGTATAGTCAAAAGTATACAAAGAAAGTACCCAGGGAGTAAACTCATTTCCCGAACGATTTTTCAAATCACTTTTTCACCACTAAAACGCATGAGACTTGTAGTTTTTAAAAATGTTTTCATTTTTGATGAGACGCTGAATAAAAGAAGTTTAATCGCCGGCAAACGAAAACCTGCGATTTCCCGTAAATCCTGGACTCGGCCCGTATAGTCAAAAGTATACAAAGAAAGTACCCAGGGAGTAAACTCATTTCCCGAACGATTTTTTAAATTATTATTTCACCACTAAAACGCATGAGACTTGTAGTTTTCAAGAATGTTTTCATTTTTGATGAGACGCTGAAGAAAAGCAGTTTAATCGCCGGCAAACGAAAACCCGCGATTTCCCGTAAATCCCGGGCTTGGCACGTATAGTCGAATGTATACAAAGAAAGTACCCTGTGAGTAAACTCATTTCCAGAACGATTTTTTAAATTATTTTTTCATCACTAAAACGCATAAGACTTGTAGTTTTTAAAAATGTTTTCATTTTTGATGAGACGCTGAATAAAAGAAGTTTAATCGCCGCCAAACTAAAACCCGCGATTTCCCGTAAATCCCGGCTTGGCCCGTATAGTCAAAAGTATACAAAGAAAGTACCCAGGAAGTAAACTCATTTCCTGAACGATTTTTTGAAATTATTTTTTCACCACTAAAACGCATGAGAATTGCAGTTTTCAAAAATGTTTTCATTTTTGATGAGACGCTGATAAAAAGCAGTTTAATCGCCGGCAAACGAAAACCTGCGATTTCCCTAAATCCTGGACTCGGCCCGTATAGTCAAAAGTATACAAAGAAAGTACCCAGGGAGTAAACTCTTTTCCAGAACGATTTTTTAAATTATTTTTTCACCACTAAAACGCATAAGACTTGTAGTTTTTAAAAATGTTTTCATTTTTGATGAGACGCTGAATAAAAGAAGTTTAATCGACGGCAAACGAAAACCCGCGATTTCCCGTAAATCCCGGACTCGGCCCGTATATTCAAAAGTATACAAAGAAAGTACCCAGGGAGTAAACTCATTTCCAGAACGATTTTTTAAATTATGTTTTCACCACTAAAACGCATAAGACTTGTAGTTTTTAAAAATGTTTTCATTTTTGATGAGACGCTGAATAAAAGAAGTTTAATCGCCGGCAAAGGAAAACCCGCGATTTCCCGTAAATCCCGGGTTTGGCCCGTATAGTCAAAAGTATACAAAGAAAGTACCCAGGGAGTAAACTCATTTTCCGAACGATTTTTTAAATTACTTTTTCACCACTAAGACGCATGAGACTTGTAGTTTTCAAAAATGTTTTCATTTTTGATGAGACGCTGAAAAAAAGCAGTTTAAACGCCGGCAAGCGAAAACTTGCGATTTCCCTAAATCCCGAACTCGGCCCGTATAGTCAAAAGTATACAAAGAAAGTACCCAGGGAGTAAACTCATTTCCAGAACGATTTTTTAAATTATTTTCTCATCACTAAAACGCATAAGACTTGTAGTTTTTAAAAATGTTTTCATTTTTGATGAGACGCTGAATAAAAGAAGTTTAATCGCAGGCAAACGAAAACCCGAGATTTCTTGTAAATCCCGGCTTGGCCCGTATAGTCAAAAGTATACAAAGAAAGTACCCAGGGAGTAAACTCATTTCCCGAACGATTTTTTAAATTATTTTTTCACCACTAAAACGCATGAGACTTGTAGTTTTGAAAAATGTTTTTATTTTTGATGAGACGCTGAATAAAAGAAGTTTAATCGCCGGCAAACGAAAACCCGCGATTTCCCGTAAATCCCGGGCTTGGCCCGTATAGTCAAAAGTATACAAAAATAGTACCCAGGGAGTAAACTCAATTCCCGAACGATTTTTTAAATCACTTTTTTACCACTAAAACGCATGAGACTTGTAGTTTTCAAGAATGTTTTCATTTTTGATGAGACGCTGAATAAAAGCAGTTTAATCGCCGGCAAACGAAATCCCGCGTTTTCTCGTAAATCCGGGGCTTGGCCCGTATATTCGAGTATATACAAAGAAAGTACCCAGGGTGTAAACTCATTTCCCGAACGATTTTTTAAATTTTTTTTTCACCCCTAAAACGCATGAGACTTGAAGTTTTCAAAAATGTTTTCATTTTTGATGAGACGCTTAATGAAAGAGGTTTAATCGCCGGAAAACGAAAACCCGCGATTTCCCGTAAATCCCGGGCTTAGCCCGTATAGTCAAATGTATACAAAGAAAGTACCCTGTGAGTAAACTCATTTCCAGAACGATTTTTTAAATTATTTTTTCACCACTAAAACGCATAAGACTTGTAGTTTTTAAAAATGTTTTCATTTTTGATGAGACGCTGAATAAAAGAAGTTTAATCGCCGGCAAACGAAAACCCGCGATTTCCCGTAAATCCCAGCTTGGACCGTATAGTGAAAAGTATACAAAGAAAGTACCCAGGGAGTAAATTCATTTCCCTAACGATTTTTTAAATTATTTTTTCACCACTAAAACGCATGAGACTTGTAGTTTTCAAAAATGTTTTCATTTTTGATGAGACGCTGATTAAAAGAAGTTTAATCGCCGGCAAACGAAAACCCGCGATTTCCCGTAAATCCCGGGCTTGGCCCGTATAGTCAAAAGTATACAAAGAAAGTACCCAGGGAGTAAACTCATTTCCCGAACGATTTTTTAAATTACTTTTTCACCACTAAAACGCATGAGACTTGTAGTTTTTAAAAATGTTTTCATTTTTGATGAGACGCTGAATAAAAGAAGTTTAATCGCCGGCAAAGGAAAACCTGCGATTTCCCGTAAATCCTGGACTCGGCCCGTATAGTCAAAAGTATACAAAGAAAGTACCCAGGGAGTAAACTCATTTCCCAAACGATTTTTTAAATTATTATTTCACCACTAAAACGCATGAGACTAGTAGTTTTCAAGAATGTTTTCATTTTTGATGAGACGCTGAATAAAAGCAGTTTAATCGCCGGCAAACGAAAACCCGCGATTTCCCGTAAATCCCGGGCTTGGCACGTATAGTCGAATGTATACAAAGAAAGTACCCTGTGAGTAAACTCATCTCCAAAACGATTTTTTAAAATATATTTTCACCACTAAAACGCATAAGACTTGTAGTTTTTAAAAATATTTTCATATTTGATGGGACGCTGAATAAAAGAAGTTTAATCGCCGGCAAACGAAAACCCGCAATTTCCCGTAAATCCCGGGCTTGGCCCGTATAGTCAAAAGTATACATAGAAAGTACCCAGGGAGTAAACTCATTTCCCGAACGATTTTTTAAATTATTTTTTCACCACTAAAACGCATGAGACTTGTAGTTTTCAAAAATATTTTCATATTTGATGGGACGCTGAATAAAAGAAGTTTAATCGCCGGCAAACGAAAATCCGCGATTTCCCGTAAATCCAAGACTCGGCCCGTATAGTCAAAAGTATACAAAGAAAGTACCCAGGGAGTAAACTCATTTCCCGAACGATTTTTTAAATTATTTTTTCACCACTAAAACGCATGAGACTTGTAGTTTTCAAAAATGTTTTCATTTTTGATGAGACGCCTAATGAAAGAGGTTTAATCGCCGGAAAAGGAAAACCCGCGATTTCCCGTAAATCCCGGGCTTGGCCCGTATAGTCGAATGTATACAAAGAAAGTACCCTGTGAGTAAACTCATTTCCAGAACGATTTTTTAAAGTATTTTTTCACCACTAAAACGCATAAGACTTGTAGTTTTTAAAAATGTTTTCATTTTTGATGAGACGCTGAATAAAAAAAGTTTAATCGCTGGCAAACGAAAACCCGCGATTTCCCGTAAATCCCGGCTTGGCCCGTATAGTGAAAAGTATACAAAGAAAGTACCCAGGGAGTAAACTCATTTCCCGAACGATTTTTTAAATTATTTTTTCACCACTAAAACGCATGAGACTTGTAGTTTTCAAAAATGTTTTCATTTTTGATGAGACGCTGAAGAAAAGCAGTTTAATCGCCGGCAAACGAAAACCCGCGATTTACCGTAAATCCCGGGCTTGGCACGTATAGTCGAATGTATACAAAAAAAGTACCCTGTGAGTAAACTCATTTCCAGAACGATTTTTTAAATTATTTTTTCATCACTAAAACGCATAAGACTTGTAGTTTTTAAAAATGTTTTCATTTTTGATGAGACGCTGAATAAAAGAAGTTTAATCGCCGCCAAACGAAAACCTGCGATTTCCCTAAATCCCGGACTCGGCCCGTATAGTCAAAAGTATACAAAGAAAGTACCCAGGGAGTAAACGCATCTCCAGAACGATTTTTTAAATTATTTTTTCACCACTAAAACGCATAAGACTTGTAGTTTTTAAAAATGTTTTCATTTTTGATGAGACGCTGAATAAAAGAAGTTTAATCGCCAGAAAACGAAAACCCGCGATTTCCCGTAAATCCCGGCTTGGCCCGTATAGTCAAAAGTATACAAAGAAAGTACCCTGGGAGTAAACTCATTTCCCGAACGATTTTTTAAATTATTTTTTCACCACTAAAACGCATGAGACTTGTAGTTTTCAACAATGTTTTCATTTATGATGAGACGCTGAATAAAAGTAGTTTAATCGCCGGCAAACGAAAACCCGCGATTTCCCATAAATCCCGGGCTTGGCCCGTATAGTCAAAAGTATACAAAGAAAGTACCCAGGGAGTAAACTCATTTCCCGAACGATTTTTTAAATCACTTTTTCACCACTAAAACGCATGAGACTTGTAGTTTTTAAAAATGTTTTCATTTTTGATGAGACGCTGAATAAAAGAAGTTTAATCGCCGGCAAACGAAAACCTGCGATTTCCCGTAAATCCTGGACTCGGCCCGTATAGTCAAAAGTATACAAAGAAAGTACCCAGGGAGTAAACTCATTTCCCGAACGATTTTTTAAATTATTATTTCACCACTAAAACGCATGAGACTTGTAGTTTTCAAGAATGTTTTCATTTTTGATGAGACGCTGAAGAAAAGCAGTTTAATCGCCGGCAAACGAAAACCCGCGATTTCCCGTAAATCCCGGGCTTGGCACGTATAGTCGAATGTATACAAAGAAAGTACCCTGTGAGTAAACTCATTTCCAGAACGATTTTTTAAATTATTTTTTCATCACTAAAACGCATAAGACTTGTAGTTTTTAAAAATGTTTTCATTTTTGATGAGACGCTGAATAAAAGAAGTTTAATCGCCGCCAAACTAAAACCCGCGAATTCCCGTAAATCCCGGCTTGGCCCGTATAGTCAAAAGTATACAAAGAAAGTACCCAGGAAGTAAACTCATTTCCCGAACGATTTTTTAAATTATTTTTTCACCACTAAAACGCATGAGAATTGCAGTTTTCAAAAATGTTTTCATTTTTGATGAGACGCTGATAAAAAGCAGTTTAATCGCCGGCAAACGAAAACCTGCGATTTCCCTAAATCCTGGACTCGGCCCGTATAGTCAAAAGTATACAAAGAAAGTACCCAGGGAGTAAACTCTTTTCCAGAACGATTTTTTAAATTATTTTTTCACCACTAAAACGCATAAGACTTGTAGTTTTTAAAAATGTTTTCATTTTTGATGAGACGCTGAATAAAAGAAGTTTAATCGACGGCAAACGAAAACCCGCGATTTCCCGTAAATCCCGGACTCGGCCCGTATATTCAAAAGTATACAAAGAAAGTACCCAGGGAGTAAACTCATTTCCAGAACGATTTTTTAAATTATGTTTTCACCACTAAAACGCATAAGACTTGTAGTTTTTAAAAATGTTTTCATTTTTGATGAGACGCTGAATAAAAGAAGTTTAATCGCCGGCAAAGGAAAACCCGCGATTTCCCGTAAATCCCGGGTTTGGCCCGTATAGTCAAAAGTATACAAAGAAAGTACCCAGGGAGTAAACTCATTTTCCGAACGATTTTTTAAATTACTTTTTCACCACTAAAACGCATGAGACATGTAGTTTTCAAAAATGTTTTCATTTTTGATGAGACGCTGAAAAAAAGCAGTTTAAACGCCTGCAAACGAAAACCCGCGATTTCCCTAAATCCCGAACTCGGCCCGTATAGTCAAAAGTATACAAAGAAAGTACCCAGGGAGTAAACTCATTTCCAGAACGATTTTTTAAATTATTTTCTCATCACTAAAACGCATAAGACTTGTAGTTTTTAAAAATGTTTTCATTTTTGATGAGACGCTGAATAAAAGAAGTTTAATCGCAGGCAAACGAAAACCCGAGATTTCTTGTAAATCCCGGCTTGGCCCGTATAGTCAAAAGTATACAAAGAAAGTACCCAGGGAGTAAACTCATTTCCCGAACGATTTTTTAAATTATTTTTTCACCACTAAAACGCATGAGACTTGTAGTTTTCAAAAATGTTTTTATTTTTGATGAGACGCTGAATAAAAGAAGTTTAATCGCCGGCAAACGAAAACCCGCGATTTCCCGTAAATCCCAGGCTTGGCCCGTATAGTCAAAAGTATACAAAAATAGTACCCAGGGAGTAAACTCAATTCCCGAACGATTTTTTAAATCACTTTTTTACCACTAAAACGCATGAGAATTGTAGTTTTCAAGAATGTTTTCATTTTTGATGAGACGCTGAATAAAAGCAGTTTAATCGCCGGCAAACGAAATCCCGCGTTTTCTCGTAAATCCGGGGCTTGGCCCGTATATTCGAATATATACAAAGAAAGTACCCAGGGTGTAAACTCATTTCCCGAACGATTTTTTAAATTTTTTTTCACCCCTAAAACGCATGAGACTTGAAGTTTTCAAAAATGTTTTCATTTTTGATGAGACGCTTAATGAAAGAGGTTTAATCGCCGGAAAAAGAAAACCCGCGATTTCCCGTAAATCCCGGGCTTAGCCCGTATAGTCAAATGTATACAAAGAAAGTACCCTGTGAGTAAACTCATTTCCAGAACGATTTTTTAAATTATTTTTTCACCACTAAAACGCATAAGACTTGTAGTTTTTAAAAATGTTTTCATTTTTGATGAGACGCTGAATAAAAGAAGTTTAATCGCCGGCAAACGAAAACCCGCGATTTCCCGTAAATCCCGGGCTTGGCCCGTATAGTCAAAAGTATACAAAGAAAGTACCCAGGGAGTAAACTCATTTCCCGAACGATTTTTTAAATTACTTTTTCACCACTAAAACGCATGAGACTTGTAGTTTTTAAAAATGTTTTCATTTTTGATGAGACGCTGAATAAAAGAAGTTTAATCGCCGGCAAAGGAAAACCTGCGATTTCCCGTAAATCCTGGACTCGGCCCGTATAGTCAAAAGTATACAAAGAAAGTACCCAGGGAGTAAACTCATTTCCCAAACGATTTTTTAAATTATTATTTCACCACTAAAACCGCATGAGACTAGTAGTTTTCAAGAATGTTTTCATTTTTGATGAGACGCTGAATAAAAGCAGTTTAATCGCCGGCAAACGAAAACCCGCGATTTCCCGTAAATCCCGGGCTTGGCACGTATAGTCGAATGTATACAAAGAAAGTACCCTGTGAGTAAACTCATCTCCAAAACGATTTTTTAAAATATATTTTCACCACTAAAACGCATAAGACTTGTAGTTTTTAAAAATATTTTCATATTTGATGGGACGCTGAATAAAAGAAGTTTAATCGCCGGCAAACGAAAATCCGCGATTTCCCGTAAATCCCGGACTCTGCCCGTATAGTCAAAAGTATACAAAGAAAGTACCCAGGGAGTAAACTCATTTTCCGAACGATTTTTTAAATTATTTTTTCCCCACTAAAACGCATGAGACTTGTAGTTTTCAAAAATGTTTTCATTTTTGATGAGACGCCTAATGAAAGAGGTTTAATCGCCGGAAAACGAAAACCCGCGATTTCCCGTAAATCCCGGGCTTGGCCCGTATAGTCGAATGTATACAAAGAAAGTACCCTGTGAGTAAACTCATTTCCAGAACGATTTTTTAAAGTATTTTTTCACCACTAAAACGCATAAGACTTGTAGTTTTTAAAAATGTTTTCATTTTTGATGAGACGCTGAATAAAAAAAGTTTAATCGCTGGCAAACGAAAACCCGCGATTTCCCGTAAATCCCGGCTTGGCCCGTATAGTGAAAAGTATACAAAGAAAGTACCCAGGGAGTAAACTCATTTCCCGAACGATTTTTTAAATTATTTTTTCACCACTAAAACGCATGAGACTTGTAGTTTTCAAAAATGTTTTCATTTTTGATGAGACGCTGAAAAAAAGCAGTTTAATCGCCGGCAAACGAAAACCTGCGATTTCCCTAAATCCCGAACTCGGCCCGTATAGTCAAAAGTATACAAAGAAAGTACCCAGGGAGTAAACTCATTTCCCGAACGATTTTTTAAATTATTTTTTCACCACTAAAACGCATGAGACTTGTGGTTTTCAAAAATGTTTTCATTTTTAATGAGACGCTTAATGAAAGAGGTTTAATCGCCGGCAAACGAAATCCCGCGTTTTCCCGTAAATTCGGGGCTTGGCCCGTATAGTCGAATGTATACAAAGAAAGTACCCAGGGAGTAAACTCATTTCCCAAACGATTTTTTAAATTTTTTTTTCACCACTAAAACGCATGAGACTTGTAGTTTTCAAAAATGTTTTCATTTTTGATGAGACGCCTAATGAAAGAGGTTTAATCGCCGGAAAACAAAAACCCGCGATTTCCCGTAAATCCCGGGCTTGGCCCGTATAGTCGAATGTATACAAAGAAAGTACCCTGTGAGTAAACTCATTTCCAGAACGATTTTTTAAATTATTTTTTCACCACTAAAACGCATAAGACTTGTAGTTTTTAAAAATGTTTTCATTTTTGATGAGACGCTGAATAAAAGAAGTTTAATCGCTGGCAAACGAAAACTCGCGATTTCCCGTAAATCCCGGCTTGGCCCGTATAGTGAAAAGTATACAAAGAAAGTACCCAGGGAGTAAACTCATTTCCCGAACGATTTTTTAAATTATTTTTTCACCACTAAAACGCATGAGACTTGTAGTTTTCAAAAATGTTTTCATTTTTGATGAGACGCTGAAAAAAAGCAGTTTAATCGCCGGCAAACGAAAACCTGCGATTTCCCTAAATCCCGAACTCGGCCCGTATAGTCAAAAGTATACAAAGAAAGTACCCAGGGAGTAAACTCATTTCCCGAACGATTTTTTAAATTATTTTTTCACCAGTAAAACGTATGAGACTTGTGGTTTTCAAAAATGTTTTCATTTTTGATGAGACGCTGAATAAAAGAAGTTTAATCGCCGGCAAACGAAAACCCGCGATTTCCCGTAAATCCCGGGCTGGGCCCGTATAGTCAAAAGTATACAAAGAAAGTACCCAGGGAGTAAACTCAATTCCCGAACGATTTTTTAAATCACTTTTTCACCACTAAAACGAATGAGACTTGTGGTTTTTAAAAATGTTTTCATTTTTGATGAGACGCTGAATAAAAGAAGTTTAATCGCCGGCAAACGAAAACCTGCGATTTCCCGTAAATCCTGGACTCGGCCCGTATAGTCAAAAGTATACAAAGAAAGTACCAAGGGAGTAAACTCATTTCCCAAACGATTTTTTAAATTATTATTTCACCACTAAAACGCATGAGACTTGTAGTTTTTAAGATTGTTTTCATTTTTGATGAGACGCTGAATAAAAGAAGTTTAATCGCCGGCAAACGAAATCCCGCGTTTTCCCGTAAATCCGGGGCTTGGCCCGTATAGTCGAATATATACAAAGAAAGTACCCAGGGTGTAAACTCATTTCCCGAACGATTTTTTAAATTTTTTTTTCACCACTAAAACGCATGAGACTTGTAGTTTTCAAAAATGTTTTCATTTTTGATCAGACGCTGAATAAAGGAAGTTTAATCGTATAGTGAAAAGTATACAAAGAAAGTACCCAGGGAGTAAACTCATTTCCCGAACGATTTTTTAAATTATTTTTTCACCACTAAAACGCATGAGACTTGTAGTTTTCAAAAATGTTTTCATTTTTGATGAGACGCTGAATAAAAGAAGTTTAATCGCCGGCAAACGAAAACCCGCGATTTCCCGTAAATCCCGGGCTTGGCCCGTATAGTCAAAAATATACAAAAAAAGTACCCAGGGAGTAAACTCATTTCCCGAACGATTTTTTAAATTACTTTTTCACCACTAAAACGCATGAGACTTGTAGTTTTTAAAAATGTTTTCATTTTTGATGAGACGCTGAATAAAAGAAGTTTAATCGCCGGCAAACGAAAACCTGCGATTTCCCGTAAATCCTGAACTCGGCCCGTATAGTCAAAAGTATACAAAGAAAGTACCCAGGGAGTAAACGCATTTCCAGAACGATTTTTTAAATTATTTTTTCACCACTAAAACGCATTAGACTTGTGGTTTTTAAAAATGTTTTCATTTTTGATGAGACGCTGAATAAAAGAAGTTTAATCGCCGGCAAACGAAAACCTGCGATTTCCCGTAAATCCTGGACTCGGCCCGTATAGTCAAAAGTATACAAAGAAAGTACCCAGGGAGTAAACTCATTTCCCAAACGATTTTTTAAATTATTATTTCACCACTAAAACGCATGAGACTTGTAGTTTTTAAGATTGTTTTCATTTTTGATGAGACGCTGAATAAAAGAAGTTTAATCGCCGGCAAACGAAATCCCGCGTTTTCCCGTAAATCCGGGGCTTGACCCGTATAGTCGAATATATACAAAGAAAGTACCCAGGGTGTAAACTCATTTCCCGAACGATTTTTTAAATTTTTTTTTCACCACTAAAACGCATGAGACTTGTAGTTTTCAAAAATGTTTTCATTTTTGATCAGACGCTGAATAAAGGAAGTTTAATCGTATAGTGAAAAGTATACAAAGAAAGTACCCAGGGAGTAAACTCATTTCCCGAACGATTTTTTAAATTATTTTTTCACCACTAAAACGCATGAGACTTGTAGTTTTCAAAAATGTTTTCATTTTTGATGAGACGCTGAAAAAAAGCAGTTTAATCGCCGGCAAACGAAAACCTGCGATTTCCCTAAATCCCGAACTCGGCCCGTATAGTCAAAAGTATACAAAGAAAGTACCCAGGGAGTAAACTCATTTCCCGAACGATTTTTTAAATTATTTTTTCACCAGTAAAACGTATGAGACTTGTGGTTTTCAAAAATGTTTTCATTTTTGATGAGACGCTGAATAAAAGAAGTTTAATCGCCGGCAAACGAAAACCCGCGATTTCCCGTAAATCCCGGGCTGGGCCCGTATAGTCAAAAGTATACAAAGAAAGTACCCAGGGAGTAAACTCAATTCCCGAACGATTTTTTAAATCACTTTTTCACCACTAAAACGCATGAGACTTGTGGTTTTTAAAAATGTTTTCATTTTTGATGAGACGCTGAATAAAAGAAGTTTAATCGCCGGCAAACGAAAACCTGCGATTTCCCGTAAATCCTGGACTCGGCCCGTATAGTCAAAAGCATACAAAGAAAGTACCCAGGGAGTAAACTCATTTCCCAAACGATTTTTTAAATTATTATTTCACCACTAAAACGCATGAGACTTGTAGTTTTTAAGATTGTTTTCATTTTTGATGAGACGCTGAATAAAAGAAGTTTAATCGCCGGCAAACGAAATCCCGCGTTTTCCCGTAAATCCGGGGCTTGGCCCGTATAGTCGAATATATACAAAGAAAGTACCCAGGGTGTAAACTCATTTCCCGAACGATTTTTTAAATTTTTTTTTCACCACTAAAACGCATGAGACTTGTAGTTTTCAAAAATGTTTTCATTTTTGATCAGACGCTGAATAAAGGAAGTTTAATCGTATAGTGAAAAGTATACAAAGAAAGTACCCAGGGAGTAAACTCATTTCCCGAACGATTTTTTAAATTATTTTTTCACCACTAAAACGCATGAGACTTGTAGTTTTCAAAAATGTTTTCATTTTTGATGAGACGCTGAATAAAAGAAGTTTAATCGCCGGCAAACGAAAACCCGCGATTTCCCGTAAATCCCGGGCTTGGCCCGTATAGTCAAAAATATACAAAAAAAGTACCCAGGGAGTAAACTCATTTCCCGAACGATTTTTTAAATTACTTTTTCACCACTAAAACGCATGAGACTTGTAGTTTTTAAAAATGTTTTCATTTTTGATGAGACGCTGAATAAAAGAAGTTTAATCGCCGGCAAACGAAAACCTGCGATTTCCCGTAAATCCTGAACTCGGCCCGTATAGTCAAAAGTATACAAAGAAAGTACCCAGGGAGTAAACGCATTTCCAGAACGATTTTTTAAATTATTTTTTCACCACTAAAACGCATTAGACTTGTGGTTTTTAAAAATGTTTTCATTTTTGATGAGACGCTGAATAAAAGAAGTTTAATCGCCGGCAAACGAAAACCCGCGATTTCCCGTAAATCCCGGGCTTGGCCCGTATAGTCAAAAATATACAAAAAAAGTACCCAGGGAGTAAACTCATTTCCCGAACGATTTTTTAAATTACTTTTTCACCACTAAAACGCATGAGACTTGTAGTTTTTAAAAATGTTTTCATTTTTGATGAGACGCTGAATAAAAGAAGTTTAATCGCCGGCAAACGAAAACCTGCGATTTCCCGTAAATCCTGAACTCGGCCCGTATAGTCAAAAGTATACAAAGAAAGTACCCAGGGAGTAAACGCATTTCCAGAACGATTTTTTAAATTATTTTTTCACCACTAAAACGCATTAGACTTGTGGTTTTTAAAAATGTTTTCATTTTTGATGAGACGCTGAATAAAAGAAGTTTAATCGCCGGCAAACGAAAACCTGCGATTTCCCGTAAATCCTGGACTCGGCCCGTATAGTCAAAAGTATACAAAGAAAGTACCCAGGGAGTAAACTCATTTCCCAAACGATTTTTTAAATTATTATTTCACCACTAAAACGCATGAGACTTGTAGTTTTTAAGATTGTTTTCATTTTTGATGAGACGCTGAATAAAAGAAGTTTAATCGCCGGCAAACGAAATCCCGCGTTTTCCCGTAAATCCGGGGCTTGGCCCGTATAGTCGAATATATACAAAGAAAGTACCCAGGGTGTAAACTCATTTCCCGAACGATTTTTTAAATTTTTTTTTCACCACTAAAACGCATGAGACTTGTAGTTTTCAAAAATGTTTTCATTTTTGATCAGACGCTGAATAAAGGAAGTTTAATCGTATAGTGAAAAGTATACAAAGAAAGTACCCAGGGAGTAAACTCATTTCCCGAACGATTTTTTAAATTATTTTTTCACCACTAAAACGCATGAGACTTGTAGTTTTCAAAAATGTTTTCATTTTTGATGAGACGCTGAATAAAAGAAGTTTAATCGCCGGCAAACGAAAACCCGCGATTTCCCGTAAATCCCGGGCTTGGCCCGTATAGTCAAAAATATACAAAAAAAGTACCCAGGGAGTAAACTCATTTCCCGAACGATTTTTTAAATTACTTTTTCACCACTAAAACGCATGAGACTTGTAGTTTTTAAAAATGTTTTCATTTTTGATGAGACGCTGAATAAAAGAAGTTTAATCGCCGGCAAACGAAAACCTGCGATTTCCCGTAAATCCTGAACTCGGCCCGTATAGTCAAAAGTATACAAAGAAAGTACCCAGGGAGTAAACGCATTTCCAGAACGATTTTTTAAATTATTTTTTCACCACTAAAACGCATTAGACTTGTAGTTTTTAAAAATGTTTTCATTTTTGATTAGACGCTGAATAAAAGGAGTTTAATCGCAGGCAAACGAAAACCCGCGATTTCCCGTAAATCCCGGCTTGGCCCGTATAGTGAAAAGTATACAAAGAAAGTACCCATTGAGTAAACTCATTTCCCGAACGATTTTTTAAATTATTTTTTCACCACTAGAACGCATGAGACTTGTAGTTTTCAAAAATGTTTTCATTTTTGATGAGACGCTGAAAAAAAGCAGTTTAATCGCCGGCAAACGAAAACCTGCGATTTCCCTAAATCCCGAACTCGGCCCGTATAGTCAAAAGTATACAAAGAAAGTACCCAGGGAGTAAACTCATTTCCCGAACGATTTTTTAAATTATTTTTTCACCACTAAAACGTATGAGACATGTGGTTTTCAAAAATGTTTTCATTTTTGATGAGACGCTGAATAAAAGAAGTTTAATCGCCGGCAAACGAAAACCCGCGATTTCCCGTAAATCCCGGGCTGGGCCCGTATAGTCAAAAGTATACAAAGAAAGTACCCAGGGAGTAAACTCAATTCCCGAACGATTTTTTAAATCACTTTTTCACCACTAAAACGCATGAGACTTGTGGTTTTTAAAAATGTTTTCATTTTTGATGAGACGCTGAATAAAAGAAGTTTAATCGCCGACAAACGAAAACCTGCGATTTCCCGTAAATCCTGGACTCGGCCCGTATAGTCAAAAGTATACAAAGAAAGTACCCAGGGAGTAAACTCATTTCCCAAACGATTTTTTAAATTATTATTTCACCACTAAAACGCATGAGACTTGTAGTTTTTAAGAATGTTTTCATTTTTGACGAGACGCTGAATAAAAGAAGTTTAATCGCCGGCAAACGAAATCCCGCGTTTTCCCGTAAATCCGGGGCTTGGCCCGTATAGTCAAATATATACAAAGAAAGTACCCAGGGTGTAAACTCATTTCCCGAACGATTTTTTAAATTTTTTTTTCACCACTAAATCACATGAGACTTGTAGTTTTCAAAAATGTTTTCATTTTTGATCAGACGCTGAATAAAGGAAGTTTAATCGTATAGTGAAAAGTATACAAAGAAAGTACCCAGGGAGTAAACTCATTTCCCGAACGATTTTTTAAATTATTTTTTCACCACTAAAACGCATGAGACTTGTAGTTTTCAAAAATGTTTTCATTTTTGATGAGACGCTGAATAAAAGAAGTTTAATCGCCGGCAAACTAAAACCCGCGATTTCCCGTAAATCCCGGGCTTGGCCCGTATAGTCAAAAATATACAAAGAAAGTACCCAGGGAGTAAACTCATTTCCCGAACGATTTTTTAAATTACTTTTTCACCACTAAAACGCATGAGACTTGTAGTTTTTAAAAATGTTTTCATTTTTGATTAGACGCTGAATAAAAGGAGTTTAATCGCAGGCAAACGAAAACCCGCGATTTCCCGTTAATCCCGGCTTGGCCCGTATAGTCAAAAGTATACAAAGAAAGTACCCAGAGAGTAAACTCATTTCCAGAACGATTTTTTAAATTATTTTTTCACCACTAAAACGCATAAGACTTGTAGTTTTTAAAAATGTTTTCATTTTTGATGAGACGCTGAATAAAAGAAGTTTAATCGCCGGCAAACGAAAACCTGCGATTTCCCGTAAATCCTGGACTCGGCCCGTATAGTCAAAAGTATACAAAGAAAGTACCCAGGGAGTAAACTCATTTCCCAAACGATTTTTTAAATTATTATTTCACCACTAAAACGCATGAGACTTGTAGTTTTCAAGAATGTTTTCATTTTTGATGAGACGCTGAATAAAAGAAGTTTAATCGCCGGAAAACGAAAACCCGCGATTTCCCGTAAATCCCGGCTTGGACCGTATAGTGAAAAGTATACAAAGAAAGTACCCAGGGAGTAAACTCATTTCCCGAACGATTTTTTAAATTATTTTTTCACCACTAAAACGCTTGAGACTTGTAGTTTTCAAGAATGTTTTCATTTTTGATGAGACGCTGAATAAAAGCAGTTTAATCGCCGGCAAACGAAATCCCGCGTTTTCCCGTAAATCCGGGGCTTGGCCCGTATAGTCGAATATATACAAAGAAAGTACCCAGGGTGTAAACTCATTTCCCGAACGATTTTTTAAATTTTTTTTTCACCACTAAAACGCATGAGACTTGTAGTTTTCAAAAATGTTTTCATTTTTGATGAGACGCTGAATAAAAGAAGTTTAATCGCCGGCAAACGAAAACCCGCGATTTCCCGTAAATCCCGGCTTGGACCGTATAGTGAAAAGTATACAAAGAAAGTACCCAGGGAGTAAACTCATTTCCCGAACGATTTTTTAAATTATTTTTTCACCACTAAAACGCATGAGACTTGTAGTTTTCAAAAATGTTTTCATTTTTGATGAGACGCTGAATAAAAGAAGTTTAACCGCCGGCAAACGAAAACCCGCGATTTCCCATAAATCCCGGGCTTGGCCCGTATAGTCAAAAGTATACAAAGAAAGTACCCAGGGAGTAAACTCATTTTCCGAACGATTTTTTAAATTACTTTTTCACCACTAAAACGCATGAGACTTGTAGTTTTTAAAAATGTTTTCATTTTTGATGAGACGCTGAATAAAAGAAGTTTAATCGCCGGCAAACGAAAACCTGCGATTTCCCGTAAATCCTGGACTCGGCCCGTATAGTCAAAAGTATACAAAGAAAGTACCCAGGGAGTAAACTCATTTCCAGAACGATTTTTTAAATTATTTTTTCACCACTAAAACGCATAAGACTTGTAGTTTTTAAAAATGTTTTCATTTTTGATAAGACGCGGAATAAAAGACGTTTAATCGCCGGCAAACGAAAACCCGCAATTTCCCGTAAATCCCGGGCTTGGCCCGTATAGTCAAAAGTATACAAAGAAAGTACCCAGGGAGTAAACTCATTTCCCGAACGATTTTTTATATTATTTTTTTACCACTAAACGCATGAGACTTGTAGTTTTCAAAAATATTTTCATATTTGATGGGACGCTGAATAAAAGAAGTTTAATCGCTGGCAAACGAAAATCCGCGATTTCCCGTAAATCCCGGACTCGGCCCTTATAGTCAAAAGTATACAAAGAAAGTACCCAGGGAGTAAACTCATTTCCCGAACGATTTTTTAAATTACTTTTTCACCACTAAAACGCATGAGACTTGTAGTTTTTAAAAAAATTTTCATTTTTGATGAGACGCTGAATAAAAGAAGTTTAATCGCCGACAAACGAAAACCTGCGATTTCCCGTAAATCCTGGACTCGGCCCGTATAGTCAAAAGTATACAAAGAAAGTACCCAGGGAGTAAACTCATTTCCCAAACGATTTTTTAAATTATTATTTCACCACTAAAACGCATGAGACTTGTAGTTTTTAAGAATGTTTTCATTTTTGACGAGACGCTGAATAAAAGAAGTTTAATCACCGGCAAACGAAATCCCGCGTTTTCCCGTAAATCCGGGGCTTGGCCCGTATAGTCGAATATATACAAAGAAAGTACCCAGGGTGTAAACTCATTTCCCGAACGATTTTTTAAATTTTTTTTTCACCACTAAAACGCATGAGACTTGTAGTTTTCAAAAATGTTTTCATTTTTGATCAGACGCTGAATAAAGGAAGTTTAATCGTATAGTGAAAAGTATACAAAGAAAGTACCCAGGGAGTAAACTCATTTCCCGAACGATTTTTTAAATTATTTTTTCACCACTAAAACGCATGAGACTTGTAGTTTTCAAAAATGTTTTCATTTTAGATGAGACGCTGAATAAAAGAAGTTTAATCGCCGGCAAACGAAAACCCGCAATTTCCCGTAAATCCCGGGCTTGGCCCGTATAGTCAAAAATATACAAAGAAAGTACCCAGGGAGTAAACTCATTTCCCGAACGATTTTTTAAATTACTTTTTCACCACTAAAACGCATAAGACTTGTAGTTTTTAAAAATGTTTTCATTTTTGATGAGACGCTGAATAAAAGAAGTTTAATCGCCGGCAAACGAAAACCTGCGATTTCCCGTAAATCCTGGACTCGGCCCGTATAGTCAAAAGTATACAAAGAAAGTACCCAGGGAGTAAACTCATTTCCCAAACGATTTTTTAAGTTATTATTTCACCACTAAAACGCATGAGACTTGTAGTTTTCAAGAATGTTTTCATTTTTGATGAGACGCTGAATAAAAGAAGTTTAATCGCCGGCAAACGAAAACCCGCGATTTCCCGTAAATCCCGGCTTGGACCGTATAGTGAAAAGTATACAAAGAAAGTACCCAGGGAGTAAACTCATTTCCCGAACGATTTTTTAAATTATTTTTTCACCACTAAAACGCTTGAGACTTGTAGTTTTCAAGAATGTTTTCATTTTTGATGAGACGCTGAATAAAAGCAGTTTAATCGCCGGCAAACGAAATCCCGCGTTTTCCCGTAAATCCGGGGCTTGGCCCGTATAGTCGAATATATACAAAGAAAGTACCCAGGGTGTAAACTCATTTCCCGAACGATTTTTTAAATTTTTTTTTCACCACTAAAACGCATGAGACTTGTAGTTTTCAAAAATGTTTTCATTTTTGATGAGACGCTGAATAAAAGAAGTTTAATCGCCGGCAAACGAAAACCCGCGATTTCCCGTAAATCCCGGCTTGGACCGTATAGTGAAAAGTATACAAAGAAAGTACCCAGGGAGTAAACTCATTTCCCGAACGATTTTTTAAATTATTTTTTCACCACTAAAACGCATGAGACTTGTAGTTTTCAAAAATGTTTTCATTTTTGATGAGACGCTGAATAAAAGAAGTTTAACCGCCGGCAAACGAAAACCCGCGATTTCCCATAAATCCCGGGCTTGGCCCGTATAGTCAAAAGTATACAAAGAAAGTACCCAGGGAGTAAACTCATTTTCCGAACGATTTTTTAAATTACTTTTTCACCACTAAAACGCATGAGACTTGTAGTTTTTAAAAATGTTTTCATTTTTGATGAGACGCTGAATAAAAGAAGTTTAATCGCCGGCAAACGAAAACCTGCGATTTCCCGTAAATCCTGGACTCGGCCCGTATAGTCAAAAGTATACAAAGAAAGTACCCAGGGAGTAAACTCATTTCCAGAACGATTTTTTAAATTATTTTTTCACCACTAAAACGCATAAGACTTGTAGTTTTTAAAAATGTTTTCATTTTTGATGAGACGCTGAATAAAAGAAGTTTAACCGCCGGCAAACGAAAACCCGCGATTTCCCATAAATCCCGGGCTTGGCCCGTATAGTCAAAAGTATACAAAGAAAGTACCCAGGGAGTAAACTCATTTTCCGAACGATTTTTTAAATTACTTTTTCACCACTAAAACGCATGAGACTTGTAGTTTTTAAAAATGTTTTCATTTTTGATGAGACGCTGAATAAAAGAAGTTTAATCGCCGGCAAACGAAAACCTGCGATTTCCCGTAAATCCTGGACTCGGCCCGTATAGTCAAAAGTATACAAAGAAAGTACCCAGGGAGTAAACTCATTTCCAGAACGATTTTTTAAATTATTTTTTCACTACTAAAACGCATAAGACTTGTAGTTTTTAAAAATGTTTTCATTTTTGATAAGACGCGGAATAAAGACGTTTAATCGCCGGCAAACGAAAACCCGCAATTTCCCGTAAATCCCGGGCTTGGCCCGTATAGTCAAAAGTATACAAAGAAAGTACCCAGGGAGTAAACTCATTTCCCGAACGATTTTTTATATTATTTTTTTACCACTAAACGCATGAGACTTGTAGTTTTCAAAAATATTTTCATATTTGATGGGACGCTGAATAAAAGAAGTTTAATCGCTGGCAAACGAAAATCCGCGATTTCCCGTAAATCCCGGACTCGGCCCTTATAGTCAAAAGTATACAAAGAAAGTACCCAGGGAGTAAACTCATTTCCCGAACGATTTTTTAAATTACTTTTTCACCACTAAAACGCATGAGACTTGTAGTTTTTAAAAATTTTTTCATTTTTGATGAGACGCTGAATAAAAGAAGTTTAATCGCCGGCAAACAAAAACCTGCGATTTCCCGTAAATCCTGGACTCGGCCCGTATAGTCAAAAGTATACAAAGAAAGTACCCAGGGAGTAAACTCATTTCCCGAACGATTTTTTAAATTACTTTTTCACCACTAAAACGCATGAGACTTGTAGTTTTTAAAAATTTTTTCATTTTTGATGAGACGCTGAATAAAAGAAGTTTAATCGCCGGCAAACAAAAACCTGCGATTTCCCGTAAATCCTGGACTCGGCCCGTATAGTCAAAAGTATACAAAGAAAGTACCCAGGGAGTAAACTCATTTCCCAAACGATTTTTTAAATTATTATTTCACCACTAAATCGCATCAGACTTGTAGTTTTAAAGAATGTTTTCATTTTTGATGAGACGCTGAATAAAAGCAGTTTAATCGCCGGCAAACGAAAACCCGCGATTTCCCGTAAATCCCGGGCTTGGCACGTATAGTCGAATGTATACAAAGAAAGTACCCTGTGAGTTAACTCATTTCCAGAACGATTTTTTAAATTACTTTTTCACCACTAAAACGCATGAGACTTGTAGTTTTTAAAAATTTTTTCATTTTTGATGAGACGCTGAATAAAAGAAGTTTAATCGCCGGCAAACAAAAACCTGCGATTTCCCGTAAATCCTGGACTCGGCCCGTATAGTCAAAATTATACAAAGAAAGTACCCAGGGAGTAAACTCATTTCCCAAACGATTTTTTAAATTATTATTTCACCACTAAATCGCATCAGACTTGTAGTTTTCAAGAATGTTTTCATTTTTGATGAGACGCTGAATAAAAGCAGTTTAATCGCCGGCAAACGAAAACCCGCGATTTCCCGTAAATCCCGGGCTTGGCACGTATAGTCGAATGTATACAAAGAAAGTACCCTGTGAGTAAACTCATTTCCAGAACGATTTTTTAAATTATTTTTTCACCACTAAAACGCATAAGACTTGTAGTTTTTAAAAATATTTTCATATTTGATGGGACGCTGAATAAAAGAAGTTTAATCGCCGGCAAACGAAAACCCGCGATTTCCCGTAAATCCCGGGCTTGGCCCGTATAGTCAAAAGTATACAAAGAAAGTACCCAGGGCGTAAACTCATTTCCCGAACGATTATTTAAATTACTTTTTCACCACTAAAACGCATGAGACTTGTAGTTTTCAAAAATGTTTTCATTTTTGATGAGACGCTGAAAAAAAGAAGTTTAATCGCCGGCAAACTAAAACCTGCGATTTCCCTAAATCCCGGACTCGGCCCGTATAGTCAAAACTATACAAAGAAAGTACCCAGGGTGTAAACTCATTTCCAGAACGATTATTTAAATTATTTTTTCACCACTAAAACGCATGAGACTTGTAGTTTTTAAAAATGTTTTCATTTTTGATGAGACGCTGAATAAAAGAAGTTTAATCGCCGGCAAACGAAAACCCGCAATTTCCCGTAAATCCCGGGCTTGGCCGGTATAGTCAAAAGTATACAAAGAAAGTACCCAGGGAGTAAACTCATTTCCCGAACGATTTTTTATATTATTTTTTTACCACTAAACGCATGAGACTTGTAGTTTTCAAAAATATTTTCTTATTTGATGGGACGCTGAATAAAAGAATTTTAATCGCCGGCAAACAAAAATCCGCGATTTCCCGTAAATCCCGGACTCGGCCCGTATAGTCAAAAGTATACAAAGAAAGTACCCAGGGAGTAAACTCATTTCCCGAACGATTTTTTAAATTATTTTTTCACCACTAAAACGCACGAGACTTGTAGTTTTCAAAAATGTTTTCATTTTTGATGAGACGCTGAATAAAAGAAGTTTAATCTCCGGCAAACGAAAACCGCCATTTCCCGTAAACCCCGGACTCGGCCCGTATAGTCAAAAGTATACAAAGAAAGTACCCTGTGAGTAAACTCATTTCCAGAACGATTTTTTAAATTATTTTTTCACCACTAAAACGCATAAGACTTGTAGTTTTTAAAAATATTTTCATATTTGATGGGACGCTGAATAAAAGAAGTTTAATCGCCGGCAAACGAAAACCCGCGATTTCCCGTAAATCCCGGGCTTGGCCCGTATAGTCAAAAGTATACAAAGAAAGTACCCAGGGCGTAAACTCATTTCCCGAACGATTATTTAAATTACTTTTTCACCACTAAAACGCATGAGACTTGTAGTTTTCAAAAATGTTTTCATTTTTGATGAGACGCTGAAAAAAAGAAGTTTAATCGCCGGCAAACTAAAACCTGCGATTTCCCTAAATCCCGGACTCGGCCCGTATAGTCAAAACTATACAAAGAAAGTACCCAGGGTGTAAACTCATTTCCAGAACGATTATTTAAATTATTTTTTCACCACTAAAACGCATAAGACTTGTAGTTTTTAAAAATGTTTTCATTTTTGATGAGACGCTGAATAAAAGAAGTTTAATCGCCGGCAAACGAAAACCCGCAATTTCCCGTAAATCCCGGGCTTGGCCGGTATAGTCAAAAGTATACAAAGAAAGTACCCAGGGAGTAAACTCATTTCCCGAACGATTTTTTATATTATTTTTTTACCACTAAACGCATGAGACTTGTAGTTTTCAAAAATATTTTCATATTTGATGGGACGCTGAATAAAAGAATTTTAATCGCCGGCAAACAAAAATCCGCGATTTCCCGTAAATCCCGGACTCGGCCCGTATAGTCAAAAGTATACAAAGAAAGTACCCAGGGAGTAAACTCATTTCCCGAACGATTTTTTAAATTATTTTTTCACCACTAAAACGCACGAGACTTGTAGTTTTCAAAAATGTTTTCATTTTTGATGAGACGCTGAATAAAAGAAGTTTAATCTCCGGCAAACGAAAACCGCCATTTCCCGTAAACCCCGGCCTCGGCCCGTATAGTCAAAAGTATACAAAGAAAGTACCCTGTGAGTAAACTCATTTCCAGAACGATTTTTTAAATTATTTTTTCACCACTAAAACGCATAAGACTTGCAGTTTTTAAAAATGTTTTCATTTTTGATGAGACGCTGAATAAAAGAAGTTTAATCGCCGGCAAACGAAAACCCGCGATTTCCCGTAAATCCCGGCTTGGCCCGTATAGTCAAAAAAGTATACAAAGAAAGTACCCAGGGAGTAAACTCACTTCCCGGACGATTTTTTAAATTATTTTTTCACCACTAAAACGCATGAGACTTGTAGATTTCAAAAATGTTTTCATTTTTGATGAGACGCTGAATAAAAGCAGTTTAATCGCCGGCAAACGAAAACCCGCGATTTCCCGTAAATCCCGGGCTTGGCACGTATAGTCGAATGTATCCAAAGAAAGTACCCTGTGAGTAAACTCATTTCCAGAACGTATTTTTAAATTATTTTTTCACCACTAAAACGCATAAGACTTGTAGTTTTCAAAAATGTTTTCATTTTTGATGAGACGCTGAAAAAAAGAAGTTTAATCGCCGGCAAACTAAAACCTGCGATTTCCCTAAATCCCGGACTCGGCCCGTATAGTCAAAACTATACAAAGAAAGTACCCAGGGAGTAAACTCATTTCCAGAACGATTATTTAAATTATTTTTTCACCACTAAAACGCATAAGACTTGTAGTTTTTAAAAATGTTTTCATTTTTGATGAGACGCTGAATAAAAGAAGTTTAATCGCCGGCAAACGAAAACCCGCAATTTCCCGTAAATCCCGGACTTGGCCCGTGTGGTCAAAAGTATACAAAGAAAGTACCCAGGGAGTAAACTCATTTCCCGAACGATTTTTTAAATTATTTTTTCACCACTAAAACGCATGAGACTTGTAGTTTTCAAAAATGTTTTCATTTTTGATGAGACGCTGAATAAAAGAAGTTTAATTGCCGGCAAACGAAAACCCGCGATTTCCCGTAAATCCCGGCTTGGCCCGTATAGTCAAAAAAGTATACAAAGAAAGTACCCAGGGAGTAAACTCACTTCCCGAACGATTTTTTAAATTTTTTTTTCACCACTAAAACGCATGAGACTTGTAGTTTTCAAAAATGTTTTCATTTTTGATGAGACGCTGAATAAAAGAAGTTTAATCGCCGGCAAACGAAAACCCGCAATTTCCCGTAAATCCCGGGCTTGGCCCGTATAGTCAAAAGTATACAAAGAAAGTACCCAGGGAGTAAACTCATTTCCCGAACGATTTTTTATATTATCTTTTTACCACTAAACGCATGAGACTTGTAGTTTTCAAAAATGTTTTCATTTTTGATGAGAAGCTTAATGAAAGAGGTTTAATCGCCGGAAAACGAAATCCCGCGTTTTCCCGTAAATCCGGGGCTTGGCCCGTATAGTCGAATGTATACAAAGAAAGTACCCAGGGAGTAAACTCATTTCCCGAACGATTTTTTAATTTTTTTTTTTTCACCACTAAAACGCATGAGACTTGTAGTTTTCAAAAATGTTTTCATTTTTGATGAGACGCTTAATGAAAGAGGTTTAATCGCCGGAAAACGAAAACCCGCGATTTCCCGTAAATCCCGGGCTTGGCCCGTATAGTCGAATGTATACAAAGAAAGTACCCTGTGAGAAAACTCATTTCCAGAACGATTTCTTGAATTATTTTTTCACCACTAAAACGCATAAGACTTGTAGTTTTTAAAAATGTTTTCATTTTTGATGAGACGCTGAATAAAAGAAGTTTAATCGCCGGCAAACGAAAACCCGCGATTTCCCGTAAATCCCGGCTTGGCCCGTATAGTCAAAAGTATACAAAGAAAGTACCCAGGGAGTAAACTCTTTTCCCGAACGATTTTTTAAAACATTTTTTCACCACTAAAACGCATGAGACTTGTAGTTTTCAAAAATGATTTCATTTTTGATGAGACGCTAAATAAAAGAAGTTTAATCGCCGGTAAACGAAAACCCGCGATTTCCTGTAAATCCTGGACTCAGCCCGTATAGTTAAAAGTATACAAAGAAAGTACCCAGGGAGTAAACTCATTTCCCAAACGATTTTTTAAATTATTATTTCACCACTAAAACGCATGAGACTTGTAGTTCTCAAGAATGTTTTCATTTTTGATGAGACGCTGAATAAAAGCAGTATAATCGCCGGCAAACGAAAATCCGCGATTTCCCGTAAATCCCGGACTCGGCCAGTATAGTCAAAAGTATACAAAAAAAGTACCCAGGGAGTAAACTCATTTCCCGAACGATTTTTTAAATTATTTTTTCACCACTAAAACGCATGAGACCTGTAGTTTTCAAAAATGTTTTCATTTTTGATGACACGCTGAATAAAAGAATTTTAATCGCCGGCAAACGAAAACCGCCATTTCCCGTAAACCCCGGACTCGGCCCGTATAGTCAAAAGTATACAAAGAAAGTACCCTGTGAGTAAACTCATTTCCAGAACGATTTTTTAAATTATTTTTTCACCACTAAAACGCATAAGACTTGTAGTTTTTAAAAATGTTTTCATTTTTGATGAGACGCTGAATAAAAGAAGTTTAATAGCCGGCAAACGACAACCCGCGATTTCCCGTAAATCCCGGCTTGGCCCGTATAGTCAAAAAAGTATACAAAGAAAGTACCCAGGGAGTAAACTCACTTCCCGAACGATTTTTTAAATTATTTGTTCACCACTAAAACGCATGAGACTTGTAGTTTTCAAAAATGTTTTCATTTTTGATGAGACGCTGAATAAAAGAAGTTTAATCGCCGGCAAACGAAAACCCGCGATTTCCCGTAAATCCCGGCTTGGCCCGTATAGTCAAAAGTATACAAAGAAAGTACCCAGGGAGTAAACTCATTTCCCGAACGATTTTTTAAATTATTTTTTCACCACTAAAACGCATGAGACTTGTAGTTTTCAAAAATGTTTTCATTTTTGATGAGACGCTGAATAAAAGAAGTTTAATTACCGGCAAACGAAAACCCGCGATTTCCCGTAAATTCTGGACTCAGCCCGTATAGTCAAAAGTATACAAAGAAAGTACCCAGGGAGTAAACTCATTTCTCAAACGATTTTTTAAATTATTATTTCACCACTAAAACGCATGAGACTTGTAGTTCTCAAAAATGTTTTCATTTTTGATGAGACGCTGAATAAAAGAAGTTTAATCGCCGGCAAACGAAAACCCGCAATTTTCCGTAAATCCCGGGCTTGGCCCGTATAGTCAAAAGTATACAAAGAAAGTACCCAGGGAGTAAACTCATTTCCCGAACGATTTTTTATATTATCTTTTTACCACTAAACGCATGAGACTTGTAGTTTTCAAAAATATTTTCATATTTGATGGGACGCTGAATAAAAGAAATTTAATCGCCGGCAAACGAAAATCCGCGATTTCCCGTAAATCCCGGACTCGGCCCGTATAGTCAAAAGTATAAAAAGTAAGTACCCAGGGAGTAAACTCATTTCCCGAACGATTTTTTAAATTATTTTTTCACCACTAAAACGCATGAGATTTGTAGTTTTCAAAAATGTTTTCATTTTTGATGAGAAGCTTAATGAAAGAGGTTTAATCGCCGGCAAACGAAATCCCTCGTTTTCCCGTAAATCCGGGGCTTGGCCCGTATAGTCGAATGTATACAAAGAAAGTACCCAGGGAGTAAACTCATTTCCCGAACGATTTTTTAATTTTTTTTTTTTCACCACTAAAACGCATGAGACTTGTAGTTTTCAAAAATGTTTTCATTTTTGATGAGACGCTTAATGAAAGAGGTTTAATCGCCGGAAAACGAAAACCCGCGATTTCCCGTAAATCCCGGGCTTGGCCCGTATAGTCGAATGTATACAAAGAAAGTACCCTGTGAGTAAACTCATTTCCAGAACGATTTCTTGAATTATTTTTTCACCACTAAAACGCATAAGACTTGTAGTTTTTAAAAATGTTTTCATTTTTGATGAGACGCTGAATAAAAGAAGTTTAATCGCCGGCAAACGAAAACCCGCGATTTCCCGTAAATCCCGGCTTGGCCCGTATAGTCAAAAGTATACAAAGAAAGTACCCAGGGAGTAAACTCTTTTCCCGAACGATTTTTTAAATTATTTTTTCACCACTAAAACGCATGAGACTTGTAGTTTTCAAAAATGATTTCATTTTTGATGAGACGCTAAATAAAAGAAGTTTAATCGCCGGTAAACGAAAACCCGCGATTTCCCGTAAATCCTGGACTCAGCCCGTATAGTTAAAAGTATACAAAGAAAGTACCCAGGGAGTAAACTCATTTCCCAAACGATTTTTTAAATTATTATTTCACCACTAAAACGCATGAGACTTGTAGTTCTCAAGAATGTTTTCATTTTTGATGAGACGCTGAATAAAAGCAGTATAATCGCCGGCAAACGAAAATCCGCGATTTCCCGTAAATCCCGGACTCGGCCAGTATAGTCAAAAGTATACAAAAAAAGTACCCAGGGAGTACACTCATTTCCCGAACGATTTTTTAAATTATTTTTTCACCACTAAAACGCATGAGACCTGTAGTTTTCAAAAATGTTTTCATTTTTGATGACACGCTGAATAAAAGAATTTTAATCGCCGGCAAACGAAAACCGCCATTTCCCGTAAACCCCGGACTCGGCCCGTATAGTCAAAAGTATACAAAGAAAGTACCCTGTGAGTAAACTCATTTCCAGAACGATTTTTTAAATTATTTTTTCACCACTAAAACGCATAAGACTTGTAGTTTTTAAAAATGTTTTCATTTTTGATGAGACGCTGAATAAAAGAAGTTTAATAGCCGGCAAACGACAACCCGCGATTTCCCGTAAATCCCGGCTTGGCCCGTATAGTCAAAAAAGTATACAAAGAAAGTACCCAGGGAGTAAACTCACTTCCCGAACGATTTTTTAAATTATTTTTTCACCACTAAAACGCATGAGACTTGTAGTTTTCAAAAATGTTTTCATTTTTGATGAGACGCTGAATAAAAGAAGTTTAATCGCCGGCAAACGAAAACCCGCGATTTCCCGTAAATTCTGGACTCAGCCCGTATAGTCAAAAGTATACAAAGAAAGTACCCAGGGAGTAAACTCATTTCTCAAACGATTTTTTAAATTATTATTTCACCACTAAAACGCATGAGACTTGTAGTTCTCAAGAATGTTTTCATTTTTGATGAGACGCTGAATAAAAGAAGTTTAATCGCCGGCAAACGAAAACCCGCAATTTTCCGTAAATCCCGGGCTTGGCCCGTATAGTCAAAAGTATACAAAGAAAGTACCCAGGGAGTAAACTCATTTCCCGAACGATTTTTTATATTATTTTTTTACCACTAAACGCATGAGACTTGTAGTTTTCAAAAATATTTTCATATTTGATGGGACGCTGAATAAAAGAAGTTTAATCGCCGGCAAACGAAAATCCGCGATTTCCCGTAAATCCCGGACTCGGCCCGTATAGTCAAAAGTGTACAAACAAAGTACCCAGGGAGTAAACTCATTTCCCGAACGATTTTTTAAATTATTTTTTCACCACTAAAACGCATGAGACTTGTAGTTTTCAAAAATGTTTTCATTTTTGATGAGACGCTGAAAAAAAGAAGTTTAATCGCCGGCAAACGAAAACCGCCATTTCCCGTAAACCCCGGACTCGGCCCGTATAGTCAAAAGTATACAAAGAAAGTACCCTGTGGGTAAACTCATTTCCAGAACGATTTTTTAAATTATTTTTTCACCACTAAAACGCATAAGACTTGTAGTTTTTAAAAATGTTTTCATTTTCGATGAGACGCTAAATAAAAGAAGTTTAATCGCCGGCAAACGAAAACCCGCGATTTCCCGTAAATCCCGTCTTGGCCCGTATAGTCAAAAAAGTATACAAAGAAAGTACCCAGGGAGTAAACTCACTTCCCGAACGATTTTTTAAATTATTTTTTCACCACTAAAACGCATAAGACTTGTAGTTTTCAAAAATGTTTTCATTTTTGATGAGACGCTGAATAAAAGAAGTTTAATCGCCGGCAAACAAAAACCCGCAATTTCCCGTAAATCCCGGGCTTGGCCCGTATAGTCAAAAGTATACAAAGAAAGTACCCAGGGAGTAAACTCATTTGCCGAACGATTTTTTATATTATCTTTTTACCACTAAACGCATGAGACTTGTAGTTTTCAAAAATATTTTCATATTTGATGGGACGCTGAATAAAAGAAGTTTAATCGCCGGCAAACGAAAACCCGCGATTTCCCATAAATCCTGGACTCAGCCCGTATAGTCAAAAGTATACAAAGAAAGTACCCAGGGAGTAAACTCATTTCTCAAACGATTTTTTAAATTATTATTTCACCACTAAAACGCATGAGACTTGTAGTTCTCAAGAATGTTTTCATTTTTGATGAGACGCTGAATAAAAGCAGTATAATCGCCGGCAAACGAAAACCCGCGATTTCCCGTAAATCCCGGGCTTGGCACGTATAGTCGCATGTATACAAAGAAAGTACCCTGTGAGTAAACTCATTTCCAGAACGATTTTTTAAATTATTTTTTCACCACTAAAACGCATAAGACTTGTAGTTTTTAAAAATGTTTTCATTTTTGATGAGACGCTGAATAAAAGAAGTTTAATCGCCGGCAAACGAAAACCCGCGATTTTCCGTAAATTCTGGACTCAGCCCGTATAGTCAAAAGTATACAAAGAAAGTACCCAGGGAGTAAACTCATTTCTCAAACGATTTTTTAAATTATTATTTCACCACTAAAACGCATGAGACTTGTAGTTCTCAAGAATGTTTTCATTTTTGATGAGACGCTTAATAAAAGAAGTTTAATCGCCGGCAAACGAAAACCCGCAATTTTCCGTAAATCCCGGGCTTGGCCCGTATAGTCAAAAGTATACAAAGAAAGTACCCAGGGAGTAAACTCATTTCCCGAACGATTTTTTATATTATCTTTTTACCACTAAACGCATGAGACTTGTAGTTTTCAAAAATATTTTCATATTTGATGGGACGCTGAATAAAAGAAGTTTAATCGCCGGCAAACGAAAATCCGCGATTTCCCGTAAATCCCGGACTCGGCCCGTATAGTCAAAAGTATACAAAGTAAGTACCCAGGGAGTAAACTCATTTCCCGAACGATTTTTTAAATTATTTTTTCACCACTAAAACGCATGAGATTTGTAGTTTTCAAAAATGTTTTCATTTTTGATGAGAAGCTTAATGAAAGAGGTTTAATCGCCGGCAAACGAAATCCCTCGTTTTCCCGTAAATCCGGGGCTTGGCCCGTATAGTCGAATGTATACAAAGAAAGTACCCAGGGAGTAAACTCATTTCCCGAACGATTTTTTAATTTTTTTTTTTCACCACTAAAACGCATGAGACTTGTAGTTTTCAAAAATGTTTTCATTTTTGATGAGACGCTTAATGAAAGAGGTTTAATCGCCGGAAAACGAAAACCCGCGATTTCCCGTAAATCCCGGGCTTGGCCCGTATAGTCGAATGTATACAAAGAAAGTACCCTGTGAGTAAACTCATTTCCAGAACGATTTCTTGAATTATTTTTTCACCACTAAAACGCATAAGACTTGTAGTTTTTAAAAATGTTTTCATTTTTGATGAGACGCTGAATAAAAGAAGTTTAATCGCCGGCAAACGAAAACCCGCGGTTTCCCGTAAATCCCGGCTTGGCCCGTATAGTCAAAAGTATACAAAGAAAGTACCCAGGGAGTAAACTCTTTTCCCGAACGATTTTTTAAATTATTTTTTCACCACTAAAACGCATGAGACTTGTAGTTTTCAAAAATGATTTCATTTTTGATGAGACGCTAAATAAAAGAAGTTTAATCGCCGGTAAACGAAAACCCGCGATTTCCCGTAAATCCTGGACTCAGCCCGTATAGTTAAAAGTATACAAAGAAAGTACCCAGGGAGTAAACTCATTTCCCAAACGATTTTTTAAATTATTATTTCACCACTAAAACGCATGAGACTTGTAGTTCTCAAGAATGTTTTCATTTTTGATGAGACGCTGAATAAAAGCAGTATAATCGCCGGCAAACGAAAATCCGCGATTTCCCGTAAATCCCGGACTCGGCCAGTATAGTCAAAAGTATACAAAAAAAGTACCCAGGGAGTAAACTCATTTCCCGAACGATTTTTTAAATTATTTTTTAACCACTAAAACGCATGAGACCTGTAGTTTTCAAAAATGTTTTCATTTTTGATGACACGCTGAATAAAAGAATTTTAATCGCCGGCAAACGAAAACCGCCATTTCCCGTAAACCCCGGACTCGGCCCGTATAGTCAAAAGTATACAAAGAAAGTACCCTGTGAGTAAACTCATTTCCAGAACGATTTTTTAAATTATTTTTTCACCACTAAAACGCATAAGACTTGTAGTTTTTAAAAATGTTTTCATTTTTGATGAGACGCTGAATAAAAGAAGTTTAATAGCCGGCAAACGACAACCCGCGATTTCCCGTAAATCCCGGCTTGGCCCGTATAGTCAAAAAAGTATACAAAGAAAGTACCCAGGGAGTAAACTCACTTCCCGAACGATTTTTTAAATTATTTTTTCACCACTAAAACGCATGAGACTTGTAGTTTTCAAAAATGTTTTCATTTTTGATGAGACGCTGAATAAAAGAAGTTTAATCGCCGGCAAACGAAAACCCGCGATTTCCCGTAAATCCCGGCTTGGCCCGTATAGTCAAAAGTATACAAAGAAAGTACCCAGGGAGTAAACTCATTTCCCGAACGATTTTTTAAATTATTTTTTCACCACTAAAACGCATGAGACTTGTAGTTTTCAAAAATGTTTTCATTTTTGATGAGACGCTGAATAAAAGAAGTTTAATCGCCGGCAAACGAAAACCCGCGATTTCCCGTAAATTCTAGACTCAGCCCGTATAGTCAAAAGTATACAAAGAAAGTACCCAGGGAGTAAACTCATTTCTCAAACGATTTTTTAAATTATTATTTCACCACTAAAACGCATGAGACTTGTAGTTCTCAAGAATGTTTTCATTTTTGATGAGACGCTGAATAAAAGAAGTTTAATCGCCGGCAAACGAAAACCCGCAATTTTCCGTAAATCCCGGGCTTGGCCCGTATAGTCAAAAGTATACAAAGAAAGTACCCAGGGAGTAAACTCATTTCCCGAACGATTTTTTATATTATTTTTTTACCACTAAACGCATGAGACTTGTAGTTTTCAAAAATATTTTCATATTTGATGGGACGCTGAATAAAAGAAGTTTAATCGCCGGCAAACGAAAATCCGCGATTTCCCGTAAATCCCGGACTCGGCCCGTATAGTCAAAAGTATACAAACAAAGTACCCAGGGAGTAAACTCATTTCCCGAACGATTTTTTAAATTATTTTTTCACCACTAAAACGCATGAGACTTGTAGTTTTCAAAAATGTTTTCATTTTTGATGAGACGCTGAAAAAAAGAAGTTTAATCGCCGGCAAACGAAAACTGCCATTTCCCGTAAACCCCGGACTCGGCCCGTATAGTCAAAAGTATACAAAGAAAGTACCCTGTGGGTAAACTCATTTCCAGAACGATTTTTTAAATTATTTTTTCACCACTAAAACGCATAAGACTTGTAGTTTTTAAAAATGTTTTCATTTTTGATGAGACGCTAAATAAAAGAAGTTTAATCGCCGGCAAACGAAAACCCGCGATTTCCCGTAAATCCCGTCTTGGCTCGTATAGTCAAAAAAGTATACAAAGAAAGTACCCAGGGAGTAAACTCACTTCCCGAACGATTTTTTAAATTATTTTTTCACCACTAAAACGCATAAGACTTGTAGTTTTCAAAAATGTTTTCATTTTTGATGAGACGCTGAATAAAAGAAGTTTAATCGCCGGCAAACAAAAACCCGCAATTTCCCGTAAATCCCGGGCTTGGCCCGTATAGTCAAAAGTATACAAAGAAAGTACCCAGGGAGTAAACTCATTTCCCGAACGATTTTTTATATTATCTTTTTACCACTAAACGCATGAGACTTGTAGTTTTCAAAAATATTTTCATATTTGATGGGACGCTGAATAAAAGAAGTTTAATCGCCGGCAAACGAAAACCCGCGATTTCCCATAAATCCTGGACTCAGCCCGTATAGTCAAAAGTATACAAAGAAAGTACCCAGGGAGTAAACTCATTTCTCAAACGATTTTTTAAATTATTATTTCACCACTAAAACGCATGAGACTTGTAGTTCTCAAGAATGTTTTCATTTTTGATGAAACGCTGAATAAAAGCAGTATAATCGCCGGCAAACGAAAACCCGCGATTTCCCGTAAATCCCGGGCTTGGCACGTATAGTCGAATGTATACAAAGAAAGTACCCTGTGAGTAAACTCATTTCCAGAACGATTTTTTAAATTATTTTTTCACCACTAAAACGCATAAGACTTGTAGTTTTTAAAAATGTTTTCATTTTTGATGAGACGCTGAATAAAAGAAGTTTAATCGCCGGCAAACGAAAACCCGCAATTTCCCGTAAATCCCGGACTCGGCCCGTATAGTCAAAAGTATACAAAGAAAGTACCCAGGGAGTAAACTCGTTTCCCGAACGATTTTTTAAATTATTTTTTCACCACTAAAACGCATGAGACTTGTAGTTTTCAAAAATGTTTTCATTTTTGATGACACGCTGAATAAAAGAAGTTTAATCGCCGGCAAACGAAAACCGCGATTTCCCGTATACCCCGGACTCGGCCCGTATAGTCAAAAGTATACAAAGAAAGTACCCTGTGAGTAAACTCATTTCCAGAACGAATTTTTAAATTATTTTTTCACCACTAAAACGCATAAGACTTGTAGTTTTTAAAAATGTTTTCATTTTTGATGAGACGCTGAATAAAAGAAGTTTATTCGCCGGCAAACGAAAACCCGCGATTTCCCGTAAATCCCGGCTTGGCCCGTATAGTCAAAAAAGTATACAAAGAAAGTACCCAGGGAGTAAACTCACTTCCCGAACGATTTTTTAAATTATTTTTTCACCACTAAAACGCATGAGACTTGTAGTTTTCAAAAATGTTTTCATTTTTGATGAGACGCTGAATAAAAGAAGTTTAATCGCCGGCAAACGAAAACCGCGATTTCCCGTATACCCCGGACTCGGCCCGTATAGTCAAAAGTATACAAAGAAAGTACCCTGTGAGTAAACTCATTTCCAGAACGAATTTTTAAATTATTTTTTCACCACTAAAACGCATAAGACTTGTAGTTTTTAAAAATGTTTTCATTTTTGATGAGACGCTGAATAAAAGAAGTTTATTCGCCGGCAAACGAAAACCCGCGATTTCCCGTAAATCCCGGCTTGGCCCGTATAGTCAAAAAAGTATACAAAGAAAGTACCCAGGGAGTAAACTCACTTCCCGAACGATTTTTTAAATTATTTTTTCACCACTAAAACGCATGAGACTTGTAGTTTTCAAAAATGTTTTCATTTTTGATGAGACGCTGAATAAAAGAAGTTTAATCGCCGGCAAACGAAAACCCGCGATTTCCCGTAAATCCCGGCTTGGCCCGTATAGTCAAAAGTATACAAAGAAAGTACTTAGGGAGTAAACTCATTTCCCGAACGATTTTTTAAATTATTTTTTCACCACTAAAACGCATGAGACTTGTAGTTTTCAAAAATGTTTTCATTTTTGATGAGACGCTGAATAAAAGAAGTTTAATCGCCGGCAAACGAAAACCCGCGATTTCCCGTAAATCCCGGCTTGGCCCGTATAGTCAAAAGTATACAAAGAAAGTACCCAGGGAGTAAAGTCATTTCCAGAACGATTTTTTAAATTATTTTTTCACCACTAAAACGCATAAGACTTGTAGTTTTTAAAAATGTTTTCATTTTTGATGAGACGCTGAATAAAAGAAGTTTAATCGCCGGCAAACGAAAACCCGCAATTTCCCGTAAATCCCGGGCTTGGCCCGTATAGTCAAAAGTATACAAAGAAAGTACCCAGGGAGTAAACTCATTTAACGAACGATTTTTTATATTATTTTTTTACCACTAAACGCATGAGACTTGTAGTTTTCAAAAATATTTTCATATTTGATGGGACGCTGAATAAAAGAAGTTTAATCGCCGGCAAACGAAAATCCGCGATTTCCCGTAAATCCCGGACTCGGCCCGTATAGTCAAAAGTATACAAAGAAAGTACCCAGGGAGTAAACTCATTTCCCGAACGATTTTTTAAATTATTTTTTCACCACTAAAACGCATGAGACTTCTAGTTTTCAAAAATGTTTTCATTTTTGATGAGACGCTGAATAAAAGAAGTTTAATCGCCGGCAAACGAAAACCGCCATTTCCCGTAAACCCCGGACTCGGCCCGTATAGTCAAAAGTATACAAAGAAAGTACCCTGTGGGTAAACTTATTTCCAGAACGATTTTTTAAATTATTTTTTCACCACTAAAACGCATAAGACTTGTAGTTTTTAAAAATGTTTTCATTTTTGATGAGACGCTGAATAAAAGAAGTTTAATCGCCGGCAAACGAAAACCCGCGATTTCCCGTAAATCCCGGCTTGGCCCGTATAGTCAAAAAAGTATACAAAGAAAGTACCCAGGGAGTAAACTCACTTCCCGAACGATTTTTTAAATTATTTTTTCACCACTAAAACGCATGAGACTTGTAGTTTTCAAAAATGTTTTCATTTCTGATGAGACGCTGAATAAAAGAAGTTTAATCGCCGGCAAACGAAAACCCGCAATTTCCCGTAAATCCCGGGCTTGGCCCATATAGTCAAAAGTATACAAAGAAAGTACCCAGGGAGTAAACTCATTTCCCGAACGATTTTTTATATTATCTTTTTACCACTAAACGCATGAGACTTGTAGTTTTCAAAAATATTTTCATATTTGATGGGACGCTGAATAAAAGAAGTTTAATCGCCGGCAAACGAAAACCCGCGATTTCCCGTAAATCCTGGACTCAGCCCGTATAGTCAAAAGTATACAAAGAAAGTACCCAGGGAGTAAACTCATTTCTCAAACGATTTTTTAAATTATTATTTCACCACTAAAACGCATGAGACTTGTAGTTCTCAAGAATGTTTTCATTTTTGATGAGACGCTGAATAAAAGCAGTATAATCGCCGGCAAACGAAAACCCGCGATTTCCCGTAAATCCCGGGCTTGGTACGTATAGTCGAATGTATACAAAGAAAGTACCCTGTGAGTAAACTCATTTCCAGAACGATTTTTTAAATTATTTTTTCACCACTAAAACGCATAAGATTTGTAGTTTTTAAAAATGTTTTCATTTTTGATGAGACGCTGAATAAAAGAAGTTTAATCGCCGGCAAACGAAAACCCGCAATTTCCCGTAAATCCCGGCCTGGCCCGTATAGTCAAAAGTATACAAAGAAAGTACCCAGGGAGTAAACTCATTTCCCGAACGATTTTTTATATTATTTTTTTACCACTAAACGCATGAGACTTGTAGTTTTCAAAAATATTTTCATATTTGATGGGACGCTGAATAAAAGAAATTTAATCGCCGGAAAACGAAAATCCGCGATTTCCCGTAAATCCCGGACTCGGCCCGTATAGTCAAAAGTATACAAAGAAAGTACCCAGAGAGTAAACTCATTTCCCGAACGATTTTTTAAATTATTTTTTCACCACTAAAACGCATGAGACTTGTAGTTTTCAAAAATGTTTTCATTTTTGATGAGACGCTGAATAAAAGAAGTTTAATCGCCGGCAAACGAAAACCCGCGATTTCCCGTAAATCCCGGCTTGGCCCGTATAGTCAAAAAAGTATACAAAGAAAGTACCCAGGGAGTAAACTCACTTCCCGAACGATTTTTTAAATTATTTTTTCACCACTAAAACGCATGAGACTTGTAGTTTTCAAAAATGTTTTCATTTCTGATGAGACGCTGAATAAAAGAAGTTTAATCGCCGGCAAACGAAAACCCGCAATTTCCCGTAAATCCCGGGCTTGGCCCATATAGTCAAAAGTATACAAAGAAAGTACCCAGGGAGTAAACTCATTTCCCGAACGATTTTTTATATTATCTTTTTACCACTAAACGCATGAGACTTGTAGTTTTCAAAAATATTTTCATATTTGATGGGACGCTGAATAAAAGAAGTTTAATCGCCGGCAAACGAAAACCCGCGATTTCCCGTAAATCCTGGACTCAGCCCGTATAGTCAAAAGTATACAAAGAAAGTACCCAGGGAGTAAACTCATTTCTCAAACGATTTTTTAAATTATTATTTCACCACTAAAACGCATGAGACTTGTAGTTCTCAAGAATGTTTTCATTTTTGATGAGACGCTGAATAAAAGCAGTATAATCGCCGGCAAACGAAAACCCGCGATTTCCCGTAAATCCCGGGCTTGGTACGTATAGTCGAATGTATACAAAGAAAGTACCCTGTGAGTAAACTCATTTCCAGAACGATTTTTTAAATTATTTTTTCACCACTAAAACGCATAAGACTTGTAGTTTTTAAAAATGTTTTCATTTTTGATGAGACGCTGAATAAAAGAAGTTTAATCGCCGGCAAACGAAAACCCGCATATTCCCGTAAATCACGGCCTGGCCCGTATAGTCAAAAGTATACAAAGAAAGTACCCAGGGAGTAAACTCATTTCCCGAACGATTTTTTATATTATTTTTTTACCACTAAACGCATGAGACTTGTAGTTTTCAAAAATATTTTCATATTTGATGGGACGCTGAATAAAAGAAATTTAATCGCCGGAAAACGAAAATCCGCGATTTCCCGTAAATCCCGGACTCGGCCCGTATAGTCAAAAGTATACAAAGAAAGTACCCAGAGAGTAAACTCATTTCCCGAACGATTTTTTAAATTATTTTTTCACCACTAAAACGCATGAGACTTGTAGTTTTCAAAAATGTTTTCATTTTTGATGAGACGCTAAATAAAAGAAGTTTAATCGCCGGCAAACGAAAACCGCCATTTCCCGTAAATCCCGGCTTGGCCCGTATAGTCAAAAAAGTATACAAAGAAAGTACCCAGGGAGTAAACTCACTTACCGAACGATTTTTTAAATTATTTTTTCGCCACTAAAACGCATGAGACTTGTAGTTTTCAAAAATGTTTTCATTTTTGATGAGACGCTGAATAAAAGAAGTTTAATCGCCGGCAAACGAAAACCCGCAATTTCCCGTAAATCCCGGGCTTGGCCCGTATAGTCAAAAGTATACAAAGAAAGTACCCTGTGAGTAAACTCATTTCCCGAACGATTTTTTATATTATCTTTTTACCACTAAACGCATGAGACTTGTAGTTTTCAAAAATATTTTCATATTTGATGGGACGCTGAATAAAAGAAGTTTAATCGCCGGCAAACGAAAATCCGCGATTTCCCGTAAATCCCGGACTCGGCCCGTATAGTCAAAAGTATACAAAGAAAGTACCCAGGGAGTAAACTCATTTCCTGAACGATTTTTTAAATTATTTTTTCACCACTAAAACGCATGAGATTTGTAGTTTTCAAAAATGTTTTCATTTTTGATGAGAAGCTTAATGAAAGAGGTTAAATCACCGGCAAACGAAATCCCGCGTTTTTCCGTAAATCCGGGGCTTGGCCCGTATAGTCGAATGTATAAAAAGAAAGTACCCAGGGAGTAAACTCATTTCCCGAACGATTTTTTAAATTTTTTTTTCACCACTAAAACGCATGAGACTTGTAGTTTTCAAAAATGTTTTCATTTTTGATGAGACGCTTAATGAAAGAGGTTTAATCGCCGGAAAACGAAAACCCGCGATTTCCCGTAAATCCCGGGCTTGGCCCGTATAGTCGAATGTATACAAAGAAAGTACCCTGTGAGTAAACTCATTTCCAGAACGATTTTTTAAATTATTTTTTCACCACTAAAACGCATAAGACTTGTAGTTTTTAAAAATGTTTTCATTTTTGATGAGACGCTGAATAAAAGAAGTTTAATCGCCGGCAAACGAAAACCCGCGATTTCCCGTAAATCCCGGCTTGGCCCGTATAGTCAAAAGTATACAAAGAAAGTACCCAGGGAGTAAACTCATTTCCCGAACGATTTTTTAAATTATTTTTTCACCACTAAAACGCATGAGACTTGTAGTTTTCAAAAATGTTTTCATTTTTGATGAGACGCAGAATAAAAGAAGTTTAATCGCCGGCAAACGAAAACCCGCGATTTCCCGTAAATCCTGGACTCATCCCGTATAGTCAAAAGTATACAAAGAAAGTACCCAGGTAGTAAACTCATTTCCCAAACGATTTTTTAAATTATTTTTTCACCACTAAAACGCATAAGACTTGTAGTTTTCAAAAATGTTTTCATTTTTGATGAGACGCTGAATAAAAGAAGTTTAATCGCCGGCAAACGAAAACCCGCAATTTCCCGTAAATCCCGGGCTTGGCCCGTATAGTCAAAAGTATACAAAGAAAGTACCCTGTGAGTAAACTCATTTCCCGAACGATTTTTTATATTATCTTTTTACCACTAAACGCATGAGACTTGTAGTTTTCAAAAATATTTTCATATTTGATGGGACGCTGAATAAAAGAAGTTTAATCGCCGGCAAACGAAAATCCGCGATTTCCCGTAAATCCCGGACTCGGCCCGTATAGTCAAAAGTATACAAAGAAAGTACCCAGGGAGTAAACTCATTTCCTGAACGATTTTTTAAATTATTTTTTCACCACTAAAACGCATGAGATTTGTAGTTTTCAAAAATGTTTTCATTTTTGATGAGAAGCTTAATGAAAGAGGTTAAATCACCGGCAAACGAAATCCCGCGTTTTTCCGTAAATCCGGGGCTTGGCCCGTATAGTCGAATGTATAAAAAGAAAGTACCCAGGGAGTAAACTCATTTCCCGAACGATTTTTTAAATTTTTTTTTCACCACTAAAACGCATGAGACTTGTAGTTTTCAAAAATGTTTTCATTTTTGATGAGACGCTTAATGAAAGAGGTTTAATCGCCGGAAAACGAAAACCCGCGATTTCCCGTAAATCCCGGGCTTGGCCCGTATAGTCGAATGTATACAAAGAAAGTACCCTGTGAGTAAACTCATTTCCAGAACGATTTTTTAAATTATTTTTTCACCACTAAAACGCATAAGACTGGTAGTTTTTAAAAATGTTTTCATTTTTGATGAGACGCTGAATAAAAGAAGTTTAATCGCCGGCAAACGAAAACCCGCGATTTCCCGTAAATCCCGGCTTGGCCCGTATAGTCAAAAGTATACAAAGAAAGTACCCAGGGAGTAAACTCATTTCCCGAACGATTTTTTAAATTATTTTTTCACCACTAAAACGCATGAGACTTGTAGTTTTCAAAAATGTTTTCATTTTTGATGAGACGCAGAATAAAAGAAGTTTAATCGCCGGCAAACGAAAACCCGCGATTTCCCGTAAATCCTGGACTCATCCCGTATAGTCAAAAGTATACAAAGAAAGTACCCAGGTAGTAAACTCATTTCCCAAACGATTTTTTAAATTATTTTTTCACCACTAAAACGCATAAGACTTGTAGTTTTTAAAAATGTTTTCATTTTTGATGAGACGCTGAATAAAAGAAGTTTAATCGCCGGCAAACGGAAACCAGCGATTTCCCGTAAATCCCGGCTTCGCCCGAATAGTCAAAAGTATACAAAGAAAGTACCTAGGGAGTAAACTCATTTCCCGAACGATTTTTTAAATTATTTTTTCACCACTAAAACGCATGAGACTTGTAGTTTTCAAAAATGTTTTCATTTTTGATGAAACGCTGAATAAAAGAAGTTTAATCGCCGGCAAACGAAAACCCGCGATTTCCCGTAAATCCTGGACTCAGCCCGTATAGTCAAAAGTATACAAAGAAAGTACCCAGGGAGTAAACTCATTTCCCGAACGATTTTTTAAATTACTTTTTTACCACTAAAACGCATGAGACTTGTAGTTTTTAAGAATGTTTTCATTTTTGATGAGACGCTGAATAAAAGCAGTTTAATCGCCGGCAAACGAAAACCCGCGATTTCCCGTAAATCCCGGGCTTGGCACGTATGGTCGAATGTATACAAAGAAAGTACCCTGTGAGTAAACTCATTTCCAGAACGATTTTTTAAATTATTTTTTCACCACTAAAACGCATAAGACTTGTAGTTTTTAAAAATATTTTCATATTTGATGGGACGCTGAATAAAAGCAGTTTAATCGCCGGCAAACAAAAACCTGCGATTTCCCTAAATCCCGGACTCGGCCCGTATAGTCAAAACTATACAAAGAAAGTACCCAGGGAGTAAACTCATTTCCAGAACGATTATTTAAATTATTTTTTCACCACTAAAACGCATAAGACTTGTAGTTTTTAAAAATGTTTTCATTTTTGATGAGACGCTGAATAAAAGAAGTTTAATCGCCGGCAAACGAAAACCCGCAATTTCCCGTAAATCCCGGGCTTGGCCCGTATAGTCAAAAGTATACAAAGAAAGTACCCAGGGAGTAAACTCATTTCCCGAACGATTTTTTATATTATTTTTTTACCACTAAACGCATGAGACTTGTAGTTTTCAAAAATATTTTCATATTTGATGGGACGCTTAATAAAAGAAGTTTAATCGTCGGCAAACGAAAAACCGCGATTTCCCGTAAATCCCGGACTCGGCCCGTATAGTCAAAAATATACAAAGAAAGTACCCAGGGAGTAAACTCATTTCCCGAACGATTTTTTAAATTATTTTTTCACCACTAAAACGCATGAGACTTGTAGTTTTCAAAAATGTTTTCATTTTTGATGAGACGCTGAATAAAAGAAGTTCAATCGCCGGCAAACGAAAACCGCCATTTCCCGTAAACCCCGGACTCGGCCTGTATAGTCAAAAGTATACAAAGAAAGTACCCTGTGAGTAAACTCATTTCCAGAACGATTTTTTAAATTATTTTTTCACCACTAAAACGCATAAGACTTGTAGTTTTTAAAAATGTTTTTATTTTTGATGAGACGCTGAATAAAAGAAGTTTAATCGCCGGCAAACGAAAACCCGCAATTTCCTGTTAATCCCGGGCTTGGCCCGTATAGTCAAAAGTATACAAAGAAAGTACCCAGGGAGTAAACTCATTTCCCGAACGATTTTTTATATTATCTTTTTACCACTAAACGCATGAGACTTGTAGTTTTCAAAAATATTTTCATATTTGATGGGACGCTGAATAAAAGAAGTTTAATCGCTGGCAAACGAAAATTCGCGATTTCCCGTAAATCCCGGACTCGGCCCGTATAGTCAAAATTATACAAAGAAAGTACCCAGGGAGTAAACTCATTTCCCGAAAGATTTTTTAAATTATTTTTTCACCACTAAAACGCATGAGACTTGTAGTTTTCAAAAATGTTTTCATTTTTGATGAGACGCTTAATGAAAGAAGTTTAATCGCCGGAAAACGAAAACCCGCGATTTCCCGTAAATCCCGGGCTTGGCCCGTATAGTCGAATGTATACAAAAAAAGTACCCTGTGAGTAAACTCATTTCCAGAACGATTTTTTAAATTATTTTTCACCACTAAAACGCATGAGACTGGTAGTTTTTAAAAATGTTTTCATTTTTGATGAGACGCTGAATAAAAGAAGTTTAATCGCCGGCAAACAAAAACCCGCGATTTCCCGTAAATCCCGGCTTGGCCCGTATAGTCAAAAGTATACAAAGAAAGTACCCAGGGAGTAAACTCATTTCCCGAACGATTTTTTAAATTATTTTTTCACCACTAAAACGCATGAGACTTGTAGTTTTCAAAAATGTTTTCATTTTTGATGAGACGCTGAATAAAAGAAGTTTAATCGCCGGCAAACGAAAACCGCCATTTCCCGTAAACCCCGGACTCGGCCCGTATAGTCAAAAGTATACAAAGAAAGTACCCAGGGAGTAAACTCACTTCCCGAACGATTTTTTAAATTATTTTTTCACCACTAAAACGCATGAGACTTGTAGTTTTCAAAAATGTTTTCATTTTTGCTGAGACGCTGAATAAAAGAAGTTTAATCGCCGGCAAACGAAAACCCGCAATTTCCCGTAAATCCCGGGCTTGGCCAGTATAGTCAAAAGTATACAAAGAAAGTACCCAGGGAGTAAACTCATTTCCCGAACGTATTTTTATATTATCTTTTTACCACTAAACGCATGAGACTTGTAGTTTTCAAAAATATTTTCATATTTGATGGGACGCTGAATAAAAGAAGTTTAATCGCCGGCAAACGAAAATCCGAGATTTCCCGTAAATCCCGGGCTTGGCCCGTATAGTCAAAAGTATACAAAGAAAGTACCCAGGGAGTAAACTCATTTCCCGAACGTATTTTTATATTATCTTTTTACCACTAAACGCATGAGACTTGTAGTTTTCAAAAATGTTTTCATTTTTGATGAGACGCTGAATAAAAGAAGTTCAATCGCCGGCAAACGAAAACCGCCATTTCCCGTAAACCCCGGACTCGGCCTGTATAGTCAAAAGTATACAAAGAAAGTACCCTGTGAGTAAACTCATTTCCAGAACGATTTTTTAAATTATTTTTTCACCACTAAAACGCATAAGACTTGTAGTTTTTAAAAATGTTTTTATTTTTGATGAGACGCTGAATAAAAGAAGTTTAATCGCCGGCAAACGAAAACCCGCAATTTCCTGTTAATCCCGGGCTTGGCCCGTATAGTCAAAAGTATACAAAGAAAGTACCCAGGGAGTAAACTCATTTCCCGAACGATTTTTTATATTATCTTTTTACCACTAAACGCATGAGACTTGTAGTTTTCAAAAATATTTTCATATTTGATGGGACGCTGAATAAAAGAAGTTTAATCGCTGGCAAACGAAAATTCGCGATTTCCCGTAAATCCCGGACTCGGCCCGTATAGTCAAAATTATACAAAGAAAGTACCCAGGGAGTAAACTCATTTCCCGAAAGATTTTTTAAATTATTTTTTCACCACTAAAACGCATGAGACTTGTAGTTTTCAAAAATGTTTTCATTTTTGATGAGACGCTTAATGAAAGAAGTTTAATCGCCGGAAAACGAAAACCCGCGATTTCCCGTAAATCCCGGGCTTGGCCCGTATAGTCGAATGTATACAAAAAAAGTACCCTGTGAGTAAACTCATTTCCAGAACGATTTTTTAAATTATTTTTCACCACTAAAACGCATGAGACTGGTAGTTTTTAAAAATGTTTTCATTTTTGATGAGACGCTGAATAAAAGAAGTTTAATCGCCGGCAAACAAAAACCCGCGATTTCCCGTAAATCCCGGCTTGGCCCGTATAGTCAAAAGTATACAAAGAAAGTACCCAGGGAGTAAACTCATTTCCCGAACGATTTCTTAAATTATTTTTTCACCACTAAAACGCATGAGACTTGTAGTTTTCAAAAATGTTTTCATTTTTGATGAGACGCTGAATAAAAGAAGTTTAATCGCCGGCAAACGAAAACCGCCATTTCCCGTAAACCCGGGACTCGGCCCGTATAGTCAAAAGTATACAAAGAAAGTACCCAGGGAGTAAACTCACTTCCCGAACGATTTTTTAAATTATTTTTTCACCACTAAAACGCATGAGACTTGTAGTTTTCAAAAATGTTTTCATTTTTGCTGAGACGCTGAATAAAAGAAGTTTAATCGCCGGCAAACGAAAACCCGCAATTTCCCGTAAATCCCGGGCTTGGCCCGTATAGTCAAAAGTATACAAAGAAAGTACCCAGGGAGTAAACTCATTTCCCGAACGTATTTTTATATTATCTTTTTACCACTAAACGCATGAGACTTGTAGTTTTCAAAAATATTTTCATATTTGATGGGACGCTGAATAAAAGAAGTTTAATCGCCGGCAAACGAAAATCCGAGATTTCCCGTAAATCCCGGGCTTGGCCCGTATAGTCAAAAGTATACAAAGAAAGTACCCAGGGAGTAAACTCATTTCCCGAACGTATTTTTATATTATCTTTTTACCACTAAACGCATGAGACTTGTAGTTTTCAAAAATATTTTCATATTTGATGGGACGCTGAATAAAAGAAGTTTAATCGCCGGCAAACGAAAATCCGCGATTTCCCGTAAATCCCGGACTTGGCCCGTATAGTCAAAATTATACAAAGAAAGTACCCAGGGAGTAAACTCATTTCCCGAACGATTTTTTAAATTATTTTTTCACCACTAAAACGCATGAGACTTGTAGTTTTTAAAAATGTTTTCATTTTTGATGAGAAGCTTAATGAAAGAGGTTTAATCGCCGGCAAACGAAATCCCGCGTTTTCCCGTAAACCCGGGGCTTGGCCCGTATAGTCGAATGTATACAAAGAAAGTACCCAGGGAGTAAACTCATTTCCCGAACGATTTTTTAAATTTTTTTTCACCACTAAAACGCATAAGACTTGTAGTTTTTAAAAATGTTTTCATTTTTGATGAGACGCTGAATAAAAGAAGTTTAATCGCCGGCAAACGAAAACCCGCAATTTCCCGTAAATCCCGGGCTTGGCCCGTATAGTCAAAAGTATACAAAGAAAGTACCCAGGGAGTAAACTCATTTCCCGAACGATTTTTTATAGTATCTTTTTACCACTAAACGCATGAGACTTGTAGTTTTCAAAAATATTTTCATATTTGATGGGACGCTGAATAAAAGAAGTTTAATCGCCGGCAAACGAAAATTCGCGATTTCCCGTAAATCCCGGACTCGGCCCGTATAGTCAAAATTATACAAAGAAAGTACCCAGGGAGTAAACTCATTTCCCGAAAGATTTTTTAAATTTTTTTTTCACCACTAAAACGCATGAGACTTGTAGTTTTCAAAAATGTTTTCATTTTTGATGAGAAGCTTAATGAAAGAGGTTTAATCGCCGGCAAACGAAATCCCGCGTTTTCCCGTAAATCCGGGGCTTGGCCCGTATAGTCGAATGTATACAAAGAAAGTACCCAGGGAGTAAACTCATTTCCCGAACGATTTTTTAATTTTTTTTTTCACCACTAAAACGCATGAGACTTGTAGTTTTCAAAAATGTTTTCATTTTTGATGAGACGCTTAATGAAAGAGGTTTAATCGCCGGAAAACGAAAACCCGCGATTTCCCGTAAATCCCGGGCTTGGCCCGTATAGTCGAATGTATACAAAAAAAGTACCCTGTGAGTAAACTCATTTCCAAAACGATTTTTTAAATTATTTTTTCACCACTAAAACGCATAAGACTTGTAGTTTTTAAAAATGTTTTCATTTTTGATGAGACGCTGAATAAAAGAAGTTTAATCGCCGGCAAACGAAAACCTGCGATTTCCCGTAAATCCCGGCTTGGCCCGTATAGTCAAAAGTATACAAAGAAAGTACCCAGGGAGTAAACTCATTTCCCGAACGATTTTTTAAATTATTTTTTCACCACTAAAACGCATAAGACTTGTAGTTTTCAAAAATGTTTTCATTTTTGATGAGACGCTGAATAAAAGAAGTTTAATCGCCGGCAAACGAAAACCGCCATTTCCCGTAAACCCCGGACTCGGCCCGTATAGTCAAAAGTATACAAAGAAAGTACCCTGTGAGTAAACTCATTTCCAGAACGATTTTTTAAAATATTTTTTCACCACTAAAACGCATAAGACTTGTAGTTTTTAAAAATGTTTTCATTTTTGATGAGACGCTGAATAAAAGAAGTTTAATCGCCGGCAAACGAAAACCCGCGATTTCCCGTAAATCCCGGCTTGGCCCGTATAGTCAAAAGTATACAAAGAAAGTACCCAGGGAGTAAACTCACTTCCCGAACGATTTTTTAAATTTTTTTTCACCACTAAAACGCATGAGACTTGTAGTTTTCAAAAATGTTTTCATTTTTGATGAGACGCTGAATAAAAGAAGTTTAATCGCCGGCAAACGAAAACCAGCAATTTCCCGTAAATCCCGGGCTTGGCCCGTATAGTCAAAAGTATACAAAGAAAGTACCCAGGGAGTAAACTCATTTCCCGAACGTATTTTTATATTATCTTTTTACCACTAAACGCATGAGACTTGTAGTTTTCAAAATAATTTTCATATTTGATGGGACGCTGAATAAAAGAAGTTTAATCGCCGGCAAACGAAAATCCGCGATTTCCCGTAAATCCCGGACTCGGCCCGTATAGTCAAAATTATACAAAGAAAGTACCCAGGGAGTAAACTCATTTCCCGAACGATTTTTTAAATTATTTTTTCACCACTAAAACGCATGAGACTTGTAGTTTTCAAAAATGTTTTCATTTTTGATGAGAAGCTTAATGAAAGAGGTTTAATCGCCGGCAAACGAAATCCCGCGTTTTCCCGTAAATCCGGGGCTTGGGCCGTATAGTCGAATGTATACAAAGAAAGTACCCAGGGAGTAAACTCATTTCCCGAACGATTTTTTAAATTTTTTTTCACCACTAAAACGAATGAGACTTGTAGTTTTCAAAAATGTTTTCATTTTTGATGAGACGCTTGATGAAAGAGGTTTAATCGCCGGAAAACGAAAACCCGCGATTTCCCGTAAATCCCGGGCGTGGCCCGTATAGTCGAATGTATACAAAGAAAGTACCCTGTGAGTAAACTCATTTCCAGAACGATTTTTTAAATTATTTTTTCACCACTAAAACGCATAAGACTTGTAGTTTTTAAAAATGTTTTTATTTTTGATGAGACGCTGAATAAAAGAAGTTTAATCGCCGGCAAACGAAAACCCGCGATTTCCCGTAAATCCCGGCTTGGCCCGTATAGTCAAAAGTATACAAAGAAAGTACACAGGGAGTAAACTCATTTCCCAAACGATTTTTTAAATTATTTTTTCACCACTAAAACGCATGAGACTTGTAGTTTTCAAAAATGTTTTCATTTTTGATGAGACGCTGAATAAAAGAAGTTTAATCGCCGGCAAACGAAAACCCGCGATTTCCCGTAAATCCTGGACTCAGCCCGTATAGTCAAAAGTATACAAAGAAAGTACCCAGGGAGTAAACTCATTTCCCAAACGATTTTTTAAATTATTATTTCACCACTAAAACGCATGAGACTTGTAATTCTCAAGAATGTTTTCATTTTTGATGAGACGCTGAATAAAAGCAGTATAATCGCCGGCAAACGAAAACCCGCGATTTCCCGTAAATCCCGGGCTTGGCACGTATAGTCGAATGTATACAAAGAAAGTACTCTGTGAGTAAACTCATTTCCAGAACGATTTTTTAAATTATTTTTTCACCACTAAAACGCATAAGACTTGTAGTTTTTAAAAATGTTTTCATTTTTGATGAGACGCTGAATAAAAGAAGTTTAATCGCCAGCAAACGAAAATTCGTGATTTCCCGTAAATCCCGGACTCGGCCCGTTTAGTCAAAATTATACAAAGAAAGTACCCAGGGAGTAAACTCATTTCCCGAAAGATTTTTTAAATTATTTTTTCACCACTAAAACGCATGAGACTTGTAGTTTTCAAAAATGTTTTCATTTTTTTTGAGAAGCTTAATGAAAGAGGTTTAATCGCCGGCAAACGAAATCCCGCGTTTTCCCGTAAATCCGGGGCTTGGCCCGTATAGTCGAATGTATACAAAGAAAGTACCCAGGGAGTAAACTCATTTCCCGAACGATTTTTTAAATTTTTTTTTCACCACTAAAACGCATGAGACTTGTAGTTTTCAAAAATGTTTTCATTTTTGATGAGACGCTTAATGAAAGAGGTTTAACCCTATTCGGTCCGGGGGGGGGCGGATTCCGCCCCCCCTGACGGTTTTTTTTTAATAACTCCTGATTGCTTTGTTATATGGCTATGATACTTACTGAGTTTCAACATTTATCTATTAGACACCTGCACGCTAATTTTTTAGGTCCCATACCTTTCAGAGGCTTTAATATTGGCCATTACTCGAAACTACCCCTAAAAATCTCTATGAAATCCTTATAATGGGGAAAATATAATAACTCCTGTTAGGATTATCCTTAGAATTTGAAACTTGCAACACAGCTTTGTTTCATCAAGAAGAATCATTTGGAATAATTTGAACACGTGACTAATCCGATTTCCCGATTTTGTCGGATTTTACCCGAAAATCGAAAAAAAACGGATTTTCGGGCAATTTTTGGCAATTTTTCATCCGATCCATGTAAAAACCGGAAGATATGTTAAATAACTTTTATTTAGCTTTCAGAAACTTCAAACAGAATGTAAAAATTCGCTCTAGAACAAAAGTAATTATAATTTAAGCAGATAGTGGCATTTTTAACAATTTTCAAGCTTTTGATGACGTCACAGAAAATGTGCTGACGCAAGCAAAATTTTTTTGGCGCCAATTTGTTCCTTTTATGACGTACTATAAGTGTGCCAAGTTTGATTCAATTTGAACAACCCTATGAAAAGTTATTGAGGGGGGGCGGAATCCGCCCCCCCCGGTCATAGTATGTTCGAAAAACCCCGGACCGAATAGGGTTAATCGCCGGAAAACGAAAACCCGCAATTTCCCGTAAATCCCGGGCTTGGCCCGTATAGTCGAATGTATACAAAGAAAGTACCCTGTGAGTAAACTCATTTCCAGAACGATTTTTTAAATTATTTTTTCACCACTATAACGCATAAGACTTGTAGTTTTTAAAAATGTTTTCATTTTTGATGAGACGCTGAATAAAAGAAGTTTAATCGCCGGCAAACGAAAACCCGCGATTTCCCGTAAATCCCGGCTTGGCCCGTATAGTCAAAAGTATACAAAGAAAGTACCCAGGGAGTAAACTCATTTCCCGAACGATTTTTTAAATTATTTTTTCACCACTAAAACGCATGAGACTTGTAGTTTTCAAAAATGTTTTTATTTTTGATGAGACGCTGAATAAAAGAAGTTTAATCGCCGGCAAACGAAAACCGCCATTTCCCGTAAACCCCGGACTCGGCCCGTATAGTCAAAAGTATACAAAGAAAGTACCCAGGGAGTAAACTCATTTCCCAAACGATTTTTTAAATTATTATTTCACCACTAAAACGCATGAGACTTGTAGTTCTCAAGAATGTTTTCATTTTTGATGAGACGCTGAATAAAAGCAGTATAATCGCCGGCAAACGAAAACCCGCGATTTCCCGTAAATCCCGGGCTTGGCACGTATAGTCGAATGTATACAAAGAAAGTACCCTGTTAGTAAACTCATTTCCAGAACGATTTTTTAAATTATTTTTTCACCACTAAAACGCATAAGACTTGTGGTTTTTAAAAATGTTTTTATTTTTGATGAGACGCTGAATAAAAGAAGTTTAATCGCCGGCAAACGAAAATTCGCGATTTCCCGTAAATCCCGGACTCGGCCCGTTTAGTCAAAATTATACAAAGAAAGTACCCAGGGAGTAAACTCATTTCCCGAAAGATTTTTTAAATTATTTTTTCACCACTAAAACGCATGAGACTTGTAGTTTTCAAAAATGTTTTCATTTTTGGTGAGAAGCTTAATGAAAGAGGTTTAATCGCCGGCAAACGAAATCCCGTAAATCCGGGGCTTGGCCCGTATAGTCGAATGTATACAAAGAAAGTACCCAGGGAGTAAACTCATTTCCCGAACGATTTTTTAAATTTTTTTTTCACCACTAAAACGCATGAGACTTGTAGTTTTCAAAAATGTTTTCATTTTTGATGAGACGCTTAATGAAAGAGGTTTAATCGCCGGAAAACGAAAACCCGCGATTTCCCGTAAATCCCGGGCTTGGCCCGTATAGTCGAATGTATACAAAGAAAGTACCCTGTGAGTAAACTCATTTCCAGAACGAATTTTTAAATTATTTTTTCACCACTAAAACGCATAAGACTTGTAGTTTTTAAAAATGTTTTCATTTTTGATGAGACGCTGAATAAAAGAAGTTTAATCGCCGGCAAACGAAAACCCGCGATTTCCCGTAAATCCCGGCTTGGCCCGTATAGTCAAAAGTATACAAAGAAAGTACCCAGGGAGTAAACTCATTTCCCGAACGATTTTTTAAATTATTTTTTCACCACTAAAACGCATGAGACTTGTAGTTTTCAAAAATGTTTTCATTTTTGATGAGACGCTGAATAAAAGAAGTTTAATCGCCGGCAAACGAAAACTGCCATTTCCCGTAAACCCCGGACTCGGCCCGTATAGTCAAAAGTATACAAAGAAAGTACCCTGTGAGTAAACTCATTTCCAGAACGATTCTTTAAATTATTTTTTCACCACTAAAACGCATAAGACTTGTAGTTTTTAAAAATGTTTTCATTTTTGATGAGACGCTGAATAAAAGAAGTTTAATCGCCGGCAAACGAAAACCCGCAATTTCCCGTAAATCCCGGGCTTGGCCCGTATAGTCAAAAGTATACAAAGAAAGTACCCAGGAAGTAAACTCATTTTCCGAACGATTTTTTAAATTATTTTTTCACCACTAAAACGCATGAGACTTGTAGTTTTCAAAAATGTTTTCATTTTTGATGAGACGCTGAATAAAAGAAGTTTAATCGCCGGCAAACGAAAACCGCCATTTCCCGTAAACCCCGGACTCGGCCCGTATAGTCAAAAGTATACAAAGAAAGTACCCTGTGAGTAAACTCATTTCCAGAACGATTTTTTAAATTATTTTTTCACCACTAAAACGCATAAGACTTGTAGTTTTTAAAAATGTTTTCATTTTTGATGAGACGCTGAATAAAAGAAGTTTAATCGCCGGCAAACGAAAACCCGCGATTTCCCGTAAATCCCGGCTTGGCCCGTATAGTCAAAAGTATACAAAGAAAGTACCCAGGGAGTAAACTCACTTCCCGAACGATTTTTTAAATTATTTTTTCACCACTAAAACGCATGAGACTTGTAGTTTTCAAAAATGTTTTCATTTTTGATGAGACGCTGAATAAAAGAAGTTTAATCGCCGGCAAACGAAAACCCGCAATTTCCCGTAAATCCCGGGCTTGGCCCGTATAGTCAAAAGTATACAAAGAAAGTACCCAGGGAGTAAACTCATTTCTCGAACGATTTTTTATATTATCTTTTTACCACTAAACGCATGAGACTTGTAGTTTTCAAAAATATTTTCATATTTAATGGGACGCTGAATAAAAGAAGTTTAATCGCCGGCAAACGAAAATCCGCGATTTCCCGTAAATCCCGGACTCGGCCCGTATAGTCAAAATTATACAAAGAAAGTACCCAGGGAGTGAACTCATTTCCCGAACGATTTTTTAAATTATTTTTTCACCACTAAAACGCATGAGACTTGTAGTTTTCAAAAATGTTTTCATATTTGATGAGAAGCTTAATGAAAGAGGTTTAATCGCCGGCAAACGAAATCCCGCGTTTTCCCGTAAATCCGGGGCTTGGCCCGTATAGTCGAATGTATACAAAGAAAGTACCCAGGGAGTAAACTCATTTCCCGAACGATTTTTTAAATTTTTTTTTCACCACTAAAACGCATGAGACTTGTAGTTTTTAAAAATGTTTTCATTTTTGATGAGACGCTGAATAAAAGAAGTTTAATCGCCGGCAAACGAAAATTCGCGATTTCCCGTAAATCCCAGGCTTGGCCCGTATAGTCAAAAGTATACAAAGAAAGTACCCTGTGAGTAAACTCATTTCCACAACGATTTATTAAATTATTTTTTCACCACTAAAACGCATGAGACTTGTAGTTTTCAAAAATGTTTTCATTTTTGATGAGACGCTGAATAAAAGAAGTTTAATCGCCGGCAAACGAAAACCCGCAATTTCCCGTAAATCCCGGGCTTGGCCCGTATAGTCAAAAGTATACAAAGAAAGTACCCAGGGAGTAAACTCATTTCTCGAACGATTTTTTATATTATCTTTTTACCACTAAACGCATGAGACTTGTAGTTTTCAAAAATATTTTCATATTTAATGGGACGCTGAATAAAAGAAGTTTAATCGCCGGCAAACGAAAATCCGCGATTTCCCGTAAATCCCGGACTCGGCCCGTATAGTCAAAATTATACAAAGAAAGTACCCAGGGAGTGAACTCATTTCCCGAACGATTTTTTAAATTATTTTTTCACCACTAAAACGCATGAGACTTGTAGTTTTCAAAAATGTTTTCATTTTTGATGAGAAGCTTAATGAAAGAGGTTTAATCGCCGGCAAACGAAATCCCGCGTTTTCCCGTAAATCCGGGGCTTGGCCCGTATAGTCGAATGTATACAAAGAAAGTACCCAGGGAGTAAACTCATTTCCCGAACGATTTTTTAAATTTTTTTTTCACCACTAAAACGCATGAGACTTGTAGTTTTTAAAAATGTTTTCATTTTTGATGAGACGCTGAATAAAAGAAGTTTAATCGCCGGCAAACGAAAATTCGCGATTTCCCGTAAATCCCAGGCTTGGCCCGTATAGTCAAAAGTATACAAAGAAAGTACCCTGTGAGTAAACTCATTTCCACAACGATTTATTAAATTATTTTTTCACCACTAAAACGCATAAGACTTGTAGTTTTCAAAAATGTTTTCATTTTTGATGAGACGCTGAATAAAAGAAGTTTAATCGCCGGCAAACGAAAACCGCCATTTCCCGTAAACCCCGGACTCGGCCCGTATAGTCAAAAGTATACAAAGAAAGTACCCTGTGAGTAAACTCATTTCCAGAACGATTTTTTAAATTATTTTTTCACCACTAAAACGCATGAGACTTGTAGTTTTCAAAAATGTTTTCATTTTTGATGAGACGCTAAATAAAAGAAGTTTAATCGCCGGCAAACGAAAACCCGCGATTTCCCGTAAATCCTGGACTCAGCCCGTATAGTCAAAAGTATACAAAGAAAGTACCCAGGGAGTAAACTCATTTCCCAAACGATTTTTTAAATTATTATTTCACCACTAAAACGCATGAGACTTGTAGTTCTCAAGAATGTTTTCATTTTTGATGAGACGCTGAATAAAAGCAGTATAATCGCCGGCAAACGAAAACCCGCGATTTCCCGTAAATCCCGGGCTTGGCACGTATAGTCGAATGTATACAAAGAAAGTACCCTGCGAGTAAACTCATTTCCAGAACGATTTTTTAAATTATTTTTTCACCACTAAAACGCATAAGACTTGTAGTTTTTAAAAATGTTTTCATTTTTGATGAGACGCTGAATAAAAGAAGTTTAATCGCCGGCAAACGAAAATTCGCGATTTCCCGTAAATCCCGGACTCGGCCCGTTTAGTCAAAATTATACAAAGAAAGTACCCAGGGAGTAAACTCATTTCCCGAAGGATTTTTTAAATTATTTTTTCACCACTAAAACGCATGAGACTTGTAGTTTTCAAAAATGTTTTCATTTTTGGTGAGAAGCTTAATGAAAGAGGTTTAATCGCCGGCAAACGAAATCCCGTAAATCCGGGGTTCGGCCCGTATAGTCGAATGTATACAAAGAAAGTACCCAGGGAGTGAACTCATTTCCCGAACGATTTTTTAAATTTTTTTTTCACCACTAAAACGCATGAGACTTGTAGTTTTCAAAAATGTTTTTATTTTTGATGAGACGCTTAATAAAAGAGGATTAATCGCCGGAAAACGAAAACCCGCGATTTCCCGTAAATCCCGGGCTTGGCCCGTATAGTCGAATGTATACAAAGAAAGTACCCTGTGAGTAAACTCATTTCCAGAACGATTTTTTAAATTATTTTTTCACCACTAAAACGCATAAGACTTGTAGTTTTTAAAAATGTTTTCATTTTTGATGAGACGCTGAATAAAAGAAGTTTAATCGCCGGCAAACGAAAACCCGCGATTTCCCGTAAATCCCGGCTTGGCCCGTAAAGTCAAAAGTATACAAAGAAAGTACCCAGGGAGTAAACTCATTTCCCGAACGATTTTTTAAATTATTTTTTCACCACTAAAACGCATGAGACTTGTAGTTTTCAAAAATGTTTTCATTTTTGATGAGACGCTGAATAAAAGAAGTTTAATCGCCGGCAAACGAAAACCCGCGATTTCCCGTAAATCCCGGGCTTGGCACGTATAGTCGAATGTATACAAAGAAAGTACCCTGTGAGTAAACTCATTTCCAGAACGATTTTTTAAATTATTTTTTCACCACTAAAACGCATAAGACTTGTAGTTTTTAAAAATGTTTTCATTTTTGATGAGACGCTGAATAAAAGAAGTTTAATCGCCGGCAAACGAAAATTCGCGATTTCCCGTAAATCCCGGACTCGGCCCGTTTAGTCAAAATTATACAAAGAAAGTACCCAGGGAGTAAACTCGTTTCCCGAAAGATTTTTTAAATTATTTTTTCACCACTAAAACGCATGAGACTTGTAGTTTTCAAAAATGTTTTCATTTTTGGTGAGAAGCTTAATGAAAGAGGTTTAATCGCCGGCAAACGAAATCCCGTAAATCCGGGGCTTGGCCCGTATAGTCGAATGTATACAAAGAAAGTACCCAGGGAGTAAATTCATTTCCCGAACGATTTTTTAAATTTTTTTTTCACCACTAAAACGCATGAGACTTGTAGTTTTCAAAAGTGTTTTCATTTTTGATGAGACGCTTAATAAAAGAGGTTTAATCGCCGGAAAACGAAAACCCGCGATTTCCCGTAAATCCCGGGCTTGGCCCGTATAGTCAAATGTATACAAAGAAAGTACCCTGTGAGTAAACTCATTTCCAGAACGATTTTTTAAATTATTTTTTCACCACTAAGACGCATAAGACTTGTAGTTTTTAAAAATGTTTTTATTTTTGATGAGACGCTGAATAAAAGAAGTTTAATCGCCGGCAAACGAAAACCCGCGATTTCCCGTAAATCCCGGCTTGGCCCGTATAGTCAAAAGTATACAAAGAAAGTACCCAGGGAGTAAACTCATTTCCCGAACGATATTTTAAATTATTTTTTCACCACTAAAACGCATGAGACTTGTAGTTTTCAAAAATGTTTTCATTTTTGATGAGACGCTGAATAAAAGAAGTTTAATCGCCGGCAAACGAAAACCGCCATTTCCCGTAAACCCCGGACTCGGCCCGTATAGTCAAAAGTATACAAAGAAAGTACCCTGTGAGTAAACTCATTTCCAGAACGATTTTTTAAATTATTTTTTCACCACTAAAACGCATAAGACTTGTAGTTTTTAAAAATGTTTTCATTTTTGATGAGACGCTGAATAAAAGAAGTTTAATCGCCGGCAAACGAAAACCGCCATTTCCCGTAAACCCCGGACTCGGCCCGTATAGTCAAAAGTATACAAAGAAAGTACCCTGTGAGTAAACTCATTTCCAGAACGATTTTTTAAATTATTTTTTCACCACTAAAACGCATAAGACTTGTAGTTTTCAAAAATGTTTTCATTTTTGATGAGACGCTGAATAAAAGAAGTTTAATCGCCGGCAAACGAAAACCCGCAATTTCCCGTAAATCCCGGGCTTGGCCCGTATAGTCAAAAGTATACAAAGAAAGTACCCAGGGAGTAAACTCATTTCCAGAACGATTTTTTATATTATCTTTTCACCACTAAAACGCATAAGACTTGTAGTTTTTAAAAATGTTTTCATTTTTGATGAGACGCTGAATAAAAGAAGTTTAATCGCCGGCAAACGAAAACCCGCGATTTCCCGTAAATCCCGGCTTGGCCCGTATAGTCAAAAGTATACAAAGAAAGTACCCTGTGAGTAAACTCACTTCCCGAACGATTTTTTAAATTATTTTTTCACCACTAAAACGCATGAGACTTGTAGTTTTCAAAAATGTTTTCATTTTTGATGAGACGCTGAATAAAAGAAGTTTGATCGCCGGCAAACGAAAACCCGCAATTTCCCGTAAATCCCGGGCTTGGCCCGTATAGTCAAAAGTATACAAAGAAAGTACCCAGGGAGTAAACTCATTTCCCGAAAGATTTTTTAAATTATTTTTTCACCACTAAAACGCATGAGACTTGTAGTTTTCAAAAATGTTTTCATTTTTGGTGAGAAGCTTAATGAAAGAGGTTTAATCGCCGGCAAACGAAATCCCGTAAATCCGGGGTTCGGCCCGTATAGTCGAATGTATACAAAGAAAGTACCCAGGGAGTAAACTCATTTCCCGAACGATTTTTTAAATTTTTTTTTCACCACTAAAACGCATGAGACTTGTAGTTTTCAAAAATGTTTTTATTTTTGATGAGACGCTTAATAAAAGAGGATTAATCGCCGGAAAACGAAAACCCGCGATTTCCCGTAAATCCCGGGCTTGGCCCGTATAGTCGAATGTATACAAAGAAAGTACCCTGTGAGTAAACTCATTTCCAGAACGATTTTTTAAATTATTTTTTCACCACTAAAACGCATAAGACTTGTAGTTTTTAAAAATGTTTTCATTTTTGATGAGACGCTGAATAAAAGAAGTTTAATCGCCGGCAAACGAAAACCCGCGATTTCCCGTAAATCCCGGCTTGGCCCGTAAAGTCAAAAGTATACAAAGAAAGTACCCAGGGAGTAAACTCATTTCCCGAACGATTTTTTAAATTATTTTTTCACCACTAAAACGCATGAGACTTGTAGTTTTCAAAAATGTTTTCATTTTTGATGAGACGCTGAATAAAAGAAGTTTAATCGCCGGCAAACGAAAACCCGCGATTTCCCGTAAATCCCGGGCTTGGCACGTATAGTCGAATGTATACAAAGAAAGTACCCTGTGAGTAAACTCATTTCCAGAACGATTTTTTAAATTATTTTTTCACCACTAAAACGCATAAGACTTGTAGTTTTTAAAAATGTTTTCATTTTTGATGAGACGCTGAATAAAAGAAGTTTAATCGCCGGCAAACGAAAATTCGCGATTTCCCGTAAATCCCGGACTCGGCCCGTTTAGTCAAAATTATACAAAGAAAGTACCCAGGGAGTAAACTCATTTCCCGAAAGATTTTTTAAATTATTTTTTCACCACTAAAACGCATGAGACTTGTAGTTTTCAAAAATGTTTTCATTTTTGGTGAGAAGCTTAATGAAAGAGGTTTAATCGCCGGCAAACGAAATCCCGTAAATCCGGGGCTTGGCCCGTATAGTCGAATGTATACAAAGAAAGTACCCAGGGAGTAAATTCATTTCCCGAACGATTTTTTAAATTTTTTTTTCACCACTAAAACGCATGAGACTTGTAGTTTTCAAAAGTGTTTTCATTTTTGATGAGACGCTTAATAAAAGAGGTTTAATCGCCGGAAAACGAAAACCCGCGATTTCCCGTAAATCCCGGGCTTGGCCCGTATAGTCAAATGTATACAAAGAAAGTACCCTGTGAGTAAACTCATTTCCAGAACGATTTTTTAAATTATTTTTTCACCACTAAGACGCATAAGACTTGTAGTTTTTAAAAATGTTTTTATTTTTGATGAGACGCTGAATAAAAGAAGTTTAATCGCCGGCAAACGAAAACCCGCGATTTCCCGTAAATCCCGGCTTGGCCCGTATAGTCAAAAGTATACAAAGAAAGTACCCAGGGAGTAAACTCATTTCCCGAACGATATTTTAAATTATTTTTTCACCACTAAAACGCATGAGACTTGTAGTTTTCAAAAATGTTTTCATTTTTGATGAGACGCTGAATAAAAGAAGTTTAATCGCCGGCAAACGAAAACCGCCATTTCCCGTAAACCCCGGACTCGGCCCGTATAGTCAAAAGTATACAAAGAAAGTACCCTGTGAGTAAACTCATTTCCAGAACGATTTTTTAAATTATTTTTTCACCACTAAAACGCATAAGACTTGTAGTTTTTAAAAATGTTTTCATTTTTGATGAGACGCTGAATAAAAGAAGTTTAATCGCCGGCAAACGAAAACCGCCATTTCCCGTAAACCCCGGACTCGGCCCGTATAGTCAAAAGTATACAAAGAAAGTACCCTGTGAGTAAACTCATTTCCAGAACGATTTTTTAAATTATTTTTTCACCACTAAAACGCATAAGACTTGTAGTTTTCAAAAATGTTTTCATTTTTGATGAGACGCTGAATAAAAGAAGTTTAATCGCCGGCAAACGAAAACCCGCAATTTCCCGTAAATCCCGGGCTTGGCCCGTATAGTCAAAAGTATACAAAGAAAGTACCCAGGGAGTAAACTCATTTCCAGAACGATTTTTTATATTATCTTTTCACCACTAAAACGCATAAGACTTGTAGTTTTTAAAAATGTTTTCATTTTTGATGAGACGCTGAATAAAAGAAGTTTAATCGCCGGCAAACGAAAACCCGCGATTTCCCGTAAATCCCGGCTTGGCCCGTATAGTCAAAAGTATACAAAGAAAGTACCCTGTGAGTAAACTCACTTCCCGAACGATTTTTTAAATTATTTTTTCACCACTAAAACGAATGAGACTTGTAGTTTTCAAAAATGTTTTCATTTTTGATGAGACGCTGAATAAAAGAAGTTTGATCGCCGGCAAACGAAAACCCGCAATTTCCCGTAAATCCCGGGCTTGGCCCGTATAGTCAAAAGTATACAAAGAAAGTACCCAGGGAGTAAACTCATTTCCCGAACGATTTTTTAAATTATTTTTTCACCACTAAAACGCATGAGACTTGTAGTTTTCAAAAATGTTTTCATTTTTGATGAGACGCTGAATAAAAGAAGTTTAATCGCCGGCAAACGAAAACCGCCATTTCCCGTAAACCCCGGACTCGGCCCGTATAGTCAAAAGTATACAAAGAAAGTACCCTGTGAGTAAACTCATTTCCAGAACGATTTTTTAAATTATTTTTTCACCACTAAAACGCATGAGACTTGTAGTTTTTAAACATGTTTTCATTTTTGATGAGACGCTGAATAAAAGAAGTTTAATCGCCGGCAAACGAAAACCCGCAATTTCCCGTAAATCCCGGGCTTGGCCCGTATAGTCAAAAGTATACAAAGAAAGTACCCAGGGAGTAAACTCATTTCCAGAACGATTTTTTATATTATCTTTTCACCACTAAAACGCATAAGACTTGTAGTTTTTAAAAATGTTTTCATTTTTGATGAGACGCTGAATAAAAGAAGTTTAATCGCCGGCAAACGAAAACCCGCGATTTCCCGTAAATCCCGGCTTGGCCCGTATAGTCAAAAGTATACAAAGAAAGTACACAGGGAGTAAACTCATTTCCCAAACGATTTTTTAAATTATTTTTTCACCACTAAAACGCATGAGACTTGTAGTTTTCAAAAATGTTTTCATTTTTGATGAGACGCTGAATAAAAGAAGTTTAGTCGCCGACAAACGAAATCCCGCGATTTCCCGTAAATCCTGGACTCAGCCCGTATAGTCAAAAGTATACAAAGAAAGTACCCAGGGAGTCAACTCATTTCCCAAACGATTTTTTTAATTATTATTTCACCACTAAAACGCATGAGACTTGTAGTTCTCAAGAATGTTTTCATTTTTGATGAGACGCTGAATAAAAGCAGTATCATCGCCGGCAAACGAAAACCCGCGATTTCCCGTAAATCCCGGGCTTGGCACGTATAGTCGAATGTATACAAAGAAAGTGCCCTGTGAGTAAACTCATTTCCAGAACGATTTTTTAAATTATTTTTTCACCACTAGAACGCATAAGACTTGTAGTTTTTAAAAATGTTTTCATTTTTGATGAGACGCTGAATAAAAGAAGTTTAATCGCCGGCAAACAAAAACCCGCGATTTCCCGTAAATCCCGGCTTAACACGTATAGTCTAAAGTATACAAAGAAATTACCCAGAAAGTAAACTCATTTCCCGAACGAGTTTTTAAATTATTTTTTCACCACTAAAACGCATGAGACTTGTAGTTTTCAAAAATGTTTTCATTTTTGATGAGACGCTGAATAAAAGAAGTTTAATCGCCGGCAAACGAAAACCGCCATTTCCCGTAAACCCCAGACTCGGCCCGTATAGTCAAAAGTATACAAAGAAAGTACCCTGTGAGTAAACTCATTTCCAGAGCGATTTTTTAAGTTATTTTTTCACCACTAAAACGCATAAGACTTGTAGTTTTTAAAAATGTTTTCATTTTTGATGAGACGCTGAATAAAAGAAGTTTAATCGCCGGCAAACGAAAACCCGCGATTTCCCGTAAATCCCGGCTTGGCCCGTATAGTCAAAAGTATACAAAAAAAGTACCCAGGGAGTAAACTCACTTCCCGAACGATTTTTTAAATTATTTTTTCACCACTAAAACGCATGAGACTTGTAGTTTTCAAAAATGTTTTCATTTTTGATGAGACGCTGAATAAAAGAAGTTTAATCGCCGGCAAACGAAAACCCGCAATTTCCCGTAAATCCCGGGCTTGGCCCGTATAGTCAAAATTATACAAAGAAAGTACCCAGGGAGTAAACTCATTTCCCGAACGATTTTTTAAATTATTTTTTCACCACTAAAACGCATGAGACTTGTAGTTTTCAAAAATGTTTTCATTTTTGATGAGAAGCTTAATGAAAGAGGTTTAATCGCCGGCAAACGAAATCCCGCGTTTTCCCGTAAATCCGGGGCTTGGCCCGTATAGTCGAATGTATACAAAGAAAGTACCCAGGGAGTAAACTCATTTCCCGAACGATTTTTTAAATTTTTTTTTCACCACTAAAACGCATGAGACTTGTAGTTTTCAAAAATGTTTTCATTTTTGATGAGACGCTTAATGAAAGAGGTTTAATCGCCGGAAAACGAAAACCCGCAATTTCCCGTAAATCCCAGGCTTGGCCCGTATAGTCGAATGTATACAAAGAAAGTACCCTGTGAGTAAACTCATTTCCAGAACGATTTTTTAAATTATTTTTTCACCACTAAAACGCATAAGACTTGTAGTTTTTAAAAATGTTTTCATTTTTGATGAGACGCTGAATAAAAGAAGTTTAATCGCCGGCAAACGAAAACCCGCGATTTCCCGTAAATCCCGGCTTGGCCCGTATAGTCAAAAGTATACAAAGAAAGTACCCAGGGAGTAAACTCATTTCCCGAACGATTTTTTAAATTATTTTTTCACCACTAAAACGCATGAGACTTGTAGTTTTCAAAAATGTTTTCATTTTTGATGAGACGCTGAATAAAAGAAGTTTAATCGCCGGCAAACGAAAACCGCCATTTCCCGTAAACCCCGGACTCGGCCCGTATAGTCAAAAGTATACAAAGAAAGTACCCTGTGAGTAAACTCATTTCCAGAACGATTTTTTAAATTATTTTTTCACCACTAAAACGCATAAGAGTTGTAGTTTTCAAAAATGTTTTCATTTTTGATGAGACGCTGAATAAAAGAAGTTTAGTCGCCGACAAACGAAATCCCGCGATTTCCCGTAAATCCTGGACTCAGCCCGTATAGTCAAAAGTATACAAAGAAAGTACCCAGGGAGTCAACTCATTTCCCAAACGATTTTTTAAATTATTATTTCACCACTAAAACGCATGAGACTTGTAGTTCTCAAGAATGTTTTCATTTTTGATGAGACGCTGAATAAAAGCAGTATAATCGCCGGCAAACGAAAACCCGCGATTTCCCGTAAATCCCGGGCTTGGCACGTATAGTCGAATGTATACAAAGAAAGTACCCTGTGAGTAAACTCATTTCCAGAACGATTTTTTAAATTATTTTTTCACCACTAAAACGCATAAGACTTGTAGTTTTTAAAAATGTTTTCATTTTTGATGAGACGCTGAATAAAAGAAGTTTAATCGCCGGCAAACAAAAACCCGCGATTTCCCGTAAATCCCGGCTTGACCCGTATAGTCAAAAGTGTACAAAGAAATTACCCAGGAAGTAAACTCATTTCCCGAAGGATTTTTTAAATTATTTTTTCACCACTAAAACGCATGAGACTTGTAGTTTTCAAAAATGTTTTCATTTTTGATGAGACGCTGAATAAAAGAAGTTTAATCGCCGGCAAACGAAAACCGCCATTTCCCGTAAACCCCAGACTCGGCCCGTATAGTCAAAAGTATACAAAGAAAGTACCCTGTGAGTAAACTCATTTCCAGAGCGGTTTTTTAAATTATTTTTTCACCACTAAAACGCATAAGACTTGTAGTTTTTAAAAATGTTTTCATTTTTGATGAGACGCTGAATAAAAGAAGTTTAATCGCCGGCAAACGAAAACCCGCGATTTCCCGTAAATCCCGGCTTGGCCCGTTTAGTCAAAAGTATACAAAAAAAGTACCCAGGGAGTAAACTCACTTCCCGAACGATTTTTTAAATTATTTTTTCACCACTAAAACGCATGAGACTTGTAGTTTTCAAAAATGTTTTCATTTTTGATGAGACGCTGAATAAAAGAAGTTTAATCGCCGGCAAACGAAAACCCGCAATTTCCCGTAAATCCCGGGCTTGGCCCGTATAGTCAAAATTATACAAAGAAAGTACCCAGGGAGTAAACTCATTTCCCGAACGATTTTTTAAATTATTTTTTCTCCACTAAAACGCATGAGACTTGTAGTTTTTAAAAATGTTTTCATTTTTGATGAGAAGCTTAATGAAAGAGGTTTAATCGCCGGCAAACGAAATCCCGCGTTTTCCCGTAAATCCGGGGCTTGGCCCGTATAGTCAAATGTATACAAAGAAAGTACCCAGGGAGTAAACTCCTTTCCCGAACGATTTTTTAAATTTTTTTTTCACCACTAAAACGCATGAGACTTGTAGTTTTTAAAAATGTTTTCATTTTTGATGAGACGCTGAATAAAAGAAGTTTAATCGCCGGCAAACGAAAATTCGCGATTTCCCGTAAATCCCGGACTCGGCCCGTTTAGTCAAAATTATACAAAGAAAGTACCCAGGGAGTAAACTCATTTCCCGAAAGATTTTTTAAATTATTTTTTCACCACTAAAACGCATGAGACTTGTAGTTTTCAAAAATGTTTTCATTTTTGGTGAGAAGCTTAATGAAAGAGGTTTAATCGCCGGCAAACGAAATCCCGCGTTTTCCCGTAAATCCGGGGCTTGGCCCGTATAGTCGAATGTATACAAAGAAAGTACCCAGGGAGTAAACTCATTTCCCGAACGATTTTTTAAATTTTTTTTTCACCACTAAAACGCATGAGACTTGTAGTTTTTAAAAATGTTTTCATTTTTGATGAGACGCTGAATAAAAGAAGTTTAATCGCCGGCAAACGAAAACCCGCGATTTCCCGTAAATCCCGGCTTGGCCCGTATAGTCAAAAGTATACAAAGAAAGTACCCAGGGAGTAAACTCATTTCCCGAACGATTTTTTAAATTATTTTTTCACCACTAAAACGCATGAGACTTGTAGTTTTCAAAAATGTTTTCATTTTTGATGAGACGCTGAATAAAAGAAGTTTAATCGCCGGCAAACGAAAACCGCCATTTACCGTAAACCCCGGACTCGGCCCGTATAGTCAAAAGTATACAAAGAAAGTACCCTGTGAGTAAACTCATTTCCAGAACGATTTTTTAAATTATTTTTTCACCACTAAAACGCATAAGACTTGTAGTATTCAAAAATGTTTTTATTTTTGATGAGACGCTGAATAAAAGAAGTTTAATCGCCGGCAAACGAAAACCCGCAATTTCCCGTAAATCCCGGGCTTGGCCCGTATAGTCAAAAGTATACAAAGAAAGTACCCAGGGAGTAAACTCATTTCCCGAACGATTTTTTATATTATCTTTTTACCACTAAACGCATGAGACTTGTAGTTTTCAAAAATATTTTCATATTTGATGGGACGCTGAATAAAAGAAGTTTAATCGCCGGCAAACGAAAATCCGCGATTTCCCGTAAATCCCGGACTCGGCCCGTATAGTCAAAATTATACAAAGAAAGTACCCAGGGAGTAAACTCATTTCCCGAACGATTTTTTAAATTATTTTTTCACCACTAAAACGCATGAGACTTGTAGTTTTCAAAAATGTTTTCATTTTTGATGAGAAGCTTAATGAAAGAGGTTTAATCGCCGGCAAACGAAATCCCGCGTTTTCCCGTAAATCCGGGGCTTGGCCCGTATAGTCGAATGTATACAAAGAAAGTACCCAGGGAGTAAACTCATTTCCCGAACGATTTTTTAAATTTTTTTTCACCACTAAAACGCATGAGACTTGTAGTTTTCAAAAATGTTTTCATTTTTGATGAGACGCTTAATGAAAGAGGTTTAATCACCGGAAAACGAAAACCCGCGATTTCTCGTAAATCCCGGGCTTGGCCCGTATAGTCGAATGTATACAAAGAAAGTACCCTGTGAGTAAACTCATTTCCAGAACGATTTTTTAAATTATTTTTTCACCACTAAAACGCATAAGACTTGCAGTTTTTAAAAATGTTTTTATTTTTGATGAGACGCTGAATAAAAGAAGTTTAATCGCCGGCAAACGAAAATCCGCGATTTCCCGTAAATTCCGGACTCGGCCCGTATAGTCAAAATTATACAAAGAAAGTACCCAAGGAGTAAACTCATTTCCCGAACGATTTTTTAAATTATTTTTTCACCACTAAAACGCATGAGACTTGTAGTTTTCAAAAATGTTTTCATTTTTGATGAGAAGCTTAATGAAAGAGGTTTAATCGCCGGCAAACGAAATCCCGCGTTTTCCCGTAAATCCGGGGCTTGGCCCGTATAGTCGAATGTATACAAAGAAAGTACCCAGGGAGTAAACTCATTTCCCGAACGATTTTTTAAATTTTTTTTCACCACTAAAACGCATGAGACTTGTAGTTTTTGAAAATGTTTTCATTTTTGATGAGACGCTTAATGAAAGAGGTTTAATCGCCGGAAAACGAAAACCCGCGATTTCCCGTAAATCCCGGGCTTGGCCCGTATAGTCGAATGTATACAAAGAAAGTACGCTGTGAGTAAACTCATTTCCAGAACGATTTTTTAAATTATTTTTTCACCACTAAAACGCATAAGACTTGTAGTTTTTAAAAATGTTTTCATTTTTGATGAGATGCTGAATAAAAGAAGTTTAATCGCCGGCAAACGAAAACCCGCGATTTCCCGTAAATCCCGGCTTGGCCCGTATAGTCAAAAGTATACAAAGAAAGGACACAGGGAGTAAACTCATTTCCCAAACGATTTTTTAAATTATTTTTTCTCCACTAAAACGCATGAGACTTGTAGTTTTCAAAAATGTTTTCATTTTTGATGAGACGCTAAATAAAAGAAGTTTAATCGCCGGCAAACGAAAACCCGCGATTTCCCGTAAATCCTGGACTCAGCCCGTATAGTCAAAAGTATACAAAGAAAGTACCCAGGGAGTAAACTCATTTCCCAAACGATTTTTTAAATTATTATTTCACCACTAAAACGCATGAGACTTGTAGTTCTCAAGAATGTTTTCATTTTTGATGAGACGCTGAATAAAAGCAGTATAATCGCCGGCAAACGAAAACCCGCGATTTCCCGTAAATCCCGGGCTTGGCACGTATAGTCGAATGTATACAAAGAAAGTACCCTGTGAGTAAACTCATTTCCAGAACGATTTTTTAAATTATTTTTTCACCACTAAAACGCATAAGACTTGTAGTTTTTAAAAATGTTTTCATTTTTGATGAGACGCTGAATAAAAGAAGTTTAATCGCCGGCAAACGAAAATTCGCGATTTCCCGTAAATCCCGGACTCGGCCCGTTTAGTCAAAATTATACAAAGAAAGTACCCAGGAAGTAAACTCATTTCCCGAAAGATTTTTTAAATTATTTTTTCACCACTAAAACGCATGAGACTTGTAGTTTTCAAAAATGTTTTCATTTTTGGTGAGAAGCTTAATGAAAGAGGTTTAATCGCCGGCAAACGAAATCCCGTAAATCCGGGGCTTGGCCCGTATAGTCGAATGTATACAAAGAAAGTACCCAGGGAGTAAACTCATTTCCCGAACGATTTTTTAAATTTTTTTTTCACCACTAAAACGCATGAGACTTGTAGTTTTCAAAAATGTTTTCATTTTTGATGAGACGCTTAATGAAAGAGGTTTAATCGCCGGAAAACGAAAACCCGCAATTTCCCGTAAATCCCGGGCTTGGCCCGTATAGTCGAATGTATACAAAGAAAGTACCCTGTGAGTAAACTCATTTCCAGAACGATTTTTTAAATTATTTTTTCACCACTAAAACGCATAAGACTTGTAGTTTTTAAAAATGTTTTCATTTTTGATGAGACGCTGAATAAAAGAAGTTTAATCGCCGGCAAACGAAAACCCGCGATTTCCCGTAAATCCCGGCTTGGCCCGTATAGTCAAAAGTATACAAAGAAAGTACCCAGGGAGTAAACTCATTTTCCGAACGATTTTTTAAATTATTTTTTCACCACTAAAACGCATGAGACTTGTGGTTTTCAAAAATGTTTTCATTTTTGATGAGACGCTGAATAAAAGAAGTTTAATCGCCGGCAAACGAAAACCACCATTTCCCGTAAATCCCGGGCTTGGCACGTATAGTCGAATGTATACAAAGAAAGTACCCTGTGAGTAAACTCATTTCCAGAACGATTTTTTAAATTATTTTTTCACCACTAAAACGCATAAGACTTGTAGTTTTTAAAAATGTTTTCATTTTTGATGAGACGCTGAATAAAAGAAGTTTAATCGCCGGCAAACGAAAATTCGCGATTTCCCGTAAATCCCGGACTCGGCCCGTTTAGTCAAAATTATACAAAGAAAGTACCCAGGAAGTAAACTCATTTCCCGAAAGATTTTTTAAATTATTTTTTCACCACTAAAACGCATGAGACTTGTAGTTTTCAAAAATGTTTTCATTTTTGGTGAGAAGCTTAATGAAAGAGGTTTAATCGCCGGCAAACGAAATCCCGTAAATCCGGGGCTTGGCCCGTATAGTCGAATGTATACAAAGAAAGTACCCAGGGAGTAAACTCATTTCCCGAACGATTTTTTAAATTTTTTTTTCACCACTAAAACGCATGAGACTTGTAGTTTTCAAAAATGTTTTCATTTTTGATGAGACGCTTAATGAAAGAGGTTTAATCGCCGGAAAACGAAAACCCGCAATTTCCCGTAAATCCCGGGCTTGGCCCGTATAGTCGAATGTATACAAAGAAAGTACCCTGTGAGTAAACTCATTTCCAGAACGATTTTTTAAATTATTTTTTCACCACTAAAACGCATAAGACTTGTAGTTTTTAAAAATGTTTTCATTTTTGATGAGACGCTGAATAAAAGAAGTTTAATCGCCGGCAAACGAAAACCCGCGATTTCCCGTAAATCCCGGCTTGGCCCGTATAGTCAAAAGTATACAAAGAAAGTACCCAGGGAGTAAACTCATTTTCCGAACGATTTTTTAAATTATTTTTTCACCACTAAAACGCATGAGACTTGTGGTTTTCAAAAATGTTTTCATTTTTGATGAGACGCTGAATAAAAGAAGTTTAATCGCCGGCAAACGAAAACCACCATTTCCCGTAAACCCCGGACTCGGCCCGTATAGTCAAAAGTATACAAAGAAAGTACCCTGTGAGTAAACTCATTTCCAGAACGATTTTTTAAATTATTTTTTCACCACTAAAACGCATAAGACTTGTAGTTTTCAAAAATTTTTTCATTTTTGATGAGACGCTGAATAAAAGAAGTTTAATCGCCGGCAAACGAAAACCCGCGATTTCCCGTAAATCCCGGCTTGGCCCGTATAGTCAAAAGTATACAAAGAAAGTACCCAGGGAGTAAACTCATTTTCCGAACGATTTTTTAAATTATTTTTTCACCACTAAAACGCATGAGACTTGTGGTTTTCAAAAATGTTTTCATTTTTGATGAGACGCTGAATAAAAGAAGTTTAATCGCCGGCAAACGAAAACCACCATTTCCCGTAAACCCCGGACTCGGCCCGTATAGTCAAAAGTATACAAAGAAAGTACCCTGTGAGTAAACTCATTTCCAGAACGATTTTTTAAATTATTTTTTCACCACTAAAACGCATAAGACTTGTAGTTTTCAAAAATTTTTTCATTTTTGATGAGACGCTGAATAAAAGAAGTTTAATCGCCGGCAAACGAAAACCCGCAATTTCCCGTAAATCCCGGGCTTGGCCCGTATAGTCAAAAGTATACAAAGAAAGTACCCAGGGAGTAAACTCATTTCCCGAACGATTTTTTATATTATCTTTTTACCACTAAACGCATGAGACTTGTAGTTTTCAAAAATATTTTCATATTTGATGGGACGCTGAATAAAAGAAGTTTAATCGCCGGCAAACAAAAATCCGCGATTTCCCGTAAATCCCGGACTCGGCCCGTATAGTCAAAATTATACAAAGAAAGTACCCAGGGAGTAAACTCATTTCCCGAACGATTTTTTAAATTATTTTTTCACCACTAAAACGCATGAGACTTGTAGTTTTCAAAAATGTTTTCATTTTTGATGAGAAGCTTAATGAAAGAGGTTTAATCGCCGGCAAACGAAATCCCGCGTTTTCCCGTAAATCCGGGGCTTGGCCCGTATAGTCGAATGTATACAAAGAAAGTACCCAGGGAGTAAACTCATTTCCCGAACGATTTTTTAAATTTTTTTTCACCACTAAAACGCATGAGACTTGTGGTTTTCAAAAATGTTTTCATTTTTGATGAGACGCTATATAAAAGAAGTTTAATCGCCGGCAAACGAAAACCGCCATTTCTCGTAAACCCCGGACTCGGCCCGTATAGTCAAAAGTATACAAAGAAAGTACCCTGTGAGTAAACTCATTTCCAGAACGATTTTTTAAATTATTTTTTCACCACTAAAACGCATAAGACTTGTAGTTTTCAAAAATTTTTTCATTTTTGATGAGACGCTGAATAAAAGAAATTTAATCGCCGGCAAACGAAAACCCGCAATTTCCCGTAAATCCCGGGCTTGGCCCGTATAGTCAAAAGTATACAAAGAAAGTACCCAGGGAGTAAACTCATTTCCCGAACGATTTTTTATATTATCTTTTTACCACTAAACGCATGAGACTTGTAGTTTTCAAAAATATTTTCATATTTGATGGGACGCTGAATAAAAGAAGTTTAATCGCCGGCAAACAAAAATCCGCGATTTCCCGTAAATCCCGGACTCGGCCCGTATAGTCAAAATTATACAAAGAAAGTACCCAGGGAGTAAACTCATTTCCCGAACGATTTTTTAAATTATTTTTTCACCACTAAAACGCATGAGACTTGTAGTTTTCAAAAATGTTTTCATTTTTGATGAGAAGCTTAATGAAAGAGGTTTAATCGCCGGCAAACGAAATCCCGTAAATCCGGGGCTTGGCCCGTATAGTCGAATGTATACAAAGAAAGTACCCAGGGAGTAAACTCATTTCCCGAACGATTTTTTAAATTTTTTTTTCACCACTAAAACGCATGAGACTTGTAGTTTTCAAAAATGTTTTCATTTTTGATGAGACGCTTAATAAAAGAGGTTTAATCGCCGGAAAACGAAAACCCGCGATTTCCCGTAAATCCCGGGCTTGGCCCGTATAGTCGAATGTATACAAAGAAAGTACCCTCTGAGTAAACTCATTTCCAGAACGATTTTTTAAATTATTTTTTCACCACTAAAACGCATAAGACTTGTAGTTTTTAAAAATGTTTTCATTTTTGATGAGACGCTGAATAAAAGAAGTTTAATCGCCGGCAAACGAAAACCCGCGATTTCCCGTAAATCCCGGCTTGGCCCGTATAGTCAAAAGTATACAAAGAAAGTACCCAGGGAGTAAACTCATTTCCCGAACGATTTTTTAAATTTTTTTTTCACCACTAAAACGCATGAGACTTGTAGTTTTCAAAAATGTTTTCATTTTTGATGAGACGCTTAATAAAAGAGGTTTAATCGCCGGAAAACGAAAACCCGCGATTTCCCGTAAATCCCGGGCTTGGCCCGTATAGTCGAATGTATACAAAGAAAGTACCCTCTGAGTAAACTCATTTCCAGAACGATTTTTTAAATTATTTTTTCACCACTAAAACGCATAAGACTTGTAGTTTTTAAAAATGTTTTCATTTTTGATGAGACGCTGAATAAAAGAAGTTTAATCGCCGGCAAACGAAAACCCGCGATTTCCCGTAAATCCCGGCTTGGCCCGTATAGTCAAAAGTATACAAAGAAAGTACCCAGGGAGTAAACTCATTTCCCGAACGATTTTTTAAATTATTTTTTCACCACAAAAACGCATGAGACTTGTAGTTTTTAAAAATGTTTTCATTTTTGATGACACGCTGAATAAAAGAAGTTTAATCGCCGGCAAACGAAAACCGCCATTTCCCGTAAACCCCGGGCTTGGCACGTATAGTCAAAAGTATACAAAGAAAGTACCCTGTGAGTAAACTCATTTCCAGAACGATTTTTTAAATTATTTTTTCACCACTAAAACGCATAAGACTTGTAGTTTTTAAAAATGTTTTCATTTTTGATGAGACGCTGAATAAAAGAAGTTTAATCGCCGGCAAACGAAAACCCGCAATTTCCCGTAAATCCCGGGCTTGGCCCGTATAGTCAAAAGTATACAAAGAAAGTACCCAGGGAGTAAACTCATTTCCCGAACGATTTTTTATATTATCTTTTTACCACTAAACGCATGAGACTTGTAGTTTTCAAAAATATTTTCATATTTAATGGGACGCTGAATAAAAGAAGTTTAATCGCCGGCAAACGAAAATCCGCGATTTCCCGTAAATCCCGGACTCGGCCCGTATAGTCAAAATTATACAAAGAAAGTACCCAGGGAGTAAACTCATTTCCCGAACGATTTTTTAAATTATTTTTTCACCACTAAAACGCATGAGACTTGTAGTTTTCAAAAATGTTTTCATTTTTGATGAGAAGCTTAATGAAAGAGGTTTAATCGCCGGCAAACGAAATCCCGCGTTTTCCCGTAAATCCGGGGCTTGGCCCGTATAGTCGAATGTATACAAAGAAAGTACCCAGGGAGTAAACTCATTTCCCGAACGATTTTTTAAATTTTTTTTTCACCACTAAAACGCATGAGACTTGTAGTTTTCAAAAATGTTTTCATTTTTGATGAGACGCTTAATGAAAGAGGTTTAATCGCCGGAAAACGAAAACCCGCGATTTCCCGTAAATCCCGGGCTTGGCCCGTATAGTCGAATGTATACAAAGAAAGTACCCTGTGAGTAAACTCATTTCCAGAACGATTTTTTAAATTATTTTTTCACCACTAAAACGCATAGGACTTGTAGTTTTTAAAAATGTTTTCATTTTTGATGAGACGCTGAATAAAAGAAGTTTAATCGCCGGCAAACGAAAACCCGCGATTTCCCGTAAATCCCGGCTTGGCCCGTATAGTCAAAAGTATACAAAGAAAGTACACAGGGAGTAAACTCATTTCCCAAACGATTTTTTAAATTATTTTTTCACCACTAAAACGCATGAGACTTGTAGTTTTCAAAAATGATTTCATTTTTGATGAGACGCTGAATAAAAGAAGTTTAGTCGCCGGCAAACGAAATCCCGCGATTTCCCGTAAATCCTGGACTCAGCCCGTATAGTCAAAAGTATACAAAGAAAGTACCCAGGGAGTCAACTCATTTCCCAAACGATTTTTTAAATTATTATTTCACCACTAAATCGCATGAGACTTGTAGTTCTCAAGAATGTTTTCATTTTTGATGAGACGCTGAATAAAAGCAGTATAATCGCCGGCAAACGAAAACCCGCGATTTCCCGTAAATCCCGGGCTTGGTACGTATAGTCGAATGTATACAAAGAAAGTACCCTGTGAGTAAACTCATTTCCAGAACGATTTTTTAAATTATTTTTTCACCACTAAAACGCATAAGACTTGTAGTTTTTAAAAATGTTTTCATTATTGATGAGACGCTGAATAAAAGAATTTTAATCGCCGGCAAACGAAAACCCGCGATTTCCCGTAAATCCCGGCTTGACCCGTATAGTCAAAAGTATACAAAGAAATTACCCAGGAAGTAAACTCATTTCCCGAACGATTTTTTAAATTATTTTTTCACCACTAAAACGCATGAGACTTGTAGTTTTCAAAAATGTTTTCATTTTTGATGAGACGCTGAATAAAAGAAGTTTAATCGCCGGCAAACGAAAACCCGCGATTTACCGTAAATCCCGGCTTGGCCCGTATAGTCAAAAGTATACAAAAAAAGTACCCAGGGAGTAAACTCACTTCCCGAACGATTTTTTAAATTATTTTTTCACCACTAAAACGCATGAGACTTGTAGTTTTCAAAAATGTTTTCATTTTTGATGAGACGCTGAATAAAAGAAGTTTAATCGCCGGCAAACGAAAACCCGCAATTTCCCGTAAATCCCGGGCTTGGCCCGTATAGTCAAAAGTATACAAAGAAAGTACCCAGGGAGTAAACTCATTTCCCGAACGATTTTTTATATTATCTTTTTACCACTAAACGCATGAGACTTGTAGTTTTCAAAAATATTTTCATATTTGATGGGACGCTGAATAAAAGAAGTTTAATCGCCGGCAAACGAAAATCCGCAATTTCCCGTAAATCCCGGACTCGGCCCGTATAGTCAAAATTATACAAAGAAAGTACCCAGGGAGTAAACTCATTTCCCGAACGATTTTTTAAATTATTTTTTCACCACTAAAACGCATGAGACTTGTAGTTTTCAAAAATGTTTTCATTTTTGATGAGAAGCTTAATGAAAGAGATTTAATTGCCGGCAAACGAAATCCCGCGTTTTCCCGTAAATCCGGGGCTTAACCCGTATAGTCGAATGTATACAAAGAAAGTACCCAGGGAGTAAACTCATTTCCCGAACGATTCTTTAAATTTTTTTTTCACCACTAAAACGCATGAGACTTGTAGTTTTCAAAAATGTTTTCATTTTTGATGAGACGCTTAATGAAAGAGGTTTAATCGCCGGAAAACGAAAACCCGCGATTTCCCGTAAATCCCGGGCTTGGCCCGTATAGTCGAATGTATACAAAGAAAGTACCCTGTGAGTAAACTCATTTCCAGAACAATTTTTTAAATTATTTTTTCACCACTAAAACGCATAAGACTTGTAGTTTTTAAAAATGTTTTCATTTTTGATGAGACGCTGAATAAAAGAAGTTTAATCGCCGGCAAACGAAAACCCGCAATTTCCCGTAAATCCCGGCTTGGCCCGTATAGTCAAAAGTATACAAAGAAAGTACACAGGGAGTAAACTCATTTCCCAAACGATTTTTTAAATTATTTTTTCACCACTAAAACGCATGACACTTGTAGTTTTCAAAAATGTTTTCATTTTTGATGAGACGCTGAATAAAAGAAGTTTAATCGCCGGCAAACGAAAACCCGCGATTTCCCGTAAATCCTGGACTCAGCCCGTATAGTCAAAAGTATACAAAGAAAGTACCCAGGGAGTAAACTCATTTCCCAAACGATTTTTTAAATTATTATTTCACCACTAAAACGCATGAGACTTGTAGTTCTCAAGAATGTTTTCATTTTTGATGAGACGCTGAATAAAAGCAGTATAATCGCCGGCAAACAAAAACCCGCGATTTCCCGTAAATCCCGGGCTTGGCACGTATAGTCGAATGTATACAAAGAAAGTACCCTGTGAGTAAACTCATTTCCAGAACGATTTTTTAAATTATTTTTTCACCACTAAAACGCATAAGACTTGTAGTTTTTAAAAATGTTTTCATTTTTGATGAGACGCTGAATAAAAGAAGTTTAATCGCCGGCAAACGAAAACCCGCGATTTCCCGAAAATCCCGGCTTGACCCGTATAGTCAAAAGTATACAAAGAAATTACCCAGGGAGTAAACTCATTTCCCGAACGATTTTTTAAATTATTTTTTCACCACTAAAACGCATGAGACTTGTAGTTTTCAAATATGTTTTCATTTTTGATGAGACGCTGAAAAAAAGCAGTTTAATCGCCGGCAAACGAAAACCTGCGATATCCCTAAATCCCGGATTCGGCCCGTATAGTCAAAAGTATACAAAGAAAGTACCCTGTGAGTAAACTCATTTCCAGAACGATTTTTTAAATTATTTTTTCACCACTAAAACGCATAAGACTTGTAGTTTTTAAAAATGTTTTCATTTTTGATGAGACGCTGAATAAAAGAAGTTTAAACGCCGGCGAACGGAAACCCGCGATTTCCCGTAAATCCCGGCTTCGCTCGAATAGTCAAAAGTATACAAAGAAAGTACCCAGGGAGTAAACTCATTTCCCGAACGATTTTTTAAATTATTTTTTCACCACTAAAACGCATAAGACTTGTAGTTTTTAAAAATGTTTTCATTTTTGATGAGACGCTGAATAAAAGAAGTTTAATCGCCGGCAAACGAAAACCCGCGATTTCCCGTAAATCCCGGCTTGGCCCGTATAGTCAAAAGTATACAAAGAAAGTACACAGGGAGTAAACTCATTTCCCAAACGATTTTTTAAATTATTTTTTCACCACTAAAACGCATGAGACTTGTAGTTTTCAAAAATGTTTTCATTTTTGATGAGACGCTGAATAAAAGAAGTTTAATCGCCGGCAAACGAAAACCCGCGATTTCCCGTAAATCCCGGGCTTGGCACGTATAGTCGAATGTATACAAAGAAAGTACCCTGTGAGTAAACTCATTTCCAGAACGATTTTTTATATTATTTTTTCACCACTAAAACGCATAAGACTTGTAGTTTTTAAAAATGTTTTCATTTTTGATGAGACGCTGAATAAAAGAAGTTTAATCGCCGGCTAACAAAAACCCGCGATTTCCCGTAAATCCCGGCTTGGCCCGTATAGTCAAAAGTATACAAAGAAAGTACCCAGGGAGTAAACTCATTTCCCGAACATAGTCAAAAGTATACAAAGAAAGTACCCTGGGAGTAAACTCATTTCCCGAACGATTTTTTAAATTATTTTTTCACCACTAAAACGCATAAGACTTGTAGTTTTTAAAAATGTTTTCATTATTGATGAGACGCTGAATAAAAGAATTTTAATCGCCGGCAAACGAAAACCCGCGATTTCCCGTAAATCCCGGCTTGACCCGTATAGTCAAAAGTATACAAAGAAATTACCCAGGAAGTAAACTCATTTCCCGAACGATTTTTTAAATTATTTTTTCACCACTAAAACGCATGAGACTTGTAGTTTTCAAAAATGTTTTCATTTTTGATGAGACGCTGAATAAAAGAAGTTTAATCGCCGGCAAACGAAAACCGCCATTTCCCGTAAACCCCGGCTCGGCCCGTATAGTCAAAAGTATACAAAGAAAGTACCCTGTGAGTAAACTCATTTCCAGAACGATTTTTTAAATTATTTTTTCACCACTAAAACGCATAAGACTTGTAGTTTTTAAAAATGTTTTCATTTTTGATGAGACGCTGAATAAAAGAAGTTTAATCGCCGGCAAACGAAAACCCGCGATTTACCGTAAATCCCGGCTTGGCCCGTATAGTCAAAAGTATACAAAAAAAGTACCCAGGGAGTAAACTCACTTCCCGAACGATTTTTTAAATTATTTTTTCACCACTAAAACGCATGAGACTTGTAGTTTTCAAAAATGTTTTCATTTTTGATGAGACGCTGAATAAAAGAAGTTTAATCGCCGGCAAACGAAAACCCGCAATTTCCCGTAAATCCCGGGCTTGGCCCGTATAGTCAAAAGTATACAAAGAAAGTACCCAGGGAGTAAACTCATTTCCCGAACGATTTTTTATATTATCTTTTTACCACTAAACGCATGAGACTTGTAGTTTTCAAAAATATTTTCATATTTGATGGGACGCTGAATAAAAGAAGTTTAATCGCCGGCAAACGAAAATCCGCAATTTCCCGTAAATCCCGGACTCGGCCCGTATAGTCAAAATTATACAAAGAAAGTACCCAGGGAGTAAACTCATTTCCCGAACGATTTTTTAAATTATTTTTTCACCACTAAAACGCATGAGACTTGTAGTTTTCAAAAATGTTTTCATTTTTGATGAGAAGCTTAATGAAAGAGATTTAATTGCCGGCAAACGAAATCCCGCGTTTTCCCGTAAATCCGGGGCTTAACCCGTATAGTCGAATGTATACAAAGAAAGTACCCAGGGAGTAAACTCATTTCCCGAACGATTCTTTAAATTTTTTTTTCACCACTAAAACGCATGAGACTTGTAGTTTTCAAAAATGTTTTCATTTTTGATGAGACGCTTAATGAAAGAGGTTTAATCGCCGGAAAACGAAAACCCGCGATTTCCCGTAAATCCCGGGCTTGGCCCGTATAGTCGAATGTATACAAAGAAAGTACCCTGTGAGTAAACTCATTTCCAGAACAATTTTTTAAATTATTTTTTCACCACTAAAACGCATAAGACTTGTAGTTTTTAAAAATGTTTTCATTTTTGATGAGACGCTGAATAAAAGAAGTTTAATCGCCGGCAAACGAAAACCCGCAATTTCCCGTAAATCCCGGCTTGGCCCGTATAGTCAAAAGTATACAAAGAAAGTACACAGGGAGTAAACTCATTTCCCAAACGATTTTTTAAATTATTTTTTCACCACTAAAACGCATGACACTTGTAGTTTTCAAAAATGTTTTCATTTTTGATGAGACGCTGAATAAAAGAAGTTTAATCGCCGGCAAACGAAAACCCGCGATTTCCCGTAAATCCTGGACTCAGCCCGTATAGTCAAAAGTATACAAAGAAAGTACCCAGGGAGTAAACTCATTTCCCAAACGATTTTTTAAATTATTATTTCACCACTAAAACGCATGAGACTTGTAGTTCTCAAGAATGTTTTCATTTTTGATGAGACGCTGAATAAAAGCAGTATAATCGCCGGCAAACAAAAACCCGCGATTTCCCGTAAATCCCGGGCTTGGCACGTATAGTCGAATGTATACAAAGAAAGTACCCTGTGAGTAAACTCATTTCCAGAACGATTTTTTAAATTATTTTTTCACCACTAAAACGCATAAGACTTGTAGTTTTTAAAAATGTTTTCATTTTTGATGAGACGCTGAATAAAAGAAGTTTAATCGCCGGCAAACGAAAACCCGCGATTTCCCGAAAATCCCGGCTTGACCCGTATAGTCAAAAGTATACAAAGAAATTACCCAGGGAGTAAACTCATTTCCCGAACGATTTTTTAAATTATTTTTTCACCACTAAAACGCATGAGACTTGTAGTTTTCAAATATGTTTTCATTTTTGATGAGACGCTGAAAAAAAGCAGTTTAATCGCCGGCAAACGAAAACCTGCGATATCCCTAAATCCCGGATTCGGCCCGTATAGTCAAAAGTATACAAAGAAAGTACCCTGTGAGTAAACTCATTTCCAGAACGATTTTTTAAATTATTTTTTCACCACTAAAACGCATAAGACTTGTAGTTTTTAAAAATGTTTTCATTTTTGATGAGACGCTGAATAAAAGAAGTTTAAACGCCGGCGAACGGAAACCCGCGATTTCCCGTAAATCCCGGCTTCGCTCGAATAGTCAAAAGTATACAAAGAAAGTACCCAGGGAGTAAACTCATTTCCCGAACGATTTTTTAAATTATTTTTTCACCACTAAAACGCATAAGACTTGTAGTTTTTAAAAATGTTTTCATTTTTGATGAGACGCTGAATAAAAGAAGTTTAATCGCCGGCAAACGAAAACCCGCGATTTCCCGTAAATCCCGGCTTGGCCCGTATAGTCAAAAGTATACAAAGAAAGTACACAGGGAGTAAACTCATTTCCCAAACGATTTTTTAAATTATTTTTTCACCACTAAAACGCATGAGACTTGTAGTTTTCAAAAATGTTTTCATTTTTGATGAGACGCTGAATAAAAGAAGTTTAATCGCCGGCAAACGAAAACCCGCGATTTCCCGTAAATCCCGGGCTTGGCACGTATAGTCGAATGTATACAAAGAAAGTACCCTGTGAGTAAACTCATTTCCAGAACGATTTTTTATATTATTTTTTCACCACTAAAACGCATAAGACTTGTAGTTTTTAAAAATGTTTTCATTTTTGATGAGACGCTGAATAAAAGAAGTTTAATCGCCGGCTAACAAAAACCCGCGATTTCCCGTAAATCCCGGCTTGGCCCGTATAGTCAAAAGTATACAAAGAAAGTACCCAGGGAGTAAACTCATTTCCCGAACATAGTCAAAAGTATACAAAGAAAGTACCCTGGGAGTAAACTCATTTCCCGAACGATTTTTTAAATTATTTTTTTACCACTAAAACGCATGAGACTTGTAGTTTTCAAAAATGTTTTCATTTTTGATGAGACGCTGAATAAAAGAAGTTTAATCGCCGGCAAACGAAAACCCGCGATTTCCCGTAAATCCCGGGCTTGGCACGTATAGTCGAATGTATACAAAGAAAGTACCCTGTGAGTAAACTCATTTCCAGAACGATTTTTTATATTATTTTTTCACCACTAAAACGCATAAGACTTGTTGTTTTTAAAAATGTTTTCATTTTTGATGAGACGCTGAATAAAAGAAGTTTAATCGCCGGCTAACAAAAACCCGCGATTTCCCGTAAATCCCGGCTTGGCCCGTATAGTCAAAAGTATACAAAGAAAGTACCCAGGGAGTAAACTCATTTCCCGAACATAGTCAAAAGTATACAAAGAAAGTACCCTGGGAGTAAACTCATTTCCCGAACGATTTTTTAAATTATTTTTTTACCACTAAAACGCATGAGACTTGTAGTTTTCAAAAATGTTTTCATTTTTGATGAGACACTGAAAAAAAAGCAGCTTAATCGCCGGCAAACGAAAACCTGCGATATCCCTAAATCCCGGACTCGGCCCGTATAGTCAAAAGTATACAAAGAAAGTACCCAGGGAGTAAACTCATTTCCAGAACGATTTTTTAAATTATTTTTTCACCACTAAAACGCATAAGACTTGTAGTTTTTAAAAATGTTTTCATTTTTGATGAGACGCTGAATAAAAGAAGTTTAATCGCCGGCAAACGAAAACCCGCGATTTCCCGTAAATCCCGGCTTCGTCCGAATAGTCAAAAGTATACAAAGAAAGTACCCAGGGAGTAAACTCATTTCCCGAACGATTTTTTAAATTATTTTTTCACCACTAAAACGCATGAGACTTGTAGTTTTCAAAAATGTTTTCATTTTTGATGAGACGCTGAATAAAAGAAGTTAAATCGCCGGCAAACGAAAATTCGCGATTTCCCGTAAATCCCGGACTCGGCCCGTTTAGTCAAAATTATACAAAGAAAGTACCCAGGGAGTAAACTCATTTCCCGAAAGATTTTTTAAATTATTTTTTTCACCACTAAAACGCATGAGACTTGTAGTTTTCAAAAATGTTTTCATTTTTGGTGAGAAGCTTAATGAAAGAGGTTTAATCGCCGGCAAACGAAATCCCGTAAATCCGGGGCTTGGCCCGTATAGTCGAATGTATACAAAGAAAGTACCCAGGGAGTAAACTCATTTCCCGAACGATTTTTTAAATTTTTTTTTCACCACTAAAACGCATGAGACTTGTAGTTTTCAAAAATGTTTTCATTTTTGATGAGACGCTTAATAAAAGAGGTTTAATCGCCGGAAAACGAAAACCCGCGATTTCCCGTAAATCCCGGGCTTGGCCCGTATAGTCGAATGTATACAAAGAAAGTACCCTGTGAGTAAACTCATTTCCAGAACGATTTTTTAAATTATTTTTCACCACTAAAACGCATAAGACTTGTAGTTTTTAAAAATGTTTTCATTTTTGATGAGAAGCTGAATAAAAGAAGTTTAATCGCCGGCAAACGAAAATTCGCGATTTCCCGTAAATCCCGGACTCGGCCCGTTTAGTCAAAATTATACAAAGAAAGTACCCAGGGAGTAAACTCATTTCCCGAAAGATTTTTTAAATTATTTTTTCACCACTAAAACGCATGAGACTTGTAGTTTTCAAAAATGTTTTCATTTTTGGTGAGAAGCTTAATGAAAGAGGTTTAATCGCCGGCAAACGAAATCCCGTAAATCCGGGGCTTGGCCCGTATAGTCGAATGTATACAAAGAAAGTACCCGGGGAGTAAACTCATTTCCCGAACGATTTTTTAAATTTTTTTTTCACCACTAAAACGCATGAGACTTGTAGTTTTCAAAAATGTTTTCATTTTTGATGAGACGCTTAATAAAAGAGGTTTAATCGCCGGAAAACGAAAACCCGCGATTTCCCGTAAATCCCGGGCTTGGCCCGTATAGTCGAATGTATACAAAGAAAGTACCCTCTGAGTAAACTCATTTCCAGAACGATTTTTTAAATTATTTTTTCACCACTAAAACGCATAAGACTTGTAGTTTTTAAAAATGTTTTCATTTTTGATGAGACGCTGAATAAAAGAAGTTTAATCGCCGGCAAACGAAAACCCGCGATTTCCCGTAAATCCCGGCTTGGCCCGTATAGTCAAAAGTATACAAAGAAAGTACCCAGGGAGTAAACTCACTTCCCGAACGATTTTTTAAATTATTTTTTCACCACTAAAACGCATGAGACTTGTAGTTTTCAAAAATGTTTTCATTTTTGATGAGACGCTGAATAAAAGAAGTTTAATCGCCGGCAAACGAAAACCCGCAATTTCCCGTAAATCCCGGGCTTGGCCCGTATAGTCAAAAGTATACAAAGAAAGTACCCAGGGAGAAAACTCATTTCCCGAACGATTTTTTATATTATCTTTTTACCACTAAACGCATGAGACTTGTAGTTTTCAAAAATATTTTCATATTTAATGGGACGCTGAATAAAAGAAGTTTAATCGCCGGCAAACGAAAATCCGCGATTTCCCGTAAACCCCGGACTCGGCCCGTATAGTCAAAATTATACAAAGAAAGTACCCAGGGAGTAAACTCATTTCCCGAACGATTTTTTAAATTATTTTTTCACCACTAAAACGCATGAGACTTGTAGTTTTCAAAAATGTTTTCATTTTTGATGAGAAGCTTAATGAAAGAGGTTTAATCGCCGGCAAACGAAATCCCGCGTTTTCCCGTAAATCCGGGGCTTGGCCCGTATAGTCGAATGTATACAAAGAAAGTACCCAGGGAGTAAACTCATTTCCCGAACGATTTTTTAAATTTTTTTTTCACCACTAAAACGCATGAGACTTGTAGTTTTCAAAAATGTTTTCATTTTTGATGAGACGCTTAATGAAAGAGGTTTAATCGCCGGAAAACGAAAACCCGCGATTTCCCGTAAATCCCGGGCTTGGCCCGTATAGTCGAATGTATACAAAGAAAGTACCCTGTGAGTAAACTCATTTCCAGAACGATTTTTTAAATTATTTTTTCACCACTAAAACGCATAAGACTTGTAGTTTTTAAAAATGTTTTCATTTTTGATGAGACGCTGAATAAAAGAAGTTTAATCGCCGGCAAACGAAAACCCGCGATTTCCCGTAAATCCCGGCTTGGCCCGTATAGTCAAAAGTATACAAAGAAAGTACACAGGGAGTAAACTCATTTCCCAAACGATTTTTTAAATTATTTTTTCACCACTAAAACGGATGAGACTTGTAGTTTTCAAAAATGTTTTCATTTTTGATGAGACGCTGAATAAAAGAAGTTTAATCGCCGGCAAACGAAAACCCGCGATTTCCCGTAAATCCCGGCTTGGCCCGTATAGTCAAAAGTATACAAAGAAAGTACACAGGGAGTAAACTCATTTCCCAAACGATTTTTTAAATTATTTTTTCACCCTTAAAACGCATGAGACTTGTAGTTTTCAAAAATGTTTTCATTTTTGATGAGACGCTTAATGAAAGAGGTTTAATCGCCGGCAAACGAAATCCCGCGTTTTCCCGTAAATCCGGGGCTTGGCCCGTATAGTCGAATCTATACAAAGAAAGTACCCAGGGAGTAAACTCATTTCCCGAACGATTTTTTAAATTTTTTTCCCCACTAAAACGCATGAGACTTGTAGTTTTCAAAAATGTTTTCATTTTTGATGAGACGCTTAATGAAAGAGGTTTAATCGCCGGAAAACGAAAACCCGCGATTTCCCGTAAATCCCGGGCTTGGCCCGTATAGTCGAATGTATACAAAGAAAGTACCCTGTGAGTAAACTCATTTCCAGAACGATTTTTTAAATTATTTTTTCACCCTTAAAACGCATAAGGCTTGTAGTTTTTAAAAATGTTTTCATTTTTAATGAGACGCTGAATAAAAGAAGTTTAATCGCCGGCAAACGAAAACCCGCGATTTTCCGTAAATCCCGGCTTGGCCCGTATAGTCAAAAGTATACAAAGAAAGTACCCAGGGAGTAAACTCATTTCCCGAACGATTTTTTAAATTATTTTTTCACCACTAAAACGTATGAGACTTGTAGTTTTCAAAAATGTTTTCATTTTTGATGAGACGCTGAATAAAAGAAGTTTAATCGCCGGCAAACGAAAACCCGCGATTTCCCGTAAATCCTGGACTCAGCCCGTATAGTCAAAAGTATACAAAGAAAGTACCCAGGGAGTAAACTCATTTCCCAAACGATTTTTTAAATTATTATTTCACCACTAAAACGCATGAGACTTGTAGTTCTCAAGAATGTTTTCATTTTTGATGAGACGCTGAATAAAAGCAGTATAATCGCCGGCAAACGAAAACCCGCGATTTCCCGTAAATCCCGGGCTTGGCACGTATAGTCGAATGTATACAAAGAAAGTACCCTGTGAGTAAACTCATTTCCCGAACGATTTTTTAAATTATTTTTTCACCACTAAAACGCATGAGACTTGTAGTTTTCAAAAATGTTTTCATTTTTGATGAGACGCTGAATAAAAGAAGTTTAATCGCCGGCAAACGAAAACCTGCGATTTCCCGTAAATCCTGGACTCAGCCCGTATAGTCAAAAGTATACAAAGAAAGTACCCAGGGAGTAAACTCATTTCCCAAACGATTTTTTAAATTATTATTTCACCACTAAAACGCATGAGACTTGTAGTTCTCAAGAATGTTTTCATTTTTGATGAGACGCTGAATAAAAGAAGTTTAATCGCCGGCAAACGAAAACCCGCGATTTCCCGTAAATCCTGGACTCAGCCCGTATAGTCAAAAGTATACAAAGAAAGTACCCAGGGAGTAAACTCATTTCCCAAACGATTTTTTAAATTATTATTTCACCACTAAAACGCATGAGACTTGTAGTTCTCAAGAATGTTTTCATTTTTGATGAGACGCTGAATAAAAGCAGTATAATCGCCGGCAAACGAAAACCCGCGATTTCCCGTAAATTCCGGGCTTGGCACGTATAGTCGAATGTATACAAAGAAAGTACCCTGTGAGTAAACTCATTTCCAGAACGATTTTTTAAATTATTTTTTCACCACTAAAACGCATAAGACTTGTAGTTTTTAAAAATGTTTTCATTTTTGATGAGACGCTGAATAAAAGAAGTTTAATCGCCGGCAAACGAAAATTCGCGATTTCCCGTAAATCCCGGACTCGGCCCGTTTAGTCAAAATTATACAAAGAAAGTACCCAGGGAGTAAACTCATTTCCCGAAAGATTTTTTAAATTATTTTTTTCACCACTAAAACGCATGAGACTTGTAGTTTTCAAAAATGTTTTCATTTTTGGTGAGAAGCTTAATGAAAGAGGTTTAATCGCCGGCAAACGAAATCCCGTAAATCCGGGGCTTGGCCCGTATAGTCGAATGTATACAAAGAAAGTACCCAGGGAGTAAACTCATTTCCCGAACGATTTTTTAAATTTTTTTTTCACCACTAAAACGCATGAGACTTGTAGTTTTCAAAAATGTTTTCATTTTTGATGAGACGCTTAATAAAAGAGGTTTAATCGCCGGAAAACGAAAACCTGCGATTTCCCGTAAATCCCGGGCTTGGCCCGTATAGTCGAATGTATACAAAGAAAGTACCCTGTGAGTAAACTCATTTCCAGAACGATTTTTTAAATTATTTTTTCACCACTAAAACGCATAAGACTTGTAGTTTTTAAAAATGTTTTCATTTTTGATGAGACGCTGAATAAAAGAAGTTTAATCGCCGGCAAACGAAATCCCGTAAATCCGGGGCTTGGCCCGTATAGTCGAATGTATACAAAGAAAGTACCCGGGGAGTAAACTCATTTCCCGAACGATTTTTTAAATTTTTTTTTCACCACTAAAACGCATGAGACTTGTAGTTTTCAAAAATGTTTTCATTTTTGATGAGACGCTTAATAAAAGAGGTTTAATCGCCGGAAAACGAAAACCCGCGATTTCCCGTAAATCCCGGGCTTGGCCCGTATAGTCGAATGTATACAAAGAAAGTACCCTCTGAGTAAACTCATTTCCAGAACGATTTTTTAAATTATTTTTTCACCACTAAAACGCATGAGACTTGTAGTTTTCAAAAATGTTTTCATTTTTGATGAGACGCTTAATAAAAGAGGTTTAATCGCCGGAAAACGAAAACCCGCGATTTCCCGTAAATCCCGGGCTTGGCCCGTATAGTCGAATGTATACAAAGAAAGTACCCTCTGAGTAAACTCATTTCCAGAACGATTTTTTAAATTATTTTTTCACCACTAAAACGCATAAGACTTGTAGTTTTTAAAAATGTTTTCATTTTTGATGAGACGCTGAATAAAAGAAGTTTAATCGCCGGCAAACGAATACCCGCGATTTCCCGTAAATCCCGGCTTGGCCCGTATAGTCAAAAGTATACAAAGAAAGTACCCAGGGAGTAAACTCACTTCCCGAACGATTTTTTAAATTATTTTTTCACCACTAAAACGCATGAGACTTGTAGTTTTCAAAAATGTTTTCATTTTTGATGAGACGCTGAATAAAAGAAGTTTAATCGCCGGCAAACGAAAACCCGCAATTTCCCGTAAATCCCGGGCTTGGCCCATATAGTCAAAAGTATACAAAGAAAGTACCCAGGGAGAAAACTCATTTCCCGAACGATTTTTTATATTATCTTTTTACCACTAAACGCATGAGACTTGTAGTTTTCAAAAATATTTTCATATTTAATGGGACGCTGAATAAAAGAAGTTTAATCGCCGGCAAACGAAAATCCGCGATTTCCCGTAAATCCCGGACTCGGCCCGTATAGTCAAAATTATACAAAGAAAGTACCCAGGGAGTAAACTCATTTCCCGAACGATTTTTTAAATTATTTTTTCACCACTAAAACGCATGAGACTTGTAGTTTTCAAAAATGTTTTCATTTTTGATGAGAAGCTTAATGAAAGAGGTTTAATCGCCGGCAAACGAAATCCCGCGTTTTCCCGTAAATCCCGGCTTGGCCCGTATAGTCAAAAGTATACAAAGAAAGTACACAGGGAGTAAACTCATTTCCCAAACGATTTTTTAAATTATTTTTTCACCACTAAAACGCATGAGACTTGTAGTTTTCAAAAATGTTTTCATTTTTGATGAGACGCTGAATAAAAGAAGTTTAATCGCCGGCAAACGAAAAGCCGCGATTTCCCGTAAATCCCGGCTTGGCCCGTATAGTCAAAAGTATACAAAGAAAGTACACAGGGAGTAAACTCATTTCCCAAACGATTATTTAAATTATTTTTTCCCCCTTAAAACGCATGAGACTGGTAGTTTTCAAAAATGTTTTCATTTTTGATGAGACGCTGAATAAAAGAAGTTTAGTCGCCGGCAAACGAAATCCCGCGATTTCCCGTAAATCCTGGACTCAGCCCGTATAGTCAAAAGTATACAAAGAAAGTACCCAGGGAGTCAACTCATTTCCCAAACGATTTTTTAAATTATTATTTCACCACTAAAACGCATGAGACTTGTAGTTCTCAAGAATGTTTTCATTTTTGATGAGACGCTGAATAAAAGCAGTATAATCGCCGGCAAACGAAAACCCGCGATTTCCCGTAAATCCCGGGCTTGGCACGTATAGTCGAATGTATACAAAGAAAGTACCCTGTGAGTAAACTCATTTCCAGAACGATTTTTTAAATTATTTTTTCACCACTAAAACGCATAAGACTTGTAGTTTTTAAAAATGTTTTCATTTTTGATGAGACGCTGAATAAAAGAAGTTTAATCGCCGGCAAACGAAAACCCGCGATTTCCCGTAAATCCCGGCTTGGCCCGTATAGTCAAAAGTATACAAAAAAAGTACCCAGGGGGTAAACTCACTTCCCGAACGATTTTTTAAATTATTTTTTCACCACTAAAACGCATGAGACTTGTAGTTTTCAAAAATGTTTTCATTTTTGATGAGACGCTGAATAAAAGAAGTTTATTCGCCGGCAAACGAAAACCCGCAATTTCCCGTAAATCCCGGGCTTGGCCCGTATAGTCAAAATTATACAAAGAAAGTACCCAGGGAGTAAACTCATTTCCCGAACGATTTTTTAAATTATTTTTTCACCACTAAAACGCATGAGACTTGTAGTTTTCAAAAATGTTTTCATTTTTGATGAGAAGCTTAATGAAAGAGGTTTAATCGCCGGCAAACGAAATCCCGCGTTTTCCCGTAAATCCGGGGCTTGGCCCGTATAGTCGAATGTATACAAAGAAAGTACCCAGGGAGTAAACTCATTTCCCGAACGATTTTTTAAATTTTTTTTTCACCACTAAAACGCATGAGACTTGTAGTTTTTAAAAATGTTTTCATTTTTGATGAGACGCTGAATAAAAGAAGTTTAATCGCCGGCAAGCGAAAATTCGCGATTTCCAGTAAATCCCGGACTCGGCCCGTTTAGTCAAAATTATACAAAGAAAGTACCCAGGGAGTAAACTCATTTCCCGAAAGATTTTTTAAATTATTTTTTCACCACTAAAACGCATGAGACTTGTAGTTTTCAAAAATGTTTTCATTTTTGGTGAGAAGCTTAATCAAAGAGGTTTAATCGCCGGCAAACGAAATCCCGCGTTTTCCCGAAAATCCGGGGCTTGGCCCGTATAGTCGAATGTATACAAAGAAAGTACCCAGGGAGTAAACTCATTTCCCGAACGATTTTTTAAATTTTTTTTTCACCACTAAAACGCATGAGCCTTGTAGTTTTCAAAAATGTTTTCATTTTTGATGAGACGCTTAATGAAAGAGGTTTAATCGCCGGAAAACGAAAACCCGCAATTTCCCGTAAATCCCGGGCTTGGCCCGTATAGTCGAATGTATACAAAGAAAGTACCCTGTGAGTAAACTCATTTCCAGAACGATTTTTTAAATTATTTTTTCACCACTAAAACGCATAAGACTTGTAGTTTTTAAAAATGTTTTCATTTTTGATGAGACGCTGAATAAAAGAAGTTTAATCGCCGGCAAACGAAAACCCGCGATTTCCCGTAAATCCCGGCTTGGCCCGTATAGTCAAAAGTATACAAAGAAAGTACCCAGGGAGTAAACTCATTTCCCGAACGATTTTTTAAATTATTTTTTCACCACTAAAACGCATGAGACTTGTAGTTTTCAAAAATGTTTTCATTTTTGATGAGACGCTGAATAAAAGAAGTTTAATCGCCGGCAAACGAAAACCGCCATTTCCCGTAAACCCCGGACTCGGCCCGTATAGTCAAAAGTATACAAAGAAAGTACCCTGTGAGTAAACTCATTTCCAGAAAGATTTTTTAAATTATTTTTTCACCACTAAAACGCATAAGACTTGTAGTTTTCAAAATTGTTTTCATTTTTGATGAGACGCTGAATAAAAGAAGTTTAATCGCCGGCAAACGAAAACCCGCAATTTCCCGTAAATCCCGGGCTTGGCCCGTATAGTCAAAAGTATACAAAGAAAGTACCCAGGGAGTAAACTCATTTCCCGAACGATTTTTTATATTATCTTTTTACCACTAAACGCATGAGACTTGTAGTTTTCAAAATTATTTTCATATTTGATGGGACGCTGAATAAAAGAAGTTTAATTGCCGGCAAACGAAAATCCGCGATTTCCCGTAAATCCCGGACTCGGCCCGTATAGTCAAAATTATACAAAGAAAGTACCCAGGGAGTAAACTCATTTCCCGAACGATTTTTTAAATTATTTTTTCACCACTAAAACGCATGAGACTTGTAGTTTTCAAAAATGTTTTCATTTTTGATGAGAAGCTTAATGAAAGAGGTTTAATCGCCGGCAAACGAAATCCCGCGTTTTCCCGTAAATCCGGGGCTTGGCCCGTATAGTCGAATGTATACAAAGAAAGTACCCTGTGAGTAAACTCATTTCCAGAACGATTTTTTAAATTATTTTTTCACCACTAAAACGCATAAGACTTGTAGTTTTTAAAAATGTTTTCATTTTTGATGAGACGCTGAATAAAAGAAGTTTAATCGCCGGCAAACGAAAACCCGCGATTTCCCGTAAATCCCGGCTTGGCCCGTATAGTCAAAAGTATACAAAAAAAGTACCCAGGGGGTAAACTCACTTCCCGAACGATTTTTTAAATTATTTTTTCACCACTAAAACGCATGAGACTTGTAGTTTTCAAAAATGTTTTCATTTTTGATGAGACGCTGAATAAAAGAAGTTTAATCGCCGGCAAACGAAAACCCGCAATTTCCCGTAAATCCCGGGCTTGGCCCGTATAGTCAAAATTATACAAAGAAAGTACCCAGGGAGTAAACTCATTTCCCGAACGATTTTTTAAATTATTTTTTCACCACTAAAACGCATGAGACTTGTAGTTTTCAAAAATGTTTTCATTTTTGATGAGAAGCTTAATGAAAGAGGTTTAATCGCCGGCAAACGAAATCCCGCGTTTTCCCGTAAATCCGGGGCTTGGCCCGTATAGTCGAATGTATACAAAGAAAGTACCCAGGGAGTAAACTCATTTCCCGAACGATTTTTTAAATTTTTTTTTCACCACTAAAACGCATGAGACTTGTAGTTTTTAAAAATGTTTTCATTTTTGATGAGACGCTGAATAAAAGAAGTATAATCGCCGGCAAGCGAAAATTCGCGATTTCCAGTAAATCCCGGACTCGGCCCGTTTAGTCAAAATTATACAAAGAAAGTACCCAGGGAGTAAACTCATTTCCCGAAAGATTTTTTAAATTATTTTTTCACCACTAAAACGCATGAGACTTGTAGTTTTCAAAAATGTTTTCATTTTTGGTGAGAAGCTTAATGAAAGAGGTTTAATCGCCGGCAAACGAAATCCCGCGTTTTCCCAAAAATCCGGGGCTTGGCCCGTATAGTCGAATGTATACAAAGAAAGTACCCAGGGAGTAAACTCATTTCCCGAACGATTTTTTAAATTTTTTTTTCACCACTAAAACGCACGAGCCTTGTAGTTTTCAAAAATGTTTTCATTTTTGATGAGACGCTTAATGAAAGAGTTTTAATCGCCGGAAAACGAAAACCCGCAATTTCCCGTAAATCCCGGCTTGGCCCGTATAGTCAAAAGTATACAAAGAAAGTACACAGGGAGTAAACTCATTTCCCAAACGATTTTTTAAATTATTTTTTCACCCTTAAAACGCATGAGACTGGTAGTTTTCAAAAATGTTTTCATTTTTGATGAGACGCTGAATAAAAGAAGTTTAGTCGCCGGCAAACGAAATCCCGCGATTTCCCGTAAATCCTGGACTCAGCCCGTATAGTCAAAAGTATACAAAGAAAGTACCCAGGGAGTCAACTCATTTCCCAAACGATTTTTTAAATTATTATTTCACCACTAAAACGCATGAGACTTGTAGTTCTCAAGAATGTTTTCATTTTTGATGAGACGCTGAATAAAAGCAGTATAATCGCCAGCAAACGAAAACCCGCGATTTCCCGTAAATCCCGGGCTTGGCACGTATAGTCGAATGTATACAAAGAAAGTACCCTGTGAGTAAACTCATTTCCAGAACGATTTTTTAAATTATTTTTTCACCACTAAAACGCATAAGACTTGTAGTTTTTAAAAATGTTTTCATTTTTGATGAGACGCTGAATAAAAGAAGTTTAATCGCCGGCAAACGAAAACCCGCGATTTCCCGTAAATCCCGGCTTGGCCCGTATAGTCAAAAGTATACAAAAAAAGTACCCAGGGGGTAAACTCACTTCCCGAACGATTTTTTAAATTATTTTTTCACCACTAAAACGCATGAGACTTGTAGTTTTCAAAAATGTTTTCATTTTTGATGAGACGCTGAATAAAAGAAGTTTATTCGCCGGCAAACGAAAACCCGCAATTTCCCGTAAATCCCGGGCTTGGCCCGTATAGTCAAAATTATACAAAGAAAGTACCCAGGGAGTAAACTCATTTCCCGAACGATTTTTTAAATTATTTTTTCACCACTAAAACGCATGAGACTTGTAGTTTTCAAAAATGTTTTCATTTTTGATGAGAAGCTTAATGAAAGAGGTTTAATCGCCGGCAAACGAAATCCCGCGTTTTCCCGTAAATCCGGGGCTTGGCCCGTATAGTCGAATGTATACAAAGAAAGTACCCAGGGAGTAAACTCATTTCCCGAACGATTTTTTAAATTTTTTTTTCACCACTAAAACGCATGAGACTTGTAGTTTTTAAAAATGTTTTCATTTTTGATGAGACGCTGAATAAAAGAAGTTTAATCGCCGGCAAGCGAAAATTCGCGATTTCCAGTAAATCCCGGACTCGGCCCGTTTAGTCAAAATTATACAAAGAAAGTACCCAGGGAGTAAACTCATTTCCCGAAAGATTTTTTAAATTATTTTTTCACCACTAAAACGCATGAGACTTGTAGTTTTCAAAAATGTTTTCATTTTTGGTGAGAAGCTTAATGAAAGAGGTTTAATCGCCGGCAAACGAAATCCCGCGTTTTCCCGAAAATCCGGGGCTTGGCCCGTATAGTCGAATGTATACAAAGAAAGTACCCAGGGAGTAAACTCATTTCCCGAACGATTTTTTAAATTTTTTTTTCACCACTAAAACGCATGAGCCTTGTAGTTTTCAAAAATGTTTTCATTTTTGATGAGACGCTTAATGAAAGAGGTTTAATAGCCGGAAAACGAAAACCCGCAATTTCCCGTAAATCCCGGGCTTGGCCCGTATAGTCGAATGTATACAAAGAAAGTACCCTGTGAGTAAACTCATTTCCAGAACGATTTTTTAAATTATTTTTTCACCACTAAAACGCATAAGACTTGTAGTTTTTAAAAATGTTTTCATTTTTGATGAGACGCTGAATAAAAGAAGTTTAATCGCCGGCAAACGAAAACCCGCGATTTCCCGTAAATCCCGGCTTGGCCCGTATAGTCAAAAGTATACAAAGAAAGTACCCAGGGAGTAAACTCATTTCCCGAACGATTTTTTAAATTATTTTTTCACCACTAAAACGCATGAGACTTGTAGTTTTCAAAAATGTTTTCATTTTTGATGAGACGCTGAATAAAAGAAGTTTAATCGCCGGCAAACGAAAACCGCCATTTCCCGTAAACCCCGGACTCGGCCCGTATAGTCAAAAGTATACAAAGAAAGTACCCTGTGAGTAAACTCATTTCCAGAAAGATTTTTTAAATTATTTTTTCACCACTAAAACGCATAAGACTTGTAGTTTTCAAAATTGTTTTCATTTTTGATGAGACGCTGAATAAAAGAAGTTTAATCGCCGGCAAACGAAAACCCGCAATTTCCCGTAAATCCCGGGCTTGGCCCGTATAGTCAAAAGTATACAAAGAAAGTACCCAGGGAGTAAACTCATTTCCCGAACGATTTTTTATATTATCTTTTTACCACTAAACGCATGAGACTTGTAGTTTTCAAAAATATTTTCATATTTGATGGGACGCTGAATAAAAGAAGTTTAATTGCCGGCAAACGAAAATCCGCGATTTCCCGTAAATCCCGGACTCGGCCCGTATAGTCAAAATTATACAAAGAAAGTACCCAGGGAGTAAACTCATTTCCCGAACGATTTTTTAAATTATTTTTTCACCACTAAAACGCATGAGACTTGTAGTTTTCAAAAATGTTTTCATTTTTGATGAGAAGCTTAATGAAAGAGGTTTAATCGCCGGCAAACGAAATCCCGCGTTTTCCCGTAAATCCGGGGCTTGGCCCGTATAGTCGAATGTATACAAAGAAAGTACCCTGTGAGTAAACTCATTTCCAGAACGATTTTTTAAATTATTTTTTCACCACTAAAACGCATAAGACTTGTAGTTTTTAAAAATGTTTTTATTTTTGATGAGACGCTGAATAAAAGAAGTTTAATCGCCGGCAAACGAAAACCCGCGATTTCCCGTAAATCCCGGGCTTGGCCCGTATAGTCAAAATTATACAAAGAAAGTACCCAGGGAGTAAACTCATTTCCCGAACGATTTTTTAAATTATTTTTTCACCACTAAAACGCATGAGACTTGTAGTTTTCAAAAATGTTTTCATTTTTGATGAGAAGCTTAATGAAAGAGGTTTAATCGCCGGCAAACGAAATCCCGCGTTTTCCCGTAAATCCGGGGCTTGGCCCGTATAGTCGAATGTATACAAAGAAAGTACCCAGGGAGTAAACTCATTTCCCGAACGATTTTTTAAATTTTTTTTTCACCACTAAAACGCATGAGACTTGTAGTTTTTAAAAATGTTTTCATTTTTGATGAGACGCTGAATAAAAGAAGTTTAATCGCCGGCAAGCGAAAATTCGCGATTTCCAGTAAATCCCGGACTCGGCCCGTTTAGTCAAAATTATACAAAGAAAGTACCCAGGGAGTAAACTCATTTCCCGAAAGATTTTTTAAATTATTTTTTCACCACTAAAACGCATGAGACTTGTAGTTTTCAAAAATGTTTTCATTTTTGGTGAGAAGCTTAATGAAAGAGGTTTAATCGCCGGCAAACGAAATCCCGCGTTTTCCCAAAAATCCGGGGCTTGGCCCGTATAGTCGAATGTATACAAAGAAAGTACCCAGGGAGTAAACTCATTTCCCGAACGATTTTTTAAATTTTTTTTTCACCACTAAAACGCACGAGCCTTGTAGTTTTCAAAAATGTTTTCATTTTTGATGAGACGCTTAATGAAAGAGGTTTAATCGCCGGAAAACGAAAACCCGCAATTTCCCGTAAATCCCGGGCTTGGCCCGTATAGTCGAATGTATACAAAGAAAGTACCCTGTGAGTAAACTCATTTCCAGAACGATTTTTTAAATTATTTTTTCACCACTAAAACGCATAAGACTTGTAGTTTTTAAAAATGTTTTCATTTTTGATGAGACGCTGAATAAAAGAAGTTTAATCGCCGGCAAACGAAAACCCGCGATTTCCCGTAAATCCCGGCTTGGCCCGTATAGTCAAAAGTATACAAAGAAAGTACCCAGGGAGTAAACTCATTTCCCGAACGATTTTTTAAATTATTTTTTCACCACTAAAACGCATGAAACTTGTAGTTTTCAAAAATGTTTTCATTTTTGATGAGACGCTGAATAAAAGAAGTTTAATCGCCGGCAAACGAAAACCGCCATTTCCCGTAAACCCCGGACTCGGCCCGTATAGTCGAAAGTATACAAAGAAAGTACCCTGTGAGTAAACTCATTTCCAGAAAGATTTTTTAAATTATTTTTTCACCACTAAAACGCATAAGACTTGTAGTTTTCAAAATTGTTTTCATTTTTGATGAGACGCTGAATAAAAGAAGTTTAATCGCCGGCAAACGAAAACCCGCAATTTCCCGTAAATCCCGGGCTTGGCCCGTATAGTCAAAAGTATACAAAGAAAGTACCCAGGGAGTAAACTCATTTCCCGAACGATTTTTTATATTATCTTTTTACCACTAAACGCATGAGACTTGTAGTTTTCAAAAATATTTTCATATTTGATGGGACGCTGAATAAAAGAAGTTTAATCGCCGGCAAACGAAAATCCGCGATTTCCCGTAAATCCCGGACTCGGCCCGTATAGTCAAAATTATACAAAGAAAGTACCCAGGGAGTAAACTCATTTCCCGAACGATTTTTTAAATTATTTTTTCACCACTAAAACGCATGAGACTTGTAGTTTTCAAAAATGTTTTCATTTTTGATGAGAAGCTTAATGAAAGAGGTTTAATCGCCGGCAAACGAAATCCCGCGTTTTCCCGTAAATCCGGGGCTTGGCCCGTATAGTCGAATGTATACAAAGAAAGTACCCAGGGAGTAAACTCATTTCCCGAACGATTTTTTAAATTTTTTTTCACCACTAAAACGCATGAGACTTGTAGTTTTCAAAAATGTTTTCATTTTTGATGAGACGCTTAATGAAAGAGGTTTAATCGCCGGAAAACGAAAACCCGCGATTTCCCGTAAATCCCGGGCTGGGCCCGTATAGTCGAATGTATACAAAGAAAGTACCCTGTGAGTAAACTCATTTCCAGAACGATTTTTTAAATTATTTTTTCACCACTAAAACGCATAAGACTTGTAGTTTTTAAAAAAGTTTTCATTTTTGATGAGACGCTGAATAAAAGAAGTTTAATCGCCAGCAAACGAAAACCCGCGATTTCCCGTAAATCCCGGCTTGGCCCGTATAGTCAAAAGTATACAAAGAAAGTACACAGGGAGTAAACTCATTTCCCAAACGATTTTTTAAATTATTTTTTCACCACTAAAACGCATGAGACTTGTAGTTTTCAAAAATGTTTTCATTTTTGATGAGACGCTAAATAAAAGAAGTTTAATCGCCGGCAAACGAAAACCCGCGATTTCCCGTAAATCCTGGACTCAGCCCGTATAGTCAAAAGTATACAAAGAAAGTACCCAGGGAGTAAACTCATTTCCCAAACGATTTTTTAAATTATTATTTCACCATTAAAACGCATGAGACTTGTAGTTCTCAAGAATGTTTTCATTTTTGATGAGACGCTTAATGAAAGAGGTTTAATCGCCGGAAAACGAAAACCCGCGATTTCCCGTAAATCCCGGGCTTGGCCCGTATAGTCGAATGTATACAAAGAAAGTACCCTGTGAGTAAACTCATTTCCAGAACGATTTTTTAAATTATTTTTTCACCACTAAAACGCATAAGACTTGTAGTTTTTAAAAATGTTTTCATTCTTGATGAGACGCTGAATAAAAGAAGTTTAATCGCCGGCAAACGACAACCCGCGATTTCCCGTAAATCCCGGCTTGGCCCGTATAGTCAAAAGTATACAAAGAAAGTACACAGGGAGTAAACTCATTTCCCAAACGATTTTTTAAATTATTATTTCACCACTAAAACGCATGAGACTTGTAGTTCTCAAGAATGTTTTCATTTTTGATGAGACGCTTAATGAAAGAGGTTTAATCGCCGGAAAACGAAAACCCGCGATTTCCCGTAAATCCCGGGCTTGGCCCGTATAGTCGAATGTATACAAAGAAAGTACCCTGTGAGTAAACTCATTTCCAGAACGATTTTTTAAATTATTTTTTCACCACTAAAACGCATAAGACTTGTAGTTTTTAAAAATGTTTTCATTTTTGATGAGACGCTGAATAAAAGAAGTTTAATCGCCGGCAAACGACAACCCGCGATTTCCCGTAAATCCCGGCTTGGCCCGTATAGTCAAAAGTATACAAAGAAAGTACACAGGGAGTAAACTCATTTCCCAACCGATTTTTTAAATTATTTTTTCACCACTAAAACGCATGAGACTTGTAGTTTTCAAAAATGTTTTCATTTTTGATGAGACGCTAAATAAAAGAAGTTTAATCGCCGGCAAACGAAAACCCGCGATTTCCCGTAAATCCTGGACTCAGCCCGTATAGTCAAAAGTATACAAAGAAAGTACCCAGGGAGTAAACTCATTTCCCAAACGATTTTTTAAATTATTTTTTCACCACTAAAACGCATAAGACTTGTAGTTTTTAAAAATGTTTTCATTTTTGATGAGACGCTGAATAAAAGAAGTTTAATCGCCGGCAAACGACAACCCGCGATTTCCCGTAAATCCCGGCTTGGCCCGTATAGTCAAAAGTATACAAAGAAAGTACACAGGGAGTAAACTCATTTCCCAAACGATTTTTTAAATTATTATTTCACCACTAAAACGCATGAGACTTGTAGTTCTCAAGAATGTTTTCATTTTTGATGAGACGCTTAATGAAAGAGGTTTAATCGCCGGAAAACGAAAACCCGCGATTTCCCGTAAATCCCGGGCTTGGCCCGTATAGTCGAATGTATACAAAGAAAGTACCCTGTGAGTAAACTCATTTCCAGAACGATTTTTTAAATTATTTTTTCACCACTAAAACGCATAAGACTTGTAGTTTTTAAAAATGTTTTCATTTTTGATGAGACGCTGAATAAAAGAAGTTTAATCGCCGGCAAACGACAACCCGCGATTTCCCGTAAATCCCGGCTTGGCCCGTATAGTCAAAAGTATACAAAGAAAGTACACAGGGAGTAAACTCATTTCCCAACCGATTTTTTAAATTATTTTTTCACCACTAAAACGCATGAGACTTGTAGTTTTCAAAAATGTTTTCATTTTTGATGAGACGCTAAATAAAAGAAGTTTAATCGCCGGCAAACGAAAACCCGCGATTTCCCGTAAATCCTGGACTCAGCCCGTATAGTCAAAAGTATACAAAGAAAGTACCCAGGGAGTAAACTCATTTCCCAAACGATTTTTTAAATTATTTTTTCACCACTAAAACGCATAAGACTTGTAGTTTTTAAAAATGTTTTCATTTTTGATGAGACGCTGAATAAAAGAAGTTTAATCGCCGGCAAACGAAAATTCGCGATTTCCCGTAAATCCCGGACTCGACCCGTTTAGTCAAAATTATACAAAGAAAGTACCCAGGGAGTAAACTCATTTCCCGAAAGATTTTTTAAATTATTTTTTCACCACTAAAACGCATGAGACTTGTAGTTTTCAAAAATGTTTTCATTTTTGGTGAGAAGCTTAATGAAAGAGGTTTAATCCGCGGCAAACGAAATCCCGTAAATCCGGGGCTTGGCCCGTATAGTCGAATGTATACAAAGAAAGTACCCAGGGAGTAAACTCATTTCCCGAACGATTTTTTAAATTTTTTTTTCACCACTAAAACGCATGAGACTTGTAGTTTTCAAAAATGTTTTCATTTTTGATGAGACGCTTAATAAAAGAGGTTTAATCGCCGGAAAACGAAAACCCGCGATTTCCCGTAAATCCCGGGCTTGGCCCGTATAGTCGAATGTATACAAAGAAAGTACCCTCTGAGTAAACTCATTTCCAGAACGATTTTTTAAATTATTTTTTCACCACTAAAACGCATAAGACTTGTAGTTTTTAAAAATGTTTTCATTTTTGATGAGACGCTGAATAAAAGAAGTTTAATCGCCGGCAAACGAAAACCCGCGATTTCCCGTAAATCCCGGCTTGGCCCGTATAGTCAAAAGTATACAAAGAAAGTACCCAGGGAGTAAACTCATTTCCCGAACGATTTTTTAAATTATTTTTTCACCACTAAAACGCATGAGACTTGTAGTTTTCAAAAATGTTTTCATTTTTGATGAGACGCTGAATAAAAGAAGTTTAATCGCCGGCAAACGAAAACCGCCATTTCCCGTAAACCCCGGACTCGGCCCGTATAGTCAAAAGTATACAAAGAAAGTACCCTGTGAGTAAACTCATTTCCAGAACGATTTTTTAAATTATTTTTTCACCACTAAAACGCATAAGACTTGTAGTTTTTAAAAATGTTTTCATTTTTGATGAGACGCTGAATAAAAGAAGTTTAATCGCCGGCAAACGAAAACCCGCGATTTCCCGTAAATCCCGGCTTGGCCCGTATAGTCAAAAGTATACAAAGAAAGTACCCAGGGAGTAAACTCACTTCCCAAACGATTTTTTAAATTATTTTTTTACCACTAAAACGCATGAGACTTGTAGTTTTCAAAAATGTTTTCATTTTTGATGAGACGCTGAATAAAAGAAGTTGAATCGCCGGCAAACGAAAACCCGCAATTTCCCGTAAATCCCGGGCTTGGCCCGTATAGTCAAAAGTATACAAAGAAAGTACCCAGGGAGTAAACTCATTTCCCGAACGATTTTTTATATTATCTTTTTACCACTAAACGCATGAGACTTGTAGTTTTCAAAAATATTTTCATATTTAATGGGACGCTGAATAAAAGAAGTTTAATCGCCGGCAAACGAAAACCCGCGATTTCCCGTAAATCCCGGCTTGGCCCGTATAGTCAAAAGTATACAAAGAAAGTACCCAGGGAGTAAACTCACTTCCCAAACGATTTTTTAAATTATTTTTTTACCACTAAAACTCATGAGACTTGTAGTTTTCAAAAATGTTTTCATTTTTGATGAGACGCTGAATAAAAGAAGTTGAATCGCCGGCAAACGAAAACCCGCAATTTCCCGTAAATCCCGGGCTTGGCCCGTATAGTCAAAAGTATACAAAGAAAGTACCCAGGGAGTAAACTCATTTCCCGAACGATTTTTTATATTATCTTTTTACCACTAAACGCATGAGACTTGTAGTTTTCAAAAATATTTTCATATTTAATGGGACGCTGAATAAAAGAAGTTTAATCGCCGGCAAACGAAAATCCGCGATTTCCCGTAAATCCCCGACTCGGCCCGTATAGTCAAAATTATACAAAGAAAGTACCCAGGGAGTAAACTCATTTCCCGAACGATTTTTTAAATTATTTTTTCACCACTAAAACGCATGAGACTTGTAGTTTGCAAAAATGTTTTCATTTTTGATGAGAAGCTTAATGAAAGAGGTTTAATCGCCGGCAAACGAAATCCCGCGTTTTCCCGTAAATCCGGGGCTTGGCCCGTATAGTCAAATGTATACAAAGAAAGTACCCAGGGAGTAAACTCATTTCCAGAACGATTTTTTAAATTATTTTTTCACCACTAAAACGCATAAGACTTGTAGTTTTTAAAAATGTTTTCATTTTTGATGAGACGCTGAATAAAAGAAGTTTAATCGCCGGCAAACGACAACCCGCGATTTCCCGTAAATCCCGGCTTGGCCCGTATAGTCAAAAGTATACAAAGAAAGTACACAGGGAGTAAACTCATTTCCCAAACGATTTTTTAAATTATTTTTTCACCACTAAAACGCATGAGACTTGTAGTTTTCAAAAATGTTTTCATTTTTGATGAGACGCTAAATAAAAGAAGTTTAATCGCCGGCAAACGAAAACCCGCGATTTCCCGTAAATCCTGGACTCAGCCCGTATAGTCAAAAGTATACAAAGAAAGTACCCAGGGAGTAAACTCATTTCCCAAACGATTTTTTAAATTATTATTTCACCACTAAAACGCATGAGACTTGTAGTTCTCAAGAATGTTTTCATTTTTGATGAGACGCTTAATGAAAGAGGTTTAATCGCCGGAAAACGAAAACCCGCGATTTCCCGTAAATCCCGGGCTTGGCCCGTATAGTCGAATGTATACAAAGAAAGTACCCTGTGAGTAAACTCATTTCCAGAACGATTTTTTAAATTATTTTTTCACCACTAAAACGCATAAGACTTGTAGTTTTTAAAAATGTTTTCATTTTTGATGAGACGCTGAATAAAAGAAGTTTAATCGCCGGCAAACGACAACCCGCGATTTCCCGTAAATCCCGGCTTGGCCCGTATAGTCGAAAGTATACAAAGAAAGTACACAGGGAGTAAACTCATTTCCCAAACGATTTTTTAAATTATTATTTCACCACTAAAACGCATGAGACTTGTAGTTCTCAAGAATGTTTTCATTTTTGATGAGACGCTTAATGAAAGAGGTTTAATCGCCGGAAAACGAAAACCCGCGATTTCCCGTAAATCCCGGGCTTGGCCCGTATAGTCGAATGTATACAAAGAAAGTACCCTGTGAGTAAACTCATTTCCAGAACGATTTTTTAAATTATTTTTTCACCACTAAAACGCATAAGACTTGTAGTTTTTAAAAATGTTTTCATTTTTGATGAGACGCTGAATAAAAGAAGTTTAATCGCCGGCAAACGACAACCCGCGATTTCCCGTAAATCCCGGCTTGGCCCGTATAGTCAAAAGTATACAAAGAAAGTACACAGGGAGTAAACTCATTTCCCAAACGATTTTTTAAATTATTCTTTCACCACTAAAACGCATGAGACTTGTAGTTTTCAAAAATGTTTTCATTTTTGATGAGACGCTAAATAAAAGAAGTTTAATCGCCGGCAAACAAAAACCCGCGATTTCCCGTAAATCCTGGACTCAGCCCGTATAGTCAAAAGTATACAAAGAAAGTACCCAGGGAGTAAACTCATTTCCCAAACGATTTTTTAAATTATTATTTCACCACTAAAACGCATGAGACTTGTAGTTCTCAAGAATGTTTTCATTTTTGATGAGACGCTGAATAAAAGCAGTATAATCGCCGGCAAACGAAAACCCGCGATTTCCCGTAAATCCCGGGCTTGGAACGTATAGTCGAATGTATACAAAGAAAGTACCCTGTGAGTAAACTCATTTCCAGAACGAGTTTTTAAATTATTTTTTCACCACTAAAACGCATAAGACTTGTAGTTTTTAAAAATGTTTTCATTTTTGATGAGACGCTGAATAAAAGAAGTTTAATCGCCGGCAAACGAAAATTCGCGATTTCCCGTAAATCCCGGACTCGGCCCGTTTAGTCAAAATTATACAAAGAAAGTACCCAGGGAGTAAACTCATTTCCCAAAAGATTTTTTAAATTATTTTTTCACCACTAAAACGCATGAGACTTGTAGTTTTCAAAAATGTTTTCATTTTTGGTGAGAAGCTTAATGAAAGAGGTTTAATCGCCGGCAAACGAAATCCCGTAAATCCGGGGCTTGGCCCGTATAGTCGAATGTATACAAAGAAAGTACCCAGGGAGTAAACTCATTTCCCGAACGATTTTTTAAATTTTTTTTTCACCACTAAAACGCATGAGACTTGTAGTTTTCAAAAATGTTTTCATTTTTGTGGAGGCGCTTAATAAAAGAGGTTTAATCGCCGGAAAACGAAAACCCGCGATTTCCCGTAAATCCCGGGCTTGGCCCGTATAGTCGAATGTATACAAAGAAAGTACCCTCTGAGTAAACTCATTTCCAGAACGATTTTTTAAATTATTTTTTCACCACTAAAACGCATAAGACTTGTAGTTTTTAAAAATGTTTTCATTTTTGATGAGACGCTGAATAAAAGAAGTTTAATCGCCGGCAAACGAAAACCCGCGATTTCCCGTAAATCCCGGCTTGGCCCGTATAGTCAAAAGTATACAAAGAAAGTACCCAGGGAGTAAACTCATTTCCAGAACGATTTTTTAAATTATTTTTTCACCACTAAAACGCATAAGACTTGTAGTTTTTAAAAATGTTTTCATTTTTGATGAGACGCTGAATAAAAGAAGTTTAATCGCCGGCAAACGAAAACCCGCGATTTCCCGTAAATCCCGGCTTGGCCCGTATAGTCAAAAGTATACAAAGAAAGTACCCAGGGAGTAAACTCACTTCCCGAACGATTTTTTAAATTATTTTTTCACCACTAAAACGCATGAGACTTGTAGTTTTCAAAAATGTTTTCATTTTTGATGAGACGCTGAATAAAAGAAGTTTAATCGCCGGCAAACGAAAACCCGCAATTTCCCGTAAATCCCGGGCTTGGCCCGTATAGTCAAAAGTATACAAAGAAAGTACCCAGGGAGTAAACTCATTTCCCGAACGATTTTTTATATTATCTTTTTACCACTAAACGCATGAGACTTGTAGTTTTCAAAAATATTTTCATATTTAATGGGACGCTGAATAAAAGAAGTTTAATCGCCGGCAAACGAAAATCCGCGATTTCCCGTAAATCCCGGACTCGGCCCGTATAGTCAAAATTATACAAAGAAAGTACCCAGGGAGTAAACTCATTTCCCGAACGATTTTTTAAATTATTTTTTCACCACTAAAACGCATGAGACTTGTAGTTTTCAAAAATGTTTTCATTTTTGATGAGAAGCTTAATGAAAGATGTTTAATCGGCGGCAAACGAAATCCCGCGTTTTCCCGTAAATCCGGGGCTTGGCCCGTATAGTCGCATGTATACAAAGAAAGTACCCAGGGAGTAAACTCATTTCCCGAACGATTTTTTAAATTTTTTTTTCACCACTAAAACGCATGAGACTTGTAGTTTTCAAAAATGTTTTCATTTTTGATGAGACGCTTAATGAAAGAGGTTTAATCGCCGGAAAACGAAAACCCGCGTTTTCCCGTAAATCCCGGGCTTGGCCCGTATAATCGAATGTATACAAAGAAAGTACCCTGTGAGTAAACTCATTTCCAGAACGATTTTTTAAATTATTTTTTCACCACTAAAACGCATAAGACTTGTAGTTTTTAAAAATGTTTTCATTTTTGATGAGACGCTGAATAAAAGAAGTTTAATCGCCGGCAAACGAAAACCCGCGATTTCCCGTAAATCCCGGCTTGGCCCGTATAGTCAAAAGTATACAAAGAAAGTACACAGGGAGTAAACTCATTTCCCAAACGATTTTTTAAATTATTTTTTCACCACTAAAACGCATGAGACTTGTAGTTTTCAAAAATGTTTTCATTTTTGATGAGACGCTGAATAAAAGAAGTTTAGTCGCCGGCAAACGAAATCCCGCGATTTCCCGTAAATCCTGGACTCAGCCCGTATAGTCAAAAGTATACAAAGAAAGTACCCAGGGAGTCAACTCATTTCCCAAACGATTTTTTAAATTATTATTTCACCACTAAAACGCATGAGACTTGTAGTTCTCAAGAATGTTTTCATTTTTGATGAGACGCTGAATAAAAGCAGTATAATCGCCGGCAAACGAAAACCCGCGATTTCCCGTAAATCCCGGGCTTGGCACGTATAGTCGAATGTATACAAAGAAAGTACCCTGTGAGTAAACTCATTTCCAGAGCGATTTTTTAAATTATTTTTTCACCACTAAAACGCATAAGACTTGTAGTTTTTAAAAATGTTTTCATTTTTGATGAGACGCTGAATAAAAGAAGTTTAATCGCCGGCAAACGAAAACCCGCGATTTCCCGTAAATCCCGGCTTGACCCGTATAGTCAAAAGTATACAAAGAAATTACCCAGGAAGTAAACTCATTTCCCGAACGATTTTTTAAATTATTTTTTCACCACTAAAACGCATGAGACTTGTAGTTTTCAAAAATGTTTTCATTTTTGATGAGACGCTGAATAAAAGAAGTTTAATCGCCGGCAAACGAAAACCGCCATTTCCCGTAAACCCCGGACTCGGCCCGTATAGTCAAAAGTATACAAAGAAAGTACCCTGTGAGTAAACTCATTTCCAGAACGATTTTTTAAATTATTTTTTCACCACTAAAACGCATAAGACTTGTAGTTTTTAAAACTGTTTTCATTTTTGATGAGACGCTGAATAAAAGAAGTTTAATCGCCGGCAAACGAAAACCCGCGATTTCCCGTAAATCCCGGCTTGGCCCGTATAGTCAAAAGTATACAAAAAAAGTACCCAGGGAGTAAACTCACTTCCCGAACGATTTTTTAAATTATTTTTTCACCACTAAAACGCATGAGACTTGTAGTTTTCAAAAATGTTTTCATTTTTGATGAGACGCTGAATAAAAGAAGTTTAATCGCTGGCAAACGAAAACCGGAAATTTCCCGTAAATCCCGGGCTTGGCCCGTACAGTCAAAAGTATACAAAGAAAGTACCCAGGGAGTAAACTCATTTCCCGAACGTTTTTTTATATTATCTTTTTACCACTAAACGCATGAGACTTGTAGTTTTCAAAAATATTTTCATATTTGATGGGACGCTGAATAAAAGAAGTTTAATCGCCGGCAAACGAAAATCCGCAATTTCCCGTAAATCCCGGACTCGGCCCGTATAGTCAAAATTATACAAAGAAAGTACCCAGGGAGTAAACTCATTTCCCGAACGATTTTTTAAATTATTTTTTCACCACTAAAACGCATGAGACTTGTAGTTTTCAAAAATGTTTTCATTTTTGATGAGAAGCTTAATGAAAGAGGTTTAATCACCGGCAAACGAAATCCCGCGTTTTTCCGTAAATCCGGGGCTTGGCCCGTATAGTCGAATGTATACAAAGAAAGTACCCAGGGAGTAAACTCATTTCCCGAACGATTTTTTAAATTTTTTTTTCACCACTAAAACGCATGAGACTTGTAGTTTTCAAAAATGTTTTCATTTTTGATGAGACGCTTAATGAAAGAGGTTTAATCGCCGGAAAACGAAAACCCGCGATTTCCCGTAAATCCCGGGCTTGGCCCGTATAGTCGAATGTATACAAAGAAAGTACCCTGTGAGTAAACTCATTTCCAGAACAATTTTTTAAATTATTTTTTCACCATTAAAACGCATAAGACTTGTAGTTTTTAAAAATTTTTTCATTTTTGATGAGACGCTGAATAAAAGAAGTTTAATCGCCGGCAAACGAAAACCCGCGATTTCCCGTAAATCCTGGACTCAGCCCGTATAGTCAAAAGTATACAAAGAAAGTACCCAGGGAGTAAACTCATTTCCCAAACGATTTTTTAAATTATTATTTCACCACTAAAACGCATGAGACTTGTAGTTTTCAAAAATGTTTTCATTTTTGATGAGACGCTGAATAAAAGAAGTTTAATCGCTGGCAAACGAAAACCGGAAATTTCCCGTAAATCCCGGGCTTGGCCCGTACAGTCAAAAGTATACAAAGAAAGTACCCAGGGAGTAAACTCATTTCCCGAACGTTTTTTTATATTATCTTTTTACCACTAAACGCATGAGACTTGTAGTTTTCAAAAATATTTTCATATTTGATGGGACGCTGAATAAAAGAAGTTTAATCGCCGGCAAACGAAAATCCGCAATTTCCCGTAAATCCCGGACTCGGCCCGTATAGTCAAAATTATACAAAGAAAGTGCCCAGGGAGTAAACGCATTTTCCGAACGATTTTTTAAATTATTTTTTCACCATTAAAACGCATGAGACTTGTAGTTTTCAAAAATGTTTTCATTTTTGATGAGAAGCTTAATGAAAGAGGTTTAATCGCCGGCAAACGAAATCCCGCGTTTTTCCGTAAATCCGGGGCTTGGCCCGTATAGTCGAATGTATACAAAGAAAGTACCCAGGGAGTAAACTCATTTCCCGAACGATTTTTTAAATTTTTTTTTCACCACTAAAACGCATGAGACTTGTAGTTTTCAAAAATGTTTTCATTTTTGATGAGACGCTTAATGAAAGAGGTTTAATCGCCGGAAAACGAAAACCCGCGATTTCCCGTAAATCCCGGGCTTGGCCCGTATAGTCGAATGTATACAAAGAAAGTACCCTGTGAGTAAACTCATTTCCAGAACAATTTTTTAAATTATTTTTTCACCACTAAAACGCATAAGACTTGTAGTTTTTAAAAATTTTTTCATTTTTGATGAGACGCTGAATAAAAGAAGTTTAATCGCCGGCAAACGAAAACCCGCGATTTCCCGTAAATCCTGGACTCAGCCCGTATAGTCAAAAGTATACAAAGAAAGTACCCAGGGAGTAAACTCATTTCCCAAACGATTTTTTAAATTATTATTTCACCACTAAAACGCATGAGACTTGTAGTTCTCAAAAATGTTTTCATTTTTGATGAGACGCTGAATAAAAGCAGTATAATCGCCGGCAAACGAAAACCCGCGATTTCCCGTAAATCCCGGGCTTGGCACGTATAGTCGAATGTAAACAAAGAAAGTACCCTGTGAGTAAACTCATTTCCAGAACGATTTTTTAAATTATTTTTTCACCACTAAAACGCATAAGACTTGTAGTTTTTAAAAATGTTTTCATTTTTGATGAGACGCTGAATAAAAGAAGTTTAATCGCCGGCAAACGAAAACCCGCGATTTCCCGAAAATCCCGGCTTGACCCGTATAGTCAAAAGTATACAAAGAAATTACCCAGGGAGTAAACTCATTTCCCGAACGATTTTTTAAATTATTTTTTCACCACTAAAACGCATGAGACTTGTAGTTTTCAAATATGTTATCATTTTTGATGAGACGCTGAAAAAAAGCAGTTTAATCGCCGGCAAACGAAAACCTGCGATATCCCTAAATCCCGGACTCGGCCCGTATAGTCAAAAGTATACAAAGAAAGTACCCAGGGAGTAAACTCATTTCCAGAACGATTTTTTAAATTATGTTTTCACCACTAAAACGCATAAGACTTGTAGTTTTTAAAAATGTTTTCATTTTTGATGAGACGCTGAATAAAAGAAGTTTAATCGCCGGCAAACGAAAACCCGCGATTTCCCGTAAATCCCGGGCTTGGCCCGTATAGTCAAAAGTATACAAAGAAAGTACCCAGGGAGTAAACTCATTTCCCGAACGTTTTTTTATATTATCTTTTTACCACTAAACGCATGAGACTTGTAGTTTTCAAAAATATTTTCATATTTGATGGGACGCTGAATAAAAGAAGTTTAATCGCCGGCAAACGAAAATCCGCAATTTCCCGTAAATCCCGGACTCGGCCCGTATAGTCAAAATTATACAAAGAAAGTGCCCAGGGAGTAAACTCATTTCCCGAACGATTTTTTAAATTATTTTTTCACCATTAAAACGCATGAGACTTGTAGTTTTCAAAAATGTTTTCATTTTTGATGAGAAGCTTAATGAAAGAGGTTTAATCGCCGGCAAACGAAATCCCGCGTTTTTCCGTAAATCCGGGGCTTGGCCCGTATAGTCGAATGTATACAAAGAAAGTACCCAGGGAGTAAACTCATTTCCCGAACGATTTTTTAAATTTTTTTTTCACCACTAAAACGCATGAGACTTGTAGTTTTCAAAAATGTTTTCATTTTTGATGAGACGCTTAATGAAAGAGGTTTAATCGCCGGAAAACGAAAACCCGCCATTTCCCGTAAATCCCGGGTTTGGCCCGTATAGTCGAATGTATACAAAGAAAGTACCCTGTGAGTAAACTCATTTCCAGAACAATTTTTTAAATTATTTTTTCACCACTAAAACGCATAAGACTTGTAGTTTTTAAAAATTTTTTCATTTTTGATGAGACGCTGAATAAAAGAAGTTTAATCGCCGGCAAACGAAAACCCGCGATTTCCCGTAAATCCTGGACTCAGCCCGTATAGTCAAAAGTATACAAAGAAAGTACCCAGGGAGTAAACTCATTTCCCAAACGATTTTTTAAATTATTATTTCACCACTAAAACGCATGAGACTTGTAGTTCTCAAAAATGTTTTCATTTTTGATGAGACGCTGAATAAAAGCAGTATAATCGCCGGCAAACGAAAACCCGCGATTTCCCGTAAATCCCGGGCTTGGCACGTATAGTCGAATGTAAACAAAGAAAGTACCCTGTGAGTAAACTCATTTCCAGAACGATTTTTTAAATTATTTTTTCACCACTAAAACGCATAAGACTTGTAGTTTTTAAAAATGTTTTCATTTTTGATGAGACGCTGAATAAAAGAAGTTTAATCGCCGGCAAACGAAAACCCGCGATTTCCCGAAAATCCCGGCTTGACCCGTATAGTCAAAAGTATACAAAGAAATTACCCAGGGAGTAAACTCATTTCCCGAACGATTTTTTAAATTATTTTTTCACCACTAAAACGCATGAGACTTGTAGTTTTCAAATATGTTATCATTTTTGATGAGACGCTGAAAAAAAGCAGTTTAATCGCCGGCAAACGAAAACCTGCGATATCCCTAAATCCCGGACTCGGCCCGTATAGTCAAAAGTATACAAAGAAAGTACCCAGGGAGTAAACTCATTTCCAGAACGATTTTTTAAATTATTTTTTCACCACTAAAACGCATAAGACTTGTAGTTTTTAAAAATGTTTTCATTTTTGATGAGACGCTGAATAAAAGAAGTTTAATCGCCGGCAAACGAAAACCCGCGATTTCCCGTAAATCCCGGGCTTGGCCCGTATAGTCAAAAGTATACAAAGAAAGTACCCAGGGAGTAAACTCATTTCCCGAACGTTTTTTTATATTATCTTTTTACCACTAAACGCATGAGACTTGTAGTTTTCAAAAATATTTTCATATTTGATGGGACGCTGAATAAAAGAAGTTTAATCGCCGGCAAACGAAAATCCGCAATTTCCCGTAAATCCCGGACTCGGCCCGTATAGTCAAAATTATACAAAGAAAGTGCCCAGGGAGTAAACTCATTTCCCGAACGATTTTTTAAATTATTTTTTCACCATTAAAACGCATGAGACTTGTAGTTTTCAAAAATGTTTTCATTTTTGATGAGAAGCTTAATGAAAGAGGTTTAATCGCCGGCAAACGAAATCCAGCGTTTTTCCGTAAATCCGGGGCTTGGCCCGTATAGTCGAATGTATACAAAGAAAGTACCCAGGGAGTAAACTCATTTCCCGAACGATTTTTTAAATTTTTTTTTCACCACTAAAACGCATGAGACTTGTAGTTTTCAAAAATGTTTTCATTTTTGATGAGACGCTTAATGAAAGAGGTTTAATCGCCGGAAAACGAAAACCCGCGATTTCCCGTAAATCCCGGGTTTGGCCCGTATAGTCGAATGTATACAAAGAAAGTACCCTGTGAGTAAACTCATTTCCAGAACAATTTTTTAAATTATTTTTTCACCACTAAAACGCATAAGACTTGTAGTTTTTAAAAATTTTTTCATTTTTGATGAGACGCTGAATAAAAGAAGTTTAATCGCCGGCAAACGAAAACCCGCGATTTCCCGTAAATCCTGGACTCAGCCCGTATAGTCAAAAGTATACAAAGAAAGTACCCAGGGAGTAAACTCATTTCCCAAACGATTTTTTAAATTATTATTTCACCACTAAAACGCATGAGACTTGTAGTTCTCAAAAATGTTTTCATTTTTGATGAGACGCTGAATAAAAGCAGTATAATCGCCGGCAAACGAAAACCCGCGATTTCCCGTAAATCCCGGGCTTGGCACGTATAGTCGAATGTAAACAAAGAAAGTACCCTGTGAGTAAACTCATTTCCAGAACGATTTTTTAAATTATTTTTTCACCACTAAAACGCATAAGACTTGTAGTTTTTAAAAATGTTTTCATTTTTGATGAGACGCTGAATAAAAGAAGTTTGATCGCCGGCAAACGAAAACCCGCGATTTCCCGAAAATCCCGGCTTGACCCGTATAGTCAAAAGTATACAAAGAAATTACCCAGGGAGTAAACTCATTTCCCGAACGATTTTTTAAATTATTTTTTCACCACTAAAACGCATGAGACTTGTAGTTTTCAAATATGTTATCATTTTTGATGAGACGCTGAAAAAAAGCAGTTTAATCGCCGGCAAACGAAAACCTGCGATATCCCTAAATCCCGGACTCGGCCCGTATAGTCAAAAGTATAAAAAGAAAGTACCCAGGGAGTAAACTCATTTCCAGAACGATTTTTTAAATTATTTTTTCACCACTAAAACGCATAAGACTTGTAGTTTTTAAAAATGTTTTCATTTTTGATGAGACGCTGAATAAAAGAAGTTTAATCGCCGGCAAACGAAAACCTGCGATATCCCTAAATCCCGGACTCGGCCCGTATAGTCAAAAGTATACAAAGAAAGTACCCAGGGAGTAAACTCATTTCCAGAACGATTTTTTAAATTATTTTTTCACCACTAAAACGCATAAGACTTGTAGTTTTTAAAAATGTTTTCATTTTTGATGAGACGCTGAATAAAAGAAGTTTAATCGCCGGCAAACGAAAACCCGCGATTTCCCGTAAATCCCGGGCTTGGCCCGTATAGTCAAAAGTATACAAAGAAAGTACCCAGGGAGTAAACTCATTTCCCGAACGTTTTTTTATATTATCTTTTTACCACTAAACGCATGAGACTTGTAGTTTTCAAAAATATTTTCATATTTGATGGGACGCTGAATAAAAGAAGTTTAATCGCCGGCAAACGAAAATCCGCAATTTCCCGTAAATCCCGGACTCGGCCCGTATAGTCAAAATTATACAAAGAAAGTGCCCAGGGAGTAAACTCATTTCCCGAACGATTTTTTAAATTATTTTTTCACCATTAAAACGCATGAGACTTGTAGTTTTCAAAAATGTTTTCATTTTTGATGAGAAGCTTAATGAAAGAGGTTTAATCGCCGGCAAACGAAATCCCGCGTTTTTCCGTAAATCCGGGGCTTGGCCCGTATAGTCGAATGTATACAAAGAAAGTACCCAGGGAGTAAACTCATTTCCCGAACGATTTTTTAAATTTTTTTTTCACCACTAAAACGCATGAGACTTGTAGTTTTCAAAAATGTTTTCATTTTTGATGAGACGCTTAATGAAAGAGGTTTAATCGCCGGAAAACGAAAACCCGCGATTTCCCGTAAATCCCGGGTTTGGCCCGTATAGTCGAATGTATACAAAGAAAGTACCCTGTGAGTAAACTCATTTCCAGAACAATTTTTTAAATTATTTTTTCACCACTAAAACGCATAAGACTTGTAGTTTTTAAAAATTTTTTCATTTTTGATGAGACGCTGAATAAAAGAAGTTTAATCGCCGGCAAACGAAAACCCGCGATTTCCCGTAAATCCTGGACTCAGCCCGTATAGTCAAAAGTATACAAAGAAAGTACCCAGGGAGTAAACTCATTTCCCAAACGATTTTTTAAATTATTATTTCACCACTAAAACGCATGAGACTTGTAGTTCTCAAAAATGTTTTCATTTTTGATGAGACGCTGAATAAAAGCAGTATAATCGCCGGCAAACGAAAACCCGCGATTTCCCGTAAATCCCGGGCTTGGCACGTATAGTCGAATGTAAACAAAGAAAGTACCCTGTGAGTAAACTCATTTGCAGAACGATTTTTTAAATTATTTTTTCACCACTAAAACGCATAAGACTTGTAGTTTTTAAAAATGTTTTCATTTTTGATGAGACGCTGAATAAAAGAAGTTTAATCGCCGGCAAACGAAAACCCGCGATTTCCCGAAAATCCCGGCTTGACCCGTATAGTCAAAAGTATACAAAGAAATTACCCAGGGAGTAAACTCATTTCCCGAACGATTTTTTAAATTATTTTTTCACCACTAAAACGCATGAGACTTGTAGTTTTCAAATATGTTATCATTTTTGATGAGACGCTGAAAAAAAGCAGTTTAATCGCCGGCAAACGAAAACCTGCGATATCCCTAAATCCCGGACTCGGCCCGTATAGTCAAAAGTATAAAAAGAAAGTACCCAGGGAGTAAACTCATTTCCAGAACGATTTTTTAAATTATTTTTTCACCACTAAAACGCATAAGACTTGTAGTTTTTAAAAATGTTTTCATTTTTGATGAGACGCTGAATAAAAGAAGTTTAATCGCCGGCAAACGAAAACCCGCGATTTCCCGTAAATCCCGGGCTTGGCCCGTATAGTCAAAAGTATACAAAGAAAGTACCCAGGGAGTAAACTCATTTCCCGAACGTTTTTTTATATTATCTTTTTACCACTAAACGCATGAGACTTGTAGTTTTCAAAAATATTTTCATATTTGATGGGACGCTGAATAAAAGAAGTTTAATCGCCGGCAAACGAAAATCCGCAATTTCCCGTAAATCCCGGACTCGGCCCGTATAGTCAAAATTATACAAAGAAAGTGCCCAGGGAGTAAACTCATTTCCCGAACGATTTTTTAAATTATTTTTTCACCATTAAAACGCATGAGACTTGTAGTTTTCAAAAATGTTTTCATTTTTGATGAGAAGCTTAATGAAAGAGGTTTAATCGCCGGCAAACGAAATCCCGCGTTTTTCCGTAAATCCGGGGCTTGGCCCGTATAGTCGAATGTATACAAAGAAAGTACCCAGGGAGTAAACTCATTTCCCGAACGATTTTTTAAATTTTTTTTTCACCACTAAAACGCATGAGACTTGTAGTTTTCAAAAATGTTTTCATTTTTGATGAGACGCTTAATGAAAGAGGTTTAATCGCCGGAAAACGAAAACCCGCGATTTCCCGTAAATCCCGGGCTTGGCCCGTATAGTCGAATGTATACAAAGAAAGTACCCTGTGAGTAAACTCATTTCCAGAACAATTTTTTAAATTATTTTTTCACCACTAAAACGCATAAGACTTGTAGTTTTTAAAAATTTTTTCATTTTTGATGAGACGCTGAATAAAAGAAGTTTAATCACCGGCAAACGAAAACCCGCGATTTCCCGTAAATCCTGGACTCAGCCCGTATAGTCAAAAGTATACAAAGAAAGTACCCAGGGAGTAAACTCATTTCCCAAACGATTTTTTAAATTATTATTTCACCACTAAAACGCATGAGACTTGTAGTTCTCAAAAATGTTTTCATTTTTGATGAGACGCTGAATAAAAGCAGTATAATCGCCGGCAAACGAAAACCCGCGATTTCCCGTAAATCCCGGGCTTGGCACGTATAGTCGAATGTAAACAAAGAAAGTACCCTGTGAGTAAACTCATTTGCAGAACGATTTTTTAAATTATTTTTTCACCACTAAAACGCATAAGACTTGTAGTTTTTAAAAATGTTTTCATTTTTGATGAGACGCTGAATAAAAGAAGTTTAATCGCCGGCAAACGAAAACCCGCGATTTCCCGAAAATCCCGGCTTGACCCGTATAGTCAAAAGTATACAAAGAAATTACCCAGGGAGTAAACTCATTTCCCGAACGATTTTTTAAATTTTTTTTTCACCACTAAAACGCATGAGACTTGTAGTTTTCAAAAATGTTTTCATTTTTGATGAGACGCTTAATGAAAGAGGTTTAATCGCCGGAAAACGAAAACCCGCGATTTCCCGTAAATCCCGGGCTTGGCCCGTATAGTCGAATGTATACAAAGAAAGTACCCTGTGAGTAAACTCATTTCCAGAACAATTTTTTAAATTATTTTTTCACCACTAAAACGCATAAGACTTGTAGTTTTTAAAAATTTTTTCATTTTTGATGAGACGCTGAATAAAAGAAGTTTAATCGCCGGCAAACGAAAACCCGCGATTTCCCGTAAATCCTGGACTCAGCCCGTATAGTCAAAAGTATACAAAGAAAGTACCCAGGGAGTAAACTCATTTCCCAAACGATTTTTTAAATTATTATTTCACCACTAAAACGCATGAGACTTGTAGTTCTCAAAAATGTTTTCATTTTTGATGAGACGCTGAATAAAAGCAGTATAATCGCCGGCAAACGAAAACCCGCGATTTCCCGTAAATCCCGGGCTTGGCACGTATAGTCGAATGTAAACAAAGAAAGTACCCTGTGAGTAAACTCATTTCAGAACGATTTTTTAAATTATTTTTTCACCACTAAAACGCATAAGACTTGTAGTTTTTAAAAATGTTTTCATTTTTGATGAGACGCTGAATAAAAGAAGTTTAATCGCCGGCAAACGAAAACCCGCGATTTCCCGTAAATCCCGGGCTTGGCCCGTATAGTCAAAAGTATACAAAGAAAGTACCCAGGGAGTAAACTCATTTCCCGAACGTTTTTTTATATTATCTTTTTACCACTAAACGCATGAGACTTGTAGTTTTCAAAAATATTTTCATATTTGATGGGACGCTGAATAAAAGAAGTTTAATCGCCGGCAAACGAAAATCCGCAATTTCCCGTAAATCCCGGACTCGGCCCGTATAGTCAAAATTATACAAAGAAAGTGCCCAGGGAGTAAACTCATTTCCCGAACGATTTTTTAAATTATTTTTTCACCATTAAAACGCATGAGACTTGTAGTTTTCAAAAATGTTTTCATTTTTGATGAGAAGCTTAATGAAAGAGGTTTAATCGCCGGCAAACGAAATCCCGCGTTTTTCCGTAAATCCGGGGCTTGGCCCGTATAGTCGAATGTATACAAAGAAAGTACCCAGGGAGTAAACTCATTTCCCGAACGATTTTTTAAATTTTTTTTTCACCACTAAAACGCATGAGACTTGTAGTTTTCAAAAATGTTTTCATTTTTGATGAGACGCTTAATGAAAGAGGTTTAATCGCCGGAAAACGAAAACCCGCGATTTCCCGTAAATCCCGGGCTTGGCCCGTATAGTCGAATGTATACAAAGAAAGTACCCTGTGAGTAAACTCATTTCCAGAACAATTTTTTAAATTATTTTTTCACCACTAAAACGCATAAGACTTGTAGTTTTTAAAAATTTTTTCATTTTTGATGAGACGCTGAATAAAAGAAGTTTAATCGCCGGCAAACGAAAACCCGCGATTTCCCGTAAATCCTGGACTCAGCCCGTATAGTCAAAAGTATACAAAGAAAGTACCCAGGGAGTAAACTCATTTCCCAAACGATTTTTTAAATTATTATTTCACCACTAAAACGCATGAGACTTGTAGTTCTCAAAAATGTTTTCATTTTTGATGAGACGCTGAATAAAAGCAGTATAATCGCCGGCAAACGAAAACCCGCGATTTCCCGTAAATCCCGGGCTTGGCACGTATAGTCGAATGTAAACAAAGAAAGTACCCTGTGAGTAAACTCATTTCAGAACGATTTTTTAAATTATTTTTTCACCACTAAAACGCATAAGACTTGTAGTTTTTAAAAATGTTTTCATTTTTGATGAGACGCTGAATAAAAGAAGTTTAATCGCCGGCAAACGAAAACCCGCGATTTCCCGAAAATCCCGGCTTGACCCGTATAGTCAAAAGTATACAAAGAAATTACCCAGGGAGTAAACTCATTTCCCGAACGATTTTTTAAATTATTTTTTCACCACTAAAACGCATGAGACTTGTAGTTTTCAAATATGTTATCATTTTTGATGAGACGCTGAAAAAAAGCAGTTTAATCGCCGGCAAACGAAAACCTGCGATATCCCTAAATCCCGGACTCGGCCCGTATAGTCAAAAGTATACAAAGAAAGTACCCAGGGAGTAAACTCATTTCCAGAACGATTTTTTAAATTATTTTTTCACCACTAAAACGCATAAGACTTGTAGTTTTTAAAAATGTTTTCATTTTTGATGAGACGCTGAATAAAAGAAGTTTAATCGCCGGCAAACGAAAACCCGCGATTTCCCGTAAATCCCGGGCTTGGCCCGTATAGTCAAAAGTATACAAAGAAAGTACCCAGGGAGTAAACTCATTTCCCGAACGATTTTTTAAATTATTTTTTCACCACTAAAACGCATGAGACTTGTAGTTTTCAAAAATGTTTTCATTTTTGATGAGACGCTGAATAAAAGAAGTTTAATCGCCGGCAAACGAAAACCCGCGATTTCCCGTAAATCACGGGCTTGGCCCGTATAGTCGAATGAATACAAATAAAGTACCCTGTGAGTAAACTCATTTCCAGAACGATTTTTTAAATTATTTTTTCACCACTAAAACGCATAAGACTTGTAGTTTTTAGAAATGTTTTCATTTTTGATGAGACGCTGAATAAAAGAAGTTTAATCGCCGGCGAACGGAAACCCGCGATTTCCCGTAAATCCCGGCTTCGCCCGAATAGTCAAAAGTATACAAAGAAAGTACCCAGGGAGTAAACTCATTTCCCGAACAATTTTTTAAATTATTTTTTCACCACTAAAACGCATGAGACTTGTAGTTTTCAAAAATGTTTTCATTTTTGATGAGACGCTGAATAAAAGAAGTTTAATCGCCGGCAAACGAAAACCCGCGATTTCCCGTAAATCCTGGACTCAGCCCGTATAGTCAAAAGTATAAAAAAAAAAGTACCCAGGGAGTAAACTCATTTCCCAAACGATTTTTTAAATTATTATTTCACCACTAAAACGCATGAGACTTGTAGTTTTCAAAAATGTTTTCATTTTTGATGAGAAGCTTAATGAAAGAGGTTTGATCGCCGGCAAACGAAATCCCGCGTTTTTCCGTAAATCCGGGGCTTGGCCCGTATAGTCGAATGTATACAAAGAAAGTACCCAGGGAGTAAACTCATTTCCCGAACGATTTTTTAAATTTTTTTTTCACCACTAAAACGCATGAGACTTGTAGTTTTCAAAAATGTTTTCATTTTTGATGAGACGCTGAATAAAAGAAGTTTAATCGCCGGCTAACAAAAACCCGCTATTTCCCGTAAATCCCGGCTTGGCCCGCATAGTCAAAAGTATACAAAGAAAGTACCCAGGGAGTAAACTCATTTCCCGAACATAGTCAAAAGTATACAAAGAAAGTACCCAGGGAGTAAACTCATTTCCCGAACGATTTTTTAAATTATTTTTTTACCACTAAAACGCATGAGACTTGTAGTTTTCAAATATGTTTTCATTTTTGATGAGACACTGAAAAAAAGCAGCTTAATCGCCGGCAAACGAAAACCTGCGATATCCCTAAATCCCGGACTCGGCCCGTATAGTCAAAAGTATACAAAGAAAGTACCCAGGGAGTAAACTCATTTCCAGAACGATTTTTTAAATTATTTTTTCACCACTAAAACGCATAAGACTTGTAAATTTTAAAAATGTTTTCATTTTTGATGAGACGCTGAATAAAAGAAGTTTAATCGCCGGCAAACGAAAACCCGCGATTTCCCGTAAATCCCGGGCTTGGCCCGTATAGTCAAAAGTATACAAAGAAAGTACCCAGGGAGTAAACTCATTTCCCGAACGATTTTTTAAATCGTCAAAAATGTTTTCATTTTTGATGAGACGCTGAATAAAAGAAGTTTAATCGCCGGCAAACGAAAACCCGCGATTTCCCGTAAATCACGGACTTGGCCCGTATAGTCGAATGTATACAAAGAAAGTAGCCTGTGAGTAAACTCATTTCCAGAACGATTTTTTAACTTATTTTTCACCACTAAAACGTATAAGACTTGTAGTTTTTAAAAATGTTTTCATTTTTGATGAGACACTGAATAAAAGAAGTTTAATCGCCGGCAAACGAAAACCCGCGATTTCCCGTAAATCCCGGCTTCGCCCGAATAGTCAAAAGTATACAAAGAAAGTACCCAGGGAGTAATCTCATTTCCCGAACGATTTTTTAAATTATTTTTTCACCACTAAAACGCATGAGACTTGTAGTTTTCAAAAATGTTTTCCTTTTTGATGAGACGCTGAATAAAAGAAGTTTAATCGCCGGCAAACGAAAACCCGCGATTTCCCGTAAATCCTGGACTCAGCCCGTATAGTCAAAAGTATACAAAGAAAGTACCCAGGGAGTAAACTCATTTCCCAAACGATTTTTTAAATTATTATTTCACCACTAAAACGCATGAGACTTGTAGTTCTCAAGAATGTTTTCATTTTTGATGAGAGGCTGAATAAAAGCAGCATAATCGCCGGCAAACGAAAACCGGCGATTTCCGTAAATCCCGGGCTTGGCACGTATAGTCGAATGTATACAAACAAAGTACCCTGTGAGTAAACTCATTTCCAGAACGATTTTTTAAATTATTTTTTCACCACTAAAACGCATAAGACTTGTAGTTTTTAAAAATGTTTTCATTTTTGATGAGACGCTGAATAAAAGAAGTTTAATCGCCGGCAAACGAAAACCCGCGATTTCCCGTAAATCCTGGACTCAGCCCGTATAGTCAAAAGTATACAAAGAAAGTACCCAGGGAGTAAACTCATTTCCCAAACGATTTTTTTAAATTATTATTTCACCACTAAAACGCATGAGACTTGTAGTTCTCAAGAATGTTTTCATTTTTGATGAGACGCTGAATAAAAGCAGTATAATCCCGGGCAAACGAAAACCGGCGATTTCCCGTAAATCCCGGGCTTGGCACGTATAGTCGAATGTATACAAAGAAAGTACCCTGTGAGTAAACTCAATTCCAGAACGATTTTTTAAATTATTTTTTCACCACTAAAGCGCATAAGACTTGTAGTTTTTAAAAATGTTTTCATTTTTGATGAGACGCTGAATAAAAGAAGTTTAATCGCCGGCAAACGAAAACCCGCGATTTCCCGTAAATCCCGGCTTGGCCCGTATAGTCAAAAGTATACAAAGAAAGTACCCAGGGAGTAAACTCAATTCCCGAACGATTTTTTAAATTATCTTTTCACCACTAAAACGCATAAGACTTGTAGTTTTCAAATATGTTCTCATTTTTGAAGAGACGCTGAAAAAAAAGCAGTTTAATCGCCGGCAAACCAAAACCTGCGATATCCCTAAATCCCGGACTCGGCCCGTATAGTCAAAAGTATACAAATAAAGTACCCAGGGAGTAAACTCATTTCCAGAACGATTTTTTAAATTATTTTTTCACCACTAAAACGCATAAAACTTGTAGTTTTTAAAAATGTTTTCATTTTTGATGAGACGCTGAATAAAAGAAGTTTAATCGCCGGCAAACGAAAACCCGCGATTTCCCGTAAATCCCGGGCTTGGCCCGTATAGTCAAAAGTATACAAAGAAAGTACCCAGGGAGTAAACTCATTTCCCGAACGATTTTTTAAATTATTTTTTCACCACTAAAACGCATGAGACTTGTAGTTTTCAAAAATGTTTTCATTTTTGATGAGACGCTGAATAAAAGAAGTTTAATCGCCGGCAAACGAAAACCCGCGATTTCCCGTAAATCCCGGGCTTGGCCCGTATAGTCAAAAGTATACAAAGAAAGTACTCAGGGAGTAAACTCATTTCCCGAACGATTTTTTTAATCATTTTTTAACCACTAAAACGCATGAGACTTGTAGTTTTCAAAAATGTTTTCATTTTTGATGAGACGCCTAATGAAAGAGGTTTAATCGCCGGCAAACGAAATCCCGCGTTTTCCCGTAAATCCCGGGCTTGGCACGTATAGTCGAATGTATACAAAGAAAGTACCCTGTGAGTAAACTCATTTCCAGAACGATTTTTTAAATTATTTTTTCACCACTAAAGCGCATAAGACTTGTAGTTTTAAAAAATGTTTTCATTTTTGATGAGACGCTTAATGAAAGAGGTTTAATCGCCGGAAAACGAAAACCCGCGATTTCCCGTAAATCCCGGGCTTGGCCCTTATAGTCGAATGTATACAAAGAAAGTACCCTGTGAGTAAACTCATTTCCAGAACGATTTTTTAAATTATTTTTTCACCACTAAAACGCATAAGACTTGTAGTTTTTAAAGATGTTTTCATTTTTGATGAGACGCTGAATAAAAGAAGTTTAATCGCCGGCAAACGAAAACCCGCGATTTTCCGTAAATCCCGGCTTGGCCCGTATAGTCAAAAGTATACAAAGAAAGTACCCAGGGAGTAAACTCATTTCCCGAACGATTTTTTAAATTATTTTTTCACCACTAAAACGCATGAGACTTGTAGTTTTTAAAAATGTTTTCATATTTGATGAGACGCTGAATAAAAGAAGTTTAATCGCCGGCAAACGAAAACCCGCGATTTCCCGTAAATCCTGGACTCGGCCCGTATAGTCAAAAGTATACAAAGAAAGTACCCAGGGAGTAAACTCATCTCCCAAACGATTTTTTAAATTATTATTTCACCACTAAAACGCATGAGACTTGTAGTTTTCAAGAATGTTTTCATTTTTGATGAGACGCTGAATAAAAGAAGTTTAATCGCCGGCAAACGAAAACCCGCGATTTCCCGTGAATACCGGGCTTGGCACGTATAGTCGAATGTATACAAAGAAAGTACCCTGTGAGTAAACTCATTTCCAGAACGATTTTTTAAATTATTTTTTCACCACTAAAACGCATAAGACTTGTAGTTTTCAAAAATATTTTCATTTATGATGAGACGCTGAATAAAAGAAGTTTAATCGCCGGCAAACGAAAACCCGCGATTTCCCGTAAAGTCCGTCTTGGCACGTATAGTCGAATGTATACAAAGAAAGTACCCTGTGAGTAAACTCAATTCAAGAACGATTTTTTAAATTATTTTTTCACCACTAAAGCCCATGAGACTTGTAGTTTTTAAAAATGTTTTCATTTTTGATGAGACGCTGAATAAAAGAAGTTTAATCGCCGGCAAACGAAAACCCGCGATTTCCCGTAAATCCCGGCTTGGCCCGTATAGTTAAAAGTATACAAAGAAAGTACCCAGGGAGTAAACTCATTTCCCGACCGATTTTTTAAGTTATTTTTTCACCATTAAAACGCATGAGACTTGTAGTTTTCAAAAATGATTTCATTTTTGATGAGACGCTGAATAAAAGAAGTTTAATCGCCGGCAAACGAAAACCCGCGATTTCCCGTAAATCCCGGGCTTGGCCCGTATAGTCAAAAGTATACAAAGAAAGTACCCAGGGAGTAAACTCATTTCCCGAACGATTTTTTAAATTACTTTTTCACCACTAAAACGCATGAGACTTGTAGTTTTTAAAAATGTTTTCATTTTTGATGAGACGCTGAATAAAAGAAGTTTAATCGCCGGCAAACAAAAACCTGCGATTTCCCGTAAATCCTGGACTCGGCCCGTATAGTCAAAAGTATACAAAGAAAGTACCCAGGGAGTAAACGCATTTCCCAAACGATTTTTTAAATTATTATTTCACCACTAAAACGCATGAGACTTGTAGTTTTCAAGAATGTTTTCATTTTTGATGAGACGCTGAATAAAAGAAGTTTAATCGCCGGCAAACGAAAATCCGCGATTTCCCGTAAATCCCGGACTCGGCCCGTATAGTCAAAAGTATACAAAGAAAGTACCCAGGGAGTAAACTCATTTCCCGAACGATTTTTTAAATTATTTTTTTACCACTAAAACGCATGAGACTTGTAGTTTTCAAAAATGTTTTCATTATTGATGAGACGCTGAATAAAAGAAGTTTAATCGCCGGCAAACGAAAACCCGCGATTTCCCGTAAATCCCGGGCTTGGCCCGTATAGTCAAAAGTATACAAAGAAAGTATCCAGGGAGTAAACTCATTTTCCGAACGATTTTTTAAATTATTTTTTCACCACTAAAACGCATAAGACTTGTAGTTTTTAAAAATGTTTTCATTTTTGATGAGACGCTGAATAAAAGAAGTTTAATCGCCGGCAAACGAAAACCCGCGATTTCCCGTAAATCCCGTCTTGGCCCGTATAGTCAAAAGTATACAAAGAAAGTACCCAGGGAGTAAACTCATTTTCCGAACGATTTTTTAAATTATTTTTTCACCACTAAAACGCATGAGACTTGTAGTTTTCAAAAATGTTTTCATTTATGATGAGACGCTGAATAAAAGAAGTTTAATCGCCGGCAAACGAAAACCCGCGATTTCCCGTAAATCCCGGGCTTGGCACGTATAGTCGAATGTATACAAAGAAAGTACCCTGTGAGTAAACTCAATTCAAGAACGATTTTTTAAATTATTTTTTCACCACTAAAGCCCATGAGACTTGTAGTTTTTAAAAATGTTTTTATTTTTGATGAGACGCTGAATAAAAGAAGTTTAATCGCCGGCAAACGAAAACCCGCGATTTCCCGTAAATCCCGGGCTTGGCTTGAATAGTCAAAAGTATACAAAGAAAGTACCCAGGGAGTAAACTCATTTCCCGAACGATTTTTTAAATTATTTTTTCACCACTAAAACGCATGAGACTTGTAGTTTTCAAAAATGTTTTCATTTTTGATGAGACGCTGAATAAAAGAAGTTTAATCGCCGCCAAACGAAAACCCGCGATTTCCCGTAAATCCCGAGCTTGGCCCGTATAGTCAAAAGTATACAAAGAAAGTACCCAGGGAGTAAACTCATTTCCCGAACGATTTTTTGAATTACTTTTTCACCACTAAAACGCATGAGACTTGTAGTTTTTAAAAATGTTTTCATTTTTGATGAGACGCTGAATAAAAGAAGTTTAATCGCCGGCAAACAAAAACCTGCGATTTCCCGTAAATCCTGGACTCGGCCCGTATAGTCAAAAGTATACAAAGAAAGTACCCAGGGAGTAAACGCATTTCCCAAACGATTTTTTAAATTATTATTTCACCACTAAAACGCATGAGACTTGTAGTTTTCAAGAATGTTTTCATTTTTGATGAGACGCTGAATAAAAGCAGTTTAATTGCCGGCAAACGAAAACCCGCGATTTCCCGTGAATACCGGGCTTGGCCCGTATAGTCAAAAGTATACAAAGAAAGTACCCTGTGAGGAAACTCATTTCCCAAACGATTTTTTATATTATTTTTTTACCACTAAACGCATGAGACTTGTAGTTTTCAAAAATATTTTCATATTTGATGGGTCGCTAAATAAAAGAAGTTTAATCGCCGGCAAACGAAAATCCGCGATTTCCCGTAAATCCCGGACTCGGCCCGTATAGTCAAAAGTATACAAAGAAAGTACCCAGGGAGTAAACTCATTTCCCGAACGATTTTTTAAATTATTTTTTTACCACTAAAACGCATGAGACTTGTAGTTTTCAAAAATGTTTTCATTATTGATGAGACGCTGAATAAAAGAAGTTTAATCGCCGGCAAACGAAAACCCGCGATTTCCCGTAAATCCCGGGCTTGGCCCGTATAGTCAAAAGTATACAAAGAAAGTACCCAGGGAGTAAACTCATTTTCCGAACGATTTTTTAAATTATTTTTTCACCACTAAAACGCATAAGACTTGTAGTTTTAAAAAATGTTTTCATTTTTGATGAGACGCTGAATAAAAGAAGTTTAATCGCCGGCAAACGAAAACCCGCGATTTCCCGTAAATCCCGTCTTGGCCCGTATAGTCAAAAGTATACAAAGAAAGCACCCAGGGAGTAAACTCATTTTCCGAACGATTTTTTAAATTATTTTTTCACCACTAAAACGCATGAGACTTGTAGTTTTCAAAAATGTTTTCATTTATGATGAGACGCTGAATAAAAGAAGTTTAATCGCCGGCAAACGAAAACCCGCGATTTCCCGTAAATCCCGGGCTTGGCACGTATAGTCGAATGTATACAAAGAAAGTACCCTGTGAGTAAACTCAATTCAAGAACGATTTTTTAAATTATTTTTTCACCACTAAAGCCCATGAGACTTGTAGTTTTTAAAAATGTTTTTATTTTTGATGAGACGCTGAATAAAAGAAGTTTAATCGCCGGCAAACGAAAACCGGCGATTTCCCGTAAATCCCGGGCTTGGCTTGAATAGTCAAAAGTATACAAAGAAAGTACCCAGGGAGTAAACTCATTTCCCGAACGATTTTTTAAATTATTTTTTCACCACTAAAACGCATGAGACTTGTAGTTTTCAAAAATGTTTTCATTTTTGATGAGACGCTGAATAAAAGAAGTTTAATCGCCGCCAAACGAAAACCCGCGATTTCCCGTAAATCCCGAGCTTGGCCCGTATAGTCAAAAGTATACAAAGAAAGTACCCAGGGAGTAAACTCATTTCCCGAACGATTTTTTGAATTACTTTTTCACCACTAAAACGCATGAGACTTGTAGTTTTTAAAAATGTTTTCATTTTTGATGAGACGCTGAATAAAAGAAGTTTAATCGCCGGCAAACGAAAACCTGCGATTTCCCGTATATCCTGGACTCGGCCCGTATAGTCAAAAGTATACAAAGAAAGTACCCAGGGAGTAAACTCATTTCCCGAACGATTTTTTAAATTATTATTTCACCACTAAAACGCATGAGACTTGTAGTTTTTAAAAATGTTTTCATTTTTGATGAGACGCTGAATAAAAGAAGTTTAATCGCCGGCAAACCAAAACCTGCGATTTCCCGTAAATCCTGGACTCGGCCCGTATAGTCAAAAGTATACAAAGAAAGTACCCAGGGAGTAAACTCATTTCCCAAACGATTTTTTAAATTATTATTTCACCACTAAAACGCATGAGACTTGTAGTTTTTAAAAATGTTTTCATTTTTGATGAGACGCTGAATAAAAGAAGTTTAATCGCCGGCAAACGAAAACCCGCGATTTCCCGTAAATCCCGTCTTGGCCCGTATAGTCAAAAGTATACAAAGAAAGTACCCAGGGAGTAAACTCATTTTCCGAACGATTTTTTAAATTATTTTTTCACCACTAAAACGCATGAGACTTGTAGTTTTCAAAAATGTTTTCATTTATGATGAGACGCTGAATAAAAGAAGTTTAATCGCCGGCAAACGAAAACCCGCGATTTCCCGTAAATCCCGGGCTTGGCACGTATAGTCGAATGTATACAAAGAAAGTACCCTGTGAGTAAACTCAATTCAAGAACGATTTTTTAAATTATTTTTTCACCACTAAAGCCCATGAGACTTGTAGTTTTTAAAAATGTTTTCATTTTTGATGAGACGCTGAATAAAAGAAGTTTAATCGCCGGCAAACGAAAACCCGCGATTTCCCGTAAATCCCGGGCTTGGCTTGAATAGTCAAAAGTATACAAAGAAAGTACCCAGGGAGTAAACTCATTTCCCGAACGATTTTTTAAATTATTTTTTCACCACTAAAACGCATGAGACTTGTAGTTTTCAAAAATGTTTTCATTTTTGATGAGACGCTGAATAAAAGAAGTTTAATCGCCGCCAAACGAAAACCCGCGATTTCCCGTAAATCCCGAGCTTGGCCCGTATAGTCAAAAGTATACAAAGAAAGTACCCAGGGAGTAAACTCATTTCCCGAACGATTTTTTGAATTACTTTTTCACCACTAAAACGCATGAGACTTGTAGTTTTTAAAAATGTTTTCATTTTTGATGAGACGCTGAATAAAAGAAGTTTAATCGCCGGCAAACGAAAACCTGCGATTTCCCGTAAATCCTGGACTCGGCCCGTATAGTCAAAAGTATACAAAGAAAGTACCCAGGGAGTAAACTCATTTACCGAACGATTTTTTAAATTATTATTTCACCACTAAAACGCATGAGACTTGTAGTTTTTAAAAATGTTTTCATTTTTGATGAGACGCTGAATAAAAGAAGTTTAATCGCCGGCAAACCAAAACCTGCGATTTCCCGTAAATCCTGGACTCGGCCCGTATAGTCAAAAGTATACAAAGAAAGTACCCAGGGAGTAAACTCATTTCCCAAACGATTTTTTAAATTATTATTTCACCACTAAAACGCATGAGACTTGTAGTTTTCAAGAATGTTTTCATTTTTGATGAGACGCTGAATAAAAGCAGTTTAATCGCCGGCAACCGAAAACCCGCGATTTCCCGTGAATACCGGGCTTGGCACGTATAGTCGAATGTATACAAAGAAAGTACCCTGTGAGTAAACTCATTTCCAGAACGATTTTTTAAATTATTTTTTCACCACTAAAACGCATAAGACTTGTAGTTCTTAAAAATGTTTTCATTTTTGATGAGACGCTGAATAAAAGAAGTTTAATCGCCGGCAAACGAAAACCCGCGATTTCCCGTAAATCCCGTCTTGGCCCGTATAGTCAAAAGTATACAAAGAAAGTACCCAGGGAGTAAACTCATTTTCCGAACGATTTTTTAAATTATTTTTTCACCACTAAAACGCATGAGACTTGTAGTTTTCAAAAATATTTTCATTTATGATGAGACGCTGAATAAAAGAAGTTTAATCGCCGGCAAACGAAAACCCGCGATTTCCCGTAAATCCCGTCTTGGCACGTATAGTCGAATGTATACAAAGAAAGTACCCTGTGAGTAAACTCAATTCAAGAACGATTTTTTAAATTATTTTTTCACCACTAAAGCCCATGAGACTTGTAGTTTTTAAAAATGTTTTCATTTTTGATGAGACGCTGAATAAAAGAAGTTTAATCGCCGGCAAACGAAAACCCGCGATTTCCCGTAAATCCCGGCTTGGCCCGTATAGTCAAAAGTATACAAAGAAAGTACCCAGGGAGTAAACTCATTTCCCGACCGATTTTTTAAATTATTTTTTCACCATTAAAACGCATGAGACTTGTAGTTTTCAAAAATGATTTCATTTTTGATGAGACGCTGAATAAAAGAAATTTAATCGCCGGCAAACGAAAACCCGCGATTTCCCGTAAATCCCGGGCTTGGCCCGTATAGTCAAAAGTATACAAAGAAAGTACCCAGGGAGTAAACTCATTTCCCGAACGATTTTTTAAATTACTTTTTCACCACTAAAACGCATGAGACTTGTAGTTTTTAAAAATGTTTTCATTTTTGATGAGACGCTGAATAAAAGAAGTTTAATCGCCGGCAAACAAAAACCTGCGATTTCCCGTAAATCCTGGACTCGGCCCGTATAGTCAAAAGTATACAAAGAAAGTACCCAGGGAGTAAACTCATTTCCCAAACGATTTTTTAAATTATTATTTCACCACTAAAACGCATGAGACTTGTAGTTTTCAAGAATGTTTTCATTTTTGATGAGACGCTGAATAAAAGCAGTTTAATCGCCAGCAAACGAAAACCCGCGATTTCCCGTGAATACCGGGCTTGGCACGTATAGTCGAATGTATGCAAAGAAAGTACCCTGTGAGTAAACTCATTTCCAGAACGATTTTTTAAATTATTTTTTCACCACTAAAACACATAAGACTTGTAGTTTTTAAAAATGTTTTCATTTTTGATGAGACGCTGAATAAAAGAAGTTTAATCGCCGGAAAACGAAAACCTGCGATTTCCCTAAATCCCGGACTCGGCCCGTATAGTCAAAAGTATACAAAGAAAGTACCCAGGGAGTAAACTCATTTCCAGAACGATTTTTTAAATTATTTTTTCACCACTAAAACGCATAAGACTTGTAGTTTTTAAAAATGTTTTCATTTTTGATGAGACGCTGAATAAAAGAAGTTTAATCGCCGGCAAACGAAAACCCGCGATTTCCCGTAAATCCCGGGCTTGGCCCGTATAGTCAAAAGTATACAAAGAAAGTACCCAGGGAGTAAACTCATTTCCCGAACGATTTTTTATATTATTTTTTTACCACTAAACGCATGAGACTTGTAGTTTTCAAAAATATTTTCATATTTGATGGGTCGCTAAATAAAAGAAGTTTAATCGCCGGCAAACGAAAATCCGCGATTTCCCGTAAATCCCGGACTCGGCCCGTATAGTCAAAAGTATACAAAGAAAGTACCCAGGGAGTAAACTCATTTCCCGAACGATTTTTTAAATTATTTTTTCACCACTAAAACGCATGAGACTTGTAGTTTTCAAAAATGTTTTCATTATTGATGAGACGCTGAATAAAAGAAGTTTAATCGCCGGCAAACGAAAACCCGCGATTTCCCGTAAATCCCGGGCTTGGCCCGTATAGTCAAAAGTATACAAAGAAAGTACCCAGGGAGTAAACTCATTTTCCGAACGATTTTTTAAATTATTTTTTCACCACTAAAACGCATAAGACTTGTAGTTTTTAAAAATGTTTTCATTTTTGATGAGACGCTGAATAAAAGAAGTTTAATCGCCGGCAAACGAAAACCCGCGATTTCCCGTAAATCCCGTCTTGGCCCGTATAGTCAAAAGTATACAAAGAAAGTACCCAGGGAGTAAACTCATTTTCCGAACGATTTTTTAAATTATTTTTTCACCACTAAAACGCATGAGACTTGTAGTTTTCAAAAATGTTTTCATTTATGATGAGACGCTGAATAAAAGAAGTTTAATCGCCGGCAAACGAAAACCCGCGATTTCCCGTAAATCCCGGGCTTGGCACGTATAGTCGAATGTATACAAAGAAAGTACCCTGTGAGTAAACTCAGTTTAAGAACGATTTTTTAAATTATTTTTTCACCACTAAAGCCCATGAGACTTGTAGTTTTTAAAAATGTTTTCATTTTTGATGAGACGCTGAATAAAAGAAGTTTAATCGCCGGCAAACGAAAACCCGCGATTTCCCGTAAATCCCGGCTTGGCCCGTATAGTCAAAAGTATACAAAGAAAGTACCCAGGGAGTAAACTCATTTCCCGACCGATTTTTTAAATTATTTTTTCACCATTAAAACGCATGAGACTTGTAGTTTTCAAAAATGTTTTCATTATTGATGAGACGCTGAATAAAAGAAGTTTAATCGCCGGCAAACGAAAACCCGCGATTTCCCGTAAATCCCGGGCTTGGCCCGTATAGTCAAAAGTATACAAAGAAAGTACCCAGGGAGTAAACTCATTTTCCGAACGATTTTTTAAATTATTTTTTCACCACTAAAACGCATAAGACTTGTAGTTTTTAAAAATGTTTTCATTTTTGATGAGACGCTGAATAAAAGAAGTTTAATCGCCGGCAAACGAAAACCCGCGATTTCCCGTAAATCCCGTCTTGGCCCGTATAGTCAAAAGTATACAAAGAAAGTACCCAGGGAGTAAACTCATTTTCCGAACGATTTTTTAAATTATTTTTTCACCACTAAAACGCATGAGACTTGTAGTTTTCAAAAATGTTTTCATTTATGATGAGACGCTGAATAAAAGAAGTTTAATCGCCGGCAAACGAAAACCCGCGATTTCCCGTAAATCCCGGGCTTGGCACGTATAGTCGAATGTATACAAAGAAAGTACCCTGTGAGTAAACTCAATTCAAGAACGATTTTTTAAATTATTTTTTCACCACTAAAGCCCATGAGACTTGTAGTTTTTAAAAATGTTTTCATTTTTGATGAGACGCTGAATAAAAGAAGTTTAATCGCAGGCAAACGAAAACCCGCGATTTCCCGTAAATCCCGGCTTGGCCCGTATAGTCAAAAGTATACAAAGAAAGTACCCAGGGAGTAAACTCATTTCCCGACCGATTTTTTAAATTATTTTTTCACCATTAAAACGCATGAGACTTGTAGTTTTCAAAAATGATTTCATTTTTGATGAGACGCTGAATAAAAGAAGTTTAATCGCCGGAAAACGAAAACCTGCGATTTCCCTAAATCCCGGACTCGGCCCGTATAGTCAAAAGTATACAAAGAAAGTACCCAGGGAGTAAACTCATTTCCAGAACGATTTTTTAAATTATTTTTTCACCACTAAAACGCATAAGACTTGTAGTTTTAAAAAATGTTTTCATTTTTGATGAGACGCTGAATAAAAGAAGTTTAATCGCCGGCAAACGAAAACCCGCGATTTCCCGTAAATCCCGGGCTTGGCCCGTATAGTCAAAAGTATACAAAGAAAGTACCCAGGGAGTAAACTCATTTCCCGAACGATTTTTTATATTATTTTTTTACCACTAAACGCATGAGACTTGTAGTTTTCAAAAATATTTTCATATTTGATGGGTCGCTAAATAAAAGAAGTTTAATCGCCGGCAAACGAAAATCCGCGATTTCCCGTAAATCCCGGACTCGGCCCGTATAGTCAAAAGTATACAAAGAAAGTACCCAGGGAGTAAACTCATTTCCCGAACGATTTTTTAAATTATTTTTTCACCGCTAAAACGCATGAGACTTGTAGTTTTCAAAAATGTTTTCATTTATGATGAGACGCTGAATAAAAGAAGTTTAATCGCCGGCAAACGAAAACCCGCGATTTCCCGTAAATCCCGGGCTTGGCACGTATAGTCGAATGTATACAAAGAAAGTACCCTGTGAGTAAACTCAATTCAAGAACGATTTTTTAAATTATTTTTTCACCACTTAAGCCCATGAGACTTGTAGTTTTTAAAAATGTTTTCATTTTTGATGAGACGCTGAATAAAAGAAGTTTAATCGCCGGCAAACGAAAACCCGCGATTTCCCGTAAATCCCGGCTTGGCCCGTATAGTCAAAAGTATGCAAAGAAAGTACCCAGGGAGTAAACTCATTTCCCGACCGATTTTTTAAATTATTTTTTCACCATTAAAACGCATGAGACTTGTAGTTTTCAAAAATGATTTCATTTTTGATGAGACGCTGAATAAAAGAAGTTTAATCGCCGGAAAACGAAAACCTGCGATTTCCCTAAATCCCGGACTCGGCCCGTATAGTCAAAAGTATACAAAGAAAGTACCCAGGGAGTAAACTCATTTTCCGAACGATTTTTTAAATTATTTTTTCACCACTAAAACGCATAAGACTTGTAGTTTTTAAAAATGTTTTCATTTTTGATGAGACGCTGAATAAAAGAAGTTTAATCGCCGGCAAACGAAAACCCGCGATTTCCCGTAAATCCCGTCTTGGCCCGTATAGTCAAAAGTATACAAAGAAAGTACCCAGGGAGTAAACTCATTTTCCGAACGATTTTTTAAATTATTTTTTCACCACTAAAACGCATGAGACTTGTAGTTTTCAAAAATGTTTTCATTTATGATGAGACGCTGAATAAAAGAAGTTTAATCGCCGGCAAACGAAAACCCGCGATTTCCCGTAAATCCCGGGCTTGGCACGTATAGTCGAATGTATACAAAGAAAGTACCCTGTGAGTAAACTCAATTCAAGAACGATTTTTTAAATTATTTTTTCACCACTAAAGCCCATGAGACTTGTAGTTTTTAAAAATGTTTTCATTTTTGATGAGACGCTGAATAAAAGAAGTTTAATCGCAGGCAAACGAAAACCCGCGATTTCCCGTAAATCCCGGCTTGGCCCGTATAGTCAAAAGTATACAAAGAAAGTACCCAGGGAGTAAACTCATTTCCCGACCGATTTTTTAAATTATTTTTTCACCATTAAAACGCATGAGACTTGTAGTTTTCAAAAATGATTTCATTTTTGATGAGACGCTGAATAAAAGAAGTTTAATCGCCGGAAAACGAAAACCTGCGATTTCCCTAAATCCCGGACTCGGCCCGTATAGTCAAAAGTATACAAAGAAAGTACCCAGGGAGTAAACTCATTTCCAGAACGATTTTTTAAATTATTTTTTCACCACTAAAACGCATAAGACTTGTAGTTTTAAAAAATGTTTTCATTTTTGATGAGACGCTGAATAAAAGAAGTTTAATCGCCGGCAAACGAAAACCCGCGATTTCCCGTAAATCCCGGGCTTGGCCCGTATAGTCAAAAGTATACAAAGAAAGTACCCAGGGAGTAAACTCATTTCCCGAACGATTTTTTATATTATTTTTTTACCACTAAACGCATGAGACTTGTAGTTTTCAAAAATATTTTCATATTTGATGGGTCGCTAAATAAAAGAAGTTTAATCGCCGGCAAACGAAAATCCGCGATTTCCCGTAAATCCCGGACTCGGCCCGTATAGTCAAAAGTATACAAAGAAAGTACCCAGGGAGTAAACTCATTTCCCGAACGATTTTTTAAATTATTTTTTCACCGCTAAAACGCATGAGACTTGTAGTTTTCAAAAATGTTTTCATTTATGATGAGACGCTGAATAAAAGAAGTTTAATCGCCGGCAAACGAAAACCCGCGATTTCCCGTAAATCCCGGGCTTGGCACGTATAGTCGAATGTATACAAAGAAAGTACCCTGTGAGTAAACTCAATTCAAGAACGATTTTTTAAATTATTTTTTCACCACTTAAGCCCATGAGACTTGTAGTTTTTAAAAATGTTTTCATTTTTGATGAGACGCTGAATAAAAGAAGTTTAATCGCCGGCAAACGAAAACCCGCGATTTCCCGTAAATCCCGGCTTGGCCCGTATAGTCAAAAGTATGCAAAGAAAGTACCCAGGGAGTAAACTCATTTCCCGACCGATTTTTTAAATTATTTTTTCACCATTAAAACGCATGAGACTTGTAGTTTTCAAAAATGATTTCATTTTTGATGAGACGCTGAATAAAAGAAGTTTAATCGCCGGAAAACGAAAACCTGCGATTTCCCTAAATCCCGGACTCGGCCCGTATAGTCAAAAGTATACAAAGAAAGTACCCAGGGAGTAAACTCATTTCCAGAACGATTTTTTAAATTATTTTTTCACCACTAAAACGCATAAGACTTGTAGTTTTAAAAAATGTTTTCATTTTTGATGAGACGCTGAATAAAAGAAGTTTAATCGCCGGCAAACGAAAACCCGCGATTTCCCGTAAATCCCGGGCTTGGCCCGTATAGTCAAAAGTATACAAAGAAAGTACCCAGGGAGTAAACTCATTTCCCGAACGATTTTTTATATTATTTTTTTACCACTAAACGCATGAGACTTGTAGTTTTCAAAAATATTTTCATATTTGATGGGTCGCTAAATAAAAGAAGTTTAATCGCCGGCAAACGAAAATCCGCGATTTCCTGTAAATCCCGGACTCGGCCAGTATAGTCAAAAGTATACAAAGAAAGTACCCAGGGAGTAAACTCATTTTCAGAACGATTTTTTAAATTATTTTTTCACCACTAAAACGCATAAGACTTGTAGTTTTAAAAAATGTTTTCATTTTTGATGAGACGCTGAATAAAAGAAGTTTAATCGCCGGCAAACGAAAACCCGCGATTTCCCGTAAATCCCGGGCTTGGCCCGTATAGTCAAAAGTATACAAAGAAAGTACCCAGGGAGTAAACTCATTTCCCGAAAGATTTTTTATATTATTTTTTTACCACTAAACGCATGAGACTTGTAGTTTTCAAAAATATTTTCATATTTGATGGGTCGCTAAATAAAAGAAGTTTAATCGCCGGCAAACGAAAATCCGCGATTTCCCGTAAGTCCCGGACTCGGCCCGTATAGTCAAAAGTATACAAAGAAAGTACCCAGGGAGTAAACTCATTTCCCGAACGATTTTTTAAATTATTTTTTCACCGCTAAAACGCATGAGACTTGTAGTTTTCAAAAATGTTTTCATTTATGATGAGACGCTGAATAAAAGAAGTTTAATCGCCGGCAAACGAAAACCCGCGATTTCCCGTAAATCCCGGGCTTGGCACGTATAGTCGAATGTATACAAAGAAAGTACCCTGTGAGTAAACTCAATTCAAGAACGATTTTTTAAATTATTTTTTCACCACTTAAGCCCATGAGACTTGTAGTTTTTAAAAATGTTTTCATTTTTGATGAGACGCTGAATAAAAGAAGTTTAATCGCCGGCAAACGAAAACCTGCGATTTCCCTAAATCCCGGACTCGGCCCGTATAGTCAAAAGTATACAAAGAAAGTACCCAGGGAGTAAACTCATTTCCAGAACGATTTTTTAAATTATTTTATCACCACTAAAACGCATAAGACTTGTAGTTTTAAAAAATGTTTTCATTTTTGATGAGACGCTGAATAAAAGAAGTTTAATCGCCGGCAAACGAAAACCCGCGATTTCCCGTAAATCCCGGGCTTGGCCCGTATAGTCAAAAGTATACAAAGAAAGTACCCAGGGAGTAAACTCATTTCCCGAACGATTTTTTATATTATTTTTTTACCACTAAACGCATGAGACTTGTAGTTTTCAAAAATATTTTCATATTTGATGGGTCGCTAAATAAAAGAAGTTTAATCGCCGACAAACGAAAATCCGCGATTTCCTGTAAATCCCGGACTCGGCCCGTATAGTCAAAAGTATACAAAGAAAGTACCCAGGGAGTAAACTCATTTCCCGAACGATTTTTTAAATTATTTTTTCACCGCTAAAACGCATGAGACTTGTAGTTTTCAAAAATGTTTTCATTATTGATGAGACGCTGAATAAAAGAAGTTTAATCGCCGGCAAACGAAAACCCGCGATTTCCCGTAAATCCCGGGCTTGGCCCGTATAGTCAAAAGTATACAAAGAAAGTACACAGGGAGTAAACTCATTTTCCGAACGATTTTTTAAATTATTTTTTCACCACTAAAACGCATAAGACTTGTAGTTTTCAAAAATGTTTTCATTTATGATGAGACGCTGAATAAAAGAAGTTTAATCGCCGGCAAACGAAAACCCGCGATTTCCCGTAAATCCCGTCTTGGCCCGTATAGTCAAAAGTATACAAAGAAAGTACCCAGGGAGTAAACTCATTTTCCGAACGATTTTTTAAATTATTTTTTCACCACTAAAACGCATAAGACTTGTAGTTTTCAAAAATGTTTTCATTTATGATGAGACGCTGAATAAAAGAAGTTTAATCGCCGGCAAACGAAAACCCGCGATTTCCCGTAAATCCCGGGCTTGGCACGTATAGTCGAATGTATACAAAGAAAGTACCCTGTGAGTAAACTCAATTCAAGAACGATTTTTTAAATTATTTTTTCACCACTAAAGCCCATGAGACTTGTAGTTTTTAAAAATGTTTTCATTTTTGATGAGACGCTGAATAAAAGAAGTTTAATCGCCGGCAAACGAAAAACCGCGATTTTCCGTAAATCCCGGCTTGGCCCGTATAGTCAAAAGTATACAAAGAAAATACCCAGGGAGTAAACTCATTTCCCGACCGATTTTTTAAATTATTTTTTCACCATTAAAACGCATGAAACTTGTAGTTTTCAAAGATGATCTCATTTTTGATGAGACGCTGAATAAAAGAAGTTTAATCGCCGGAAAACGAAAACCTGCGATTTCCCGTAAATCCTGGACTCGGCCCGTATAGTCAAAAGTATACAAAGAAAGTACCCAGGGAGTAAACTCATTTCCCGAACGATTTTTTATATTATTTTTTTACCACTAAACGCATGAGACTTGTAGTTTTCCAAAATATTTTCATATTTGATGGGACGCTGAATAAAAGAAGTTTAATCGCCGGCAAACGAAAATCCGCGATTTCCCGTAAATCCCGAACTCGGCCCGTATAGTCAAAAGTATACAAAGAAAGTACCCAGTGAGTAAACTCATTTCCCGAACGATTTTTTAAATTATTTTTTCACCACTAAAACGCATGAGACTTGTAGTTTTCAAGAATGTTTTCATTTTTGATGAGACGCTGAATAAAAGCAGTTCAATCGCCGGCAAACGAAAACCTGCGATTTCCCGTAAATCCCGGACTCTGCCCGTATAGTCAAAAGTATACAAAGAAAGTACCCAGGGAGTAAACTCATTTCCAAAACGATTTTTTAAATTATTTTTTCACCACTAAAACGCATAAGACTTGTAGTTTTTAAAAATGTTTTCATTTTTGATGAGACGCTGAATAAAAGAAGTTTAATCGCCGGCAAACGAAAACCCGCGATTTCCCGTAAATCCCGGGCTTGGCCCGTATAGTCAAAAGTATACAAAGAAAGTACCCAGGGAGTAAACTCATTTCCCGAACGATTTTTTAAATTACTTTTTCACCACTAAAACGCATGAGACTTGTAGTTTTTAAAAATGTTTTCATTTTTGATGAGACGCTGAATAAAAGAAGTTTAATCGCCGACAAACGAAAACCTGCGATTTCCCGTAAATCCTGGACTCGGCCCGTATAGTCAAAAGTATACAAAGAAAGTACCCAGGGAGTAAACTCATTTCCCGAACGATTTTTTAAATTACTTTTTCACCACTAAAACGCATGAGACTTGTAGTTTTTAAAAATGTTTTCATTTTTGATGAGACGCTGAATAAAAGAAGTTTAATCGCCGACAAACGAAAACCTGCGATTTCCCGTAAATCCCGGACTCGGCCCGTACAGTTAAAAGTATACAAGGAAAGTACCCAGTGAGTAAACTCATTTCCCGAACGAATTTTTAAAGGTTTTTTTTAGGGAGTAAACTCATTTCCAAAACGATTTTTTAAATTATTTTTTCACCACTAAAACGCATAAGACTTGTAGTTTTTAAAAATGTTTTCATTTTTGATGAGACGCTGAATAAAAGCAGTTCAATCGCCGGCAAACGAAAACCTGCGATTTCCCGTAAATCCCGGACTCTGCCCGTATAGTCAAAAGTATACAAAGAAAGTACCCAGGGAGTAAACTCATTTCCAAAACGATTTTTTAAATTATTTTTTCACCACTAAAACGCATAAGACTTGTAGTTTTTAAAAATGTTTTCATTTTTGATGAGACGCTGAATAAAAGAAGTTTAATCGCCGGCAAACGAAAACCCGCGATTTCCCGTAAATCCCGGGCTTGGCCCGTATAGTCAAAAGTATACAAAGAAAGTACCCAGGGAGTAAACTCATTTCCCGAACGATTTTTTAAATTACTTTTTCACCACTAAAACGCATAAGACTTGTAGTTTTTAAAAATGTTTTCATTTTTGATGAGACGCTGAATAAAAGAAGTTTAATCGCCGACAAACGAAAACCTGCGATTTCCCGTAAATCCTGGACTCGGCCCGTATAGTCAAAAGTATACAAAGAAAGTACCCAGGGAGTAAACTCATTTCCCGAACGATTTTTTAAATTACTTTTTCACCACTAAAACGCATGAGACTTGTAGTTTTTAAAAATGTTTTTATTTTTGATGAGACGCTGAATAAAAGAAGTTTAATCGCCGACAAACGAAAACCTGCGATTTCCCGTAAATCCCGGACTCGGCCCGTACAGTTAAAAGTATACAAGGAAAGTACCCAGTGAGTAAACTCATTTCCCGAACGAATTTTTAAAGGTTTTTTTTAGGGAGTAAACTCATTTCCAAAACGATTTTTTAAATTATTTTTTCACCACTAAAACGCATAAGACTTGTAGTTTTTAAAAATGTTTTCATTTTTGATGAGACGCTGAATAAAAGAAGTTTAATCGCCGGCAAACGAAAACCCGCGATTTCCCGTAAATCCCGGGCTTGGCCCGTATAGTCAAAAGTATACAAAGAAAGTACCCAGGGAGTAAACTCATTTCCCGAACGATTTTTTAAATTACTTTTTCACCACTAAAACGCATGAGACTTGTAGTTTTTAAAAATGTTTTTATTTTTAATGAGACGCTGAATAAAAGAAGTTTAATCGCCGGCAAACGAAAACCTGCGATTTCCCGTAAATCCTGGACTCGGCCCGTATAGTCAAGAGTATACAAAGAAAGTACCCAGGCAGTAAACTCATTTCCCAAACGATTTTTTAAATTATTATTTAACCACTAAAGCCCATGAGACTTGTAGTTTTTAAAAATGTTTTCATTTTTGATGAGACGCTGAATAAAAGAAGTTTAATCTCCGGCAAACGAAAACCCGCGATTTCCCGTAAATCCCGGACTCGGCCCGTATAGTTAAAAGTATACAAAGAAAGTACCCAGGGAGTAAACTCATTTCCCGAAAGAATTTTTAAATTATTTTTTCACCACTAAAACGTATGAGACTTGTAGTTTTCAAAAATGTTTTCATTTTTGATAAGACGCTGAATAAAAGAAGTTTAATCACCGGCAAACGAAAACCTGCGATTTCCCGTAAATCCCGGACTCGGCCCGTATAGTCAAAAGTATACAAAGAAAGTACCCAGGGAGTAAACTCATTTCCCAAACGATTTTTTAAATTATTATTTCACCACTAAATCTCATGAGACTTGTAGTTTTTAAAAATGTTTTCATTTTTGATGAGACGCTGAATAAAAGAAGTTTAATCGCCGGCAAACGAAAACCTGCGATTTCCCGTAAATCCCGGACTCGGCCCGTATAGTCAAAAGTACACAAGGAAAGTACAAAGTGAGTAAACTCATTTCCCTAACGAATTTTTAAATTATTTTTTCACCACTAAAACGGATGAGACTTGTAGTTTTCAAAAATGCTTTCATTTTTGATGAGACGCTGAATAAAAGAAGTTTAATCGCCGGCAAACGAAAAACTGCGATTTCCCGTAAATCCCGGACTCGGCCCGTATGGTCAAGAGTATACAAAGAGAGTACCCAGGGTGTAAACTCATTTCCCGAACGATTTTTTAAATTATTTTTTCACCACTAAAACGCATGAGACTTGTAGTTTTCAAAAATGTTTTCATTTTTGATGAGACGCTGAATAAAAGAAGTTTAATCGCCGGCAAACGAAAACCTGCGATTTCCCGTAAATCCCGGACTCGGCCCGTATAGTCAAAAGTATACAAAGAAAGTACCCAGGGAGTAAACTCATTTCCCAAACGATTTTTTAAATTATTATTTCACCACTAAAGCCCATGAGACTTGTAGTTTTTAAAAATGTTTTCATTTTTGATGAGACGCTTAATGAAAGTGGTTTAATCGCCGGCAAACGAAAACCCGCCATTTCCCGTAAACCCCGGACTCCGCCCGCATAGTCAAAAGTATACAAAGAAAGTACCCAGGGTGTAAACTCATTTCCCGAACGATTTTTTAAATTATTATTTCACCACTAAAGCCCATGAGACTTGTAGTATTTAAAAATACTTTCATTTTTGATGAGACGCTGAATAAAAGAAGTTTAATCGCCGGCAAACAAAAACTCGCGACTTCCCGTAAATCCCGGACTCGGCCCGTATAGTCAAAAGTATACAAAGAAAGTACCCAGGGAGTAAACTCATTTCCCGAACGATTTTTTATATTATTTTTTTACCACTAAACGCATGAGACTTGTAGTTTTCCAAAATATTTTCATATTTGATGGGACGCTGAATAAAAGAAGTTTAATCGCCGGCAAACGAAAATCCGCGATTTCCCGTAAATCCCGAACTCGGCCCGTATAGTCAAAGGTATACAAAGAAAGTACCCAGTGAGTAAACTCATTTCCCGAACGATTTTTTAAATTATTTTTTCACCACTAAAACGCATGAGACTTGTAGTTTTCAAGAATGTTTTCATTTTTGATGAGACGCTGAATAAAAGCAGTTCAATCGCCGGCAAACGAAAACCTGCGATTTCCCGTAAATCCCGGACTCTGCCCGTATAGTCAAAAGTATACAAAGAAAGTACCCAGGGAGTAAACTCATTTCCAAAACGATTTTTTAAATTATTTTTTCACCACTAAAACGCATAAGACTTGTAGTTTTTAAAAATGTTTTCATTTTTGATGAGACGCTGAATAAAAGAAGTTTAATCGCCGGCAAACGAAAACCCGCGATTTCCCGTAAATCCCGGGCTTGGCCCGTATAGTCAAAAGTATACAAAGAAAGTAAACAGGGAGTAAACTCATTTCCCGAACGATTTTTTAAATTACTTTTTCACCACTAAAACGCATGAGACTTGTAGTTTTTAAAAATGTTTTCATTTTTGATGAGACGCTGAATAAAAGAAGTTTAATCGCCGACAAACGAAAACCTGCGATTTCCCGCAAATCCTGGACTCGGCCTGTATAGTCAAAAGTATACAAAGAAAGTACCCAGGGAGTAAACTCATTTCCCGAACGATTTTTTAAATTACTTTTTCACCACTAAAACGCATGAGACTTGTAGTTTTTAAAAATGTTTTCATTTTTGATGAGACGCTGAATAAAAGAAGTTTAATCGCCGACAAACGAAAACCTGCGATTTCCCGTAAATCCCGGACTCGGCCCGTACAGTTAAAAGTATACAAGGAAAGTACCCAGTGAGTAAACTCATTTCCCGAACGAATTTTTAAAGGTTTTTTTTAGGGAGTAAACTCATTTCCAAAACGATTTTTTAAATTATTTTTTCACCACTAAAACGCAAAGACTTGTAGTTTTTAAAAATGTTTTCATTTTTGATGGGACGCTGAATAAAAGCAGTTCAATCGCCGGCAAACGAAAACCTGCGATTTCCCGTAAATCCCGGACACTGCCCGTATAGTCAAAAGTATACAAAGAAAGTACCCAGGGAGTAAACTCATTTCCAAAACGATTTTTTAAATTATTTTTTCACCACTAAAACGCATAAGACTTGTAGTTTTTAAAAATGTTTTCATTTTTGATGAGACGCTGAATAAAAGAAGTTTAATCGCCGGCAAACGAAAACCCGCGATTTCCCGTAAACCCCGGGCTTGGCCCGTATAGTCAAAAGTATACAAAGAAAGTACCCAGGGAGTAAACTCATTTCCCGAACGATTTTTTAAATTACTTTTTCACCACTAAAACGCATGAGACTTGTAGTTTTTAAAAATGTTTTCATTTTTGATGAGACGCTGAATAAAAGAAGTTTAATCGCCGACAAACGAAAACCTGCGATTTCCCGTAAATCCTGGACTCGGCCCGTATAGTCAAAAGTATACAAAGAAAGTACCCAGGGAGTAAACTCATTTCCCGAACGATTTTTTAAATTACTTTTTCACCACTAAAACGCATGAGACTTGTAGTTTTTAAAAATGTTTTCATTTTTGATGAGACGCTGAATAAAAGAAGTTTAATCGCCGACAAACGAAAACCTGCGATTTCCCGTAAATCCCAGACTCGGCCCGTACAGTTAAAAGTATACAAGGAAAGTACCCAGTGAGTATACTCATTTCCCGAACGAATTTTTAAAGGTTTTTTTTAGGGAGTAAACTCATTTCCAAAACGATTTTTTAAATTATTTTTTCACCACTAAAACGCATAAGACTTGTAGTTTTTAAAAATGTTTTCATTTTTGATGAGACGCTGAATAAAAGAAGTTTAATCGCCGGCAAACGAAAACCTGCGATTTCCCGTAAATCCCGGACTCGGCCCGTATGGTCAAGAGTATACAAAGAGAGTACCCAGGGTGTAAACTCATTTCCCGAACGATTTTTTAAATTATTTTTTCACCACTAAAACGCATGAGACTTGTAGTTTTCAAAAATGTTTTCATTTTTGATGAGACGCTGAATAAAAGAAGTTTAATCGCCGGCAAACGAAAACCTGCGATTTCCCGTAAATCCCGGACTCGGCCCGTATAGTCAAAAGTATACAAAGAAAGTACCCAGGGAGTAAACTCATTTCCCAAACGATTTTTTAAATTATTATTTCACCACTAAAGCCCATGAGACTTGTAGTTTTTAAAAATGTTTTCATTTTTGATGAGACGCTTAATGAAAGTGGTTTAATCGCCGGCAAACGAAAACCCGCCATTTCCCGTAAACCCCGGACTCCGCCCGCATAGTCAAAAGTATACAAAGAAAGTACCCAGGGTGTAAACTCATTTCCCGAACGATTTTTTAAATTATTATTTCACCACTAAAGCCCATGAGACTTGTAGTATTTAAAAATACTTTCATTTTTGATGAGACGCTGAATAAAAGAAGTTTAATCGCCGGCAAACAAAAACTCGCGACTTCCCGTAAATCCCGGACTCGGCCCGTATAGTCAAAAGTATACAAAGAAAGTACCCAGGGAGTAAACTCATTTCCCAAACGATTTTTTATATTATTTTTTTACCACTAAACGCATGAGACTTGTAGTTTTCCAAAATATTTTCATATTTGATGGGACGCTGAATAAAAGAAGTTTAATCGCCGGCAAACGAAAATCCGCGATTTCCCGTAAATCCCGAACTCGGCCCGTATAGTCAAAGGTATACAAAGAAAGTACCCAGTGAGTAAACTCATTTCCCGAACGATTTTTTAAATTATTTTTTCACCACTAAAACGCATGAGACTTGTAGTTTTCAATAATGTTTTCATTTTTGATGAGACGCTGAATAAAAGCAGTTCAATCGCCGGCAAACGAAAACCTGCGATTTCCCGTAAATCCCGGACTCTGCCCGTATAGTCAAAAGTATACAAAGAAAGTACCCAGGGAGTAAACTCATTTCCAAAACGATTTTTTAAATTATTTTTTCACCACTAAAACGCATAAGACTTGTAGTTTTTAAAAATGTTTTCATTTTTGATGAGACGCTGAATAAAAGAAGTTTAATCGCCGGCAAACGAAAACCCGCGATTTCCCGTAAATCCCGGGCTTGGCCCGTATAGTCAAAAGTATACAAAGAAAGTACCCAGGGAGTAAACTCATTTCCCGAACGATTTTTTAAATTACTTTTTCACCACTAAAACGCATGAGACTTGTAGTTTTTAAAAATATTTTCATTTTTGATGAGACGCTGAATAAAAGAAGTTTAATCGCCGACAAACGAAAACCTGCGATTTCCCGCAAATCCTGGACTCGGCCCGTATAGTCAAAAGTATACAAAGAAAGTACCCAGGGAGTAAACTCATTTCCCGAACGATTTTTTAAATTACTTTTTCACCACTAAAACGCATGAGACTTGTAGTTTTTAAAAATGTTTTCATTTTTGATGAGACGCTGAATAAAAGAAGTTTAATCGCCGACAAACGAAAACCTGCGATTTCCCGTAAATCCCGGACTCGGCCCGTACAGTTAAAAGTATACAAGGAAAGTACCCAGTGAGTAAACTCATTTCCCGAACGAATTTTTAAAGGTTTTTTTTAGGGAGTAAACTCATTTCCAAAACGATTTTTTAAATTATTTTTTCACCACTAAAACGCATAAGACTTGAAGTTTTTAAAAATGTTTTCATTTTTGATGGGACGCTGAATGAAAGCAGTTCAATCGCCGGCAAACGAAAACCTGCGATTTCCCGTAAATCCCGGACTCTGCCCGTATAGTCAAAAGTATACAAAGAAAGTACCCAGGGAGTAAACTCATTTCCAAAACGATTTTTTAAATTATTTTTTCACCACTAAAACGCATAAGACTTGTAGTTTTTAAAAATGTTTTCATTTTTGATGAGACGCTGAATAAAAGAAGTTTAATCGCCGGCAAACGAAAACCTGCGATTTCCCGTAAACCCCGGGCTTGGCCCGTATAGTCAAAAGTATACAAAGAAAGTACCCAGGGAGTAAACTCATTTCCCGAACGATTTTTTAAATTACTTTTTCACCACTAAAACGCATGAGACTTGTAGTTTTTAAAAATGTTTTCATTTTTGATGAGACGCTGAATAAAAGAAGTTTAATCGCCGACAAACGAAAACCTGCGATTTCCCGTAAATCCTGGACTCGGCCCGTATAGTCAAAAGTATACAAAGAAAGTACCCAGGGAGTAAACTCATTTCCCGAACGATTTTTTAAATTACTTTTTCACCACTAAAACGCATGAGACTTGTAGTTTTTAAAAATGTTTTCATTTTTGATGAGACGCTGAATAAAAGAAGTTTAATCGCCGACAAACGAAAACCTGCGATTTCCCGTAAATCCCGGACTCGGCCCGTACAGTTAAAAGTATACAAGGAAAGTACCCAGTGAGTAAACTCATTTCCCGAACGAATTTTTAAAGGTTTTTTTTAGGGAGTAAACTCATTTCCAAAACGATTTTTTAAATTATTTTTTCACCACTAAAACGCATAAGACTTGTAGTTTTTAAAAATGTTTTCATTTTTGATGAGACGCTGAATAAAAGAAGTTTAATCGCCGGCAAACGAAAACCTGCGATTTCCCGTAAATCCCGGACTCGGCCCGTATAGTCAAAAGTACACAAGGAAAGTACAAAGTGAGTAAACTCATTTCCCTAACGAATTTTTAAATTATTTTTTCACCACTAAAACGGATGAGACTTGTAGTTTTCAAAAATGCTTTCATTTTTGATGAGACGCTGTATAAAAGAAGTTTAATCGCCGGCAAACGAAAACCTGCGATTTCCCGTAAATCCCGGACTCGGCCCGTATGGTCAAGAGTATACAAAGAGAGTACCCAGGGTGTAAACTCATTTCCCGAACGATTTTTTAAATTATTTTTTCACCACTAAAACGCATGAGACTTGTAGTTTTCAAAAATGTTTTCATTTTTGATGAGACGCTGAATAAAAGAAGTTTAATCGCCGGCAAACGAAAACCTGCGATTTCCCGTAAATCCCGGACTCGGCCCGTATAGTCAAAAGTATACAAAGAAAGTACCCAGGGAGTAAACTCATTTCCCAAACGATTTTTTAAATTATTATTTCACCACTAAAGCCCATGAGACTTGTAGTTTTTAAAAATGTTTTCATTTTTGATGAGACGCTTAATGAAAGTGGTTTAATCGCCGGCAAACGAAAACCCGCCATTTCCCGCAAACCCCGGACTCCGCCCGCATAGTCAAAAGTATACAAAGAAAGTACCCAGGGTGTAAACTCATTTCCCGAACGATTTTTTAAATTATTATTTCACCACTAAAGCCCATGAGACTTGTAGTATTTAAAAATACTTTCATTTTTGATGAGACGCTGAATAAAAGAAGTTTAATCGCCGGCAAACAAAAACTCGCGACTTCCCGTAAATCCCGGACTCGGCCCGTATAGTCAAAAGTATACAAAGAAAGTACCCAGGGAGTAAACTCATTTCCCGAACGATTTTTTATATTATTTTTTTACCACTAAACGCATGAGACTTGTAGTTTTCCAAAATATTTTCATATTTGATGGGACGCTGAATAAAAGAAGTTTAATCGCCGGCAAACGAAAATCCGCGATTTCCCGTAAATTCCGAACTCGGCCCGTATAGTCAAAGGTATACAAAGAAAGTACCCAGTGAGTAAACTCATTTCCCGAACGATTTTTTAAATTATTTTTTCACCACTAAAACGCATGAGACTTGTAGTTTTTAAAAATGTTTTCATTTTTGATGAGACGCTGAATAAAAGAAGTTTAATCGCCGACAAACGAAAACCTGCGATTTCCCGTAAATCCCGGACTCGGCCCGTACAGTTAAAAGTATACAAGGAAAGTACCCAGTGAGTAAACTCATTTCCCGAACGAATTTTTAAAGGTTTTTTTTAGGGAGTAAACTCATTTCCAAAACGATTTTTTAAATTATTTTTTCACCACTAAAACGCATAAGACTTGTAATTTTTAAAAATGTTTTCATTTTTGATGAGACGCTGAATAAAAGAAGTTTAATCGCCGGCAAACGAAAACCTGCGATTTCCCGTAAATCCCGGACTCGGCCCGTATAGTCAAAAGTACACAAGGAAAGTACAAAGTGAGTAAACTCATTTCCCTAACGAATTTTTAAATTATTTTTTCACCACTAAAACGGATGAGACTTGTAGTTTTCAAAAATGCTTTCATTTTTGATGAGACGCTGTATAAAAGAAGTTTAATCGCCGGCAAACGAAAACCTGCGATTTCCCGTAAATCCCGGACTCGGCCCGTATGGTCAAGAGTATACAAAGAGAGTACCCAGGGTGTAAACTCATTTCCCGAACGATTTTTTAAATTATTTTTTCACCACTAAAACGCATGAGACTTGTAGTTTTCAAAAATGTTTTCATTTTTGATGAGACGCTGAATAAAAGAAGTTTAATCGCCGGCAAACGAAAACCTGCGATTTCCCGTAAATCCCGGACTCGGCCCGTATAGTCAAAAGTATACAAAGAAAGTACCCAGGGAGTAAACTCATTTCCCAAACGATTTTTTAAATTATTATTTCACCACTAAAGCCCATGAGACTTGTAGTTTTTAAAAATGTTTTCATTTTTGATGAGACGCTTAATGAAAGTGGTTTAATCGCCGGCAAACGAAAACCCGCCATTTCCCGTAAACCCCGGACTCCGCCCGCATAGTCAAAAGTATACAAAGAAAGTACCCAGGGTGTAAACTCATTTCCCGAACGATTTTTTAAATTATTATTTCACCACTAAAGCCCATGAGACTTGTAGTATTTAAAAATACTTTCATTTTTGATGAGACGCTGAATAAAAGAAGTTTAATCGCCGGCAAACAAAAACTCGCGACTTCCCGTAAATCCCGGACTCGGCCCGTATAGTCAAAAGTATACAAAGAAAGTACCCAGGGAGTAAACTCATTTCCCGAACGATTTTTTATATTATTTTTTTACCACTAAACGCATGAGACTTGTAGTTTTCCAAAATATTTTCATATTTGATGGGACGCTGAATAAAAGAAGTTTAATCGCCGGCAAACGAAAATCCGCGATTTCCCGTAAATCCCGAACTCGGCCCGTATAGTCAAAGGTATACAAAGAAAGTACCCAGTGAGTAAACTCATTTCCCGAACGATTTTTTAAATTATTTTTTCACCACTAAAACGCATGAGACTTGTAGTTTTCAAGAATGTTTTCATTTTTGATGAGACGCTGAATAAAAGCAGTTCAATCGCCGGCAAACAAAAACCTGCGATTTCCCGTAAATCCCGGACTCTGCCCGTATAGTCAAAAGTATACAAAGAAAGTACCCAGGGAGTAAACTCATTTCCAAAACGATTTTTTAAATTATTTTTTCACCACTAAAACGCATAAGACTTGTAGTTTTTAAAAATGTTTTCATTTTTGATGAGACGCTGAATAAAAGAAGTTTAATCGCCGGCAAACGAAAACCCGCGATTTCCCGTAAATCCCGGGCTTGGCCCGTATAGTCAAAAGTATACAAAGAAAGTACCCAGGGAGTAAACTCATTTCCCGAACGATTTTTTAAATTACTTTTTCACCACTAAAACGCATGAGACTTGTAGTTTTTAAAAATGTTTTCATTTTTGATGAGACGCTGAATAAAAGAAGTTTAATCGCCGACAAACGAAAACCTGCGATTTCCCGCAAATCCTGGACTCGGCCCGTATAGTCAAAAGTATACAAAGAAAGTACCCAGGGAGTAAACTCATTTCCCGAACGATTTTTTAAATTACTTTTTCACCACTAAAACGCATGAGACTTGTAGTTTTTAAAAATGTTTTCATTTTTGATGAGACGCTGAATAAAAGAAGTTTAATCGCCGACAAACGAAAACCTGCGATTTCCCGTAAATCCCGGACTCGGCCCGTACAGTTAAAAGTATACAAGGAAAGTACCCAGTGAGTAAACTCATTTCCCGAACGAATTTTTAAAGGTTTTTTTTAGGGAGTAAACTCATTTCCAAAACGATTTTTTAAATTATTTTTTCACCACTAAAACGCATAAGACTTGTAGTTTTTAAAAATGTTTTCATTTTTGATGGGACGCTGAATAAAAGCAGTTCAATCGCCGGCAAACGAAAACCTGCGATTTCCCGTAAATCCCGGACTCTGCCCGTATAGTCAAAAGTATACAAAGAAAGTACCCAGGGAGTAAACTCATTTCCAAAACGATTTTTTAAATTATTTTTTCACCACTAAAACGCATAAGACTTGTAGTTTTTAAAAATGTTTTCATTTTTGATGAGACGCTGAATAAAAGAAGTTTAATCGCCGGCAAACGAAAACCCGCGATTTCCCGTAAACCCCGGGCTTGGCCCGTATAGTCAAAAGTATACAAAGAAAGTACCCAGGGAGTAAACTCATTTCCCGAACGATTTTTTAAATTACTTTTTCACCACTAAAACGCATGAGACTTGTAGTTTTTAAAAATGTTTTCATTTTTGATGAGACGCTGAATAAAAGAAGTTTAATCGCCGACAAACGAAAACCTGCGATTTCCCGTAAATCCTGGACTCGGCCCGTATAGTCAAAAGTATACAAAGAAAGTACCCAGGGAGTAAACTCATTTCCCGAACGATTTTTTAAATTACTTTTTCACCACTAAAACGCATGAGACTTGTAGTTTTTAAAAATGTTTTCATTTTTGATGAGACGCTGAATAAAAGAAGTTTAATCGCCGACAAACGAAAACCTGCGATTTCCCGTAAATCCCGGACTCGGCCCGTACAGTTAAAAGTATACAAGGAAAGTACCCAGTGAGTAAACTCATTTCCCGAACGAATTTTTAAAGGTTTTTTTTAGGGAGTAAAGTCATTTCCAAAACGATTTTTTAAATTATTTTTTCACCACTAAAACGCATAAGACTTGTAGTTTTTAAAAATGTTTTCATTTTTGATGGGACGCTGAATAAAAGCAGTTCAATCGCCGGCAAACGAAAACCTGCGATTTCCCGTAAATCCCGGACTCTGCCCGTATAGTCAAAAGTATACAAAGAAAGTACCCAGGGAGTAAACTCATTTCCAAAACGATTTTTTAAATTATTTTTTCACCACTAAAACGCATAAGACTTGTAGTTTTTAAAAATGTTTTCATTTTTGATGAGACGCTGAATAAAAGAAGTTTAATCGCCGGCAAACGAAAACCCGCGATTTCCCGTAAACCCCGGGCTTGGCCCGTATAGTCAAAAGTATACAAAGAAAGTACCCAGGGAGTAAACTCATTTCCCGAACGATTTTTTAAATTACTTTTTCACCACTAAAACGCATGAGACTTGTAGTTTTTAAAAATGTTTTCATTTTTGATGAGACGCTGAATAAAAGAAGTTTAATCGCCGACAAACGAAAACCTGCGATTTCCCGTAAATCCTGGACTCGGCCCGTATAGTCAAAAGTATACAAAGAAAGTACCCAGGGAGTAAACTCATTTCCCGAACGATTTTTTAAATTACTTTTTCACCACTAAAACGCATGAGACTTGTAGTTTTTAAAAATGTTTTCATTTTTGATGAGACGCTGAATAAAAGAAGTTTAATCGCCGACAAACGAAAACCTGCGATTTCCCGTAAATCCCGGACTCGGCCCGTACAGTTAAAAGTATACAAGGAAAGTACCCAGTGAGTAAACTCATTTCCCGAACGAATTTTTAAAGGTTTTTTTTAGGGAGTAAACTCATTTCCAAAACGATTTTTTAAATTATTTTTTCACCACTAAAACGCATAAGACTTGTAGTTTTTAAAAATGTTTTCATTTTTGATGAGACGCTGAATAAAAGAAGTTTAATCGCCGGCAAACGAAAACCCGCGATTTCCCGTAAATCCCGGGCTTGGCCCGTATAGTCAAGAGTATACAAAGAAAGTACCCAGGGAGTAAACTCATTTCCCAAACGATTTTTTAAATTATTATTTAACCACTAAAGCCCATGAGACTTGTAGTTTTTAAAAATGTTTTCATTTTTGATGAGACGCTGAATAAAAGAAGTTTAATCGCCGGCAAACGAAAACCCGCGATTTCCCGTAAATCCCGGGCTTGGCCCGTATAGTCAAAAGTATACAAAGAAAGTACCCAGGGAGTAAACTCATTTCCCGAACGATTTTTTAAATTACTTTTTCACCACTAAAACGCATGAGACTTGTAGTTTTTAAAAATGTTTTTATTTTTAATGAGACGCTGAATAAAAGAAGTTTAATCGCCGGCAAACGAAAACCTGCGATTTCCCGTAAATCCTGGACTCGGCCCGTATAGTCAAGAGTATACAAAGAAAGTACCCAGGCAGTAAACTCATTTCCCAAACGATTTTTTAAATTATTATTTAACCACTAAAGCCCATGAGACTTGTAGTTTTTAAAAATGTTTTCATTTTTGATGAGACGCTGAATAAAAGAAGTTTAATCGCCGGCAAACGAAAACCCGCGATTTCCCGTAAATCCCGGACTCGGCCCGTATAGTTAAAAGTATACAAAGAAAGTACCCAGGGAGTAAACTCATTTCCCGAAAGAATTTTTAAATTATTTTTTCACCACTAAAACGTATGAGACTTGTAGTTTTCAAAAATGTTTTCATTTTTGATAAGACGCTGAATAAAAGAAGTTTAATCACCGGCAAACGAAAACCTGCGATTTCCCGTAAATCCCGGACTCGGCCCGTATAGTCAAAAGTATACAAAGAAAGTACCCAGGGAGTAAACTCATTTCCCAAACGATTTTTTAAATTATTATTTCACCACTAAATCTCATGAGACTTGTAGTTTTTAAAAATGTTTTCATTTTTGATGAGACGCTGAATAAAAGAAGTTTAATCGCCGGCAAACGAAAACCTGCGATTTCCCGTAAATCCCGGACTCGGCCCGTATAGTTAAAAGTACACAAGGAAAGTACAAAGTGAGTAAACTCATTTCCCTAACGAATTTTTAAATTATTTTTTCACCACTAAAACGGATGAGACTTGTAGTTTTCAAAAATGCTTTCATTTTTGATGAGACGCTGAATAAAAGAAGTTTAATCGCCGGCAAACGAAAACCTGCGATTTCCCGTAAATCCCGGACTCGGCCCGTATGGTCAAGAGTATACAAAGAGAGTACCCAGGGTGTAAACTCATTTCCCGAACGATTTTTTAAATTATTTTTTCACCACTAAAACGCATGAGACTTGTAGTTTTCAAAAATGTTTTCATTTTCGATGAGACGCTGAATAAAAGAAGTTTAATCGCCGGCAAACGAAAACCTGCGATTTCCCGTAAATCCCGGACTAGGCCCGTATATTCAAAAAGTATACAAAGAAAGTACCCAGGGAGTAAACTCATTTCCCAAACGATTTTTTAAATTATTATTTCACCACTAAAGCCCATGAGACTTGTAGTTTTTAAAAATGTTTTCATTTTTGATGAGACTCTTAATGAAAGTGGTTTAATCGCCGGCAAACGAAAACCCGCCATTTCCCGTAAACCCCGGACTCCGCCCGCATAGTCAAAAGTATACAAAGAAAGTACCCAGGGTGTAAACTCATTTCCCGAACGATTTTTTAAATTATTATTTCACCACTAAAGCCCATGAGACTTGTAGTATTTAAAAATACTTTCATTTTTGATGAGACGCTGAATAAAAGAAGTTTAATCGCCGGCAAACAAAAACTCGCGACTTCCCGTAAATCCCGGACTCGGCCCGTATAGTCAAAAGTATACAAAGAAAGTACCCAGGGAGTAAACTCATTTCCCGAACGATTTTTTATATTATTTTTTTACCACTAAACGCATGAGACTTGTAGTTTTCCAAAATATTTTCATATTTGATGGGACGCTGAATAAAAGAAGTTTAATCGCCGGCAAACGAAAATCCGCGATTTCCCGTAAATCCCGAACTCGGCCCGTATAGTCAAAGGTATACAAAGAAAGTACCCAGTGAGTAAACTCATTTCCCGAACGATTTTTTAAATTATTTTTTCACCACTAAAACGCATGAGACTTGTAGTTTTCAAGAATGTTTTCATTTTTGATGAGACGCTGAATAAAAGCAGTTCAATCGCCGGCAAACGAAAACCTGCGATTTTCCGTAAATCCCGGACTCTGCCCGTATAGTCAAAAGTATACAAAGAAAGTACCCAGGGAGTAAACTCATTTCCAAAACGATTTTTTAAATTATTTTTTCACCACTAAAACGCATAAGACTTGTAGTTTTTAAAAATGTTTTCATTTTTGATGAGACGCTGAATAAAAGAAGTTTAATCGCCGGCAAACGAAAACCCGCGATTTCCCGTAAATCCCGGGCTTGGCCCGTATAGTCAAAAGTATACAAAGAAAGTACCCAGGGAGTAAACTCATTTCCCGAACGATTTTTTAAATTACTTTTTCACCACTAAAACGCATGAGACTTGTAGTTTTTAAAAATGTTTTCATTTTTGATGAGACACTGAATAAAAGAAGTTTAATCGCCGACAAACGAAAACCTGCGATTTCCCGCAAATCCTGGACTCGGCCCGTATAGTCAAAAGTATACAAAGAAAGTACCCAGTGAGTAAACTCATTTCCCGAACGAATTTTTAAAGGTTTTTTTTAGGGAGTAAACTCATTTCCAAAACGATTTTTTAAATTATTTTTTCACCACTAAAACGCATAAGACTTGTAGTTTTTAAAAATGTTTTCATTTTTGATGGGACGCTGAATAAAAGCAGTTCAATCGCCGGCAAACGAAAACCTGCGATTTCCCGTAAATCCCGGACTCTGCCCGTATAGTCAAAAGTATACAAAGAAAGTACCCAGGGAGTAAACTCATTTCCAAAACGATTTTTTAAATTATTTTTTCACCACTAAAACGCATAAGACTTGTAGTTTTTAAAAATGTTTTCATTTTTGATGAGACGCTGAATAAAAGAAGTTTAATCGCCGGCAAACGAAAACCCGCGATTTCCCGTAAACCCCGGGCTTGGCCCGTATAGTCAAAAGTATACAAAGAAAGTACCCAGGGAGTAAACTCATTTCCCGAACGATTTTTTAAATTACTTTTTCACCACTAAAACGCATGAGACTTGTAGTTTTTAAAAATGTTTTCATTTTTGATGAGACGCTGAATAAAAGAAGTTTAATCGCCGACAAACGAAAACCTGCGATTTCCCGTAAATCCTGGACTCAGCCCGTATAGTCAAAAGTATACAAAGAAAGTACCCAGGGAGTAAACTCATTTCCCGAACGATTTTTTAAATTACTTTTTCACCACTAAAACGCATGAGACTTGTAGTTTTTAAAAATGTTTTCATTTTTGATGAGACGCTGAATAAAAGAAGTTTAATCGCCGACAAACGAAAACCTGCGATTTCCCGTAAATCCCGGACTCGGCCCGTACAGTTAAAAGTATACAAGGAAAGTACCCAGTGAGTAAACTCATTTCCCGAACGAATTTTTAAAGGTTTTTTTTAGGGAGTAAACTCATTTCCAAAAAGATTTTTTAAATTATTTTTTCAACACTAAAACGCATAAGACTTGTAGTTTTTAAAAATGTTTTCATTTTTGATGAGACGCTGAATAAAAGAAGTTTAATCGCCGGCAAACGAAAACCCGCGATTTCCCGTAAATCCCGGGCTTGGCCCGTATAGTCAAGAGTATACAAAGAAAGTACCCAGGGAGTAAACTCATTTCCCAAACGATTTTTTAAATTATTATTTAACCACTAAAGCCCATGAGACTTGTAGTTTTTAAAAATGTTTTCATTTTTGATGAGACGCTGAATAAAAGAAGTTTAATCGCCGGCAAACGAAAACCCGCGATTTCCCGTAAATCCCGGACTCGGCCCGTATAGTTAAAAGTATACAAAGAAAGTACCCAGGGAGTAAACTCATTTCCCGAACGAATTTTTAAATTATTTTTTCACCACTAAAACGTATGAGACTTGTAGTTTTCAAAAATGTTTTCATTTTTGATAAGACGCTGAATAAAAGAAGTTTAATCACCGGCAAACGAAAACCTGCGATTTCCCGTAAATCCCGGACTCGGCCCGTATAGTCAAAAGTATACAAAGAAAGTACCCAGGGAGTAAACTCATTTCCCAAACGATTTTTTAAATTATTATTTCACCACTAAATCTCATGAGACTTGTAGTTTTTAAAAATGTTTTCATTTTTGATGAGACTCTGAATAAAAGAAGTTTAATCGCCGGCAAACGAAAACCTGCGATTTCCCGTAAATCCCGGACTCGGCCCGTATAGTCAAAAGTACACAAGGAAAGTACAAAGTGAGTAAACTCATTTCCCTAACGAATTTTTAAATTATTTTTTCACCACTAAAACGGACGAGACTTGTAGTTTTCAAAAATGCTTTCATTTTTGATGAGACGCTGAATAAAAGAAGTTTAATCGCCGGCAAACGAAAACCTGCGATTTCCCGTAAATCCCGGACTCGGCCCGTATAGTCAAGAGTATACAAAGAGAGTACCCAGGGTGTAAACTCATTTCCCGAACGATTTTTTAAATTATTATTTCACCACTAAAGCCCATGAGACTTGTAGTTTTTAAAAATGTTTTCATTTTTGATGAGACGGTTAATGAAAGTGGTTTAATCGCCGGCAAACGAAAACCCGCCATTTCCCGTAAACCCCAGACTCCGCCCGCATAGTCAAAAGTATACAAGGAAAGTACCCAGGGTGTAAACTCATTTCCCGAACGATTTTTTAAATTATTATTTCACCACTAAAGCCCATGAGACTTGTAGTATTTAAAAATACTTTCATTTTTGATGAGACGCTGAATAAAAGAAGTTTAATCGCCGGAAACAAAAACTCGCGACTTCCCGTAAATCCCGGACTCGGCCCGTATAGTCAAAAGTATACAAAGAAAGTACCCAGGGAGTAAACTCATTTCCCGAACGATTTTTTAAATTATTTTTTCACCACTAAACCCATGAGACTTGTAGTTTTCAAAAATGTTTTCATTTTTGATGAGACGCTGAATAAAAGAAGTTTAATCGCCGGCAAACGAAAACCTGCAATTTCCCGTAAATCCCGGACTCGGCCCGTATAGTCAAAAGTATACAAAGAAAGTACCCGGGGTGTAAATTCATTTCCCGAACGATTTTTTAAATTATTATTTCACCACTAAAGCCCATGAGACTTGTAGTTTTTAAAAATGTTTTCATTTTTGATGAGACGCTTAATAAAAAAGGTTTAATCGCCGGCAAACGAAATCCCGCGATTTCCCGTAAATCCCGGGCTTGGCCCGTATAGTCGAATGTATACAAAGAAAGTACCCAGGAAGTAAACTCATTTCCCGAACGATTTTTTAAATTTTTTTTTCACCACTAAAACGCATGAGACTTGTAGTTTTCAAAAATGTTTTCATTTTTGATGAGACGCTGAATAAAAGAAGTTTAATCGCCGGCAAACGAAATCCCGCGATTTCCCGTAAATCCCGGGCTAGGCCCGTATAGTCGAATGTATACAAAGAAAGAACCCAGGAAGTAAACTCATTTCCCGAATGATTTTTTAATTTTTTTTTTCACCACTAAAACGCATGAGACTTGTAGTTTTCAAAATGTTTTCATTTTTGATGAGACGCTCAATGAAAGAGGTTTAATCGCCGGCAAACGAAAACCCGCGATTTCCCGTAAATCCCGGGCTTGGCCCGTATAGTCGAATGTATACAAAGAAAGTACCCTGTGAGTAAACTCATTTCCAGAACAATTTTTTAAATTATTTTTTCACCACTAAAGCCCATGAGACTTGTAGTTTTAAAAAATGTTTTCATTTTTGATGAGACGCTTAATAAAAGAGGTTTAATCGCCGGCAAACGAAATCCCGCGATTTCCCGTAAATCCCGGGCTTGGCCCGTATAGTCGAATGTATACAAAGAAAGTACCCAGGATGTAAACTCATTTCCCAAACGATTTTTTAAATTTTTTTTTCACCACTAAAACGCATGAGACTTGTAGTTTTCAAAAATGTTTTCATTTTTGATGTGACGCTTAATGAAAGAGGTTTAATCGCCGGCAAACGAAAACCCGCGATTTCCCGTAAATCCTGGGCTTGGCCCGTATAGTCGAATGTATACAAAGAAAGTACCCTGTGAGTAAACTCATTTCCAGAACAATTTTTTAAATTATTTTTTCACCACTAAAACGCATAAGACTTGTAGTTTTCAAAAATGTTTTCATTTCTGATGAGACGCTGAATAAAAGAAGTTTAATCGCCGGCAAACGAAAACCCGCGATTTCCCGTAAATCCCAGGCTTGGCCCGTATACTCAGAAGTATACAAAGATAGTACCCAGGGAGTAAACTCATTTCCCGAACGATTTTTTAATTCATTTTTTCACCACTAAAACGCATGAGACTTGTAGTTTTCAAAAATGTTTTCATTTTTGATGAGACGCTGAATAAAAGAAGTTTAATCGCCGGCAAACGAAAACCCGCGATTTCCCGTAAATCCCGGACTTAGCCCGTATAGTCAAAAGTATACAAAAAAGTACCCAGGGAGTAAACTCATTTTCCGAACGATTTTTTAAATTATTTTTTCACCACTAAAACGCATGAGACTTGTAGTTTTTAATAATGTTTTCATTTTTGATGAGACGCTGAATGAAAGAAGTTTAATCGCCGGCAAATGAAAACCTGCGATTTCCCGTAAATCCCGGACACGGCCCCTATAGTCGAAAGTATACAAAGAAAGTACCCAGGGAGTAAACTCATTTCCCAAAGGATTATTTAAATTATTATTTCACCACTAAAGCCCATGAGACTTGTAGTTTTTAAAAATGTTTTCATTTTTGATGAGACGCTGAATAAAAGAAGTTTAATCGCCAGCAAACGAAAACCCGGGATTTCCCGTAAATCCCGGACTCGGCCCGTATAGTCAAAAGTATACAAGGAAAGTACCCAGTGAGTAAAGTCATTTCCCGAACGAATTTTTAAATTATTTTTTCAACACTAAAACGCATGAGACTTGTAGTTTTCAAAAATGTTTTCATTTTTGATGAGACGCTGAATAAAAGAAGTTTAATCGCCGGCAAACGAAAACCTGCGATTTCCCGTAAATCCCGGACTCGGCCCGTATAGTCAAAAGTATACAAAGAAAGTACCCAGGGTGTAAACTCATTTCCCGAATGATTTTTTAAATTATTATTTCACCACTAAAGCCCATGAGACTTGTAGTATTTAAAAATATTTTCATTTTTGATGAGACGCTGAATAAAAGAAGTTTAATCGCCGGCAAACGAAAACCTGCGATTTCCCGTGAATCCCGGACTCGGCCCGTATAGTCAAAAGTATACAAAGAAAGTACCCAGGGAGTAAACTCATTTCCCGAACGATTTTTTAAATTATTTTTTCACCACTAAAACCATGAGACTTGTTGTTTTCAAAAATGTTTTCATTTTTGATGAGACGCTGAATAAAAGAAGTTTAATCGCCGGCAAACGAAAACCTGCGATTTCCCGTAAATCCCGGGCTTGGCCCGTATAGTCGAATGTATACAAAGAAAGTACCCAGGAAGTAAACTCATTTCGCGAACGATTTTTTAAATTTTTTTTCACCACTAAAACGCATGAGACTTGTAGTTTTCAAAAATGTTTTCATTTTTGATGAGACGCTGAATAAAAGAAGTTTAATCGCCGGCAAACGAAAACCTGCGATTTCCCGTGAATCCCGGACTCGGCCCGTATAGTCAAAAGTATACAAAAAAGTACCCGGGGTGTAAACTCATTTCCCGAACGATTTTTTAAATTATTATTTCACCACTAGAGCCCATGAGGCTTGTAGTTTTTAAGAATGTTTTCATTTTGATGAGACGCTTAATAAAAGAGGTTTAATCGCCGGCAAACGAAATCCCGCGATTTCCCGTAAATCCCGGGCTTGGCCCGGATAGTCGAATGTATACAAAGAAAGAACCCAGGAAGTAAACTCATTTCCCGAACGATTTTTTAAATTTTTTTTTCACCACTAAAACGCATGAGACTTGTAGTTTTCAAAAATGTTTTCATTTTTGATGAGACGCTTAATGAAAGAGGTTTAATCGCCGGCAAACGAAAACCCCCGATTTCCCGTAAATCCCGGGCTTGGGCCGTATAGTCGAATGTATACAAAGAAAGTACCCTGTGAGTAAACTCATTTCCAGAACGATTTTTTAAATTATTTTTTCACCACTAAAACGCATAAGACTTGTAGTTTTCAAAAATGTTTTCATTTCTGATGAGACGCTGAATAAAAGAAGTTTAATCGCCGGCAAACGAAAACCCGCGATTTCCCGTAAATCCCGGGCTTGGCCCGTATAGTCAAAAGTATACAAAGAAAGTACCCAGGGAGTAAACTCATTTCCCGAACGATTTTTTAATTCATTTTTTCACCACTAAAACGCATGAGACTTGTAGTTTTCAGAAATGTTTTCATTTTTGATGAGACGCTCAATGAAAGAGGTTTAATCGCCGGCAAACGAAAACCCGCGATTTCCCGTAAATCCTGGGCTTGGCCCGTATAGTCGAATGTATACAAAGAAAGTACCCTGTAAGTAAACTCATTTCCAGAACGATTTTTTAAATTATTTTTTCACCACTAAAACGCATAAGACTTGTAGTTTTCAAAAATGTTTTCATTTCTGATAAGACGCTGAATAAAAGAAGTTTAATCGCCGGCAAACGAAAACCCGCGATTTCCCGTAAATCCCGGGCTTGGCCCGTATAGTCAAAAGTGTACAAAGATAGTACCCAGGGAGTAAACTCATTTCCGAAACGATTTTTTCAATAATCTTTTCACCACTAAAACGCATGAGACTTGCAGTTTTCAAAAATACTTTTATTTTTGATGAGACGCTGAATAAAAGAAGTTTAATCGCCGGTAAACAAAAACCCGCGACTTCCCGAAAATCCCGGACTCGGCCCGTATAGTCAAAAGTATACAAAGAAATTACCCAGGGAGTAAACTCATTTCCCGAACGATTTTTTATATTATTTTTTCACCACTAAACCCATGAGACTTGTAGTTTTAAAGAAGTTTAATCGCCAGCAAACGAAAACCTGCGATTTCCCGTAAATCCCGGACTCGGCCCGTATAGTCAAAAGTATACAAAGAAAGTACCCGGGGTGTAAACTCATTTCCCGAACGATTTTTTAAATTATTATTTCACCACTAAAGCCCATGAGACTTGTAGTTTTTAAAAATGTTTTCATTTTTGATGAGACGCTGAATAAAAGAAGTTTAATCGCCGGCAAACGAAATCCCGCGATTTCCCGTAAATCCCGGGCTTGGCCGGTATAGTCGAATGTATACAAAGAAAGTACCCAGGAAGTAAACTCATTTCTCGAACGATTTTTTAAATTTTTTTTTCACCAATAAAACGCATGAGACTTGTGGTTTTCAAAAATGTTTTCATTTTTGATGAGACCCTGAATAAAAGAAGTTTAATCGCCGGCAAACGAAAACCTGCGATTTCCCGTGAATCCCGGACTCAGCCCGTATAGTCAAAAGTATGCAAAGAAAGTACCCGGGGTGTAAACTCATTTCCCGAACGATTTTTTAAATTCTTATTTCACCACTAAAGCCCATGAGGCTTGTAGTTTTTAAAAATGTTTTCATTTTTGATGAGACGCTTAATAAAAGAGGTTTAATCGCCGGCAAACGAAATCCCGCGATTTCCCGTAAATCCCGGGCTTGGCCCGTATGGTCGAATGTATACAAAGAAAGAACCCAGGAAGTAAACTCATTTCCCGAACGATTTTTTAAATTTTTTTTTCACCACTAAAACGCATGAGACTTGTAGTTTTCAAAAATGTTTTCATTTCTGATGAGACGCTGAATAAAAGAAGTTTAATCGCCGGCAAACGAAAACCCGCAATTTCCCGTAAATCCCGTGCTTGGCCCGTATAGTCAAAAGTATACAAAGATAGTACCCAGAGAGTAAACTCCTTTCCCGAACGATTTTTTAATTCAAAGAAAGTACCCTGTGAGTAAACTCATTTCCAGAACGATTTTTTAAATTATTTTTTCACCACTAAAACGCATAAGACTTGTAGTTTTCAAAAATGTTTTCATTTCTGATGAGACGCTGAATAAAAGAAGTTTAATCGCCGGCAAACGAAAACCCGCAATTTCCCGTAAATCCCGTGCTTGGCCCGTATAGTCAAAAGTATACAAAGATAGTACCCAGAGAGTAAACTCCTTTCCCGAACGATTTTTTAATTCATTTTTTCACCACTAAAACGCATGAGACTTGTAGTTTTCAAAAATGTTTTCATTTTTGATGAGACGCTGAATAAAAGAAGTTTAATCGCCGGCAAACGAAAACCTGCGATTTCCCGTAAATCCCGGACTCGGCCCGTATAGTCAAAAGTATACAAAGAAAGTACCCAGGGAGTAAACTCATTTCCCGAACGATTTTTTAATTCATTTTTTCACCACTAAAACGCATGAGACTTGTAGTTTTCAGAAATGTTTTCATTTTTGATGAGACGCTCAATGAAAGAGGTTTAATCGCCGGCAAACGAAAACCCGCGATTTCCCGTAAATCCCGGGCTTAGCCCGTATAGTCGAATGTATACAAAGAAAGTACCCTGTAAGTAAACTCATTTCCAGAACGATTTTTTAAATTATTTTTTCACCACTAAAACGCATAAGACTTGTAGTTTTCAAAAATGTTTTCATTTCTGATAAGACGCTGAATAAAAGAAGTTTAATCGCCGGCAAACGAAAACCCGCGATTTCCCGTAAATCCCGGGCTTGGCCCGTATAGTCAAAAGTATACAAAGATAGTACCCAGGGAGTAAACTCATTTCCCGAACGATTTTTTATTTCATTTTTTCACCACTAAAACAAATGAGACTTGTAGTTTTCAGAAATGTTTTAATTTTTGATGAGACGCTGAATAAAAGAAGTTTAATCGCCGGCAAACGAAAACCCGCGATTTCCCGTAAATCCCGAGCTTGGCCCGTATAGTCTAATGTATACAAAGAAAGTACCCTGTGAGTAAACTCATTTCCGAAACGATTTTTTCAATAATCTTTTCACCACTAAAACGCATGAGACTTGCAGTTTTCAAAAATACTTTCATTTTTGATGAGACGCTGAATAAAAGAAGTTTAATCGCCGGTAAACAAAAACCCGCGACTTCCCGAAAATCCCGGACTCGGCCCGTATAGTCAAAAGTATACAAAGAATTTACCCAGAAAGTAAACTCATTTCCCGAACGATTTTTTATATTATTTTTTCACCATTAAACCCATGAGACTTGTAGTTTTAAAGAAGTTTAATCGCCAGCAAACGAAAACCTGCGATTTCCCGTAAATCCCGGACTCGGCCCGTATAGTCAAAAGTATACAAAGAAAGTACCCGGGGTGTAAACTCATTTCCCGAACGATTTTTTAAATAATTATTTCACCACTAAAGCCCATGAGACTTGTAGTTTTTAAAAATGTTTTCATTTTTGATGAGACGCTGAATAAAAGAAGTTTAATCGCCGGCAAACGAAATCCCGCGATTTCCCGTAAATCCCGGGCTTGGCCGGTATAGTCGAATGTATACAAAGAAAGTACCCAGGAAGTAAACTCATTTCTCGAACGATTTTTTAAATTTTTTTTTCACCACTAAAACGCATGAGACTTGTGGTTTTCAAAAATGTTTTCATTTTTGATCAGACGCTGAATAAAAGAAGTTTAATCGCCGGCAAACGAAAACCTGCGATTTCCCGTGAATCCCGGACTCAGCCCGTATAGTCAAAAGTATACAAAGAAAGTACCCGGGGTGTAAACTCATTTCCCGAACGATTTTTTAATTCATTTTTTCACCACTAAAACGCATGAGACTTGTAGTTTTCAAAAATGTTTTCATTTTTGATGAGACGCTGAATAAAAGAAGTTTAATCGCCGGCAAACGAAAACCTGCGATTTCCCGTAAATCCCAGACTCGGCCCGTATAGTCAAAAGTATACAAAGAAAGTACCCAGAGAGTAAACTCATTTCCCGAACGATTTTTTAAATTATTTTTTCACCACTAAAACGCATGAGACTTGTAGTTTTTAGAAATCTTTTCATTTTTGATAAGACGCTTAATGAAAGTGGTTTAATCGCCGGCAAACGAAAACCTGCGATTTCCCGTAAATCCCAGACTCGGCCCGTATAGTCAAAAGTATACAAAGAAAGTACCCAGGGTGTAAACTCATTTCTCGAACGATTTTTTAAATTATTTTTTCACCAATAAAACGCATGAGACTTGTAGTTTTCAAAAATGTTTTCATTTTTGATGAGACGCTGAATAAAAGAAGTTTAATCGCGGGCAAACGAAAACCTGCGATTTCCCGTAAATCCCGGACTCGGCCCGTATAGTCAAAAGTATACAAAGAAAGTACCCAGGGAGTAAACTCATTTCCCAAACGATTATTTAAATTATTATTTCACCACTAAAGCCCATGAGACTTGTAGTTTTTAAAAATGTTTTCATTTTTGATGAGACGCTGAATAAAAGAAGTTTAATCGCCGGCAAACGAAAACCCGGGATTTCCCGTAAATCCCGGACTCGGCCCGTATAGTCAAAAGTACACAAGGGAAGTACCCAGTGAGTAAAACTATTTCCCGAACGAATTTTTAAATTATTTTTTCACCACTAAAACGCATGCGACTTGTAGTTTTCAGAAATGTTTTCATTTTTGATGAGACGCTTGATGAAAGTGGTTTAATCGCCGGCAAACGAAAAGCCGCGATTTCCCGTAAATCCCGGTCTTGGCCCGTATAGTCGAATGTATACAAAGAAAGTACCCTGTGAGTAAACTCATTTCCAAAACGATTTTTTAAATTATATTTTCACCACTAAAACGCTTGAGACTTGTAGTTTTCAAGAATGTTTTCATTTTTGATGAGACGCTGAATAAAAGAAGTTTAATCGCGGGCAAACGAAAACCCGCCATTTCCCGTAAACCCCGGACTCGGCCTGCATAGTCAAAAGTATACAAAGAAAGTACCCAGGGAGTAAACTCATTTCCCGAACGATTTTTTAAATTATTTTTTCACCACTAAAACGCATGAGACTTGTAGTTTTCAAAAATGTTTTCATTTTTGATGAGACGCTGAATAAAAGAAGTTTAATCGCCGGCAAACGAAAACCTGCGATTTCCCGTAAATCCCGGACTGGGCCCGTATAGTCAAAAGTATACAAAGAAAGTATCGTTCGGGAAATGAGTTTACTCCCTGGGTACTTTCTTTGTATACTTTTGACTATAGGGGCCGAGTCCGGGATTTACGGGAAATCGCAGGTTTTCGTTTGCCGGCGATTAAACTTCTTTTATTCAGCGTCTCATCAAAAATGAAAACATTTTTAAAAACTACAAGTGTCATGGGCTTTAGTGGTGAAATAATAATTTAAAAAATCGTTTGGGAAATTAGTTTACTCCCCGGGTACTTTCTTTGTATACTTTTGACTATACGGGCCGAGTCCGGGATTTACGGGAAATCGCAGGTTTTCGTTTGCCGGCGATTAAACTTCTTTTATTCAGCGTCTCATCAAAAATGAAAACATTTTTGAAAACTACAAGTCTCATGCGTTTTAGTGGTGAAAAAATGAATTAAAAAATCGTTCGGGAAATGAGTTTACTCCCTGGGTACTATCTTTGTATACTTTTGACTATACGGGCCAAGCCCGGGATTTACGGGAAATCGCGGGATTTCGTTTGCCGGCGATTAAACTTCTTTTATTCAGCGTCTCATCAAAAATGAAAACATTTTTAAAAACTACAAGTCTCATGCGTTTTATTGGTGAAAAAATAATTAAAAAAATCGTTCGAGAAATGAGTTTACACCCTGGGTACTTTCTTTGTATACTTTTGACTATACGGGCTGAGTCTGGGATTTACGGGAAATCGCAGGTTTTCGTTTGCCGGCGATTAAACCACTTTCATTAGGCGTCTCATCAAAAATGAAAAGATTTCTGAAAACTACAAGTCTCATGCGTTTTAGTGGTGAAAAAATAATTTAAAAAATCGTTCGGGAAATGAGTTTACTCCCTGGGTACTTTCTTTGTATACTTTTGACTATACGGGCCAAGTCCGGGATTTACGGGAAATCGCGGGTTTTGGTTTGCCGGCGATTAAACTTCTTTTATTCAGCGTCTCATCAAAAATGAAAACATTTTTAAAAACTACAAGTGTCATGGGCTTTAGTGGTAAAATAATATTTAAAAAATCGTTTGGGAAATTAGTTTACTCCCCGGGTACTTTCTTTGTATACTTTTGACTATACGGGCCGAGTCCGGGATTTACGGGAAATCGCAGGTTTTCGTTTGCCGGCGATTAAACTTCTTTTATTCAGCGTCTCATCAAAAATGAAAACATTTTTGAAAACTACAAGTCTCATGCATTTTAGTGGTGAAAAAATGAATTAAAAAATTGTTCGGGAAATGAGTTTACTCCCTGGGTACTATCTTTGTATACTTTTGACTATACGGGCCAAGCCCGGGATTTACGGGAAATTGCGGGTTTTTGTTTGCCGGCGATTAAACTTCTTTTATTCAGCGTCTCATCAGAAATGAAAAGATTTTTGAAAACTACAAGTCCTATGCGTTTTAGTGGTGAAAAAATAATTTAAAAAATCGTTCTGGAAATGAGTTTACTCACAGGGTACTTTCTTTGTATACATTCGACTATACGGGCCAAGCCCGGGATTTACGGGAAATCGCGGGTTTTCGTTTGCCGGCCATTAAACCTCTTTCACTAAGGGTCTCATCAAAAATGAAAACATTTTTGAAAACTACAAGTCTCATGCGTTTTAGTGGTGAAAAAAAAATTTAAAAAATCGTTCGGGAAATGAGTTTACTTCCTGGGTTCTTTGTTTGTATACATTCGACTATACGGGCCAAGCCCGGGATTTACGGGAAATCGCGGGATTTCGTTTGCCGGCGATTAAACCTCTTTTATTAAGCGTCTCATCAAAAATGAAAACATTTTTAAAAACTACAAGCCTCATTGGCTTTAGTTGTGAAATAATAATTTAAAAAATCGTTCGGGAAATGAGTTTACACCCCGGGTACTTTCTTTGTATACTTTTGACTATACGGGCTGAGTTCGGGATTCACGGGAAATCGCAGGTTTTCGTTTGCCGGCGATTAAACTTCTTTTATTCAGCGTCTTATCAAAAATGAAAACATTTTTGAAAACCACAAGTCTCATGCGTTTTAGTGGTGAAAAAAATAATTAAAAAAATCGTTCGAGAAATGAGTTTACACCCTGGGTACTTTCTTTGTATACTTTTGACTATACGGGCCGAGTCTGGGATTTACGGGAAATCGCAGGTTTTCGTTTGCCGGCGATTAAACCACTTTCATTAAGCGTCTCATCAAAAATGAAAAGATTTCTGAAAACTACAAGTCTCATGCGTTTTAGTGGTGAAAAAATAATTTAAAAAATCGTTCGGGAAATGAGTTTACTCCCTGGGTACTTTCTTTGTATACTTTTGACTATACGGGCCAAGTCCGGGATTTACGGGAAATCGCGGGTTTTGGTTTGCCGGCGATTAAACTTCTTTTATTCAGCGTCTCATCAAAAATGAAAACATTTTTAAAAACTACAAGTGTCATGGGCTTTAGTGGTAAAATAATAATTTAAAAAATCGTTTGGGAAATTAGTTTACTCCCCGGGTACTTTCTTTGTATACTTTTGACTATACGGGCCGAGTCCGGGATTTACGGGAAATCGCAGGTTTTCGTTTGCCGGCGATTAAACTTCTTTTATTCAGCGTCTCATCAAAAATGAAAACATTTTTGAAAACTACAAGTCTCATGCGTTTTAGTGGTGAAAAAATGAATTAAAAAATTGTTCGGGAAATGAGTTTACTCCCTGGGTACTATCTTTGTATACTTTTGACTATACGGGCCAAGCCCGGGATTTACGGGAAATTGCGGGTTTTTGTTTGCCGGCGATTAAACTTCTTTTATTCAGCGTCTCATCAGAAATGAAAAGATTTTTGAAAACTACAAGTCCTATGCGTTTTAGTGGTGAAAAAATAATTTAAAAAATCGTTCTGGAAATGAGTTTACTCACAGGGTACTTTCTTTGTATACATTCGACTATACGGGCCAAGCCCGGGATTTACGGGAAATCGCGGGTTTTCGTTTGCCGGCCATTAAACCTCTTTCATTAAGGGTCTCATCAAAAATGAAAACATTTTTGAAAACTACAAGTCTCATGCGTTTTAGTGGTGAAAAAAAAATTTAAAAAATCGTTCGGGAAATGAGTTTACTTCCTGGGTTCTTTGTTTGTATACATTCGACTATACGGGCCAAGCCCGGGATTTACGGGAAATCGCGGGATTTCGTTTGCCGGCGATTAAACCTCTTTTATTAAGCGTCTCATCAAAAATGAAAACATTTTTAAAAACTACAAGCCTCATGGGCTTTAGTGGTGAAATAATAATTTAAAAAATCGTTCGGGAAATGAGTTTACACCCCGGGTACTTTCTTTGTATACTTTTGACTATACGGGCTGAGTTCGGGATTCACGGGAAATCGCAGGTTTTCGTTTGCCGGCGATTAAACTTCTTTTATTCAGCGTCTCATCAAAAATGAAAACATTTTTGAAAACCACAAGTCTCATGCGTTTTAGTGGTGAAAAAAAAATTTAAAAAATCGTTCGGGAAATGCGTTTACTTCCTGGGTACTTTCTTTGTATACATTCGACTATACGGGCCAAGCCCGGGATTTACGGGAAATCGCGGGATTTCGTTTGCCGGCGATTAAACCTCTTTTATTAAGCGTCTCATCAAAAATGAAAACATTTTTAAAAACTACAAGTCTCATGGGCTTTAGTGGTGAAATAATAATTTAAAAAATCGTTCGGGAAATGAGTTTACACCCCGGGTACTTTCTTTGTATACTTTTGACTATACGGGCCGAGTCCGGGATTTACGGGAAATCGCAGGTTTTCGTTTGCCGGCGATTAAACTTCTTTAAAACTACAAGTCTCGTGGGTTTAGTGGTGAAAAAATAATTTAAAAAATCGTTCGGGAAATGAGTTTACTCCCTGGGTACTTTCTTTGTATACTTTTGACTATTCGGGCTGAGTCCGGGATTCACGGGAAATCGCAGGTTTTCGTTTGCCGGCGATTAAACTTCTTTTATTCAGCGTCTCATCAAAAATAAAAACATTTTTGAAAACCACAAGTCTCATGCGTTTTAGTGGTGAAAAAAAAATTTAAAAAATCGTTCGGGAAATGAGTTTACTCCCTGGGTAATTTCTTTGTATACTTTTGACTATACGGGCCGAGTCCGGGATTTTCGGGAAGTCGCGGGTTTTTGTTTACCGGCGATTAAACTTCTTTTATTCAGCGTCTCATCAAAAATGAAAGTATTTTTGAAAACTGCAAGTCTCATGCGTTTTAGTGGTGAAAAGATTATTGAAAAAATCGTTTCGGAAATGAGTTTACTCACCGGGTACTTTCTTTGTATACATTCGACTATACGGGCCAAGCCCGGGATTTACGGGAAATCGCGGGTTTTCGTTTACCGGCGATTAAACTTCTTTTATTCAGCGTCTCATCAAAAATGAAAACATTTCTGAAAACTACAAGTCTCATTCGTTTTAGTGGTGAAAAAATGAAATAAAAAATCGTTCGGAAAATGAGTTTACTCCCTGGGTACTATCTTTGTGTACTTTTGACTATACGGGCCAAGCCCGGGATTTACGGGAAATCGCGGGTTTTCGTTTGCCGGCGATTAAACTTCTTTTATTCAGCGTCTTATCAGAAATGAAAACATTTTTGAAAACTACAAGTCTTATGCGTTTTAGTGGTGAAAAAATAATTTAAAAAATCGTTCTGGAAATGAGTTTACTCACAGGGTACTTTCTTTGTATACATTCGACTATACGGGCCAAGCCCGGGATTTACGGGAAATCGCGGGTTTTCGTTTGCCGGCGATTAAACCTCTTTCATT